>NC_139538.1:79917078-80517078 GCF_965153285.1 Podarcis tiliguerta | reverse complement strand
ATTTTCAAATAGGAGGGGGTTTTTTTTATATAGTCAGGAGACTGTCTTGATGACACACCTTGTTTTTAACTGATTAATGAACCAATTATTGTCAGGGCTGCAGTATTTCAGTTCAGAGTATATTTAATTAAAAGCTGATTAATCTCTTGATTAAATAATGTAGGGAAAGTATTTCTCTTTTGAAAAAAACATCTTAAAAGCTTTTGCCCAAGTCACAAGACCAGGATATTATTATCTGATTAGAACTATATTAAGCTGAACGTGCCTCTAGCCCACTTTTACAGTGAAATCCAACTACTCAGATGTGAGACCCATGGAGTTCAGGTGTGTATAGCAGGAATGGGGAACCGATGACCCTCTAGATATTGTTTCTGTCATCCCTCACCCATTGACTATGCTGGCCAAGGCTGATGCGAGTCCAACAACATTTGGAGGACCAGAAATTCCCCACGCCCGGTGTACAGAACTGCAATCTCAACTGGGTCCCCCACCCAAAAAAGTTTGCTTTTCTTCATCTCTCTAGGGTGGCAATCTATAAAGGAAAACATGGTCCCTCCCAAACCACTATGGGTTGTATCTGGCTAAATTCTAGACATTAGTTAAGTAGTAAGAATAAATAATAATAATAATAATAATAATAATAATTTTTATTTATACCCCCTCTCCCCGGCCAAGACCGGGCTCAGGGCGGCTAACACTGAATATAAATACAGTAAAAACATTAAAAACAAAACAAACAGTTGATTAAAATATAAGTTGGAATACAGCTTAAAATGCAGCTTTAAATTCTGCCTCGTTTTAGTGGTAGTTTTAGTGGTAGTGGGACGCAGGTGGCGCTGTGGGTAAAAGCCTCTGCGCCTAGGGCTTGCCGATCGAAAGGTTGGCGGTTCGAATCCCCGCGGCGGGGTGCACTCCCGTTGCTCGGTCCCAGCGCCTGCCAACCTAGCAGTTCGAAAGCACTCCTGGGTGCAAGTAGATAAATAGGGACCGCTTACTAGCGGGAAGGTAAACAGCGTTTCCGTGTGTGGCTCTGGCTCGCCAGAGCAGCGATGTCACGCTGGCCACATTACCCGGAAGTGTCTCCGGACAGCGCTGGCCCCCGGCCTCTTGAGTGAGATGGGCGCACAACCCTAGAGTCTGTCAAGACTGGCCCGTACGGGCAGGGGTACCTTTACCTTTATAGATCAAAGCCATAAGGGGAGAAAACGTCAAATATTCACCAGGGCCAACTATCCACGCTGGTCCTACATGGGCCAGCAAAAAGAGCCGGGGAAAAATTTATATACAAAATCCCATATGAGGGGTTCCATTAAAAAATAAATAAATGAGAGGGGGGGTTAGACTGAGTCCAGCCCAAAGGCCAGGTGGAACGGCTCCGTCTTGCAGGCTCTGTGGAAAGATGTCAAATCCCGCAGGGTCCTGATCTCCTGCGGTAGGGCGCTCCACCAGGCTGGGGCCAGAGCTGAAAAGGCCCTGGCCCTGGTTGAGGCCAATCTAACCTCCTTGGGGCTCGGGACTTCCAAAGTGTTGTTATTTATGGACCTTAAGGTCCTCTGCGGGGCATACTAGGAGAGGCACTCCCGTAGGTACGGGAAGTCTTTTAATTTCAGCAGGTCTGTTCTGAGTATGTCTAACATTGAATGCAATCCTATGCAGCTGGGCAAAGAAGATTCTCAGCAGGTACATGATAAAATTTGATTGCTGTAAAGAAGCATGTATAACTTTAAAACCTTGAACCTACATTCCGTATTTCCATACTTGTGCTAATTGCCGATTTCTATAGCCGAAGCTTGAAAGATGCCTGTCTCACCTTTTGTTTAAGACTTTCAAGGAAGGGATTTCACAGCCTTCCTTGGCAACCCATTCCAATGCTGAACTGTTCTATAATTAGACAGCTGCATCTTCTTGTAGTCATTTCTATTATGCGCTAGGTTTCCTAACGGCAGAACGGAAACAGCGAGGAAGGCTGCCTATGCATAGATGGCCTGCTGTTGAAGCCTGCAAAAAGTCTGTCTAGTTCAGCAGCGGACAAACAGATGCTTTTGGGAATCCCACTGGCAGGATGTGAAAGCATAAGACAATGTTTATATTTATAAGAATGTTACAAAACTGCCAACTCAATATAAAAAAATGGCAGTGCACAATGAAATGAGTAAAAAATTCATAAAATCATAAAATAGAGAACAAATGACCAGCAATGCATCGCATTAAAACTGCTTAGCAAAAGAAACATGTATTCAGCAGGTGACAAAATAACAAAGTTGTAGGGTGCCTGTCTGATTTCAATAGGAACTAGTACAGTATTCCGAATTACTGGTGCCACTACACTGATAAACCTTGGCTCCCATAGAAACTATAAAAGAATACAAGCTCACAGTGGGACATTCAAGAGGGATTCTCCAGGTGATCACAGTGATCTGGCCAGGGTATAAGGGACAAGGTGGTCCTTCAGATAATGTCTGTGGCACAGCCATAGTCTTCAAGGAACAATTCAGATCCTTTTGCAACGTAGGGTTTACCATGTGACCAAGCACAAAAGCTGCCACAAGAACAAAACTATTATTTTAACGGAACGACATTCTTTTGCAATTTGGACTCTAGAGGGAGTCGTTTGCTATAGATGTTGAACTGGTAATGGAGACTTGCAACAGAAAGGTGTGTTTTTCCCATTCCTTTTTTTTTAAATCACAATTCTTTTTTACAAAAATATTTAAAAGGTTTTCTTAAAAAAAGGAGGATTTGGACTTGATGCTTTGGTTTTTGCTGACACCCCATTTCAAATGTTCCTGCTACCACCTTCTTAAGTAGCGTTTTAAAAATGTCTTGAGAGTTTGGTCTTACTGCAGCCATCTTTTCCCAGCTTGATTTAGGTAAGTGGAGCTTTTGCATGCACAGCTAAGCTTCCCCTGTGTGAAAATACGCAGTAGTAAGGAAAGGGTGAAATTATGAGATTAATGCGGAGCTTTGCACATTGTGGCCCTGGTTAAAAATAAAGGACAGAACACTGTAACCAATTAAAGATTATCATAGCATGTTGCATGCTATAACTTTGTGGCAAAATGCAAGAACATAAGAAAAGTTCGGTTGGATCATTCTAAGGAATCCTCAAGTCCAGCACCTTGTTCGCAACAGTGACTAACCAAATGTTTCCAGGAAGCTCCAAAACAGGGCACAAATCAAATCAGATGGGTTGGGTGCAAATAAAATTATTATTATTATTATTATTATTATTATTATTATTATTATTATTATTAATAATTAGCAACAGCCCTTCCTCACTCTTTGACATCCATATTTTGATATTCTCTGAACACAGAGCTCCCATTCAGCTCTCATGGTTAATAGCCATCAATAGAACTTTGCTCCTAGAATTTGCCTATTCCCCACCCCCTTTTAAAAATCACCTAAGTCACCCTTTCCTGGCCAAATGTCCTCCAGATGTTGTCAGACTCCCAATTTCCATCAGTCCCATCATGGTCAGTGTTCTGGGATTATGGGAGTTAGCATCCAACAATACCTGGAAGGCTGATCTAAGCCATGGTCACAGCCTATGGAAGCCAACTAGCTGAGTCAGGTGTGCATCATTTTTGGTCCCTATAAAATCATCTTAAATGGTAAATGATACCACCAAGGGTAGGATCATGACTGGGGAGGGGCAAACAGAAATATAATCCCTTCCAGGAACTTGCCAGGGTGCTGGGTAACTTACTCATTGCATCTATGGGGTGTGACCTTTCACAAAGCCAGATTCTCATTATAACATAGCTATGAGGTCCATGGGATCTGGAGAAAAGGAGCAGCTCTCTTACAGCCTTGCTACTTCCTGAGCCTCTTCACAACTGGGGGGGGGGGGCTTTTCACCTCAGTCTTGTTGGGTCTCTTAAGTCAAAGCCTTGTATGATACCCCTTCCCCATCAATCCTCAGGAGAAAGGCAGAACCAGTGGAAAAAATAAATTTAGCTTGGCTACCAAGGACAGCCCAAATGTGTGGGCCCCTGGTAAGTACAGTTATATAAATCATCCACTATGCTATCCTGAAATGACATCATGTGGATGGATGTATTATGTATGATTAATAGATGAGATTGGTACAATAAGTCGTTCATTGCATCTTTCTAGCTTTATATCTCTGTTTCACAACATAACATCCTGAAATGACAATACTGAATCATTTTATGATTCATCTAGTTTTATTTATCTACATGGCCTCTTTTATCTTTTTCTTTCTTTCTTTTAAATTCAAACACAGTTGGATAGGTTTTCAAATCCTGGCATTAGTCAGGTGCATAAAAATCCAGACCATCCCATAAAATTTGAGGCAGATGGCACTACTTGAAGGTCTGGTAGCACTTTGGTTTTGATTTCGTAAGAGAATGGAGAAGGCACACACACACACACACACAACCCAAACCCAAGATGTGCCAAAAATATATTTCTGCTTCATCATCCTCAGAATTATGCTTGCATATACCTCCTACAAGCCCGAAATCAATTTCCAAAAATGCACCATAGGTTTGGCAGTAATATTGGTGCAGAAGCAAAAAGGGGAAGGGGAAAAAACAGAGAGAGAGAGAGAGAGAGAGAGATGGTGGATTAAAGGAAGCTGCAGTTACCATAGAAACCAATGAGACCAACTCAACACTGTGTACTTTGTAGCATCATCATTCTGTGGCTGATGAACCCCAACGGGAAGCATTGTTCCTGTCCCTATGGAAACCTAGGGAACAGCCCACACTGTAGTCACGGGAGATTAAAGCAAACTGGAGCAAATATCTTCCAATTCAGCTATGAGCAATCTCTCCTGCTGAGAGCTACCACCGATTTACACACACACACACACACACAGCACATAAACCAGGGACATCAATAACAGACCCAAGCCGAGCAAAGGTGTTCAGTCTACAAATTAATTTCAAGGAAAGAAGAAGTGTTTGCAGGCAGCTTAACACATGTGAACACCTAGGAAGCGGATTTATGGCTGCACCTAATCCCCATGGCAACCCACGAGGAGGTTTAAAGCTCAAAATAAACTGCTCCACAAAATGACTTTTTTTTTCCTAATACAAACCACTACCTACCATTCGATAATTAGCATCCATTTCATCCACCGTCCCCCCAGGTGATTATATTTCAAACTAGGAGCTCCTTAGCTAATTATTGCACTAGTAGAGACCCTGAGCTAGTATGCCCAACAGAGACTGTAGCTTCCTACTTTCCTCCTGCGAGGGTAGAGCTTCGAGTGTGTGGAGCAAGAAGAAACAGGAAGAAAAGCAGGAAAGGGGCAAGCCTTGATCTGCTTCAAAAGCTACTGTGGTGGAGTGTGTTAAAAATAATAGTTTACAAGTAAGTAAATGTTCGCCAAAATCAGTGCATATTGTACAGTTGGTTGCTACAGTTCTGCTCCCCAATAAACCCTTATCTACCACCATGTAATATGTCATGCCAGAATCAGCTCTTAACTATGCCAAACAAAGATACCATCCCAGGAATTCCAGTGTACAGGCATATTAATTCATTGTTTATTGATGCTATTCACAATTATGGCCAACACAGCTGGGAAAGTCTGAGCTATAAGGGAGGTCCCGGCTCATTCAAGTCAACCTCCATCTCAAAAGGGGGTTCACCCCCAACCTCTATCACTGCTCCTGCTAGATCTTTCCACTTTTGCAAGCAACCCCACCCCAAAGCTTCTGTGATGGAGGGAAGGTAACAGGGGGCACTGAAAGTTCACTAGCTGGGTCTGGCAAACTTTGCCTCTTAGCACCTGCTCACTGTCGGGAGGTTACAAAGCTGACCATGTGGTGAATATGTTTTTTTTGCAAATGTTCTAGCTGAACGCTCAAAAGAACCAGGTGGATTTCAAGGGAAGAAGGGCCAGGGATTGTTGGCGACGCATGGCAGGAATCACGTAAAACTAGAGCGCTACCAGGGCAGGGCACAGGGCGGCGCTGGCGAGCTCCAACCTCAGAGCCATGTGACTTCCAGGATTCTCAGGTGATCGCAGTGAACTTCTGCAGCCGAAACCTTTGACATATACTGAGAACCCTGGAAGATGGTTCAGGCACAGTCCGTTGCAATCTATCCCACATAACACAAAAATATATGTAAAGCCCATGACAGTGAGCAAAGTTATGGTGCATAAAACATATGCACAAAATGTTAAAATATATTCTTTCCAACCATCAAATTAGGTGGTGGAGGGGAGCATCTCAAATGTTGTTTTCTTTTAACAGCGTTATTTTCGACGTGTTCAGGATTAATTTAGAACCGAATTAGCTTTCACAAACTGTTCCTGGTTTTGACAGCTGCCCAGGCAAAGGATGTCACATTTTAAATAATTTTCACACATTGAGCTGCTGACAAGTTTTCTAATTTTTGTAACATGGAAATGAAAGAGAATTGGGATGGACGGATATCCTCAGTTTCCCTTTCCCCCCTCCCATTCTGGCCCCATGGTTTGCTTCTGACCCATGTTCTGGTTCTGCTTGCCTGCCTGCCTTAACTTAGAAAGAAATTGAATTAATTTTGGAACTGGTACGTGCACAGACTGGTGCAGTTTTCCGTTTGTGGCATGTATTTCTTTCTCTTTGCAGGTGATCCAAGACATGCAAGCGCAATCAAAGAAATTGTGAGCCTTTCAAGGTTCCTTTTTGCAAAGAGCTTTAATGAATGTGTACCTCCGTTCCTGTGGCTTTAGTAACCAGCAGGGAAACCAAAACTTATGCTGCACATGTGCAGCACTCTGAGCCAACACAAAATCAAAAACGAAGAATGGTGCATAAAGGATATAAAAACAGCTGGATTTTGTGGATGCAGACTGAGCTAGCATAGGTTTGGAGATGGATACTAGGCTCTCCAACCTGACCCGGGTATACTGACAGACCTTCCAAGTGTCCCTATTTTCCAAGAAAAGTCCTAGATTTACAGAAGCCATCCCAGTTTCCGATTTGTTCCCAGAATGTCCCATATAATCAGAATGTACATTCCTATTATTATTATTATAGTTTGTCCTTCTGGATTCAGTGACACTGATTCCTTATTGGACTGCAGCCTTACAAAGTTTTCTTTTCTATGGAAAAGAAACTCCTTGACTGGACTTGATATAGAGAGATCTGGTAACTTTTGGTTTCTTCTAGCATTTATGAATGCAACTGGTTATTTGTTTCACAGATGGAGAAATGTCTTAGCTCACTCCATGAGCACTCCTTTCACAGCTAGCTATCGAGAAGGTAGGCAGATCTCACTAGCTGCCATCCAAACCAACTCTTTCGCACTTTGATTGGTGAAGGTAGGAACCCATTTCATGAAGAATGAGGTGAGAGCCATACTAAACTGAACAATACGCAAAAAACGACAAAAACAACAGAGAAAGGGTCCTGAAAATTTTAGCCTTTGTAGCTCTTGCCCTTTTACCATGAGTCTTATTGAACAAATGGTACTGCCATAAATGGGTGAGGCCATTGGCCCATCCTGCCAAGAACGGCCTACTTGGCAGCAAGTCTCTAAGGCCTCAGGCAAGGGACTTTAGTCTCCTTAACCCAAAAGGCGAAGGACTCAATCTGGAAAGTTGTGCCGGCAGAGCTCTGGGCTGCACAATTGAGAGACTGACCACCCGCACTGGAGTCCCTTTCCAAGGAAATAACTGATCATATAAGAATGAGAAAAGGGTGATTTGAAGAAAGAACTATTAATGAAGTCCTGTTTTTAAGATCAATTTTCACACCACACCTTAATAACTTTTTTTTCTTTGCTTAGCAAATAAATCTAGGCGGCACTTGCACAACAGCTTTCTTTGCGTGAGCACGCCAAACCAAAAATCAATTGCTACTATTTCTTCTCCCTCAACACCAGTGTTCAGTGAACCACTTCCTAAAGGTTATTTAATTGTGAATCTGGAAGATTGATTTTGATTTAAACTGTGGCCTACAGTATGAAAAGGTACTGTAATTTCTTCATCTGTCACTCTGGCTGATCTAATTTTGATCTGCAACTGACCTACAAAAAGCCATAATCTTTTACTCAATAAAACAGAATTTTCTGCAGTTGGCTTTCAAGGGGAAATGATCAGACCTTTCAGGAATACATGGCGTGCTAAGTCACTAAGAAGCAGAGGCGGGTAAATATCTTTAAAAGATTTTCAATAACTATGCCCTCAGTTTCAGCTGGGATTTTACTTAAAAGATCCACAACCCATAAATTCATTGGCAGAAATGTCCACAGAAATGTTGGATGCAAAAATGCTACCTAAAACTAAGCTGCATTCCTAAACTGACAGGAAAACAATGTGTCGTTAAGTACATTTTCTTCCTATCTTTTTCAATTATATTGCATATTAATAAAGCAAAATATGCCCATTTAGTTTTGCTTTGCCATAAAGCAACCAAACCCAAATGTTGATCCAATTAAAAAAACAAAACCAACTCCTAAGTACCTGTGCAAATGTCAATATACTGTACTCAGTTTTAGTGAACCATTGCAACAGACAAAACCATGAAAGGCAGAATATTCATATTGGCTATATATATTCTATCAAGAAAGGAAGAAAACCAAAACCACATTTGTCATCTCATCTTTTCTTTTCATAGAGCTAGGCTGTTTTTAAACAGATCCTTGTCAACTTGTGTTGCGAAGATATTGGCATGCCTTTTTGGGGTGTTTGTTCACACAAAAAATCTAATTACATCTAGTGTTTGTTGTTTGTTAGACTAAATCCCATTACTTTTAATTTATCCAAACTAAACTTACAATCTGGCAATGTGTATGGAGACCAATAAACTTATTATATCCTTTGACTGTTCCTGATATATAAAATTTTAAATATAAAACCATGTTACCTGCATGGTGTTTAAGCTTATATCAATATAGAGCCAACTGGATTCCTTATATGTACAGAACACACTGTTCTATACATGGTTCAAAATGGCTCCATAACACTTGCAAACAATTCTTTAAAAATAATAATAAATTAATGGCATGGGTGCATGAAACTAAATGATAAAACCCATTAAAAGTCCACAGTAATGATACTTCCATAATATAAGCACTTTGGACTCAAACCTAACAATACTAGCTCTAAATCTCAATTAAATCTAGGCAATTAACCCAAATTAGCCTGTTGGCTGCAGTGTGTCCTAGCAGGCAGCCTACCTAAATTCATTTTGCATAACAAACGAGCCTTGTTCCCACAGGGCCTGGATCCAAATTACTTACACCCAAATAAGGGAAATCTTTCCCCTGGAGGCGAAGAGCTCAGAACCAGGCTCGAGGGAGGCAAAAATGTTCCACATTTTTAATTTCCTAATAGAACTAGCCTCTTTCCGTTCACAAGGTTCCATCAAATTAAGTCTTACTTAGACCAACTGGAATCAATAGACTTGAGGTTTATAATTTCAGTGGGTCTACTGTAAGTATGATTAATGTTGGATATTGCCCACCATTTAACAACTCTACAGGGATAACAGTTATCTAGAGTACTGAATACAAGAAACTTTTGGAGCTTTTGTGGCACAAATGCACCATTATGGGGAAGACTTGCTGTGCCTGGAATTGGGTGCAAAATTACAACAAAAATGATGTCTATATTGAGTATCAGAACCTCCCCGACATTAGTAGTTAATTTTCATAACCTTAGAAAACAATACATTTCCCTTCAACAGGAACAAACCTGTCCTCCTTTAACTTCCTGTGCAAAAATTAGTCTACCAGGATCCTGTGGAAAGGAAAGGGTTTTCTGAAGACAGTTTGTCACATAATATGGTACCCTGATACAAACAATATTTACTTGGAAGATGCATCTCATTTCTCTTATTTGAACTAACTCTCAAATGCATAGGTTTAGGAACAAAAAGTTAGAGTGGATGCACATGGCCAATCTTTTCACCTAATTACTTTAAATATCAAGGAATAGCCTGGTTGCCTGTCCTCATGAGGCCATTTTCTGCATGTATCAGCAAGCAGACACCCGAGAGAGAAAGTGTTGTTCGTGTGAAAATTACCATATTGTTAAATGGCTAGCCATCTGAAAAAAGGAGATGGAAAATCTGAAGAAAGCATGGGAAACTCACAAGGACTCTGCCAGTTAAGGTCTGGGCTGAAATCATCACCCCTGCCCAGTCTTTAACAGAGGTCATCCAGCCCACTTCTGCTGCCACAACTTCCTCTTTCTCGTCTGTGGGTTTCAAGTCCCCATCTGCCTGGGTCTCCCCATTGCTGGTTATCTTCTGGACCTCCTGTAAAATTGAGAGAAAGAGACGAACAGTTAGAATGGCAGGGGTTAAACTGCAACAGAGTACCAGATAAACACATCATCTCTGTTTGCGGTCTCCCAGTTCAGTGCATTAGAAGCTAAAAAGATGCTCCTGACGGTAAGATGGACAATTAATGCCTCTGTGTAAAGTTACCCAATGCCTTTATATCCTCTTTACTGGGGATTTTCTCCCCCTCCCCTTCCCTTTTGTCTGTCTATTTTATAAATAATGTCTGTATTTCGGTAAAGTAATAATATAAGTTATCACACACACACACAAGACAGTCATCACCACAACACACGGTGAGTGGGAAAATTATGTTCTTCTGTCAAATGGAAAACTGGCCTGCCTTCTATGGGATACGCAAATAAGAATATTCCTGTTAATGGCAAGTGCTTACTTTCTTATAAGAAAGAAAGAAAGAAAGAAAGAAAGAAAGAAAGAAAGAAAGAAGCCCAAGTCAAGCCATCAAAATGCCAACTTTGGTACAGCACACTTTCAGTCATGGCAAGTTCAGAAATGCAACCACAAGCAGCACTGTGATAGGGGCAGGGAGGAGATGGTGGCAGGACCTGTTGTCTGAACAGTGCATCAATACTAAAGTGTTGGTCCTAGCAGGGAGGGAGATATCATTTGGGATGTGCTTCAGGCACTGTCTAGGCCTGGCACTGCTTTCAACTTTGAGTCCTGCCCATTCTGTGAAATGATGATGAGTTATGGGCAACGTAAGGTGACCCCCACCTAAAAATCCCCCTGGTTGGCATTTTTCTTTCCCAAGCTCTATGCAAATACAGTGAGTGGTGTTTTTCAAAAGTTGCTAGGGAGATGCAGGAGGTATTTTTGACACCACAGGAGCCAGTTTCCTCTCTCCGTTCTCATATGCAATGTAGCTGGCACCTGGAATGTTGGCAATCTCAATACAGCCTCGTATTTGTACGGTCCTGTACGCAAACCTCAATGCAAAGTATGCACACAGACAAAATTAACCTACGATGCAACACACAGTGAATGCGCACGATAGTCAGGTGTTGTTTTAATTTATGGTTTCCTGAATGAGTTTTCCAAGGAAGCTCACACTGGGCGAGTGCGTGGAACCTTAAACACCAAGCAGAATGGGAATGCAGAGCTGCCAATCTTCCAGCAAGCTGCTGGGTTGCCAAGGAGCCACTCTGAAAAGGGAGCTGCGTGATTAATCCGAGGAACTCCTCTCTGGCTGTAAGCACTGTCCCTCACTGAGTCACCAGAGGAAGGGAGGAAGAAGCAAATTAAGAGGAGGCATTCTTGCTGTGCTAGGCTGGCTGAATCACCACTGACCCCTGCCATTCACAGCCAGCCCTCCTTGCGGGGCGCTGCTGCAAGGACACTGCATCGCCACACCCAAGTTCGATATGCTTCAATCATGAACAGCACAGAAGATGTTGCGGGGGGGGGGGGGACCCACCCAAATACTGTAGCTTGTTTGTTCAGGTCAGTAAGAGAAGTTCAGCTCCCACTGCCGTTTTTAACACTCATTACTGCTTCCTGAAGTTTTCCACAAGACAAGAATACAGAAAGAGGCGCAACTCGGAGGAATCTCCCACTGCGTTGGTGACAAAACAGCAGTAATATTTTTTAACTATCCTAGCATAGTAAACATTTGAGTTGCCTAGTGTAAGTAAGCAGCATCCATCAACCCCTATAGATGTCCCCAAGGGCTTTAGGAAGCTCTGGATCTCACCAGAGGTTTCAGAGCATGGAACAGCAAGCCATAGCTTCATTCCTGTCACATCCTCCACAGATAAATCAATATTGCATCCATTGAAATGTTACTGACTTCTCCATATTTTAAATTTTACATTGCAAGTTTCAAAACACTAATATTTCAGATTTTGAAGTTGTATTGACATTTTATTCACAGTTGGAATCCTTCCCAAACTTTCCCCCCAAATTGGGGGGGGGGGAATATATCCAGAATATTAGAGTGAAAACAAATACGGTACACATTCTGTGGATGGATGAAATCTATGCATTCTAAGAATGGTAAGATTTGGTTTGAACAAGCATTTTCTGCCTTTAAAATGCCTGATTGCTTGATTGATTGCTTGATTGGCTGACTGATTGATAGGGAGATTGATTTTCTATGTTGATTCCCATTCAACTAAATCCCAAAGCAGCTTGCAAACAATGAATAACAAGCAATTAATGGCTCAGAATGCAGCAAATGTGTATTCAAATTGTTTAGATTTAGAACAAATTTATGATTCAGAATGATTGCTCATGTTCACATTCCATTGTGAAATATGAATGGCAGCATCTGACTGATAAAGTGAAATATACCATCATTTGCACTGTGGTCAAAGCAGATTTCCGCCATACAGAGTAAATGAATTATAATTCAAATCAAAACTCTGTGTGCACGCACGCACACACGCATGCATGCACAAATCAACATCTGTGGCAAGGATAAAAGTCATGCTTCCTTTTCAATTATGTATAGCCTTTATTATATGATAAATATAGATCTGATGAATCAGATATTCTGCAGTCAACATTCATGAATGACACATTCCACACAAAAATTAGCCATCCTCTTGCTGTTTAATGGAGTCTCTATGTGAGGTTGTGTGGGGTTTTAGGCTGAAATTGATGTCAGGCAGTTTTAGTTCTCCTTTACATCCATTTCAGCTGAAGTTGTAGATGTGCCTATAGTCCACAACAGATTGGATTGAAGGGAAACAAACTTGAGTGCAATGCAGGGAAGAGAGCAGTGCAGTTGGCAGATGGTTCTAAACCACTGAGCCTCTTGGGCTTGCAGATCAGAAGGCTGGCTGTTCAAATCCCCACAATGGGGTGAGCTCCTGTTGCTCTGTCTCAGCTCCTGCCTACCTAGCAGTTTGAAAGCACACCAGTGCAAGCAGATAAATAGGTACTGCTGTGGCGGGAAGGTAAACAGTGTTTCCATGCGCTCTGGTTTCTGCCACAGTCTTCTGTGCGCCAGAAGAGGTTTAGTCATGCTAGCTACATGACCTAGAAAGCTGTCTGTGGACAAACACTGGATCCCTTGGTCTGAAAGCGAGATGAGCGCAGCAACGCCATAGTTGCCTGTGACTGGACTTAACCGTCCAGGGGTCCTTTATCTTTTACCTTTTCATCCGACTAGGGAGATGGTGTTCAGACAGTTCTGGGTGGGGTGGCACTTCCCATGAAGATTAGTGGTTTTGAGATGAAGGAGATGCTTTTCACCAGTGTTTCACCTTTAAAACTCTGCATGACCTGGGATCCAGGTACCTTGAAAACCACCTGCTTCTACATGAATTTGCCTGCGTGTTATGAGCCTCACCAGAGGGAAAGAGCATTACGGTGCCTGGGGAAGGAATCTTTTCCTTTGGAACGCTCCCCTCCAGGCCTGTCTGCCTCACACCCAATTTAATGAGTTTTAAGTACCAGACAGATTTCTTCTTAATTTCCCCCAGACAGTTAAGGTTTAGCAAAGTTGAAGCTACTTTTTTTTTATTGTTTGATTTGTTCTATGGTTGCAGCTATTTTAAAAAAAAAGTTTTAAGGTTGTTATTTGGTTGTGGTGGTTGTATCAGCTTGAAAGTGTTTAAATATAAAGACAGAGAAGTAAGTAAATGGCATTGCAGCCCTTCCATGAGCCAGGAAGCAGGACCGGGGGGAGGGGGAGAGACATTTCAAGAAACCTAGAATGAAGTTTTAATTGGTGCCTTATTTAGAGGCATGGCAGGTACATTTTAAGCTAATACTATCTTTATGCAGGCTGCTTACCTGTTGTTTTGTAAAGTATTCATTATTTTAATTGCTTGATGACAGGAACATATAAATAGAGTGAAGTGGGAGGGTGGTATATCTCTAGCGCTTGGTGTGATGTTGTCTCTCTTACATTTATAAATGGGGAAAGAGAAAAATCCTGTTTATCAGAATACTTGGTTAAGCAGTGATGAATCCATTTGGGGGCTTGTGCCAGACCCTGAAAAACCCAGTTAATTGGGGGAGGGATAAGTGTAAGGGATTTTTATTTAATTCTCCAGTTTTCTAATATCATTCTACCCCCATGGCAAAATCCAAAAGGAATTAAAATGACCAAGGCCAATGCATTTCTTTTTCATAGCTTCCTGCAAAATGCCCAGGGTATGGGGTGGAGGGTCTAATTGTGTCCTCAAAACAACCCTGCAAGGTAGATTAGGATGGGAGATTGTAACTTGCTCAAGGCCAGCTAGTAAGCTTGGCAGAGATTTGAACTGGTCCAAGCTCAGCAACGAACCCCATTACCTCCATGCCCTGATTTCTTTCCTTAATGGAGTAGTCATTAGCCAGTAAGGGGGGCAGGGGAGAGAGACTGTGCTGCTGGCTTGCCTTCTCAGCTCCAAACGCCATGACCACTTGACAAGGAGAGGAGCAAGGTAACAGGTGCAGGCAAGGCAAGAAGAGCATCTGATTGGCTCTGCCATAGCTCCTACACCATGCCACTCCTCCTTCCAGTGCGCAACAGCAACACACACTGATGGGTGGTGCTGATAACACCAAGGCTGCAGGTTCGATCCTCATATGGGACAGCTTTGTATTCCTGCAATGCAAAGGGTTGGACTAGATGAACCTCAGGGTCCCTTCCAACTCTATGATTCTATGGAAATGGTTCTGGAGTGGACCCTTCCTTTGTTCAGAATGCCTCAGCCTAGGCGGTTGGGGAACATTTATTTGCCTTTTGCATAACAGCTGCAGTTGCCTACAGGGTAGCAAGGCAATGTTTATTGCCGCTTGAGCACATGCAAACGGTTAAACGGAACTCTAAATAATTCAGCGTCCAAGTCTGATTGCATCTTTTGGCACAGGGAATGACCTCATCCTGAAACTGAAAGCTCCAATTAAACTAAAGCTGAGAAATGAGAGCTCAGGTTTGAATAGCACCATAACCATTTGTTTTTAAAAGCACCAGGTACATATGTCACTGAGAGTTCCGGAAAATATATACATATGGAATCACTCCAGGTGAGGAGGTGGTCTACCGAGCTCACCCAGATTAAAACTGTGCCTATTGGTAGCACAGAAAGTGCAAGGAGGTAAGGGAAGGAAGTGTTTGCAAAACATTTTAGCATGGAGATTTAAAAAGAAGCAGCAAAAGTGAACCAACAAATGTCACCTAACAGCTATGGCTGCTGGCTGACAAACTAGGTTACCGCCAGCCTCCCTCTGAATTTCTTATGTTCTTATTAGGTTGCATTGACGTCAGATATCATACTGTAACACCCCCCACACCCCAGTTTAAAAGGATTAATTATTGATACCTAGAAAAACATTCTTCTTTTCAGTGCAGAAAGGGAAACAGAGAGCCAAGTGGAAAACACATCTGATGAAACAACCGAACGTTTTTTCCCTATAAATTATTCACAGGCTATGTAATGGTTGCAAATTTGGCGGCTAAAGAAAACCTGCACCCAAAACAGATTTTAGTTCATGCATCCCATGCACAATCACTTGGCGGAAAGTCACACTCTTTCAAGGAGCCTTACTTCCCAGGATGTAAGGAGCCAACTATTTGGAACCTCCAGTTCAATTGGCATCTTCCCCCAATTGTTTGAGGGCAAACAATTGCCGGGAGGGTGTTGTCTTTTCTATGGTGACAGCTGATTTGAGGTTTTGATATGTTTGGGGGCTCCATGACAGCCCAGCAAAGTAACAGGAGTTGGGCAGAGGGTTCTGGGACAAAATATGAAGCCTTGGGTAATGAACTAAATATTAAGGATCTGCCTATGGCTTTAACTGAATTAAATGGCTCATATCATATCCTTCCACATGAAGAGAAACTTACTTGAAATGTGCATATGAGGGAAGGGGGACTACACACAAGCACACACACAAACACAGCAAGAGAAGGACCTGCTCATCTGCTCACTATCTGTCATCAAGAAAATGGTTATAGGAATAATTCAGAGCCTTGATTTCATCACAGGTACCACCATGCCAATGCCTCACCCTGCCAAGATTGCTGTTGATACTGGTGTGAGGGCCATTTGGTGATGTAATAACACAAAACACTTGTTTTGAAATGTGACTCAACTTCCTGGATCCCCACTCAGCAGTTGTTTGTCACTTCTAATGTCAGTTTTGAGTTCGTCCGGAGAGATAGAGAGGTTCTATCGTTCCGAAAGAGCTCAGACTTTGAATTCCATATCTAGGTACCAATACGTGTCTGATGCCCTCTGTCACAAATTGCAGAGGGGGAAAAGGTTGTTACTGCTGTAAATACATTAATAAATCTGCAGTTTACATAATGCGTGTTAACGTTGTGTGCTGCATATATGCTGGAGTTCGAAAAATAATATGGGCCATAATCCAACACAGCTAAAACCAATGGGCCTCTGTGTTGGATTATGGCCCAGGAAAGATGTGAATCTTGCTAAACCCTAATGGAATAGTTTCTCGGCAGAATGGAATAGAAGTTTTCTTAAAGCTTGTACAGGGGTCAGCAACCTTTTTCAGCCGTGGGCCGGTCCACCGTCCCTCAGACCATGTGGTGGGCCGGACTATATTTTGAGGGGGGAAATGAACAAATTCCTATGCCCCACTAATAACCCAGAGATGCATTTTAAATAAAAGCACATATTCTACTCATGTACCAGGCAGGCCCCACAAATAACCCAGAGATGCATTTTAAGTAAAAGCACACATTCTACTCATGTAAAAACATGCTGATTCCCGGACCGTCCATGGGCCAGATTGAAAAGGCGATTGGGCCATATCCGGCCCCCGGGCCTTAGTTTGCCTATCCCTGCTTGTCAGGTAAAAAAGAAAAAACTTAATACTTTGAACATGATTTCACCAAAATGAAGCGCTTGAAGCCATCTATATTTTAACAGCAATTCTTAGCCATGTACTTCATTGATTTGGAAAGTTGCTTTTCTGCTTGCTGTGAATTTGGCCATCTCTTAAGATATCATAACCAAATTTTGAATGATGGTTTGTGAGATCAAAGAGCAGGTTTCCATCTATGCTTGGACATGATTGGATATCATTTTTAATCAAGATGGCAGACTGAACATTTCAAAACTGCAATGATTTTAACCATTGATTTCAAAACTGCCCTGATATTTTGGTTTTTAAGAATTCCCTAGCAAGACCGGGTAAGAAGCTGCTAGCCATTTAGAATGTATGAAACCCCAAACAGGCATTTTGATACAGCAAACTCTAGATGGTCCCTGTTTGGGAAAGGCTATAGTCCTTCATAGCTCAATGGAACAAAATCACCACCATTGCTCTGATTGCTCCAGCTTAGACTGCAGGTAAAATAAAGTATGTCACATTTAAAAGTACACTCCATATTTTGTACTTTCACTAGTGTACCAGAATATGGTGCAGTACCAACATAGGTGTTGAATAAATGGTTCAGTCTCTCCACAGGTTGGACCTGAATAAGCAAAACATTCTGATAGCCTGGCTCTGAACTTCTCTTTTCAATAACGCAAGAAAAGGCCTGCTGGATCAGACCAAAGGTCCATCTAGTCCATAATCCTGTTCTCACAGTGGCCAACCAGATGCCTGTGAGAAGTCCAAAAACCGGATCTGAGTGGAACAGAACACTTCCCACTTGTGATTCCAAGCAACTGGTAGATCAAGGCACACTGCCTCTGACACTGGAAAAAAATACACATGGCTCTTTCTAGCCTCGTTCCTAGTGATCCATTGCATGGACTTCACCGTGTTTATTGTACTGTGGCAACAGTTTCAAGTAGTGACTTGAATGTCTGAATGAACCATCAGCCCCATTCCCTCCAACACAATGCTGCTCAGCAGGAATTTCACACGTCAAGGAATGCATATTCATGTCAGAATATGCCCTTAGAGAAGGTTATTTTGTGCTTTGCACACTGTTGATCCTGTGACATTACATGGAAATGTATTCAACCACAACAATGCCCCATGTTAAATGCAAATTAAATTAGGCTGCAGTCAAATTAGGCCTAACCACCTGGGAGTAATCCCATTGAATTCAATGGGGCTCACTTCTGAGCAGACATGGTTAGGATTGCAGCCTTAATCCACTAGAATTGTAGACGAAAAGTGGTCTACAATTTGTTTGTTTGTTTGGGCATTGTGGGCTGTCTCTAAAGCTGTGGTCAGACATTCAGCTCCTTGGTAATGTGCTCTGCATAATTCAGACAGCTAAGCTTTGGCAGAGTGCAGCTCTAGCTCCTATTATTTGCAGACCGCCAGGCAGGGCAGTTGCCACAGCCCAGAACTTCCTGTATGTATCAGGAAAAAGCTCATGATTGTTGGGCCCAAATATCTGAATTTGGCTCAGGTCTCAAAGTAGTTCAGATACTTATGAACTAGGATGGTGGCACCACTCTCTCTGCATAACCTAGTTTATTAGATGATTCAGATCATATTACTTAAAATAATCCCCCCAAAGATCCCACCCAATTATAATGTTGCAGCTGGAATTAAAAGTCAAAACCAGGTATTTAATTAGATCAAAGTCAGGACACTATTTAAATCAAAGGTGGAACTATCATTGTTTCAGGGACCTAGTTACTGTGGCCTTTAGCGGTATTACATAAGACAATGGTTTACTGTTCACAAAGAGATTGCTCAGCTTTGTATGAGGGAAGGATAGCTTGGCTTGCTACTTTACTTTATGAAAGCTATAGCTACTTCTTCCTGCTTGTACAAATTATGGCTGCCGAGTATAGAACCAGGTTCAAATTACGGTATGTTGAAACCTTTTGTGCCCACCCACAATTGTAGCATGGGGAAAGGGGCAGGTTTCTTCCCATTATTTCCATTCCTGTTTGCTTATTGTCTAGATTGTGAAGGTGGCTCCCCCCTTTGCTGGCCTTAGTACTCTGCAGTTTGTTGCAGATTGATTAGTAAAGACCAGAAAACATTTTCAAATTTATATGAGCACTTAATTGACTCATACTTAAAACATCTCTGATCCCTGTTAAATGCTGTTTAATTGTTGTTTTCCAACTCTGACTGGGTAGCTTTCATGCACTTTTGTTCTTTTGCTGGCTTGATTGTTTGCAGTCTAATTATTATTTCAACATTATGTTATGTTATATTGTCTGGAATACTTTGGCAGATGAGGACACAAATTATGGAAATTAATTAATGAGGGTTGCAAATATTAAGCCAGGTGGTGGCAGTTGTTCATTCCAGAATGATTAATTCAGCATAAAATGGGCACAAATGTCTTGAAGCTTATGCAGGTGAATTCTCGTTGGATTGCATTTCTTGGTGGACCTGGCAAGATCCCATTCCACTGGTTTATCCTATATCCCCCCGCCCCCCAAGCCCTGGATGGCTTGCTTTGTGTTGCATCTTCATAGAGCAACATTTGGGCAGCCGAAGACACATGGGGAACAGGTAGGCTTGGAGAAGATGAAACATGGAGGCAGCCTGAGTCATGGGGAGGAGGGAGCCTTTGTATATAAGTGCCCAAAGAGATATGTGAAAGGAACAGTGATACTTGTGGGAGGAGCAGACATATTATTATTATTATTATTATTATTATTATTAAACAACAACTGGCCAAGGAATTTTGACTGCTGGTATTATTTTCCCTGAGCTTGGGCACAAACACACCAAGAAACCATGCAGGCACACAAGGGAAAGGGCTTCTGGATCATGATTATGACATGAAACAACAGGATTAACTATCTCCATCTTTCTAGCCCCAAACTGCAACACTGTCATAAAGAAGGCAAAGTTTGTCTCACAAACGTCATGAATTCTTCTTGCAAATGTCTATTGTCGCTCGCCTTGACAATACTTAAAAACTCCCACGGGTAAGGATACATAATTAATGGTGATATTTTTGTCACTTTTACATCCTTAAGAAAGCTGACATACCATTCTCTTTCGAAGCATACGGTGTCTGTGAAGTCGCCCATATCATGACTTTTCTGATTGTTCCTTTGATAAGGACCACTCCCAAATAATAAATCTCAACCAGCTGCCTTTTACAGTGGTACCTCAGGTTAAGTACTTAATTTGTTCCGGAGGTCTGTTCTTAACCTGAAACTGTTCTTAACCTGAAGTACCACTTTAGCTAATGGGGCCTCCTGCTGCCACTGTGCTGCCAGAGCCCGATTTCTGTTCTTATCCTGAAGCAAAGTTCTTAACCTGAAGCACTATTTCTGGGTTAGCGGAGTGTGTAACCTGAAGCGTATGTAACCTGAAGCGTATGTAACCCGAGGTACCACTGTACTGATTAGCTTTGGGCTGATCTAGCTGCTTATCGAGACTATGGTTCTCCAAAGCTGCAAAGCCACAGAGCAAGACCCAATACAATTATGCATGTAGGGCAAAATATCAGAAGGCAATAAGGGTATGGGTCCATTTTCCTAAAGTATGTCTTCCCCTAATTAACAATTAAATGGGCAGCTTAAGAGTTCACACATACATATTTCTGTTCTGCAACAGCAGGTCAAGAGACAGTAAACATGGGCCCTTGATGGCTGGCTTCAGTCCAGAAGGTTCGGCTAGAATCTGTAGTCAAGGCATTCAAACAGCATATGGGTATAAATTGATCTCATATACTTTTCTAGATCTCTACAGGTTTAAGTCCAAAAAGAAATGCCTCATGCGAAGTATTTGCAGAGCTCCTGTCACAATGGATGTCTTGATCTGAAATGCAGAGCTTTCAGGCTGATTCTTGGGGAAATAATAATTATTATAAGAAAACAAGGGTAGATTAGTGAAGGCGAGGGGGAGCATTAGTAAGTCTGGAAGCAGGAAATCAAAAATCTGTTTCCATATGGCTCTTCTCACCGAGTCTGCTCCTGAAGCATTATAATGAAACCATTTGAAAACTACTACAAAAGGGGTATTATAAAAAGCCACATGTTTTGCATTATTTATCATGCTAATTACTGCAATAATACACCCAAAGAAACAGCAGTAGGTTTGCAGAGCACATTTGTAATGCCTGTCAGCACATGGCTTAAGCAGGTGCACTGCACATCAGACCTTCAGACTGTGACGAGCACTAGAGGCGAAATAAACTAAAAGGGAAGTGAAAAGAAAATACAGGCATCCATATAGGGCACAGGGTAGTTGTAATGTGTCTGCACTGCTCCCAATCACTCACTGTCCAAATAAACCTGGAGGAAGTTTGCTGAAGATAATTAGGGATTCAGAAATGTACCTGCCATTTGTGGCAAATGCAAAGCGAGAGGCTCAGTGTTGGAAGCATGAGTCCTCTGCCATTCTCAGAATCAAGGGAAGTGCAGGGAGGCTCTTCCCTATTGTGACACTAAGTTCCAAAGCTGCTCCAAGTCAGTGGCTTCTGAGCATCACCTAAAAGCAACTTACCGGCAACTGCCATGATGAGCCTCTTTCCTGGCTGGCCAAAGGGCAAGAGGTTGTCCTTCAGAGGCAGACTTCCAAATGCCTTCAAAGCTCAGTGAAGTCAATTGAGGAGCTGCACAGGGCAGCCATGAATTCAGGCTGGTTATCAAGGGCAGTCAAAAATGTGTGGACAGCTGTAGATAATATAGGTCAGCCTAAGGGAGATTAGAACATTTGCCTGGAGTTTCATGCCTGCCTCAAGCTTTATTTCCATCAGGTGTGCACTGCTGAACAGCTGATGAGCCAAAGAAGCTCCTCTCAGCATCCTTAGCTCCCCTTTATGCCTTGCAATTGCTGACCTCTCCCTGCAGTTCATTATATGGCTTCAGTCATGGATTCCATGTCATACGTTATGTGGGGAGTTTGGGGGGGCATACCTAGAAAAGTAATGCAAATGTGTCAACACACATATTTGCAAACACATCTGTCTGTTGCAAGAGAGCTGTGAGCATATGCCTGTGAGGCAAATTGGAGTGTGTATGAAGCATGAAATGGCCCTAACAGACAAACCACATGTTCTGTGCAAACAGATGTAACAGAACATTGAAGGGAGAAAAGGATTTTGGAGGCAATTCATTTGGAGTGGAGCAGTGACAGAGCAAAGAGATGTTTAACTTAAAAAAAAAAATTACTGGCATTCAAAAAGATGACTTAAATATATATTTTATGTTACGACAATTAAGGAATATACACATTTTCATTAAATTAAATAAAGAACTCTCCCCCGTCTGCTACTTCTTCGCTCCCAAAATGACCAGAACCATCCTGCCAGGCCCTCTGTGGCACACTAAATGTTTGTTTACTCCTGTGTGGGGAAGAAGCATCCAGAAGAGCATTGGGATCATAGAAGCAGTGAATAATTTAAAACTTAAGCATTCCCTTCCTTGTCCTACTTCTCTGCTTCAAACGTATTCCTCTCAAGATGGCTTTCCTTGCCTTCTTTTTTTTAAAAAAAGGGATCAGATCTCTGTTACATGTCTCTGCAAGTACTGTGCACACAATGAATCCTAAGAGTTGACCTAAAACCAGCTTATAAACACCTGGTTCTACTGTAACTATGACTGATTTTTGAGATATACAATTTTAAAGTTATACCAGGCCTATAGTCTTGTCTGTGCTGCAACATAGCTATTTGCGGTGCTTGTTTTTCTAGAAAACGAGGTGCCGGAACTCACCGTGAACACCTCCCTCGTTCTCTGAGAATGGCAACGGCACCTACCCGAGAGATGCCGGAACTGAGTTCCTGAGAGTTCTCGCTGGAAAAAAAGCCCTGCTAATTTGTCTATCCAAAGTGAAGGTATTAAAATGTAGCTAGCCTACTAAACTACTTTCAAAGGAATTAAAATGATAGCAGGTCTGTTGTGAGGCAATTTAAATTTGTCTGAAAAACAAGCAAATTATCCTGCTGTCACTGCAAATTACTCACCGCAGAGCAAATTTATCAGTGAGTTTAAAAATGAAACTAAAGATCTAGAGCCTTTAAGTAACAAAGAGATTTATTACCAAGAGACAGTGATATACACACCCTAAGATTGTCTAGTATGCATGGTTGAGGGGTGGGGGTGGGGAGTTATGCGTCTGGCTTTTACAATTCTACATTATCAGTTAATTGACATTTTTTACTACTCAACAGATGACTACCCATCCCCATAAATTCAAATACTAACATCCCTAAAAGCAAGACAATGTCAGACTATTCCTCTTATATGATGGGAGCAGGTTTGTTGTTTATACATGTGCCCAGTTCTCCTATAAAATGGTACTTTATTTTTCTTTTGTAAGGGGTGCACAGCAGAAACTTCACCTTCCTTATATCCCCAAGCTCTGTCAAGGCAGACACTTTTCACCCACCTGAACTCTAATACAGTGGTACCTCGGGTTAAGTACTTAATTCGTTCCAGAGGTTCGTTCTTAACCTGAAACTGTTCTTAACCTGAAGCACCACTTTAGCTAATGGGGCCTCCTGCTGCTGTCACGCCGCCGGAGCACGATTTCTGTTCTCATCCTGAAGCAAAGTTCTTAACCTGAGGTACTATTTCTGGGTTAGCGGAGTCTGTAACCTGAAGCGTATGTAACCTGAAGTGTATGTAACCTGAAGTGTATGTACCACGGTAGTAGAAATTATTTGGGCTGAGGAATAAAGTGACCTCTGGAAACAACCTAAGATTCTGACTGGCTGAGTTTCCAGGTTTTCACATCAGATGAAACCATTTTGCATAATATGAACTATCACTAAAAGGATAGCAAATCATCTCTATGGATGGCCCAATTCAAAGTCTTTCTGATGACTGGGACCCAGATACTTATCCGAATAACCTCTGTCTCTCTATAGACTTGTCTGAGTCCTAAGATCCACAAGGAAGGCCCACTTGCTTTCTTGCCATTTGGTGTGGCGCACTCTGCAGTGAATTAGACAGGATCTTTTCAGTAGTGGCTCCCCAGCTATGAAGTTCACCCATCTGGCTGGGTGAGTAGCTACCACATTACAAAGCTCCTGTTCTCTCAGGCTTTTGGAGAGACTTAAAAGTCGTTCTGCTTTTAACCATGACTAAAATCTGAAATCTGTTTGATCTGCTTCATCTGTAATAGCTTCATATCAGATTACAGGTTTTTCTTTAGAATTACATGGTTCAAATAATTTGTGTAATGCTTTTAGATGTTATGTTGGAAAACCACCCTCGGTTATTTTTTCAAAGTGTGGCCTATATACATGGTTAATAAAATAAATATCTACACTTATGGACTTAAGCAGGACAGGTAATTTGATTTCTTGGGTTCTTAAATATTTAATCCCTAAACTGGGTAAACATTAAAAAAATATATTACATCGGGGCATTATACTTTAGAAAAACAGAACAAAAGACATTTGGTTTTTCTGTGCTGCATGAAAAGATTCCATCCAAAACAGTTTGCAAACATGAAGCAGCAGAAGATGGAAACCATATAAGGACCTGGAAAGAAGAAACCGACTAAGCTCTGCAGCACAACTGTCCCTCGCTTTTTGAGATGGAAATGTTGAAAAGACAAACACTAAGGCAGCACGAAGTGTCCTGTATCAAAACTGAAATCAGAACTCGAGAATCCTCCCCTGAAACAGCTTGTACACAGGCCAACTCAATTAAATACCAAATAAAATTAAGTGCCAATTTTCTGGAGGCAGACTATGATGATGATGGCTCCAAGGTTTTGCTCACTGCAAACAGGACTAGATAAGCCATTATGCTAAATAATACGACCACAGTGTAACAGGGGCCACAGCTAAAGGGGTAATTTTGTATTTTTTTAAAAATCCCCATTTAGAAAATGTGTCCATTTGCTTTCTGGCCACGTGCCCAGAAAATCTATCATATTAGTGAAGACTAGACAAGGCTAAGGACTGTCTGGAGTGCAGAAAGAAGGACTGGGTGGTAGGGCTGCCCCATTGTTATTGACCTTGGTCCTGTGCTTTTAACAATGAACTAATGTACATAACGTTTGTGAATGAAGCTTTTAACCAAACCTAAATGTCCACACAAGGGAAAAGCATCACCTGTGAGATTTGTACATGTCAAGTTGCTGCTAAAGGCACAGGAGTAATAATAATAATAATAATAATAATAATAATAATAATAATAATAATAATAATAATGGTGACAATTCTGTGGAATAGATGGGAGTTCAGCCGCAAGGCTCTGTGCATGCACCAAAGCATAATGCATATATATTGTATGTCAAAGTCAGCCTGGCAGAATAAAACAAACGGGTTATGCATCAGATCCCAATGGGACAATCGGAGGATTGCCCCACAACACCTTAAATGCAAAACTGGCAACAAGGACACTACTTTCAAGGCTGCATTTTCCAAATTAAGTTGCACTTTGGGCTCACTTGTGTGATCTGTAATCTTAAATCCGGGCAGCTTTCTCACTCAGAACCATCATAGATGCTGCTGTGTGGGTTTTATTATTATTATTAATAATTTTAGCCAGAATAATTGTCAGTTACTCCCATGGGCGTAGGCAAGGGGGGGCAGGGGGCAGCTGCACCCCGCATCAAGTAAATAAATAAATTTAACTGACCAATCGCATCGCAGATAGCTCAGTTCTGCCCTCCCCAACACAAACCCTGGCTACTCCCATGGTTACTCCATGCATAATTTTCCACTGTGCTCTACAGAAATCCAATGCTGGAGTCCAAGCACAGTGATTTCCCTGCATCAACCAGGTGAAATAAAATTTAGAAAGAGTCTTCTGTGTGGCTAGTGTCTTGGATCTGTTGATTTTCAAATTGACTGCTTTTCAAACCAACAGATCCCAAGAACCCTGCAATTAGCTCCAAGTGCCTAGGGGGCTTTCTCAAACAGCAGCCACTGGCCCAGTGCCACATGGCAAATTGTTTTTCAAAGTGTAGGGACTGCCGGGCATGTCCGGTCCCTTAGAGAAATGCCTGGAGAAGTTTGCTTAAAACCAGGCAGCAATTAAAGATTTGGCTGGTTTATCGCGCTGATTAATCGGTTAACTCTTGCAGGCGGCACTTGGTAGGAAGATTTTTCATTGTTTAACACAACCATTACTGCAGCTGTGCAGTGCTTAATATAGATCGTAAATAACAGTGCCATAATGCTATATCAGACAGGCTCTCCATATGCCCCAAAACTTGGAAATGCTCTGCTAGGAACATGGTGTATTTGTAAAAGACCTAATTAAACCATGTGTATACTCTTAGGTATGCATTTAGGCATTTGTCTCGTTCATCCTTCATAAAGATCACTACAATGAAAAGGTGTCATTTGCCTAGAATACCCAAATGTTGTTGCCGCAAGAGATTAATGATGGGATCTTAAGATTAGACTTTTTGATTGATCTGTCTTTTCTTCTTCTTCGTCGTCTAAAGCTTGCGCACGTTTTGAATGCAGACAGTTTTTACTTCCGCTTGATCAAAATAAAAAAACCAAATTGAAGCGCAGGTTCCCCTGGGCCTGAAATGACAACCCACATGATATTCCCCAATCGTCCCAACCGGCTGATATTTTCACTAAAATTTGATGCCTGAATAGTTAGTTTTAAAAGCAGAATGCACACAACTGGTTCTTACACCTCCACTTATGCTGAAAATCACTGTCAGGATCTGGCTGGGACCCAAGTGACAATGACCAAATCCATACCTAGATCCTTGAGGTCAGTTCTTGGGTTTGGTCCTGGACAGTGCCAGGAGCTTGAAATGAAACAGGCAAAATGAAAAGACCTCTTTTCCATGCAAGGGGTGACTCCTGTTAGTAGAATCACAGAATCACAAAATTGTAGATTTGGAATGGTGATCTAGTCCAACACTCTGCTATGCAGGAATCTCAAACTAAAGCGTTCATGACAGATGACTACTCAACCTCTGCTTAAAAACCTCCAAGGAAGGAGAGTCCACCTCCACTGTCGAACAGCTCTAAGTGGTCAGATGACTAACCTAAATCCATAGATCTACTCTGAACCCTTGTCAGTTAAGTAATAGCAGGCCTGGTCAATCTAGCAAATTCATGCTGTCTGCCAGTCGCCAAGATTGATACTGCACCAGGCGGAACATTCCTGGCTAGCATTATTCAGGCCTGCTTATTCTTTGTGGGCTGCCACATTGTCTGAACTTATGGCTGTCACACGAGAGGCCGACCACATGAAATGTCCTTCCTCTGGCATTGTTCCTGCCCTGGAACTTGATTCTCTCTCCTTTATTCCATTTATCATCTTTCCACTCTTTGAAGTTTCCACCGCATCAATTTACGTCGCTGTAGAGGCAAGTTGCTTTTTAGGTCAAGTTTTAAAATAAAATAAAAATAAAAATTGCACTGTAAAATAGCCTGGCTCTTCAGCATGTAATGACACTCAGAAGAAAACACTTTCCAGTGCTTTCAACCTCTCCCCCCCCCCCCCGCCCGTTCTATCTGAAAGTGCTGGTGGGCCTGGAATTTAAAAATCGCCCATCTCCATTTTGATCCATATACACGTATAGATTTGAGACTTTGGCAGAATCGTCCTGGGATTAAAATAAGAGGCAGATGTATTTTGGGGAAAGGCAGGCAAGTCAAAGGTCTTATGATTTATCCCAACTAATGGATCAGCCTGGCACTGTCAAGCTATTTGAACACTTGAACATTAAATTCCACTATTCAGCCAGGACTGGTAAGGAGTACTCTGAAGCATTTACTTTGCCTCTAAATTTGGTCCTGAAGCTGACATGGCTTCAGAATGCCTCCCTTTTTTTTCTGTCTCCCAGTTTTCTCAAACATCAAACTCAACTCAACTTAGGTATTACTCATAACTGGTGGAATTTGGAATTCCAGATAAGAAGACCAATGGCAATAAATGTATTTAATTATATCAAGCCAACTAGCTTAGATATATGCCTGCTGCGTGGGTGCTAAAAATAAAACCCCCAATCCCCTTCTTTTGTAACTATATTGTCTAACCAATCAATTATACCCTCCTGGACTTGGTGGTAACAATTCAGATGAAGCATCCTCACAAGAACTCTCTGCTTGTTTTTGTTATCACACCATTCCAGCCGACGAATCTCTGAACATTAACAACATGAAGACAAACAGAGGATACAGTCTCTATTTGCAGGGTTTTTCAAGCTCTACACTGACCCCAGAAGGGCTGCCCCATTAGTGATCATTCATATATATACTTCATTTCTTGAAAAGCCGCCAGGATTAGCTAGAAGGAGGACAGATAGATAATTGGCCACCGTTGCCCCCTGCCATACAAAGGCACCTTTTCTCACACAAAAAACCCCCAATCCCTTTGGAATAAAACAACCGAGAGGTACAGAAAATGCATTATTTTGTCTCTACTCCATGCATCGAAGTGCCACATATCAAAGGCACACACATACACCTAGGAACATTTATTGACTGAGGAAGTCTCTAGCTTTTTAATTGTACGCACAAATATTAGCCAGTGTTGATCTGCATCTCTTAAAGCAGTTCCATATCTGGCTAATTCTGTTTTGCCACCAAAGAACAAGGGAAGGCGGTAGCTTTATTTTATCTTAGGTAAGCCTCAAGCTTACCTTAGGACACGGGTGGCACTGTGGTCTAAACTACTGAGCCTCTTGGGCTTGCCGATCAGAAGGTCGGCGGTTCGAATCCCCACGACGGGGTGAGCTCCCGTTGTTCAGTCCCAGCTCCTGCCAACCTAGCACATCAAAGTGCAAGTAGATAAATAGGTATCGCTCCAGCGGGAAGGTAAATAGAGTTTCCGTGTGCTGCTCTGGTTTCGGTGTTCCATTGCGCCAGAAGCGGCTTAGTCATTCTGGCTACATGACCCGGAAAAACTGTCTGCGGAGCGGACAAATGCCGGCTGCCTTGGCCTGTAAAGCGAGATGAGCGCCGCAACCCCAGAGTCGTTCGCGACAGGACTTAATTGTCAGGGGTCCTTTACCTTCACCCTTTTAAGCCTCAAATGTGGTAATCATAGCACTGTCCCATCTTACAGGATTGTTTTAAGGATGGAGTATTGTATCTCTTGTGGAACACCCTATCAGTGGAGATCTGCATGCCTAAATCTTAGTTTGACTTCTAAGGGGCAGCTGAAGTTTATCTGTTTCTGCAGGTCTTTGGCTCTTGCTATGTACATTTTTGATCCGCTGACACTATTTATTTTGCATGATTCTGTTGAATGTGATTATTATTTTAATAAGTTCTGTGTTGCATGTTGTTGTCGGTTGGAATTTGTTAACCACTTTCGGTGGGGGGGGGGGTATTTTTCTATAGAAAAGTGAGGCACAAATATATTCAGGCTAACTAACAATCTTGAGAATAGAAAACCAGGTATTATTCTTGTTTTGTAATCCAGCTACTCCCTAGAGAAATGTTGAAAAGTATTTAGCAGGCAGGAAGCATGCAATACAGAGTTCAGCAGATTAAACAGATGGAAAGGAGTACAGCAGATTTTCAGCTGGGTCATAAAAAGGATTTTAGCAGGTTGTACGTAGCTTGACTTTTTCCACCTCTGCTTGACGCGCTCAACTCTGCTCCCCACCATTTACAGAACTATGAAAATGTATGGGAGTTTTGTTTTTCTTCTGCCTTATGAACAGCTAGATATGACCAGAGAGATGCATAAACAAGGCTGACCACACTGCGCCACACTGACCTTTAACCCTCTTCTCTCAACCCCAATCACCCAATTTAAATCACCCAAAGCTTCTGACTTCTGTAACAATTACGTCTTGTTTAACTTAATCTCTGGAACAAATACCTTAAAACTATATCAAGTCTGTTCTCGCTGTGGTGGATTTGATCTAGTATGAATCATAATGGCATCCTGGATCCGGTAAAATGAGGGCATTTTACTTGTTCCCCTGTGAGGAAAATTCGCAGCAATGGAGGTGACATGACAGAAAGTTTATAAAATTTAAGCATGGATCAAAGAAAGTGAATAGATAAAAGTGCTTTCCCCCTCCTTCCTCCAAAAAGCTTTGAAATACAGAACACCCCAAGGTCACCCAGTGGCAGTGGTGTAGCGTGGGGGGTGCAGGGGGGGCCGGCCGCACCGGGCGCAACATCTTGGGGGGGGGGCGCTCGCACTCGCAGCTCTCTGCCCCTACCTGGCTCACTCACTCTCTCTCACTGCAGTGCTGGCTGTGCGAATCCGATCCGAGCCGCCGGGTCGCCGCCCACTGTCGAGGGGGGGGGGCCAGGCGTGCAGTGCAGTGCGGAGAGAGAGCGAGGGACTATCTGGGGGAGGGACAGTGCAGCAGGGGGGGGCGCAAATTACTTGCCTTGCCCCGGGTTAGGGGGCACAAATTACTTGCCTTGCCCTGGGTGCTGACAACCCACGCTACGCCACTGCCCAGTGGGCACTAAGCTTCATGACTGAGTGGGGATTCAATCTGGGCCTCTCCAATCCTTGCCCAACACTCTTAACCACTACCCCAAACCAGTTCACAACATGCTTTCCTAAGTAGTTCAGATGCTGTGTGGTCCAGTGATGGCACTGCAGCATTGGCCTTTCACCTTAGGAGTCTTGGGCATGGAGCATTAAGCATCCTTAGAGTCACAATACCTAGACAAGCTACCATCTCTCAGGCCTTATCCACATTTCTGCTTGTTCTGTGACTAAAAAGTGCAAGTCCAAGCGGTTTCCCCCAGCAATCTGTGGAAAACCTGAATAGCTGTTTGCTCCGATTGAGCACTAAAGAGTGGCTGCCCCTGCAGGAAAGCAGTGGGGGGGGGGAGAGGAAGTGTGGATAGGGCCTTCGTTTCAGCTCCCCAAATATCAAACGAAACTTAACACGACCTAACTCACAGGGACGCTGTGAGGATAAAGGAGGTGAGCATCTAAAATGCTTCTTGCATTAGCAATCCACGTTAAATAAGAAAAACGTATTGTAAAGCTAGGCCTGCATGACCTCCCCCCCCCAAAAAAAAATATATCAATAAATGGTGGGAAGTGCTTGCGCAGGCCCACACTATGCCCAGTGATTTGAACCAAATGATGAATTACTGTCAACAAAATAATGTAGTAAAATGGAATCCTATGAGACACATTTATGTTCATAAGAACATGCTTCTCAGGAATTATGGATGATCACATGTGAAATCTGCTGAATCCATTTATGCACACAAAGTTGGAGGTCCACAAAGCAATTCACTTTGATAGAAACGAGGCTATACCTTACATCACAATTCCTGCAAGTACGTGGCGGGGGGGTGGGGGTGGGGTACTGAATTCTAAGGGTTTGCTCCCATCCTGCTTCACTAGCTGCCTCTCATCTTTACTTGGCAATATTAAGAAGGCAGCAATCAAATCTGCAGGTAAAAGAAAAATACCCTGGGATTATACAAGAGTCTCTGGAGAGTGGCAGGCTAAGCCAAGATACCTATAAAGACAAAGGCCTTTTGATGGCTTCACAATCATCCATCATAATTCTTTTCATATAGAGTTCAATTTACTCTAGACAAAGATTTGCTGATGTACTTGAAGGGAAAATGTAACAGCCTGTGAAATCTATAGCTATCACACACAAACACATATTTTATACATAATGTAATTTTATTTAGATGGATAAGTATGGAAAGTGCCTCGCTATTGACTGCCTCACTCACTCATAGGGAAGTCACGATTGATAGGACACATCAGCAAAATTCCAGAAAGCAGAATAGGGTACAAAAGGCTGCCCAAGGCTCAGAGCTCCTTGTTCGCCCAAGTGAATCATACTCAGAGTAGGCACATTGAAATTAACAGACATAACTAATTTGGGCCCCTTACTGTCAGTGGGTTTACTTTGAGTAGAACTTAGGGTACATTCAGACATGGGAATTACTATTATCCCGCTAGATTTCCAGAAGCGGCTTTCACGTCCTGTGAAAGATCATATCAGATGCAAAAGTGATCAGGTAAGGAAACACAGAGAAAACGGAATAAAGGGCTGTCTGAATGCAACCCAAGTTAGAGACAACAGCCGGAATGTCTGAAAGGAGGTGCATTTGTACATCTAACAGTCCAATTTCAGGTCATGGAGCTTCCCTCACAGTCTAGTCACTGGACACATGGGACAGGCTGTCAGGCAGGAAGAATTCTGTTCCTCCTTCACATGTTTGCATCAGTCCTGATGGGGGTTCCCCGTAGCCAGGGAAGGGGATTATTATGCTGTTTGTCTCAGTAGCAAAGGTATCTGCACTCACAGCAGCTTTCTTCTCCCAAACAACTCCAGAGAGTGATTTCAAGCAAGAAAAGGACCAGCGAGAGAAGGGTTAAACCTCCCCTTGCCCTTCTGTCATTGCCACTTAAGCTGCCTCAGGCAGCAAGCAAACAAAAAAGAACATGGAAGTCTCCTTAAATATAGTTTGAGCCTAAGAGACCAAGCAAACTATGAGAAGATAAACAATATGTTAATAGTCACTCAGCCATGGCCAAACACAAAAGGAAGACAGGGAACAATGTCCTCCTCTGCCTTGGAGAACTGGTTTAGTTAGTAAGGAAGATACTGAAATAAAAGGTTTTTAATTCAGTGTGTCACTGACATCGAGTGCTTTGACCTGCCTGTGCAACAGCCTGCACAACTTATGGTCCACTCAATGAGCTACATTACATCCCTCAGCCATGTATGGCAATATTCCTAGGCAGTCAGCAAGGATAATAAGCCTACTGAGCCCTTGGGTGGGTTGTGTTTAGTTTGATGGGCCAGAGGTTGCTCCAGAAGACAAATCCACAGAAGATCTGGGCTCTCGTTTTGGGGCGTGGGGGCATCTAGAACTTACCAGCTGCCATGGAATTTAAAATGCTTTGTATTTAAACTCCTTGAGCATGCAGTTCAAGAGTTGAGGACCATCAAGAGGTTTCTGAACCACAACCGCCATCACCACGTCTGGCAAGCGGCCGTGCTGTCTGGGGATGTTGGGAGTTGCTGTCCATTAGCACCTGAAGGGGCCCGTATTCTCCATCTCTACTGTAGATGATGCAACCACGCTTGAGATTACAAGGCAGGGGCGCCCAAGAGAGCTTCTCAGAACACCTTCCTTACCCAAATGCAACATAACACCCCTGTAGTGCTGCCAGTGGGTCTTACTTGCCAGTAGCTGCAGCCACCAGCCTCCCACTTACTCCCGCAACCCAGATGGGAGGGAACATGGAATGCACTAAAACAATTATTTTTTTTTAAAGGATTTGAGCCTGTGCCAGGAGCTGGGGTATTGTTTAGGGGCTTTTGTTGCAGGTTTTTGTTGCTGTTAATGAAATTGATTTTTTGTATCTTTATTTTTAAATCTTATGATTTGGGTGTAAACCATTCCTTTTTCATGTCTACTTTTTTATTGATTGATTGATTGATTGATTGATTGATTATGGCTACTTTTGTAATTAGGTAAAGCTGCCTTGAGTGCGGTTCTAACTATGGAAAGGTAAAGGTAAAGGGACCCCTGACCATTAGGTCCAGTTGTGGATGACTCTGGGGTTGCGGCGCTCATCTCGCTTTACTGGCTGAGGGAGCCGGCGTACAGCTTCTGGGTCATGTGGCCAGGCATGACTAAGACGCTTCTGGCGAACCAGAGCAGCGCACGGAAACGCCGTTTACCTTCCCACCGGAGAGGTACCTATTTATCTACTTGCACTTTGACACGCTTTTGAACTGATAGGTGGGCAGGAGCAGGGACCGATCAACGAGAGCTCACCCCATTATGGGGAATCAAACCACCAACCTTCTGATCAGCAAGTCCTAGACTCTGTGGTTTAGACTACAACGCCATCCACGTCCCTCTAACTATGGAAAAGTAGCATACAAATAAAATGATGATGATGATGCCCCAGCACTCCTCAGTTCAACCTGCACCTTTGTGCTTTAGTCAGAGTGGAATGGACTCCATCAGAAAGTGGTGGACTCTCCTTCCTTGGAGGTTTTTAAGAAGGTTGGATGGCCATCTGTCAAGGATGCTTTAGTTGAAATTCCTGCATTGCAGGGGGCTGGACTAGAAGACTCTCTGGGTCCCCCTTCTAACTCTACTATGATTCTATGATTGCTGTTTGACTAACAACGTCTGCCTCTAACATTTCACAGATGAAAATACTTACATTCCCATTCATATGATTCTATGTGTTATAGGGCAAGATACAGAACAGTAAACTGACAATGCTTCTGGACAGGTCCTTATTGTGGGATTGATGATCCTCATAAGCATTTGTTATTATTTTGCAACATCTACAAGCCCATCATTGGCATCAAAATGCCAGTATGCATTTCCCCCTCTCCCATTTAATCCGGATTTACCCTTTCCTGGGAAAATCTGATAAACAAACAGTTGCTAACTATCTGCTTGTAGCATCTCAGTAACCCATCTGCAAATTAGGCCACCGCTTGGAAGCACCCAAAACGCCTTTGAGTATATTAAAAGTATTTTTCCTCACTGACTACAGCCTGCCTCCTCCTCACAGAATAAAGAAGCTGTGTACATACAAATGCAGAGCGACTTTCACCTGCTACAGTCAGCCTCCCCTGCCCTCCAAACACACACACACACACACACACACTTTTAGTGATTTGCACTTCACTTCCAGACACAGAGGATGGGGCCACTGGAGGAGATGTGGAGAGGAAACAAACAAAAAAAGAGGGGTTTGCAAAATGGGACTGGACTGAAAAGGCATGCATTTAAATTTCAAACCTCCTTGAGCATGGATGGCGCCTTGAGGCTAGTGCATGGATTGTACAACTCCCTCAAAAACATCCATTTTCTTCTACTCAGCTGTCTACTTTGCTGAAAATGCATCTTTCGATGCACACACACACACACACACACACACACATATATATAACATCAGCTCTGTCTCAAAGTGTATCACAGTAATGCTTCCTGGGTTTGAGAGAGAGAATGAGAACCTCGGAGAGCACAGTTTAGACAAAACAAAGGCATCCAAGCTTTACCCAGTTTGTCCTATTTAGCCTGAAAATAATTTCTAATTTCCCATCTCATATTCTAGGATTTCAGAGATTGTTCTAGCAACTTACAATTCTCTGTTGCTATAGGATGGTTACACAAATGATCCTGGTAACAGGTGAGCTGACCTTTTTTTCTTCCACACACTAGTTCAACCAATCAAAAATGATTTAGATGGAGAAATATTATTCTGATTAACTTTCCAGAGGAATACCTTTTCCCTGGGATGACAGGGCTGAACAAAGAGCTTCTTTCATCTGCATGGAAAAGCCATGGGTGGCAATCACATTTATTTATGGCTATCATAAGGCTATTTAATTCCAGGATATTTATGTATATAGGTATGCAAGCACTGAGAAGATGTTTCTATGAACCTAACCACTTTCAGGTATATTAAAAGGAAATGCAGTGGAATAGCTCAGGGCACAAACTTTCCTGTTCTTCCCTTTTAAGCAGCCCTTTTCATGGATTAAGTACAATGGAGAAAAGAGACAGCAAGAACTCAGAAGAGTACATTTTGGTCTCTTTCAGACAGAATGACTGCGAGCATCCGTTCCTGTCCCTCGGTCGGGGAGCTAGTTCAATGACACTGTCAGTCAGAACCCAAGAGAAAGATCTGAGGTCTTGAAATCTGAACTGGATGTTGAGAAAAGGTCAAGGGCAATTTACACCTACCAATGCAGCTTCTTATATACCCTAAGGGAATAACTTTGCTGGAGAAGAGGGCAATCTGACAACTCTCACACTGCAGCTGTCATCACATAGATTCTATCTAAGGGCTCCTTCACACATTCCTGGAGCTACTTCGATGGGTCTAGGCAGGTAGCAGAATGAGGTGGATCTTGGGCAGTGAAATGCTGAAGAGAGGGATGCCACCCTTCTCTTCTCCCTTTAGAGGAGGGAGAAAGGTTGTTTTCTGCTGCTCCAGAGAAGCGGACACGGAGCAATGGATCCAAACTACAAGAAAGAAGATTCCACCTAAACATTAGGAAGAACTTCCTGACAGTAAGAGCCGTTCGACAGTGGAATTTGCTGCCAAGGAGTGTGGTGGAGTCTCCTTCTTTGGAGGTCTTTAAGCAGAGGCTTGACAACCATATGTCAGGAGTGCTCTGATGGTGTTTCCTGCTTGGCAGGGGGTTGGACTCGATGGCCCTTGTGGTCTCTTCCAACTCTATGATTCTATGACCCCTGAATGCTCCCTGTTAAAAAGCAAAACACCTCCCTGCAAACAGAAAGCCAGCTAATCAGAAACAAGTATTCAAGCCCAACACTTTGTGCTTGTTTTCTACTTGCAATGAGTTTTTAAACAAAGTTTTTAACATTGTTTTTTTTTAAAAGTGATTTCACCACCATCAACAAACCTGCAGTCTGAAGTAGAGCAGTTCATTTTGCCACTTCATCCTGCTGCATGCGTAAACCAGACCTGCAGCATCAAATGATGAACGACCTGTGTAACTGACAGCTATCACAGAACCCATGCTACAGAACTTGCACACCACCTTCGATCTCACACTGCTCCAAACACAAGCCTCTCAAGGGGATCAGTTCACACATTTAGATGGGAGCTGAGTGATCAGTATTTAAGTCAGGAGATACTAGGTCATCTAGATGCATGCGTGAACCAGCTGAGAAAAAGTAATACAGTACTGGGAATAAAACACTGGGCCTCTAGAGCACAGCTCTAGTGATGGGTGATCTCAAGACAGAGAAAGAAATCAGGGAAACAACCAGAAGCAGAAATACAGTGATAATGGGTGACTTCAATTATCCTCACATTGATCGGGTCAATGTACATTCAGGTCATAACACAGGGACAACATTTCTACATACGATAAATGACTGTGTCATATAATAGCCATGGAACCAACAAGACAGGAGAAAACTCTTGATTTAATACTGAGCAGTGCCAGGATCTCGTTAGAGTTGCAACTGTTGCCCAAAGGCTTAGGAAGTGTGACTATATACAGGAATGAAAAATGACCTGAAAGCCAGGAATTGGATGCTGCGGCTGATAATGTTGTTGATGGTAATAAAAAAATGCTGATTAGTAAATTGGAAGTTGAAAGGAGATTCAGGAAGGCTGTAGTCCCTCCAAAAGGTTCCAAGGTCATTCAAAACCAGAGCTCGCTCACCCACTCACAGAAATCTTTAAATGTATTAGTTTTTGATTAATTAATTGACTGAATCTGCACAAACTATTTTAATGAAAAATGATTCTCCTAAAAGGCAAACCTTCTAGAAGATGATGCATATGTTATAGGAAACAGAATCATTGAATTGTAGAATTGGAAGGGACACCAAGAGTCATCTAGTCCAACCCCTGTGAAGCAGGAATCAAAATAGAGGTGTCAGAATTGGGAAAATATTTCCCCTTCTTTCACACCTGCAGGAGGGAAATACACTTTTAAGGTATGTATTACGCATGAGAAAACAGAATGTTATTAATATCAATTGCCTCCCCCCCCCCAAAAAAAAAAATCTGCTGCCTGTTTACCTGGGGATTATTATTTTAGTCTATCAAAGTGTTTTTTAAAATGATGGATCTGCTTAATGAATTGATTTAATATTGCAGTTCTATTCAAAACCACTAATAAAGGCCTAGATAGAAATGCATACAATCAGGTAAAAAAAAGAGATCCCTTTAAGAGGTTGCCAACATGGTCTAAATAGCAAATTAAAAAAAAAAAACCCAAAAACTTTCTTTCAAAAGTGGAAGCTATTCCAAAATGAAGAAAACAAACAAACAAGCTTTAGCAAAGCAAACAGATCAGCGATAAGGCAAGGAATATGAAGAGGGAAATTCCTGACGGCATAAGAACAACCCAAGATCAAATCTTTAAATGCATCAGAGAAAAACAAACCTCCCTGGAGGGCTGCACAACTTTTAGATAACTGAATAACAAACATTGCAGAGAGGATAAATGAATTCTTTACATTGGCCCTAACTGGAGAAGTTGTTGGAGACATAAACCCACCAGAACATTGTTTTTAGAATAGGTATCAGAGGAGCAATGTCAAATAGAGAGGGAAAGATGGTGTTATAGAAAAAAGATGATGTGATTGACAAATTACAAATCAACAAGTTGGCAGGGCCAAATGGCTTTCACTCAGTTGGTCTTAAAAGAACTCAAAGGTGGAACTGCTGATCTTTGAACAAAAATTTGCAACACCATTAAAATCAGGTAATTGGAAGCTGACACGTAAAACCATTTACATGCTGCATTCTGATCCTATCCGATGTCATGGGGAAATCTGAAATATCTCGCTGCCCTTCAGGAGATATTGCCACAGTAATCAACTGAATTCATCAGTGGCAAGCACATTTGTGTAGATCCATTTATAAACATTGTGAATGACATGGAGAAAGTTCTCTCCTCCACCAACATCAACTCTTTCTCCTTTCCTCCACTTAAATTGATTGGCAGCAGCTTCAGGACAAGACAAAAGAACATTATAGGTCACATAATACATATTTACTCATGGAATTTACCTACAGCAGATGTGATGATAGCTGCTGCCTTAGATGGCTATAGAGGAGGATTAGGTGTCCCCATTGTTATGCTGTGTGAATTGTTTACAACAGGCATTTGGGCTGGTGTCTAAAATGCAGAAAACTGGAGTTAAGGTAAACAAACCATAGTCTTCTGTTAATCTTCGTTTTTGTGGCCTTAACACAAAGAGCAAAGTATTGTGTGCAGACATTTGTAAACAGTAATCTGTTAGGAATCGTGGTAGATATATGGAAAGAATCGAACAAATTAAATGACCTGCTTGCTACAACATAAGATTTGGAAGTCTTCATGAATGGTAAACTGAGTCCCTCTAAATTATGGAAGAAACCTAACCTAGATCATTTGTGTGCACTAACTCACTGTTTCTTATTCCACGAGAACTGTTGGAACACAGCCCTCCCATGGAGAATGTCAAGCAATTTTAACCCCCCCCCCCCAATTTGTTTTGTCGTTTGTTTCATGACCTTGCTAGAGGGATCGCAAGCAACGGTGGACAGTGTGTGTGTCTTTCTAAAATAAAAATCTCCCCCCCCCCTTTTACTTAATAATTTCGGTTATTTTGTGAATTGGATTGGAGGAGAAATGATAGATGACTTGTGCATGTACTGCAGTAAATTCTATATTAACAATTTCCCTGAATTCACCCACTAGAAGCTGAGGCATCTGAAATTCCAGAGGATTTTCCAGAAGGCTTTCAGGTCCTGGGTATGCAACCAATCTGCCCCTTTGGTTTCTGATCGTACATGAATAGATAAGTCTCAAAAGCCCGGGATGCAAATTTTCACAGCTGTCTAACGGGTATGATGGCTCTTTTACCTGAAGTAATGTGCAGTCATACCTTGGTTTTCAACAGCCTAGTTCTCGAACGTTTTGACTCCCGAACGATCGAAACCTGGAAGTAAGTGTTCCAGTTTTTAGACATTCTTTCGGAAGCCGAACATGTGACAGGGCTTCCGCAGCTTCTGATTGGCTGCAGGAGCTTCCTGCAGCCAATCAGAAGCCGTGCTTTGGTCTCTGAACGTTTTGGAAGTCAATCAGACTTCCGGAACGGATTCCATTCTGACTTCCAAGGTACGGCTGTACAGTATTTAGTGTTAACTCTGTAAGTGTATACTCAATTATGACCAAACAAAGCCTCCTAGAGCAAAATATACGTTAGGAGGCTTAATTGGTCAGAAACAAGTATACACTTCCAGAGTTAACACTTAATATACTACTTCTGGTAAATGAGCCACCATAGCTACTAGAAGCCCATGAAAATGTGTGTCCTGGGCTTTTAAAACTCATCTAAAACCAAAGGGGTGCATTGGTTGCCAGATATGAAATATATTGACATTATTTTCAGCCCTCCTACCCCACTAAGTTGGAAAAAGGATGTTCAAATAACTGGACCATCAGTCTGATACTAAGCTGAACCAGATTTGAATATGCCATTTAGAGAAGGATGTGAGATAAATACAGCTTCTTTTTTTTGAAATGCCTCATGATGGAACTTCATGAATACAATCTGAAGGCGAGCGGGCTGAATATCAGGTAGAACACATTATTGACATACAAAAGGTCCCAGGCTGAATCCAGGGCATCTCCACTTAAAGGGTATTTACAAAGCAAAGTGACAAAAACACCTCCACCTATTGACTTGGCTGCCATGTGCAGTGAAAACACACAATACTGAGCTAGACAGACCAATGTCCTGATTCAGTACATAAGGCAAATCCATATATTCACTATTTAATATATCCACGCAGAACGCAGGGATAAAATGTGTCTGAGGGCTGCTGGTTTCAAGACTTCCCCAGTGATATGTGGCTCATACAGATTACTTTGAAGTCCAAAGATGAAAGCGTTGCCAGAAGCATGCAAAGGTATTACAGCTGCATTGTAAGAAGTGGTTCCACAGAGCTTTTTCCTCCCTCCATCCTTTGTGAATTAGAAAGATGACCATTTCCCGTAATTCTTCACCATGCCTATGGCTTGGTCTCAACTGCGGCATGATATGGTACCTTGGAAGCTGCATATAAACCTGAGAGAGGATGAGGGTGTGCGTATGTGTGTATACTTATATAGAATACTACCCAAGGTTGATATAGACAGAGAATACTTTTGCAAGGTTGGTTTTTAAAGGAACACCTACAGCAGGCATAGGCAAACTCGGCTCTCCAGATGTTTTTGGCCTTCAACTCCCATGATCCCTAGCTATAAGGACCAGTGGTCAGGGATGATGGGCACTGTAGTCCCAAAACATCTGGAGGGCCGAGTTTGCCTATGCCAGACCTACTACAGCTTAATACTAACTACATCTACTAATTACCAAGTAAGGACTGCAGATGCAACTGTGAATCAAAACAACTCTTCATCCTGCAAAGAAAATAGCCTGGGAAATGTCAGTCTTACAATTGCAAAACAAGCTGCAGTGGAGAAGGCTCTCAGCTCTTTGGTGGAGTAGAAGCCTTGTATAAGCAAAGGTCCAATTTCCAGTTTAAAAGGATCTCTGGTAGCAATGTGGAAAGCCTCAGCCTGGGAACTTGGGAGGCTTGTGTCAACACTATTTAGAGCAGGCAATGCTGTCCAACCTGGTCTGACTCAGTGTGAGGCAGCTTCAATAGTGCAGCCCAGTTTGCTTGTCATTCAGCTACACAGGCTGAATCTCCCTCTTCTACACAATTGTTAAAGGTTGAGGAGGCCTGTCCTCTTTTTCAGCTGGACACCCTTTTTGCTGGCATCCGTATGTCTCAAGAAACAATGGAGTGTGCCTCCGGGGGTGAAGTCAAACCGCAGCGTTAAGGTTTACTTCTTCAGCTTCCATTTATTATATAAATTCATACATTAGTGGCACTTCCCATTTTTTTCAATTTACAAAAGCATTCACTGTAGCCATTCAGTCCGTTATGAAAAACTAGGTCAAGCCATATAATTCCATTCATGCGCCTCTGTTTCTTTTTACCCTTCCATTCAGCTTTTATGCTTTGGTGACATTTTGCTTCAGAAAACAAAAATAAAAATTAGAAAGGTACAGTTTTGATATGTCACAGTATACATGATGAAATGAGGCAATATCACAACTCCCCCTAGTAGCACCAAGTCAGACTACGCAATCAATAATCGGAAAGAAAGGGACTGGGGAGCACCTGAGTATGTCTCACGTGTACTGCAGCAAACAAGTTATAAAACTGCTGCATTTCAATTAAGTGAGAGACTTTGGCCAAAGAACTGCATTCAGGGAGGTGAGCAGTAGAGTCTAGAAGCCAGGATTTGCAGTCTTCAGATCAATGATTCTGGAACTGTGTGCCAAGGCACTTCTGCAACCCACTTTGAGTCTACTGGGTAGAAAAGGAGGTAAAGCTAATAAATAAACGAATTACACAGCAACCCAACCCCCCTTTTGTTCCAGGACTGGGGGAGTGCACGTTCAGACAACTCAGTAAGTCAGCCCATGATTTGATTCCTGGCACCACCTTATTGCAGCAGTCAAATTGAGTAAAACTTGGAAAAAAAAATCTGTAAAAAAAAAAGTCAAAAATATACTGACTTTTGAGATCTAGTGTTCTGTGTGACATAGAATGTCATTAATTCATTTTATTAGAATCCCGGGCCTCTAGGTTTTGAAGTAGGTCTTTGAGAAGGGTGTTTTTTTTGTGCACAGAGAAAACCATACAGAAACTGATTGTTTCCATAAGCAGATATTTTGGATTATACCCATTTATTTGGTTGCTGGGTGATATACTTTAACTGTTATAGCAACCAATCAATGTGTATGGTTATTTAGGAAACATTAATTAGGAAGTTGGAAACTTGATTTAAATTCCTTCCATATATATAACCAGATTTAAAATCTCCTTGATTGAGAATGAATCAACCTGGGTGATGACCAGAAGTGTACCTTTTAGTAATCTTATCCATTACCTAGACTATGCTCCTTTTCAGGAAAAAGGGAACATTTGCACACTTGTCCATGTTTTTGTAACATCTAGGATTGTCTACTGAAATGTGCTCTGTGTAGGGCTAGCCTTGAAGATGACACAGAAACTTCTAGCTCAGAATTTTGCAGCCTGCCTCCTGGTAGCTCACTGGAAGTGGGAACACAGTTAATCAATTCTGTAGCAAATGCATGGGTCAGCAATTAGGTTTTTTAAAAAGATATTATTCATAAAAGCCTTCACATGAACCACAGAGGTGTCTTCGCCTCATGCAAACCCAGCTGTCATGTGTGTTCTGCATCTGTGAAAGGCACAGTCCCTTTCCTGAAATTGATTAAAATAGGTGGAATGACGTCCCCAATGCATTCCATGGCTGTCATGTTCTTACAGCTTTTTTGAGAGGATACAAAAAAGGCTTAGGGTTGTTGAGTGGCCGCTGCAACTTTGTGTTGCTGCTGCTACCACTAGTGCTGCATTTTATTGACTGCCCCCCCCCCCATTTCTTTTCATTGTCATTTAATGTTTTAATGTTTATTTTCTGTTTTCCTGGAGAGGCTATGTGCACATGTTTAAAGTAATATATATATATACATAATCACAGAAATATTGATTATTTCACTGTCATCCATAATACGTTACCATAAGAATTAGCAGCAAAGCAGCTCCCAAACCATCAATGTGTCCAAATCAGAATAAATTGTTTCATTAGGCTAGTTTGCTCTCCCAGCTTTTAGTACACAGAACAGCTTATTCTAGGCTGCAGTGTCATAAATAAAAGAAAAGGGCTTAGGCACCAGGTAGCAGGTGTGCCTTTCTTGTCCACATAAACAAGGCCAAATGGCAGGCAGGAAAGCAGCACAGGAGAGGTTTAATTAACAAACTGCTGAGATCTTGTATTCAATGATTCACAACTGCAAAATTTTCCTTTCCCATGAATATTTGAAGGGAGACATGATCAAAGCCCTTTCCGTTTTACAGGTATCTCAAAAACTTCCTTCCAATTAAACGCAGAAATAAGCACAGACTCAAAATGTCACGCTGCACAGCTCTTGTCTAGCAACTATGCGAGGGAGACTCCTTTGAGCATCTTGTTGATGAAACTGTACTTGAATCCTGGATCAACAAAGAACCCAGGCTTCAACCCAGAGAGGAATAGAAGGGGGTGAGCTTTTCTGCCCCCCCCCCCCCAGGCCTTGGCAAGGAAAAGCCAAAAAGAACTTGGGTAATTTCCCAAGCCAACCCAAGGCTCTGAAAAACGACCCTCTCCTGGTCAGGAAAATCCAAGGCACTGCAATTTTGCCCCACCCCTAAGCTAGGATATCTTTCCCAGGGTGGGACATGTTTTCAAAGCAAATAATAATAATATTTATTTGTACGCCACCCCTCTGGCTGGGTTTCCCCAGCTACTCTGGGCGGCTTCCAACAAAGATTAAAAATACATTAAAATGTCACACATTAAAAACTTCCCTGAACAGGGCTACCTTCAGATGTCTTCTAAATGTCAGGTAGTTGTTTATCTCTTTGACATCTGATGGGAGGGCATTCCACAGAGAAGGCCCTCTGCCTGGTTCCCTGTAGCTTTGCTTCTCGCAATTAGGGAACTGCCAGAAGGCCCTCGGCACTGGACCTCAGCGTCCAGGCAGAACAATGAGGGTGGAGACGCTCCTTCAGGTATACTGGGCCGAGGCTGTTTAGGACTTTAAAGTAGCTACCTTGGCAAAGCAGCAAAGAAAGCTCTCCTGGAAAGTGAGGAGGAGGGAGCTCACACTGCACAAGTTTACAAAATCTCCCAAAGTTCTTCCCCTTAAGACACAATGGAGAAATCTAAAATGTATCCACCTGTTTAGATGTTCCTTAGGAAAACTGTTGCTACAGAGTTTTGATATAAAATGGCCTGCTTAACCCACTTCAAAATAAAAATAAATTGACACATGAGCAAAGCAGCTCCAGAGGCCTTTCAGGGCTTAAATAGCAACATAATAAACAGTGCTTTTCCAACTGTGTTCCTAGGTTATCTTACGAGTTCCTTAGAATAGTAACAATAGTTATTCAATAACGGTAAGGAGCTTTCCCAAAGACAGCTTGTATACATTGCTACAAATTTTCAGAAGCAACAATGAGGCCCAAGCAGTCTGGCCGGCACCATTTGGTAACTGAGACTGCATCCTGCAATGCTACCCATCATCCTCTGCTATGCATGTGGGTTTTGCAGTGAACAGTCAGGGTTTCAAGCAAACATGCTTGAATTCATGTACAGTGAATGAAGCTTCCACCTATTGCAGTGTTGAAAGTCAATGCATTTGATAACCAGCTAATCCATTTTGTTGTTGTTTATTGAACTGTTTAATTGTTTTGATTAATTTGTTGTTCTTGCTTGCTTTATGTGCTACTGTGTTTGATATTATAGAGAATGAAATATTTGTTGTTTTTACTGCTGTTGTGATTATTGCGAGCCGCTTTGAGCTCAACATTTGTTGTTGGAAAAGTGGAATACAAACATTACAAAATCCTTCCCATCTGAATTTCTACCTGCCCTTTAAGGTTCTGAATGATCTATTTGGTTTTAGAGCAGCAGCACTGTGTTAGTGATATACAATTCGTTCACACTTGCAAATTTCCATACTTGATTCAGACTGCTCAGTTTGCTACAAAAATCCCTCTCCCCCCTTTCAGATTACTAATGTGTGCTGATTAAAAACTCTGCACAAAAGCAGAATTTTGACATGACAAATGATAGCCAACATTCCCCTTTGGGCAGCGTTTTGTTCAATGCACATCTGCACTCACGTGCATTGGTGGCCGTAAGTAAAACACAGACATGAAGTGAAAATTGCAGCTAAAGAGCACAGGAGCCAATTCTGAAATTAATTTTCGCAATTAAACTGAAAGGTAGGCAGAGCAGAACACGAAGCAGAGCCAACCTACAGAACAGAGATAAAGTGGAACTGGGGACATCCACTCATCCCCAGTGAACAGACACATGAATCAAGCCTATTAGATAGGCCCCTAGGAAGCCTTTCCACGTACTGGTTATTTTTAACAGCAGCTGAAAAGCTCTGAATAAGCATTCCTCTTGGCAGTTTCCCCAGCTACTGACAATACCCATCATTGCTACCTGAACTGGCCCCACCTACGATTCCATGCCAAAGCAACACTGGTTGCCGCTGCTGCTGCTGCTACTTTTCTGGAAAGATATGCTGGACTTGCAATGCAATGGTTTGCAAGAAAAGGGGCTTTATGAAATGGTTGACCTTTTGCTTTGACCTCAGCAGCTGATTCCACATGGATGAAAGCAGACTGACACAACTGTGTGCAGTAACTACGGTGTACATTAGGCTGCAGAGATGTGTCTCCGTAAGATTTATAGTGTAATCCATAGGTTTTGCTTACGTAACACAGGAGGCCAATGTGTAGTTGTTACTCAGTCGCTGCAAAGCAGCAGCATCCACAGGAGTGTAATGAGACCAAGGGCCCTCCTAGGCCAACATCCTGTTTGAGGCCTGATTTCTTTAGGCCTGCAAGCAAGACATGAAGGCAAGAGCCCTACCCTGCTGTTTGACCTCCAGCAACATCTGGAGATGCATTATTGTCTCTGAATCAGGAGGCTCTATTTTAGTCATGGACTGTGCCCCAAAAGATGTCAGAGAGAAAGCAGCTCAATAAGCACCTGTTAAATCAAAACTGGTTTGTAATATCCATTCCCTCTCCAAAGAGAACTGGATTTCAGTGAGAGTAGTAGGGAGACACCCTAGGTGTCTCTAATACCAGATACCAACTTATCAGGAGGTCTGTTCTGCACCATGTTGGAAATTAGCCTTCAGCTTGGCAGCAGCCACCCTTTGCAACACCCTCCGATTGAAATCAGGCAGGTGCCGCCTCCACTGCCTTGGGAACATCTTTTGAAGGCCTTCCCTTTGCAACAGTGGATTTTTTCCCCCCTCCCAGTATATCTGCATGGGATTTGAAATTGTTTTTCATATATTAAATCCTTTTAATTATCCCTATAACATGAAGCGGCTCTGTTTTATTTGTTTATGACAGTTCCATCCCACCTGTCCTTCAAGGAGCTCAGTCTTCCTTACCCCATTTTATCCTCACCACCACCCTTAGGCTATGAGATGGTGACCCAAGGCCACCCAACGCGTTTCATGGCTGAAGTGGGGATTAGAACTCTGATCTCCCAGGTCCTAGCCCAATAGTCATTCCAACCACATTGTTTGTATTGCATTTATGTATGGGTTCCCCCCACCCCACCCCTTGCTGAAGCTTTTATTGTTAAGTTGCTTTGCGATGTTTGGTAGGAAGTGGTATGGAAATAATTGAATAAACCACAGAATTCTCACCATACTACACTTCCCAGGATCCTTTGACTGTTAAAATGTGGCATTGTCTCAGCTCAAGCTTGTAGCATAGACCTTTCTTTACAAAAATGCATGCTGAAAGCTGCTTGTCTGTATTGAATCATGCCTATATACTCCCCCCCCCCCCAGGAAACTCATTGGAATGATAGCCTGACACAGCACGACACCCTGTCCAGTATCTTGCTTCTGGCAAAAATGTGACTTTTAGAAGCTTCTCTGTCTTTGAGGCTCCATCCAATGCACTTCATAATGACTCTCGTGCACCCAAATTCACATTCGCAGGGTGAGTAAATTAGCCCAATCAATATATTTCTCACAGTGCATCACTAACAAATTAATTATAAAACCCCTTTCAAGCATTATCTCCGCTTATTGAGCAAATTCAGCAAAACATGGCATTCCTTGTTACTATCTGGTTTCTGACGGTCCTAACAATCACACTGATTGAACCTTCAGTACAAAGTTTATCTTCCCATCAATCTTATCTTTAATAGCCTGTCAGGTAAAAGAGATAGGGGGACGGGGGGGGGGGGGAGAGTACAGATCCACTGGCTAGGAATCCAGATAATTCTTTACAAATTGTGCAAGCGAATGAGGAAAATCCCTATCAGGACGTCTGTCCAAAATTAACATCTTAATACAGATTTTCATGTGGGAAAATTGTATTTAGATGAAAAATCTGATGTGAGAACTCAGTGTGGAATCTTTGATCTTTCACTCTGGGTGGCATGCATATTAAAATGATCCAAATACCAGATCTTGCCAGGTACTAGCAACTGGGGGAAAACCCATGGAGCTGGACTGTTTCCACAATTTTTTACTGCACATTACTGCTTCTAATAGTCAAATTGGCCACTTTTTAATAAATCAATAAAAACTTTCAACATGAATCAAAGCTCTTGGCATAATGGCACCAGTAACTGTCCCTGTAATACTGTCCCTATAAAGCAATCATACAGGCCTCTACACTTTTGATATTCCATCACTTACTGAAAATGTTTTTGCTTCACCAAGCATTTTTAGATAATTTATTTGATTCATTGCTTACCATTCGCTCTGTATGTAATGTTTTTACAGTGTTTTGATTATTCTACTGCACACCACCATGATTTTTCTGATGAGTTGGTGATTTATTTAAATAATAATAATCTTACGGGCAGGAGATCCAAAAAGTCCACGGGAGAAAAGCAACCAGGTGGAGGATTGACTAGTGGAGACAGGATTAAAAATCACCAAAAGAACCTTACACTTCTTAGATTGGCCCTAAGTCACCTTACAGTTTCATGCCTGATTCTATTTCTGATACATTTCCAGGCTTAAAAATAAATAAATCAAAAATCAAATGCAAATACTCACATGTGCAACAAAATGCCTATTTGATGACCATTATTAATGCAACAAGACTAAAAACCCTTTTGGAAGTATATCATTAATGAACATATCTGAAAGCAGTTCTTCCGTTCAACTATGAACAACCCTTTAAGGAATGAACCCAGTGAATACATCTCCGCTTTCAGAAAAAGCTTGTTTAGTGGTCAAATTCCAGTACAGATAATAGCCAAATGAGAAAACATTGCTACAGGCAGGCAATTATATCAACAGCTCCAGGGCTAGATTAAAGCAGCCTTATTCTGAGCCATCTTGGGACACCTATCCAGGAAATGTGCAAGCTTGGACTGCCCTGAAAACCACGAATATTCTCTTATTCATGGGGAATGAGTAACAGGGACAATGTATTCCTCCTCAACCGTTCCCACATTTCATTTAACAAAATGGCTAAAGCATTTCAACTAACTAGAAAATAGTTGCATATTAAATTGTTTCAACATATGAAGTCACTGGGAGAGATCATCAGGTGATTTGGGCTGGGTGTTCATCAGTATGTGGATGATACCCAGCTCTACCTCTCTTTTAAATCGGAACCAGTAAAGGCAGTGAATTTCCTGTGTGAGTGTCTGGAGGCAGTTGGAGGATGGATAGAGGCTAACAGATAGCGGCTGAATCCTGACAAGACAGAAGTAGTGTGGGGGACTCCCTGGTCTTGAATGGGGTAACTGTGCCCCTGAAGGACCAGGTGCACAGCCTGCGAGTCATTTTGGACTCACAGCTGTCCATGGAGGCATAGGTCAATTCAGTGTGCAGGGCAGCTGTCTACCAGCCCCTGAGTGGTGCATGCTCTGGTTATCTCCTGTCTGGACTACTGCAATGCACTCTACGTGGGGCTACCTTTGAAGGTGACTCAGAAACTACAACTAATACAGAATGTGGCAGCTAAACTGGTGACAGAGAGCAGCCTTCGGGACCATTTAACACTGGTCCTAAAGGATCTTCACTTGCTCCCAGTATGTTTTCAAGCACAATGCGAAGTTGTTGGTGCTGACCTTTAAAACCCTAAACGGCCTCGGCCCAGTATACCCAAAGGAGCATCTCCACCCCCATCAATCAGCCTGGACACTGAGGTCTTCCTCCAACTCTTATGGCAGTTTCCTCACTGTGAGAAGTGAAGTTACAGGGAACCAGGCAGAAGGGCCTTCTTGGCAGTCGCACCCTCCCTGTGGAACACCCTCCCATCAGATGTCAATACAATAATAATAATAATGAGATAAAGAATTATACAGCTTTTAGAAGACATCTGAAGGCACGCCTATACAGTGGTACGTCGGGTTAAGTACTTAATTCGTTCCAGAGGTCTGCTCTTAACTTGAAACTGTTCTTAACCTGAAGCACCACTTTATTAGCTAATGGGGCCTCCTGCTGCTGCCATGCCACCGGAGCAAGATTTCTGTTCTCATCCTGAAGCAAAGTTCTTAACCTGAGGTACTATTTCTGGGTCAGTGGAGTCTGTAACCTGAAGTGTATGTAACCCGAGGTACCACTGTATCGGGAAGTTTCTAATGTTTGATGTTTCACTATGTTTTTATATGTCTTGTAAGCTGCCCAGAGTGGCTGGGAAAACCCAGCCAGATAGGTGGGGTATAAATATTATTATTATTATTATTATTATTATTATTAGCTTAGTGCATCAGGAGTCCTGAATACTTTAAAAGTCTGAAAACAGGGCAGTTGTATCTTCTATTCAGATCCCTTTTTGTGCATTCCTTATTATTTGTGCTTATGGTGGTATCAGGGTGTCAAGATGCGACCCCATTTTCAATATGATTTGTGGCTGCAAATATTTTTGGGTGGGGTTTTTTGGGGGGGGGGGGACACAGTGCTTCATTTCCAGCCAGGGCATATACCGAAACTTGCTGTTGAAATGCCGTCACATTTTATGCCACAGATGGGCCCATCAGAGAGCAATTAAAGTGGAAGCATCACAGAGCCAACCAGAAGCACAAGAAACATTATTATTGTGTCAAGAGCATGTTGCAGAATACCCACAATAAAACAGCAGCCTGGAGGGGCCCAAACAATCCAAATATGTGCATTTTCTCTCCATTCCTCTGCCCCCCTCCCCCTCAAGAAGGACACTGACAAACTGGAACGTGTCCAGAGGAGGGCAACCAAAATGGTCAAAGGCCTGGAAACGATGCCTTATGAGGAACGGCTAAGGGAGCTGGGCATGTTTAGCCTGGAGAAGAGGAGGTTAAGGGGTGATATGATAGGGGTGATATAAAAGGATGTCACATAGAGGATGGAGAAAGGTTGTTTTCTGCTGCTCCAGAGAAGCGGAAACGGAGCAATGGATCCAAACTACAAGAAAGAAGATTCCACCTAAACATTAGGAAGAACTTCCTGGCAGTAAGAGCAGTTCGACAGTGGAATTTACTGCCAAGGAGTGTGGTGGAGTCTCCTTCTTTGGAGGTCTTTAAGCAGAGGCTTGACAACCATATGTCAGGAGTGCTCTGATGGTGTTTCCTGCTTGGCAGGGGATTGGACTCGATGGCCCTTGCGGTCTCTTCCAACTCTATGATTCTATGATTCTATGAAATACAGGATAACTAGCATCTACTCAATAAATCAGGATGCGGCGTTGGACTTTACTAGTTCCATTGCCTCTGCATACACTTGAACCTAATTCCCTTTCCCCCCTAGCGAAAGCTAACAATCTTGCACTGCAAAAGGAAGGGAAAGAGCAGGGCTTGAGTGAGGGAGTAGGAAGAACAAGGGAATATGTGGATTGTTTGGGAGGGATAGACAAAGGGAGAGGTCATCTTTTGTCTTGTGACTCTTACTCATGTGATGCCCACATCTACAGTACACCATACAGTACATGCAAAGCAGTCTTTATACAACCTTCACAGTCATAGCTTCCCCCACCAAAGTATCCTGGAATACTGTTAGTTTGTTAAGGTTGCGGGGAACTGTAGCTCTGTCAGGGGTGTGTGTCTCCTATTAAAGTTCAGTACCATCAACGAACTACAGTTCCCAGTACGGGGGGGGGGGGGGGAGAGAAGCCATTACTGTTAAGGTGGTATAAGAATGTTTACATGTTTGGTGTAGATTGATGTGCAAGTCTTAAACTGGGGAATTTCAGCCACCCTGAACCTTCTGGGTTTTTTTCAAAAGCCCTCAAGGAAGGCAGGATGAGGCTCCCTCTACTTGCCCTCTTCACCTTCTGTCAAAGCCATTTAGCTACTTTCAAATTCTCTCTGTGAAAGAACTAGGCCATTCTGGCATCTATCTCCTCATAAGGCAGAATTTCCTCCCTTTAAAACACATTTAGATAGGTCAGACCTGGAACGTAAAAATGTAAATTAAAAAAAATTAGCCGGGTATTCCACATGGAATGCTGCTAGAAATAATGAAAGAATGCATAATTTCAGTTCGAGAGGATGCTGTTTTAAATACACATTTCTCCACAATTATTGTTAGTCGATCAAACCGTTGCCATTCCTCAAAATGGCACAGAGCAAAAATGTCAGCAAATAAATAAGCAGAATCAAAACGAACTTCCCACAACTAGGATCTGTTATCCTAGATGCAAATCAATGGCATTAGTCATGAATTCCTAACACAAAGCAGGTTCTTGAATGAGTGTATCATAGAGGAAATAATGCATTTTTTGTGTGTACCTGTAAAATCTCTAATTTTAAATCTGTAGTTCAACAGTCATTCCATCTCCCATGGGAACTGTGGTTATATAAGGTAGAGAATGGGACCAGGGTTTCTTAAGACAGAATTATCAGCACCCACAACAAACTGCAGCTCCCAGAACCTTTTATGAGAAACATGTTTAACTAATAATAAATAAATATCCCATGTCCTTGCAGCTGCGTTCTCAAAATACCAATTCTTACTGGTATTTTACTTGATTTGTTTTATTTATTAATAAAAGCATTTATGTACCACCCTCTCATAAATTGTCAGAGTGGCGTTCAGCAATATAAAAACAGTTAGAAACCATTAAAAGCAGTGCAGAAGAATAATTAAAATGACGGGCTACTCAGTATAGATTTAAGCAACTGCACAGGCCTATCAGCATTAAAAAAAAACGGGTTCAAGAGACACCTGGAAGTTAAAAGTCAGGATGCCTGCCGAATCTCTGCTGAACGGACATTCCACAGCATGAGACAGGAGACACTAAATGCCCAACTCCCCAGGGATTTTGACATTTCCCCCAACACACACCCTGCACACATACAATTTCAATGTATTTAAATGTATGAAGCTGCCTTAAAATGAGTCAGGCCACAGATTCACCTACCACAATATATTTTAATTGGTTGTGGCTCTCTCATGGAGCAAAAGCATCTCTCAGTCAAAAGCACACACAAAAAAATCTAGGGAGAGGCTTACTCATGCCAGGGTTTTTCTTGGGCAGGGGAAAATGGGGATTGCTTAGGTTCCTGCATGCTATAGAAAAATTGGAACAGCATGTCAGAAAGCCCTGCTTTCTAGCTGGTTCGGGCTTCAGGGAGAGGGGCTGAAACTGAACCAAAGTGAGCTCTGTTAGCCACGAGCAATTAATAAAGCTAGAGACTACAATTATCCTCAAAGCTATTCCCTCATTAGAATAATTATGTTAACTGGTCACTGAGTAGGCAGAGTGATTTATAGAAATCGTGACAGCTTATTAAACATCCAATAGATATCAGGATACCAGCTGGAACAAAACCTTTTGCTATAAAAATTATCCCACACGGAAGCGACTACCTAGCTAGCATGCTTTGCATTGTAGTAAAGGCAAGGCATCTTCCGTTGGCTTGACATTCACTTTTCTATGTGGCAAAGATGGAAAGCCAGAGCTGCACATTCCACAACAAACCTGGGATGCCCCAAAGCATTTTTGGTTGGAAATTACTGATCAAGACTCTAGGTGCTGGTATTGGTACCCAAAGGTCTATACAGCTTGGGACCAGGATATGTAAGAAATTGCTTCATCCCCTACTACTGTTCACTGCTTTCTGCAGGAGAGGGCAACCTACAGACACCATTCTATTGGAAGGTCCATTCCACATGATGTATGGGCAATGGTTTTAACTGTGTGTGTGTGCCTGTGTGTGTGTATAACGGTATTATTGCAAATCGTTTCAGGGTGTCTTATGGGAGGCAATTCCTAAACAAATACCGGTAAATGAAATAAAGTGAATGCAGGAGCTGGAAGCAATTGAAGAAGAGAATCAGCAAGAAGAGAGTGCTTAACCCTTGTCCTGCTTTTCTCTTGTCACTCCTCCTGCGACCCAGCAACATTTTATTTTATCTGTATGTAGTTTTTCTGGGGGGGAAAGCCTGAGGAAATGCAATTCACACACACAGCCAATAGTCACAAATGAGGCTCCATGCCTGACAATAAGCCTGGCTGGGTGGGATTGCAAGGGCAAACCAGTGAAGCAGGGGAAGGGGTCAAGTACATTTAAAATGTGTTTGGCGGGTTACTTAAATAAGCTCCACTGATCTATATCTCCCAGTCTGGCTAATCTGTTCTGAAAATTGTTCCCATAGTGATACAACACGTTGAAGGATTCCCATCCTCAGTCAACTGAGTTGAGGGGGACAAGCCAGCAAAAGTTAATCGAGGCATTTGAAAGCAGTGGAATAAGACTTTCTGTGCAGCTCTGCTCAGGTGTAAGCCTTATTTAGGTCAACGAGACCTACTTCCAGCTAGGGAAGGGGGGCAAATTCAATTCAGTTCATATTTAAAGACAAATTTGCAATTTGAATTAAATGAGAAACTGGCAGAACTGAAGTTGACATGTCCTTCCAACTACCATAGAAGTATGTATAGGACTGTAGCCTTAGTTGGAACTAAAGTTTCTCTAATTTCAACGGTCTTGTGCCCATTATATCTGCATTTTTTAAAGGCTCTGTTATCTAAAATCTAAATTTTTCTTCTTCTTCTTTTTACAAACTATTAATATTCACAGTATGGCGTCTTAGAGGTTTGATATAGCCTTACATTTACACAGGAAGCATATCTAGCCAATTGCTAGAAAAACATATTCAGCAGCATGAATATAGGCTTGCAAATAGTCAGTTGCCTGTTGGCTTACTATGAGTAAGTACATCCTCAGGGCAATCAGGCAGGAAGCCTTCTTATAACTTGGAATAGGAGCAGTATTTTTTGTTCTTCTTCTTGAGGCACATCAGTAGCTAGAAAATGGTTACAATATGCATAGGGAGGCAGCACAGTGAAAAACAAACATTGTGCGTTAGTAGCTTTGCATTCTTGTTTGCGAGGCTGCGTGAAGAGGCTCTGTGCTAAGTGTACACCACTTTCTGAGAAATGCCCAGAGAAAACAATTCTGAGAGCAAAGTTCACATATTCAAAAGCAAAACTGCTTCCAATATATTTTAAAATTCAGCTGTTGTTGTGAATGCATCTCTGCCCATGTATTTTTTTTCTCATTAGACCTTGCCTTTCTGCCCCATAATCCTCTCTGGCCTTGTGCCTTGGGAATGCTCCAGACTGTCCGATTTATCTCTATAATCTCATGTCACTTCCCAGACATCACCAGCACCCTGCATGAGGGCTTTTTTTCCTTTAAGCCTTGCAGTGGCTATAATACATCCCCTTCCCACCCCCTTCCATTTCTTCTTGGCTTGCTAAGGCGATTCATTGATGAACTGCACCTCCGTCCACAAAGCATAATAATGTATTAATTAGTTGAGAATTAGTTCCACGTAGGAATGTCCTCTGAAACGATCTGGGTTATTTATTTGTCAATCTGCCACTTGAGATAGGATAAAGCTCACATTTGGTCCAATTGATCACTGAAATGCAGGCCCCAGCTGAAGTTTAGCTTTTATATTATAGTCTACATTCAAAGATAATGATGAAACATCCATTCCACGGGCAAGAGATTGGGATACAGCCCGGGGGGGGGGGGCAGTTATTCAGATGCTCACCATTCTCTCAAAAAAAAAAAAAACCTATGAAAATACACATAAAATAATGGGTTCATGAAACGATGCGAGTATTTTCATACTTGCCAGTAGACTTGCTAGTGTTGTGTGCCCACAAAAGTGATGCAATTCTACAGAAATCCAACTGAGGCCAGACATGTTTCCTCCCTGTTGAACTTCAGGTGTTTGACTATCCCAGCAAGCATTTTAAGTAAGTTGAGTTAGGCCTATTTCACATTTCTACCTTTGGTTTTTATCATTTTAAATACCACATCATTTGACTGGTGCACTGTTTCACTGATTGTTTTGTAAACTGCTTTGAGTACATTTATAGTAAAAAGTGGCCTATAAATGCCAAAAAGAAAGAAATGAATGAATGAACTTTGTGTTGTTTCACACGAAGACACACTGTCCCACCGCCAGTTCTCTACTTCTATTATACCCAAGCTAAAGCGTATCAGAAGTGCTTAACCACAATGCCAATAAAGCACTGTATATATATATATGCGCAGAAATAAAGAAAAAGCCCAACATCATGATAGGCGTATTTGCCTTTCACCATGACAGTGTTCCCAAGTACTCTTCTGCAGAGCAATGAAAGGGATCTAAATGTAAGAGGAAAAAGATGTCCGCTGGGGACTAAACCTGTTTCCATCCTTGATGTCCTGAGCCACTGAGAACCAAGCCTGTTCCTATTTTCATAACCCCATTTGCACAGGTCCAGTAGTCATGGCCCCACTCAGTGGATGAGACTGGACCCCAAGGAGATTATGATGCTACCCTGGATGCTAATACTAATCAGTGTAAAGTGGCTGTGCAGATCTGGCACCTGCAGCCAGCCAGGTCAGGCATTGGCCAAGAGTTCCAGGCCTCAGAAGATCCTCTCACTGCCCCAACATTCCACCTGGTCACTTACCACAGGGTCTTGTGTGGAAATGCAAGCATGACGCTTGTGAGCCAAACTCAGCTTCCAACCATGGTGGCCAGTTAGCCACCTGCCTCCATCTGCCTGCCAGAATTGGCCTCCACAGTCACTTACGGACTCACTGTGAAAACCATGTATATGGAAGACAATCTTACTCAGCTATGAGTGATCGAAGAAGAAGAAGAAGAAGAAGACGACGACGACGACGACGACGACGATGACGACGACCTCCCCTGGGCTCTGAGAAAGAGCCACGGGGGTCCTTTATATGCATGCTTTGCTGAGGTGGCACAGAAAATGCCTGCATCACTTTAAACTTTGATTTTACACACACACACACCGAAAAAGTCTGTCTAGCTGCTGCAGAAAACTGGTGGTGGGACAAGCATTCTGCTGGCCATCTTGCCCAGAATCCCTGACCCAGAAGGTCTCCCCCCCCCCTTTTCACAGAGAAGCCACAGCTCTGCCAGCACTATTGCAGTGGTGAAGAATGTTGCAGGGAAAGATAAGAGGGGAAAGTGGGATGGCAGTGATGCTGACGCTTCCAAGAGGAATGTTGATTCCAGCAGCTGGGATGAAGAGTCCAGCAGCAATAGAGGATCCTTCAACTGGACCATGCAAAGAAACCCACATAGCCACCCACAACATCAGCCTAGTTCAGAGAAGAATGTTGTAGGGAAGGAAGACATAACACCAGTAACAAACCCCAAAGCCAGGAGGAGCCTCTTGAAATGCACGCTCACGCACGCACACACGCACACACACACAGAGAGAGAGAGAGAGAGAGAGAGAGGCACCCAGGCACCCACTCATTCTGAGAGACACCTAAGGACTCATCAAGAGAGCATGAAACTTCACATGAGTGCAAGACATGGTGCCTTTAAGAAAACACTATTCCACTCAGGAATGCCCAGGCTGGACTTCAGAACTTGCACCAACACATAAGAGTTAGATTAGGTGCAGGCCATTGCTGGAGCAAGTTGAAGGGCTTGGAACTGTCCAAGGTCCTGCAGCCCAAATCTGACTGATCGTCTAGCCTGCCCTGCTTCCTCCTCCTCCGATGAACTGCTTCTGAATGATGAACTACTCATGGGATGAAATACGACCATTTCGATTTATTGAGGTCTTTGTATCATCTTACAAGCCCCAGGCTATGGCCAGAACAGAACAAAATTCCAAGTTTGACATCTTGACCAGAGTGTGACATGATGGAACTTTGACAACTAGGTTTATGTACATATCTAAACAAATTAAGTTTCTTAGTTATTTTCTTACCTGCTCTGTTACATATCTACTTATACAACTCTGATCCAGTAGGAATGCCCTTTATGTTTTCTGTAAATGTCATTTAACAATATTATCATGACACCCAAGAGAGTAACACTGAGGGGAGAAGGGAGAATGGAATAATTGCAAAAAGATTATCTAGTTCAAATCAGCCTTACTTCTCATCTCTCTTTTTTATGTTGTTGGTCTAAAAATAGATCCATCATTTGACAAGCATGAAGGAGTGACAGGGGTAAGTGGATGTCGTGTTCTCAGATGGGTGAACTTCACTTGGTACTCAGTTCAGCACATATTTAATTAATTTGCTCAAGTACTTGCAGAGGCCCGAGAAGGGAACTTAAAAAAAAATCCAGGCAGTCAGCAGAGATTTACATTTTAATTTATTTTTAATTGGATGCACCATTAGTGGTGCATAAAGAATGCTTTTAAAACCATGTTCCCCGCCTTTAGTAGTTGGTGGCATAACTAAGGAAACTACACAGCTTAATTCAATCTTATCCTTCAGACTCAATGCATCATTCAGCTAACAAGGAATTTAAACTGTGACTTCGTTCCCCACATAATAAACTCGTGAGTTTATTCCAAAAGCAAACAGGCAGCAAAATGCCATTGGACTGTGGAATAAAATAAAATGCCCACTTAGGACAAGATTCTACCAGTACCCTTCTTTGGCATCTCTGTTTTTGCTCTCTGGTGAAACTACAGGTGAAAGATAGAAATACTATATATAGAAGGGAGAAATGTTCCTATTTTGCTTGATTTAATGTGCTATTTATTTCCCTCTACAAAATTATTGATGCTCCATTTGGGGACACACACACACACACACACACACACACACACACAAACATATATACCTAAATGCATTTTAAAAGTCTGGTTCACACATCACAGTAAGCCAAGAAATGGCTTATGGGGACAATTCAAACTTGTGGGCTTCCAGCACTCAGGTACTTTGCTACTTCCTCGTCTTTTTTACTCCCTTGCTGCACTGAGCTAAGCCAAAGTTAGCTCATCTGAACCCAGGCTTATGACTGAGCTCTCACATAGCTAACCAGGATCTGTAGCTGTGTACAAACCATAGCTACAGTTTGTGGTTAGTGTGGAGAGGGCTTAACCACAAGACCAAGATCAGATAACACGGTAAGACAAACCTTAACTTAGCTCAGCACAGGAGGAGAAAAGGTTGAAGAGGAACAAAGCCACTGTGAGCTCCTCTTTGGAGTTCATCCATGCGATTTCAGTAAGCCATAATTTGGCATAGTTGATATGCAAACCAGGCCAATCAACCTATCGCAAATGCTGGTGTTATACAAATGTTCTTTGAAGTATCGGCATCACTATTCAGAAGGCACAACTATTGGAATTATGTTCAAGCTATCCAATAAGGTCCCATGTGACAGCAAAAAGAACCCCTGTGCACACATAATCAATCTCTTTATTAATTTTGTGCACCCACACGTTTGTGCTGAAAATGTAAAAAGTGCTAGTACTTGTGTGTAGCAATTAAAAACTTCACGCTACCTACACATAGATTTGAATGCGTGCCTACAAAATCTTCATATTCCCACTGAGTTGCATAATGCTAGCAACTGCATATATAACATCCGGTGCATATATTCTAATTTGCCAAATACTAGCACCAATATGCAAAAAAGGACATGTCCAGAGATGAGTTTTTGGTTGGTAAGAGAGCAATGCTCAGTAGGAGAATCTGATGGCATAGGAAATAAGAAAGTTGACATGGGTCTCAGTAGGCATTTTATAAATGATTCCTTCATCCTTTATTATGTCATGCTGTGGCTCAGATTGGCTGTCCCTCAGAGCTTCACCCTTTCCTAGGCATGCATGAAAATACCTACTATGTCATCTCTGTGCTTCAGGCAGCTGAGATAAAAAGTGATACATTGGTTAGGCTGCAAGAACTACCAATCATGCTCTCTCAGCCTAGCCTTCCTCACTGTCTTGTGAGGATAAAATGGGATAATCTCCCAATTGGGAAGGGGAGGAGGATATGTATTTGAGCAAGAATAATAAGCTAGAGCAGAAAGCATCATGAACTGGAAGTAAAAGAGGGAAGATAGAAGACCGGGTTAAATTATTTCTGAAAAGTGGATAGGGAAAACTCGTCTGGGGTCATTACTGCCATACACACAAATTATATCCATATTTATTCAAGACCTTGTCCCCTGCATTTTTAGCCTACCACAGATTCTCAAAACGGGACATGAATCTGAGTGGCTAGTTAATTCAATAAGTTGTCCCAATTAACAGGCACATCTAGAAACATCCTGAAAGTGAAAGTATTCAACTAAGTTTGTTGAAACTTAGTTCAATACCACCCTAAGGGTCAGATTCAACAAGACAGTCGTACTTGTGGGAGCCAGAAAAACAAGGCTTTCACTCTGCCCCCTGCATACTTCCTGCACATACAATCAGTTCTGGAGGTAAAGAAAAACCCAGAACAGCAGGGGGAGCAGGGGGGAAGGAGATTGTTCTGTGTCCACTGATGAAACAGTCACCTTGACATGTAGAATTCCACACTATTTAACAAAAGAAAAAAATCACCTTGCCAGCGAATATAAGTTAAAACGCAGTCACATGCAGGTGTGTACACACACTTTAAAAGAACAGCAGTGGGTTCATTTCATAACTATTAGAAACCACCAGACCACTAAGAGCCATTCAAAAGACATTAAGAGCTCTCAATATATATTAAATATCAGGGAAGACAACCATGTCTTGGTCTGATGCTGGAAAGCAATCAAATTCATCATTGGGCAACTGTCGGAGGGCAGGTCTTTCTATTGTACTGAGGTACCGCAATAAAAAAGACTACCCACATTATCTCAGAAGGTGGAACCCCCAGAGTCAGGTCTCCAATGCTGGCTTAAACCAGAGGCCAGGATCTCATAGAGGTCCTTCCAATACTGTGGTCTTAAGCTTTTTATGAGTTTAATTAATTTGAACCAGCACTTTGAATGGCACTTTGAAACAAACGGGGAGTTGTGTGAGGGTCTTTAATAACTGGCAAGGCCTAAACATATCTAGAAATCCGAAGCCATATTTGCGTGTTCAGTTCCCCTGTATGATTAGCACTCGCCAGCCCTGCTCCCTGCCACCCTCCACACGCTTGAGGGTGAACATCTGTAGCAGGGAGCCTGTGGTGCTTGTGCACCTCCATGATCTAGAACCCCACATGGACAGTGTTCAACTATTATATAATATTATAGGACAGTCATTTAAAGATTAAAACACAGAAGGTAAGGCAGAGCCTCCTAGATCCCTATAGCAGAAATGTCACAGGGCAGAGCAGCTTCTGGAATCAATTGTTTAAGTAGGAATGGAGCCATCAGAGTGTGGATCCTCCAATTCTCACCTTTCATACTTGATACCTGCTGCATGGTAAATGGCACTGAAAGCCACAGACAGCACCGGAAAAATTAGCAGTCTCACACCTCCTGGCCTTCTTCTCGAGAACCTAGCACAAAGAATTTGGAGTAGGGTTTCTATCTTGGCAACCAAGGCTTCCAAAAGTGGGATGGAAGCCAAATCAAAATGAACCTAAGATTTCAGTTTCATACAAAAACAGCTAGAGTTGGGTGGCAACCGACTGCTCCAGCCCTTTGCTCAAAAGGGGAGCTCCAGCTACTGGTCAATATTTGCCAAGGTCATCTGAGTCATGACCACCTCCATCAAATGATCCATTATGCGTCTCAAGAAGGCGTTAATCAACTTCTATGACCCACATAATTGTCCCTGTCCAATAATAGAATAGAAAGAATAATAGAGGAAATCTACACCCCTGTATATCAATGTAAGTTGTTACCTAAACTTTTATTTGACTATATGTATACACTTTTATTGCTTCCTCTCTGGTAAGTTTTGTGCAAACAGATCATAATCTTATGAAATTCCTTCCCAACAGAATCATGCTTGGCTCTTTCGATGTTTGCTTTTAAATATGCCTTGAATATCTATATTTTTTATGTTTCTTTGGTTAAAAATAAGATTGAGCTAGGTCTTTAAACTGGTTCTGCTTTATGTTTTTTAAAATTAAGAAATGTAAGAAATAAAGATTTTATTTTTATCCTGCTGATTCTGGTTAGTTTTAATTTTACAAACAATCATTTAAAAATATGTATTAATTGTAAGCCACATTAATAAGTCCCCTGTTTTGAAAGACAGCATTTAAATTTTTAAGTAATTAACACAAACTGAAATTCTTAATTTTAATGCAAAAATCTGAGGTAATCTCCATTAATGCAAGCATTCAAACATAAAGCAATTATGTTACAGCTTGGGGGGGGCGGTTTTAAGGAGTCCCTAAACAATACTGAAAACAATAAAGCATTACATTTATTGGTCATTTTGATCTACACACTTCAGAGGACACCGTAGTGAATGGTTATGCTACGTTGCATTTTAAAGTGTTATGGTTAATGTGTAGTGCAAACCTGAATGTGTCAACTAAAAATAAGCCACACTGAGTAATATTGGGCTTTCTCCCTGGGTGTAAAACTGCAGCCACAGAGTACATTTGTGCCTGTATCATCATCCCACTACATCCCTGTGATGTGTCCATATATGAGGCCATGGCAGGCCATCAGTGCTAAATACCACTGAGCATAATCAATCACCAAAGCTTTTCCAGGACTGTATCTCTTCTGGCTGATGGTGTGTGTTTAAAAGCACCCCCGCAAAATAAAATTCCTTCAGATAGAACAATAGCATGTTAGGAAGAAGGCTATAACCATTCTCACAAGCACAAATATATTCACAGTGGCTGCCTTACAGTGATGAAACTTGCTGTTAACTTGGTGCTAAACTGTAGGGATTTAAAGGCTATCATAAGGACCTTTGCCCACATGAACCTAAGGTAAAGGTAAAGGTACCCCTGCCCGTACGGGCCAGTCTTGACAGACTCTAGGGTTGTGCGCCCATCTCACTCAAAGAGGCCGGGGGCCAGCGCTGTCCGGAGACACTTCCGGGTCACGTGGCCAGCGTGACATCGCTACTCTGGCGAGCCAGAGCCGCACACGGAAACGCCGTTTACCTTCCCGCTAGTAAGCGGTCCCTATTTATCTACTTGCCCCCGAGAGTGCTTTCGAACTGCTAGGTTGGCAGGCGCTGGGAACGAACAACGGGAGTGCACCCCGCCGCGGGGATTTGAACCGCCGACCTTTCGATCGGCAAGCCCTAGGCACTGAGGCTTTAACCCACAGCGCCACCCGCGTCCCTCCACATGAACCTACTCAAGTTTAAATATCAATGGTGAAGGCCCTGCTTCCAGTCCCACCATTGGCTAATAACATTGGACAGGCAGGTATCAGTGAAAAGGCCTTTTCAGTGGTGGCCCCACAGTTGTGGAATTCACTCCCAAGGAAATCACCAAGCTCTCTCTCCTCTTACCTTCAGACACACTTGGAAGGCCTCTATGTTTTGGGAAGCTATTTATAACTGAGATGTTTTTACCAGACTCATGAACATTAACCGTTGTGTTTCTAAATGTTTTAATTGTGCTCAAACTGTTTTAATTGTCTCTATGTAGAGGCGTTTATCTTGAAAAGTGGGGTATGAATGCCTGTCTAAATCCTAATCACCTTATGCCACATAAGAATAATTTTGGCTTATTATTTACCTATTTCAAAATATGTATATACCACTGTATCATAAAGATCTATCACAGCAGTTTACCACAACCTAAAAAAAATAAAACCAAACAATAAAATCATAAAAATAAATTAAAAACAAACATCACTTGTCCATAGTGAGGCTTGTACTCTTAACTGCCTGCACAGACCTGGTGGTACAAACAAGTTTTCAACAAGCATTTGAAAGTCGGCACAACTTTTATCAATTTCAACAGAAGCCTCAAATTCAGTAGAAAGTCATTATAAGAACATAAGCTCTCATAAGAACTTCATGATTACAACAAAAACAATGATTCCTTTTGCTACTTTATTATTGGGAGCTCAAAGTAGATACAGCAAAAGTTCTGCCGAAGTTTCTGGGAATCAATGGATACAAAATGAAATTAATCTAGGAAAGGCCTCTATTTCCACCTGCTGAAAGAGAAAGAAGGGCAATGAACGACCTTTCTATCAACTTTTAACGTAAATTCCAAATGATTCCCCGCCTTAAAACCCATGAGAAACTAATTTTAGAAGATAAATTATCCATTCACTGACTGGGAAGATTGGAATCGGGGGAATATGCAGGCGACTGGTTCATTCTAAATATTATAACATCAGGGAATGGTTACAAAATAGACTCTGTGTGAGGTGGGGGCATAGTTGGATAACGCTCTTCCCTTCCCATTTTTTGGCGGGAGGGGGGCAATCCCTTGCTACCACCCACAGCAATTATGTTAAGGACACATTGAAGGATATGCTTGAAAACAGGTCAGTTGTGAGAGAGGATGTCAGCTCAGAAATACTGCTCCATTACCAGTTTCAGAGTACGAATAGCAAGGGATTCTAACCTCTTATCTTTAGCATGTCTTATGCATTTTGTGGGGTCCAAAACCATGAAACATCATTCTGACACTAGGACCTGGAAAATAACTTGGCTGTGAAGCAAAGAACAGATTGCACTGCCAGAACTATAGGGGATTGCGGGACTATCCTCCTGCACGATGCCACCTTTTTAATATTTCATCATAGATGGTCTGTGGTGGCCTGAATTCTCCAGTCTTTCCCCATGCTTCAGTTCTCTATTCGTTTACTGATATGCGCAACAGCTTTGTGCTCAGCTTTTGCGATCTACCAGCATGTGTGCAGTCACACCTCTGTTTGTGGCAATGCAATGATCCTGGTGGGCTGGCAACATCACTGCAGCAGCCCAAGTGGCTCCACTGAGCCAGCATCTCAGTCCTTGCACCTCATTCTGCACAGCCATGTGAGATTCAGTAGTCCACAGGACCTGTTCGTGTGCTCTGCTTGCTGCCAATGTCTGTTTTACTTTACGTTATGGAGGAGTGGGAGAGGACTTTTTTACCCAGCCCCGTTTTTGGGCATCCTCACTCAGATTGGCTGCTTGCATGGTTGAAAGCTCCCCAAATGCATGTATTTATTTATTTATTTATATATTTACAGTGCTGGTTTTTCTAGAAAAAGAGGTGCCAGAACTCACCATGAACTCACCTCCCTTGTTCTCTTAGAATGGCAATGGTGCCCACCTGAGAGATGCCAGGACTGAGTTCCAGCGAGTTCCAGCTGAAAAAAAGCCCTGTATACATAACATATACTGTATTTTTTGCTCTATAAGACTCACTTTTTCCCTCCTAAAAAGTAAGGGGAAATGTGTGTGCGTCTTATGGAGCGAATGCAGGCTGCACAGCTATCACAGAAGCTAGAACAGCAAGAGGGATTGCTGCTTTCACTGCGCAGCGATCCCTCTTGCTGTTCTGGCTTCTGAGATTCAGAATTTTTTTTTTCTTGTTTTCCTCCTCCAAAAACTAGGTGCGTTTTGTGGTCTGGTGCGTCTTATAGAGCGAAAAATACAGTAGTGTGTGTGTGTGTGTGTGTGTGTGTGTGTAACTGTTCCTCAAAACGAACATTTCCCATGACAAAGCCAGCTGGGCATTTGCTAAGGTAATATTTTGTTGGGGAGATTTCAAATACTACAGTCCTTCACCCACAGACTGAAGCAAGAGATGCATTATATGAAGGCGTTGATCATATCCTTTGTCTTTTAATCCGATTCAAATTGCTTGTGCATTCAACACCTGAGCTTTCCAAGCCTAAGAGCTTGCTTTTGTTAAGCATGATGTCATGAAAACCATTGCAAGGCGGGGTATAAGGTATACAATGCTGGCTGGATATCGCAACTTGCGGTGTTGGTGGTGACACGGCAAGCTGACCCAGGATGTTGTTTCACTACAAAGCGTTTCCAAGCAGAAAGCAATAGGCCCAGCAGGTGCAACTGGCATTTGATGACATTATAGTGTTTAATTTTCTAGACATAAGTACTACATGAAAGGGTTTGGTAGACAGGCCTGGCTTGCCGCTTATCAAGTAATGGATACCATCAATCAATAGCTGCAACATCACTCTCATTAATCAGAGCGGTTCGGTTGTCTGACAGGAAATGCCATAGAAAGAGTTACACAGGGAAGGGATCACATTATCACCTGCGAGTGTTGACAGTGTCCACTTGGAGCCCTCTTTCGGACAAAAGGCTTGGTGTCTGAATCCCTAGCAAATGATAACGCATGGGGAAGGGATCTGTCAGCAGACTTCACAGCACCGACAATAGTCTTCTACCATCTAGACTAGAATCCAAGTTTGATTTCCGACTGCTGACAAGCTCCATTGCCCCCCCTCTCTCTTCCCCCCTTTCCCTACTCATTTGGTTTTCTATCTCAGTATCAAGAAGTGAGGCTTTCCCAGAACAGTGTTTCTCAAACGTGTGTCCCCAGTTGTTGTTGGACCACAACTCCCATCATCCTTGACCACTGTTCCTGCTAGCTAGGGATGATGGGAGTTGTAGTCCAGCAGTAGCTGGTGACACAAGTTTGAGAAACATCACTTTGATTCTACAATTTGCCCTGGGGGGTGGATTTTTTTTATTTTGAAAAAAAAAAATGCCTTGCACACAACAGGTGATTCTAAAATTGTGCAGCAGATGAAGGCTAAAAAAAATGCTCACTGGAAAGTTTTAAATGTACAATATTACATCTTAACTACCCCCCATCCTTCCACAATGCCTCTTAACAGGCTTCTAGAAGTCACACCGACAAGGTAACAAGGCCATTTCTATTCTCTGGCAAAAGGCATTTTTCAATAGGTCTCCCTTTCTGTATCGTTAGACCCCCAAAAATTGGTACACTCAAAATCCATTGCAAAGCTTTCATGTTATTTGAAACACAACCTGAATTCTAGGTGGGAATCAAACTTGTTTTTTTCTGTACATCTCACGGGTATTCAATCATAAAAAGAGTTCCTTACCCTTTTGTCTTTATATGACCCTACAAACGGTTGGTAAGAAGCAATTAGAAATGAAAACAAGTAGGGAGAGAGAATTGTGGCTTATAAATTTTGTGTATGATGCATATTCAGGACTGGCTCTACAAATACCAGAACTATACCTCATCTTCCTTTCCCCCAGTCTGCTGGACCCTGTATTATGAGGAAGAAGAAGAAGAAGAAGAAGAAGAAGAAGAAGAAGAAGAAGAAGAAGAAGAAGAAGAGTTTGGATTTGATATCCCGCCTTTCACTCCCCTTCAGTGTCTCAAAGCAGCTAACATTCTCCTTTCCCTTCCTCCCCCACAACAAACACTCTGTGAGGTGATTGGGGCTGAGAGACTTCAAGGAAGTGTGACTGGCCCAAGGTCACCTAGAAGCTGCATGTGGAGGAGCGGAGACACGAACCCGGTTCCCCAGATTACAACACTACCGCTCTCAGACTCAGGCTCAGACAGCTCAGAACTTGATTCAGCACTTCCCCTATCCTATCTGCTTCCCCTTCCAAGTTGGCACAAATTTCTTCCTCTCCATTCTTTTTCCTAGCCATATTACGGTGCTCAGTGAGCCATTTTCCCAGTGCCAAATCCTGGATATACCTAGGGAAGTACAGATGCATACTGAGAAATGTAATCAGTATTATGGAAGTTATTCTTCGTTGCAACGCAGGAACCTGCATCAACATTTTGCTTTAGGGAAAAACCTGGAGGTACCTAAGCACTGGGCAACTTCTTCTAAGAAATTTCGTGACTCGTATCTGAATATGTTGCTGCCTTGACAACTGTTTTGCTAAGCTGAAACCTCCACATTCACCTTGTCTTTTCTCGTTCAGTGAAATTCAGTAGCAAACTTTGGAGCAGGAGTGGGGAACTGTGGCCCTTCAGATGTGGTTGACATCCCTGAGGGTTACTCTCATATAAGAGAAATGCAGGCTTAGCTGAGCTTCATAAATGCAAAATTGTTCACAGGATTCTTGCCCAAATTCTAAAGAAAGATTTTGCCATCTGTTCTTGAGAAAGGCTTCCATATGCTAGGATTTTTTCCCCCAAGAGGAATCATGAATTTCTGCCCAAAATTACCACTTTAATATTAATATAATAGAATAATATGGTCATGGATGCCTGAAATTGTAGTCCAGGAACATGAGGGGGGTGGAGATTCTGCTCAGTGCAGAATGGTGTACCCTCCAATGAATCGATTACAGCATTAGCAGCAATATTGCTAATTACACTTTGATGTTGATGTATGCTTGCCTTCTAAAATGTGAAGAGCTTGTCTGGAGCCAAATGCTAAACACCTGGTGGACTGCATGATTCTGTAATTCTTTGATTATTCACATGACTGCTATCAGTGAGGGTGGGTGGTCCAAAAAAGGAGATATAACTGGGAGTTGATCTGAGATTTGGCTTTTCATGTAACACACTACTAATGTACTAATGTGTACACACCTCATTTTCATTCTTTAACTCAGATCTTATTCTTTTACACTTTGTTTGTATCCTACCTTCCTTCAAGAAGCTCAGAAAGGCATGTATGTGAAATAAGAATCACAGAATCATAGACTCATAGAGCTGGAAGAGTCACCTGGTTCACTGCAGGAATCTCAACAAGAATTCATACATGACAGATGACCATCCAACCTCTGCTTTAAAAACTCCAAGCAAGTTTTGTTCTTGGCAACTGGGCGCTCTTTTAAAGTGATCAAGGCAACATTAATCAGCCCTAACACCCAGATAAACTATATTCAAGTACTGCTAGTGCGTGTAAAATAAAGTCTTCATAGCGAAAACACTATATGAAATGTTTGTATTATCACACTTGGCACACCTTCTCTGTATAAAGTATTAATTCCAAAGGATTACACCAGGCTTGGAAATAGATGTGGGAGATAACGGAACTGTCAATGTGCCATAAATGGCTGTATCTAGCCGGTGGGTAGTAAACACACACACACACAAGAAAACTTTGGCTAGTAACTTACATGGACTTATTTACAAGGTTGGATTAAAAAAACCTTCAACTAACAATAGGTTTTCCTACTGTGAGGGTGAAAACCTTAGGTACAAGGACTCCCTCTCACTGACTATGCAGTCACCAAAGACTCTGATCTCAGAATCTGCACAGGAACCTAGATGCACTCTCAGCTCTCACAACAAATATGTGTGAACATCTCTTAGCAACAGCTGGTCATAAGCAAGCAAAGAAAGGCAACATTTCCCATTTAGAGCATCCCACTTATGCATTATAAAGTAAAGTGAGAGAAGTCGGGGAGGGGAGAAAGAGAGACTTCATCCAAAGCACTTATGTTGCAACGAAATGTTTCTGTGCTTCTAAGAGAAAACGCACCCTTGATTATCCTCAATTGCCGTATCCTTACAAGGAGGTTAAAGTTTGATATAGTGCTCTCGTGTTGATTTTTCAGGGCCTAAATGAGAAATCTCAATTTTTGGCGGCATGGACTCCAGCTTAGGCTGCAACCATAACCCCACTTACCCAGGAGCAAGTCTCAGCAAGACTTACTTCTAAGGAAGCATGGTTAGGTTTCTACCCCTAAATGGGGGCTGTCTGTGGACGCAGACCTTAAAGTTTTATTAAAAACATAGAAGGGAATGGGGGATTGTAACACCATCCTCTGCAACTGGCAGGAAATGTGAATCTTGTTTGCTGGTCATGCATGGAATAAATATTGGACTTCAGCCAATATTTCCCGCTTTTTCACTGCAGGCTCCGTTTTTCTAGCACAGCACAAGCCACTAAACATTGGGGATCCTGAACTTGAATCCAGGTCTAAATGTGGGTCTGGGTCCCTTGGTTCCAACTTGGCACTGACTCAAGAAAAAGAGGAGGGAGGGGTGTCAGAGAAATAGTATTTGGCCAACCTCTGTTAATATGAGTGTCTGGAAGCATTTAATTGTGCAGAATTTTGGATCAAGAAGACTGGATACATTTGCACTCTTAGCACTTGGGAAGCTGAGGTCCTTTGTATTTCTTACTTAAATACCAATACCTAAAATAACAATAACACTAATATAAAGTGGACAAGATTCACATGACCACTTGGGCACGAGAAAGTGTGGATTCCTGGGCAAAAATTAATGGTGTGTCATATGCCCAAATGAACAAAATAAAGCATTGTATTCAACTAATACTCAGAACAGACCCATTGGAATTAATGGCCATGACTAATTTAAAAGGTAAAGGGACCCCTGACCATTAGGTCCAGTCGCAGATGACTCTGGGCTTGCGGCGCTCATCTCACTTTACTGGCTGAGGGAGCCGGCGTACAGCTTCCGGGTCATGTGGCCAGCATGACTAAGCCACTTCTGGCGAACCAGAGCAGCACACGAAACGCCATTTACCTTCCTGCTGGAGTGGTACCTATTTATCTACTTGGACTTTGTGCTTTCGAACTGCTAGGTTGGCAGGAGCAGGGACCGAGCAAAAGGAGCTCACCCCGTCATGGGGATTCGAACCGCCGACCTTCTGATCGGCAAGTCCTAGGCTCTGTGGTTTAACCCACAGCACCACCCACGTCCCTAACTTAGGGTCCATTAAATTCAATGCATTTGCTTCTCTGAGTAAAAGTTAACCGAGAAACAACCCGAAATATATTGCTTCTCTGAAGATTCGGTGCTTGCTGCACAGTCTGTAACTGAAAGCTTGTTGTGATGGATGGTGTTAAGCAACTGGGAAGGATGACTAAGGCTCCAGTTCATCCTCAGCCAGGATGCTCACTGCAGAACATCCAGATTCAAACTGCAGCTCAGCCCACCTCATAGGGCTGTTGTGAGAATCCTGCACTGGGTAACAAGTGGCCAAGTTGTTCTGCTTCTTCATTCCTTGGAGTTGCAGTAAAGCACTCCCATAGAAATCACCAAAAATGGCAGGGAAAATGTTTGTTGTAACTTGAAACTTCTCACCTGCTTTGCTTTATGGTTATGCTGTGGACCCATGACAGTCAATCCTTCCTATTGATCTGTGGTCATCACCACAAAGTGCAAATCAAACACCGATTTCTCCTTGACAAACCTAACATGCATTTTAAAGAGATAAAAGATCCCTTTGAGTGGTGTCTGAACGCCACATTTCTCCATTCCACTGATAGCAACAGACGCTCTTCTCTTGCGAAGGCATTAATCTCCCCCGTGGTTTAACACCAAAGTAGGAAATACTTAGCATGGGTATGTATATAGATTAATGTGTGCCGTGTGATGTGTGTTCAGGGACCTGCATTAGGCTATAAATAAGGATTAGCATAACTTTAGGGAGATTAATGTGTGGCAACTTGAGCCTGTTTCCTTACAGCAGAAAAAGATCCCAGGCAATTCTGACTACACAAGGGGGGGGGTACAAATTGAGGCTTGAGAAATAATGGCCAGTTGAGGGGGGAAATCCCATGGAGTACTGTAAGCTCCTGTATTTGGGACTACCCTTGAGAACTATTTGGACACTTCAGTTAGTGCAAAGCACAGCAGCTAGGATTCCTAACTAGGACTAGTCGTGTGGATGATATCCTCACCAGTTGCATAATGGCTCCTAGTCTATTCCAAAACACAATTTGTGGTGCTGTTTCTTACATTTAGAACTCAAGAGCTGGAAGGACCACATTCTCTCATAATACCGTAACTTGTCCAAACATTAAAATAGTATTCAGAGACTTTTCTCTGAGTTCCCTCTGAAGTAAGAGGGACAGTGATTAGCGAAACAGCCTTCTCTGTGATGCTGCCAATTAGGGATGTAACCTGGTGTCCATTTTCTATGTATGTTTTTCAACACCAAGGAAAATGCTGGACAAGGACCAGAGAGATCTGGGTTCAAATCAATACTCTGCTTATTAGGCGATGCTGGGCCATTCACTATCTCTCAACCTAACCTACCACACAAGGTTGTTGTAATAATAAAATCACGTATAATACTCTGGGTCCTTGGAGGAGTTGAATATACATTAAACAAACAAACAAACAAATGCTCAGCTGTAATGTAATGTTTCAGCTATACTTTAACTTGGATTTGTTTTTGTTTTTCATTATGAGTTTTGATTACTGCTACTCTCAGTTCTATTTCTTGTTCTAATCATAGCTGTCAACTTTTCCCTTTTATTGCGAGGAATCCTATTCAGAATAAGGGAATTTCCCTTTAAAAAATGGAAACGTTGACAGCTATGGTTCTAATCTGGGGGAGCCTGTTTTGACTCAGCCCCAATTAAGTTTCACTGCAAGCTCTTCCAGTCTAACATTTCCTTAAGAAGGGCTCTATGAATGGCATTGGCCTCACTGAATACTACAGCCATCAGGCTGGGCGTAACAGAAGTAGCTGTCTGGATTACTATCTAGGTTAAGCAGGCCCTACAGTGCAGCTAACACACTAGCAGCTGCCAGGGGCATGGCTGCTTTTGAAGGCGTTCAAAATCATCCAGCTTATCCTTCAGTTTCGTCATCAATGGTGGATCATAATATTCTGGATACTATTTAGAGCCCAACCAAGTATTCCTGCTGTCACAATGGCATTCTCTGCAGGAGTGGCCAAAGCAGCCACAAATATTATTGCACCTCTCCAGCAACACAGTAATCACACACCCTTCCGACATTTCACAGATGAAAACCAGGATACCACCCTCCTCTAGTTATTGAACCCCCCATTCTCACTACCCCATCATTTCCTATCCCCACTAGGCACTGCCAGCTGTTGGTGCTGAGGGATAGCTCAGTGGGTACAGTGTAAGACTCTTAATCTCAGGGTTGTGGGATTGAGCCCCACATTGGGTAAAAAATTCTTGCATTGCAGAGGGCTGGACAAGATGATCTCACGGTCCCTTTCAACTCTACAATTCTATGATTCTTTGTTCTGGATTCATTTATTTTGCATCATCCGGTCTTGCACCAACTGAAAAAGAAAGAGTGTGCCTGCTCTTCTGAGTAAAGGTATACCAAGCATAATTGCCCTACCATCAACAGTTAGAAATGAATCCCACTTCCCACAGCAGCATATGAAATGTCAAGCCACACCCTGCATGGTGTTTTATTCTTACATTTGTGATCTGGCTTTTTTATAGGGGGCAGATGGGGCACAGCAACTTGGGAAGGTAGCCCATCTAGGAGAAGGTAGACTGTGATTCTGAACCTCCACTGCCTTGCCAGATATCTTCGGGAGAAGAAAAGGCTAAAGAGTAAACCATATGCAAATCCAGAGTGGAGTCCTTAAGACGCTTGGGTGGCACCTTGTACGCCTCCTTCTGATAACTCCTGCAGCCAATCTGGTGCTACACGTATTGCCCTGCTTTCCTTTGGACCCCATCAGTGAGGCCAAGAGGGGGGTCTTAGCATCCGAGCAGCCCAGGACCTCAATACAAACTGCCCAAACTTGCACCCCGATGAGGTCACTTTGGTGCTGCTAACACAGCGGTTTGACTTCACCCTTGGCACAGCTCTCCATTGTCTCTCGAGACAGACAGATGCCAACAGCAACCAATAATAAGTTCCGGCTTTTCATCAAAGGAACTCAACATGGCTCTCCTCCTCCCTGCTTTGTCTTCACAACAACCCTGTGAGGTAGGTTAGGCAGAGAGTCAGTGACTGGCCGAAGATCACCCAACGAGCTTCACAGCTTTGAACCTTGGTCTTCCAGGTACAAGTCTGACACTACTATACCAGGCTGGCTAATAACACTGTCCTAGCATTCAAGATGCATGGTGCATGTACCATCTACTCCACAACATTTAATTTATTTACACTTAAAGAAAAAAAGCTGGAAGCCCAAGACTGGCAATTCTAGCAAATTGTGCCAACAAAATCCAACAACAATAATAATAATCTGAAAACCCCCTTAGAAAAAAAAATGAGAAAGAAAACAGGTACCCAAAAAGAGAGCATATGCCATTGAATAAGCCAATATTTCTATACTATCATAACAGGAACAATAATTAATGGGTTGTAACAGAGATAATGGGCCACTTTTATATTTAAAACAACAGTGAACTTTCAGATTGAAATGTATCTTTTTAGCTTCTCTTTTCTTTCTTTCTTTCTTTCTTTCTTTCTTTCTTTCTTTCTTTCTTTCTTTTTTTTTGGTTACAGCAAATAAAATCCAGCATTTGAAAACCCAAATAATTTCCCTCACACACACAAGCTAGGAATGCCCCATTCAGAATATGACAACCCTAGGGGGCAGGACACGTGGATTAAAACACAGCATTTGACAGCAACTTCAGGCAGCTGAGTGGCCATGTTGTTCCTGCAATCATTGTATGCAAATTGTGACCCAATGGAGCCACCCATCTGAGGTACCATTATCTTCAAAACAGTGCAGATACTACAAGGCATGCTTGTCCTAAATGGTCGAATATGATCCAAGCCAACTGGGGGCTAGAGAATGGAGAAAAGAAACAGCAGGGATAAAAAAAAAAAACCCTGGCTAGGATTCAGAGGCAAGCTTTTGTTGGCACAGTTCCTGCAATATGCACAGAAATCCTCTAATCTGCTGGACCATCCTTCTGGGATATTACACCAGCACAAACATTTATTACACACATAGACACAAATGAAATAAATCTTAACACAAATTTTTGTGTGTGTGTGTGTGTGTGTGTGCGCACACACACAGAGGTTTTTTGACCTTGAAGGCTGGTTAGCAGACCCAAGTATCTGCACAGATAAACTGAATGGGAAATCCTACCTACTATGGAGGAGTGGAATCCCCATTGATACAAATAATACATTTTGAGAATTACTGTACAGTGGTACCTCGGGTTACATACGCTTCAGGTTACATACGCTTCAGGTTACAGACGCTTCAGGTTACAGACTCCGCTAACCCAGAAATAGTACCTTGGGTTAAGAACTTTGCTTCAGGAAGAGAACAAAAATGGTGCTCCAGCGGCACGGCAGCAGCAGGAGGCCCCATTAGCTAAAGTGGTGCTTCAGGTTAAGAACAGTTTCAGGTTAAGAACAGACCTCCAGAAGGAATTAAGTACTTAACCCGAGGTACCACTGTAGTTACACAAGTGACAAAATGAATGACATGCGTGTCAGCATCTGGAAGTCAGGGCTATCAAGAGCAAAAGCAAAGGAAGACAGAAAGCAAAGGCCCAGAAAGAAGGAAACGAGTTGACGTCCAGTCAGTCAGTCAACATCTGGCAATACTAGTATGGATGTGTTGCAATGCATGCTCAGATGAAAGCGGGGTCTATGCATCTGGTTATGGCACAAAGTCAGGCATGAACTCATGCCAGTCTCTCTGGCACTAGGTTAGTAAACTGGAGGCAAAGCCATTAGGAGACACAGCTAGCAACCCAATTTCTATGTGCTTGCAAAAAAAACCCCCAACAACCATGGCCACCTCTCTTGTAGACCACATCTGGGGCTGTGACCCGATGCAGAAAGGTTTCTTTCTACAAGGCTCCCAAGGTTAGGCCAAACCTCTATTTTAGAGATCTTTTGAGCAAGACAAGAGAGGGTAGTTCAATTGGGCTAGCCATTTATTATATGAAGCTGAAATGACTTAAAAATTATAGTGTATTCGCCTCTCACATCTCAGCCACTTAATATATACAAAACTGCCACCTTGAGTATACTCCTATGATTACAAGGATGTCTCAGCCCCCTGTAAATCACAGGAGATGCTAATGAAGTTCTGTCTATTGCTAACTTTAGATATTCCATATGCAAAGCAATCAGTTAACACCACAATATCTGCTGCTCCCTAGAGACACCAGCACTTGAATAATTCAGCTCCCTTTTGTTACAGATCACAGGCACATACTTCTTTACACTGCAGAAAATAACTCTTTCTGCTCAACTAAAAATTCCCAGTTTATGCTTGTCTGATGTTGTACTGCTTGTGAACCATTTGCTAAAAAGTAGAGGTGGGTGCATTACCCATGGTTTGCATGAGAAAAATTCTGAGCCATTTCTTCTTCTTTTTTAATGGGGGTGGGGGAGGGAATCGTTACAAACCAATCCAAACTTGGCACCTTAGGTGTTGAGTTACAAGTCCAAGGGTAGAGGAGGAAACAGCATACAGTGCATCCTATGCTGTTGAAAGGATTTCTCATAATTCCTGGTAAAAGCTAGCATTGCTTACTCAGAAAGTAATTTAGGAGCTTTTGGATGTTGCTATTTTAATTCTAATTTATGTGGGGTTGGTGGTGGGAGAAGGACTGATAAAGCAGCTTGCATATACGCTGAAAGGTTAAAATACAGAATGCAACAAATGGCAAACAAATTTTTAAAATAAACTTTCAGCATAGAGTGTCTACAAATTGCAGCATTCACTTTAATAATCAGAAGAATGCATAATCAAAGCCCTTAAGTTTACAAAGCTGACTTTGCCCTTGCCTCAAGGACATTTAGTTACTTGAGTGTGGCTGAGATTTGTCACAAAGGTGGCAAGCCCACATGAGGTGCAATGTGGTGCTTGCTGCTTGGAGGCAAGAGAAATGTGTGGAGAAAGTAGGCACAGGAAAACACTGAAGCCCAGACCTAAAAGGAATGAGTCATCCTTTGCATCTAGATAAATCTTGATCTTGCAGAATTACTCATGAAGAAAAATCTTCTTTATCCAAGGGCTTCTCAAAGCACAGGATTTCCTGATTGTGACTTATTTATTCGACAAGACATATCTGAGGTCGAGGGTTTATGAAAAGCAAAGAGTGAAAATAAAGGAATTAGATATACAGGAGCAAAATATACACAGCTTGATTATCAAACCTCCTGCCAACTGCACCAACATTTTGAATGGGCAACTGGCAGCCTATGTAAGCTAGGCCTGCTAAAACAACAACAACCAACTCAGTCCTCAGCAGCCTTTTCAATCTGAAATCAAGATACAGCAAGGACGTTTTGCACAGTTCTTTTAACTGTAAGGAAGCAGACTGGGTTCAGATTTCTGAGAACAGAGTTTCACTTGCAGAATGTCTGCTCCCCTTTCAACACTGCAGCCCCCTGCGTTCTCCAAAAATCTCTGGATGTTTGGTGGTTCCTCTGGAATAGTGTAAGAGAGGACAAGTGTGGGAAACCTTTGGCCTTATAGATGTTACTGAATAAAAACTCCCACAAAGCCTGGCCACTGGCCATGCTTTTTTGGACTGGTGGGAGTTGGAGTTCAGCAGCCCTGGCTGTGACAAAATTCCTCTTGAAGGTAATATGAATTAGAAAGCAACATGCTCTGGATAAAACACAGTGACTGCCTAGTAATGTTTCCCCTGTATCTTGCTTTCAAAATTGTTTTAGTGGGTCTTTAGACTATAATAAAGAATGTGTATGTGTGCCTGACCACTGGATGTGAAGGGGTTGAGCTGCTCAACAAACACATTTAATTCCGTTCCTACTCCAGTTAGCCTCAGGAGAACTGTTTTGATAAATAGGCTCAATTCAACACAGAGACAAAGACACACTGTCAGTGTTCAGGTCCTCAAAGAAAGCATGAGGGCATAAAGTGAGATGGGGACATTTATGTTGCCACCACCCACCATGCAGTGTTCAAAATTAGCCAGGCACCAGGCGCATTTTGCACCTGTCTATTGGCCACTTGCGACCAAGTGAAGATGCCTGGGTGCCACATCGGTGCCTTACACCTCCACCATTGTGTTGGCTGGCACACAGCAGCTCCCCCCCCCCCCCGCTTTGCTATGGCATGAGTCAGATTTTAGCTGGAGCTCATAATATGCACAGTTCATTTTCAGCTTTGTAATCTTTAAGGTGCCCATAACCTAGGTTTAAGTGGTCATATGGTGAATAGCTTTTTATAAGACTGCCACCATGTCCCCACCCATGCCTCATTCCAAGCTTGCTTCCACTGAGTGGCAAGGTGAAAAGGGGTTTTGTAAGAAAATTTGGCTGAACAAACTTAAAGCCTCCCTATGATTGGGAACCCTGAAAATACAAGGGGAGAATGAATGATTTCCAAAGCTATGTTTCTGCAGCACAAATTCAAAATTGGAATATTATAGTTATTGACAGTAGGGGCGTGAATAGGACCTCAACCTGCCCTGTGGAGAACTCTGTAGCAGAGCTGATCTCAGCAGAAAGCAGAACTTGAACTCAACAAATAGGCATTCATATCCAGCTCCCTGGGATTTGCTGTGTTACTCTGCAGCCAGCTGATCCTTTAAAGGGCTTGCAAACAGTCCAACTGGGCTCTCAGCAAACCATTCCGCCTTGCAAAAAGCCCTGCTCAGTGCCTTGAAGAGAGAATAGTCAACTGATGGGCAATGCTTCAAAGCTGAAGGGCTCTTTGCAAGCCCCAAGCTAACAACACTGTTTGGTGCTTTGAAGTACCAATGGTCAGCTGATTGACTGAAATTCAAAGCACCATGCAAGGGTCTTTGTGAGCTCTGAACGGCACTTTGAAGATTGTTGAGACTTCAGAGCACCCTATCACCTGACATCATTGTGACATCAGTTGAGTGTCGGGTGGGCAGCTCCACCAACTTGATGAATTGGGCCCACATGGGGTAAGAGAAGTGGCCAGATCCAGTTGCCCACCCAATCTAAATGCTGGCATTGGGGGAGATTCAAAAGCATCAGTTTCAAGTTAATAAATGATAGTTGCTCAACACACCTAAGAGTTCGTGATCTTGTGTGATCACCCTCAAGTCTGCATGTGCGCATGGTTTCAAGGAGACAGCAGTGCGTCCAGCTGTGGTCTAATGATTTCGGTGATTAGGGCAGAAATAAGCATTTGGTGTACTTTATATTGTATTTTCCACAAGACCGTGCATACTTGAGGGTACGCACCTAACATGTGCTAAAGCTAAATAACCAACACTTCTCAGTTAGTAGGAAAATCAGGGCACCGTGCATAAACATCAAGTGAGTCTATTGTATACAGATGGCCTAACTACGTATAAATATTGGACTTGCCCAAAATAAAATCATTCATCTCTTACCAGAATATACAAACATGTACAGTATATTCATCCCAAGCTAGAAGTTGTTAAGGGTAACTGCCCTTTTCATTTTTGCAACATATAATCACTATCCACAAGGGGGGGGGGGAGGAATGTGGAAAATTACAGGATTAGTCAGAAGGGAGGCAGGACAAGACGGAATCAACTTAACATGAGTAATGCCTCCTGCTTTTGTCAGTGTATGCTTATTACAAGAAGAAAGCAGTTTACAAAATCCTCAGTGCATCTAGAAATTAAATCAAAATTGCAATACGTTACTGCGAAATCTTTGCTGGCCTAGTACATACCCAATTTGCAACATTGGCAAAACAAGGTTAATGTAATGCTTTACTGTTCTAACATAATTGGCAGGATGTCTTCCCAGGTACAAGGAATCTTCATGGGAGCCTCAAGCATTTATGTACAGGGAGTAGGGAGTTGGGGGTGACTGTAAAAGTATCCCCCTCTTAAAAGTTGTCAGAACTGAAATGAAATGAAACCATGTGGCAAGAGTTGTCCTGAGCTAAAAATGACTGTATTTTGCTGAGCTTTTCAGCAGTGCCCAAAATGCCTTGCTTTTTGGGGTAGTATTTTGACTTTTGGGGCCATTTATTTATTTAAAATGCTCTCTTGGTGATGTCATCATGCAGCTAAGTCTGATTGGCTGCATAGTGTTGTGACATCACCCTGCCCACTATTTATAGCATACTCTCCGGTGCCTGTTCTCTCTTCATGCTGCAGCCTCCCTATGTCGCTGCAAAATTCTCAGTCCTCCCCAGGTACCCTCCAGATGTTTCAGAATACAACTCCTATTGGTGCTATACTGACTGGGGCTGATGTGAGTTATTGCCCAAAATGTCTGGAGGGCATCCAGTTGCAGAAGGTTCCCGTGACTGGTGAAAATTTGCTATGATGTGCCTGTACCAAGGAGGAAGCAGCAACTAAGGGAAACAAAGGAGTCAAAAAAGGTGAACATCTAGACGGCGTCAGTGTATTCATTAGCAGCCCACTGAAGTCTCAAAAGTAATCTCCTGCACAGCCCCAAATGACATAGCAGACCTCTCTACTGTGCCTTTGGTGTGTTTCTTTCATGCCTAAAGGTAAAGGTAAAGGTACCCCTGCCCATACAGGCCAGTCTTGACAGACTCTAGGGTTGTGCGCCCATCTCACTCAAGAGGCCGGGGGCCAGCGCTGTCCGGAGACACTTCCGGGTCACGTGGCCAGTGTGACAATGCTGCTCTAGCGAGCCAGAGCCGCACACGGAACGCCGTTTACCTTCCCGCTAGTAAGCGGTCCCTATTTATCTACTTGCCCCCGGGGTTGCTTTCGAACTGCTAGGTTGGCAGGCGCTGGGACCGAGCAACGGGAGCGCACCCCGCCACGGGGATTCGAACCGCCGACCTTTCGATCGGCAAGCCCTAGGCGCTGAGGCTTTTACCCACAGCGCCACCCGCATCCCTCTTTCATGCCTAACCACCACTAAAAGGCTCATTTTGTAGTCCTTTCAAAATTCCCTCCAAGAATATATCTCTCATGGTTTTGTCAACCTTTGTTGCTGAAAATGTTGGCACTTTGGACTGAGCACATGCATTCTTTTCTCCTCTCTCCAGGAAAAAAAAATGTTAATTTGATTTTACCACACACACCTCCAATTTTGCTGGCAATAAACACACCCAATGGAATGCACCACATTATATGTGCTTGGCATCTCATTTAAAGAGGGCCTTCATGGGTGCCATATTGCCACACCAGCCCAATGCTCACACCAGCAGGCTATGGAGCCCTGGTATGCCAGCCATGCATGTGTAATGCCTTATAGGTTTAAGGCACTGCGCATGTGCAATGACACATGGCTAGGTCCCTCTTCTCCACACGCATCTGATTAAAACTGGCCTAAGAGGCAACTGTCTATATTACATAGTAGTGAGCATGTGTTCACATTTGACAGAGCCCAGCAGCCACCAACCACATGAAACACATTAGTGCACATGTGCATAGTGTTACAGCTCAGCACCAGCAACAATCGCTCAGCTGGAATTTTAATTTGATAAGTGTTTGGCCCCTTCATTTGCCTGCTAAGAATGGTGAAATTCAGGCTGACCTTTATAGTTCTGGCAGGTTTACAACTAATTGGTAACTTGCTCTGTTTGTGTAGGGAAGAATTTTATTTTATTAAAGACCCAGCGGGTCTAACACAAAATGTTGTGGTTATAGAATTAATAGGTTCTTAGAAGAAATTAAAATTAATGTATAAATGACCCTAAGGCTATATCATTTAATAGAGGATAATATCCATCCTCATTATTTTTTTGTACCACCTGCCAAACTCCAGGATGTAAATACAATTTCATATGACATCTTACAGTTCATAAATCTGTTTTTTAAGAACAAACAAAAACCACCCACTGTATGCCATTTCCAATAAATGTTTTCTAATGCTCCCATTAGTTAGATGAAGCAGTTTGCCTTTCAATCACTTATCTATAGCATAGGGCTCTTACAGCTACTCAGGGAAGTCTGCCCCACCAGTTTGGTTTTGAAGGCAAAACATAAAATAAAACAAGGCACTAAAATGGTGGAAGGGAATTTAAAGTCACTTTGACAGCCAGTATTTATGACTTGTTTGTGTACCAAATGAAATAGATGTATTTTATTTGTTTAGGTGGCTGCTTAAGTCTTGCAGGGGGAGATAAATTCTATATTATTTATGACCTGCTACTTCAGCTGGACACTATAAATTCAAATCACTAGGACTGCATCTCTTCTATTCCATCCCACAACACATCCACCCATTTTTTTAATCTTCTCCATGTCTCTCAGAAGTTATTTTGAGATAATGTATTATCATTCAGGGATTTCTGAAAGGGGAAGCCAAGTTGGCATGACACAGTTTCCCCTATGCCAATGCTGCAATTTAACAAAGAGACAAGTTAAGTGATGAAGACAATTTATGCAGCTGGAACGGGATGAGCATTCTGAAATGGTCTCGACACACCTACCTGCCTCAAATGACTCAGACACACAGTTTATCACTAGCAAAGTTGTTCCTCTTGATGGCAAAACGGCAACCTCTCAGATTTGTTTGTGCACACTGAAATCCTCGCCGTACCTACTCAGAAATAAGCGTACTTGAATTCAGTGGGGCTTACTCCCAGGTAAGTGAGGTTAGGATTGCTGCAGTCTTGGAGCAAAACCAAGAGAGGATTTTGTGGCACCCTGAAGATGCAGCACAAAACCTGCATCTTGGCAATGTTCTTCAGGAGTCTAAGGGATTCCCACATCGTAAGGTTAAATCTGGTTTCTTCCACAGGGAGTGATTCCAAAAGCATAGCTGAGCAACAAGTGTATTCAAGGCCACCAGAGTAGGTGTGTCTTCTGATTTTGCTAAAAGAGACCAATTCCTTTAGGAACTGATTCCCTACGGAAAAAATACCAGATTCAGCAATATGAGGCAGACATCCATTAGTTCTGGGGAAAAACTCACCCAGATCCAGTCAACAAATGTAAGTGACATCCAAGTACACAATTGTGTTATCACCTTTTCAGTTGCTTGACCTTTGTTGTACAGATACTGCAAGAGGGAAATGATTATACCTTTTAAAAGTGGCAAGCAGCAATAATATATTGCATACTCACTTCTCAATCGATGCCACAGGCACAGATACCTCTACCAGACAAGATGAATGAATGAACGAATGAACGAAAGAGAATACCATGTCCTGCAATAAATCAATGAACTGTAATTCCCACTTACTGATAAGTCATCATAATGCCTCAGTCAATCATGCTCTGATAACCTCCCTCTTGATTACTGTGACACATTCTGTATGGGGCCACCCTTGAAAATAATTAGGGAGATGGAGCTAATACAGGGTCCTGCCACTCACCTTTTAAAGAGGGCAAGCCGGGTGGAGCACTGTGCCCTGATACACACTCACTGTACTGGCTATCAATATGCTTCCAACTCAAAAGGGCTGGTGCATGTTATTTCAATACTGAAAAGTTTATTTAAAGCCTGGCGAAAAGATCTCCTGGATCTGATCAAAAGCCAACCTGATCCTGGAGGTAGCACACTACCAACATGACTAGTAGCTACTTGTGCCTCCTCATTCACACAAATCTGCAGAAGAGGCATCTCCATGTTTCCTCTTTTATTCAAGTGAAATTAGCTATGTCACAAGCTGGGGCCTTCTCAGTGGTGGCACATATGTCCTATAGGAAATCCATCCCGTTCTGCCTGCAATCTGACAGCAAATGAATATGACTCCCTACTTGCAATCCCACAGTGGTATCATTGCGTCATCCAGGACTGCCAAATAGGAATGGTGGAAAGGTGCTGAGATAGTCAGTAATACGCTCTATTAAGCTGTCTCTAGTCACCAACCATTCATTTTACACCATCTTCTGCCTGAAGCATGTTCGGTTAATGTTCAAATGCCATTAAATTCCAGAATCAAACCTCTCTGAATAATACATCTTGATCTCTGCAGAACCATGTGAGTGCCTTTCAAAAAATTAGGAAGCATGTAAGATATATTTCAAGAGCAGTTCTTTGGAAGCATCCAGGTGGTTTTTAGGGCTGAACGGCAGGGTGCCAGAATCAGCAGATGCAGTTTAATTAGTTCACTGCATAAATAAAAGGGAAATAGCCTTTAAAAACCTAACGCCACAGAGCGACAGAGCTGGTTGAAGGAGACTAGCTCTGTGGAACGTCTCGTGGTGATGACTTCAAAGCAGCATTGGGCAATCTTCTGGAGGGCAAATCTTATCAGTGGCCATTAAGGAAAACAGAATGTACAGAAGCTGTATTCTGAATGCCCGCTGCAGGTGTCCAAAAAGCTCGTTTTGTGACAAATCTCATCCTCACCAAGGCAGGGGGAACGAACTTTCGCACCATGCCTGAAGGAAAAAGAAAAGCCCTAGTGTCTCAGGCACTGTAAACTCCCAGCCTTGAACGAAGTGTTGGTATTTTTAGATGGAGGCTTGTTTCCTCTTCCCCATTATGCATATTCCAACTCCAAACTGCTTTTTCTGAAGATTATAATAAAGCCTTCAGGGCAGCAGAATTAGCTCTCAACATTTCTCAAGTGCGTTTGTGTACCATAGTAATGGGGTGTGTGTGTGTAAAGGACTCTGTACTCTCTCCACACACACACTGGTTGCCTTTGCTATCTCTCTACAGAAAATCCCCTCTTAACATTTTGCTTCCTGCTAAAATACCTGTAGTAGTGCTACTGAGGTCCACTTACCGATTCTGAGAGCTGCTAACTGCCAAGAGGCCTTCAGCTCCTCCTCGTCAACCAGAACAGGTGCATATCACAGAGAAAAATGACTCAGCATTCCTCACAGCCCTACCTGGGAGCAAGTCCTGAACAGATACCTTGCCTTTCCACCTGAAAACTCAACATACCCCTCACTCTTAAACATTTGTGTGTGGAGAGGAAGGGTCCAATAGATGGACACAAACCAAAACCACAAAATTATTTTCCTTCTAATAAAAACAATGAGTTTGGTGCCACCTTAAAGACTAACCAATCCATTATGTCATAATAATACTAAATTCAATTTATCTGAGGTAATGCCACTGAGCATCAGGTTCTGCTCTCTCATCTACCTCTAGTGATCAGCAAAAACTTTCAAGGATACAGAAAAAAGGTATCTTTCAATTCCCCTTCTATAATTGCCGGCTGCAGTAGGAACAAAGGAATCATAGTCTTGCCAAAGTGGTGCATGCTCTAGTTATCTCCCGCTTGGACAACTGCAATGCGCTCTACGTGGGGCTACCTTTGAAGGTGACCCGGAAACTGCAATTAATCCAGAATGCGGCAGCTAGACTGGTGACTGGGAGTGGCCGCTGGGACCACATAACACCAGTCCTGAGAGCATTGGCTCCCAGTATGTTTCCGAGCACAATTCAAAGTGTTGGTGCTGACCTTTAAAGCCCTAAACAGCCTCGGTCCTGTATACCTGAAGGAGCGTCTCCACCCCCATTGTTCAGCCCGGACACTGAGATCCAGCACCGAGGGCCTTCTGGCGGTTCCCTCATTGCGAGAAGTGAGGTTACAGGGAACCAGACGGAGGGCCTTCTTGGTAGTGGGGCCCGCCCTGTGGAATGCCCTCCCTTCAGATGTGAAGGAAATAAGCAGCTATCTTCTCTTTAAAAGACATCTGAAGGCAGCCCTGTTTAGGGAGGTTTTTAATATTGAATGCTGTATTGTTTTTAACACTTGATTGGAAGCCGCCCAGAGTGGCTGGGGAAACTCAGCCAGATGGGCAGGGTATAAATATATTATTATTATTATTATTATTATTATTATTATTATTATTATTATTATTATTATTATTATTCTCGTCCAACCCCCTGGGTCAAACCTGCAACCTTGGTGTTATCAGCACCACACTCTCACCAACTGAGCTATCCAGGCATTATTACTGACCCAGACCATCAGTTCATCTAACTCAGTATTATGTATTCTACACAGACTGACAGCAGCTTGCCAGTCAGCTCCCACCCCCCACCCCGAGGTGATGAGGATTGAACTTGGAGTGTTTTGCATGCAAAACAGAGGCTCTACCACCAAGCCCTGACTGGGTGCAAAAGTCAATTAAAAACTCTCAGCAACGTTAATAGATATGGCCTAAGGTTGTTGCTTAGGCCATATTTAAGCATATCTTAGGGGACGCGGGTGGCGCTGTGGGTAAAAGCCTCAGTGCCTAGGGCTTGCCGATCGAAAGGTCGGCGGTTCGAATCCCCGCGGCGGGGTGCGCTCCCGTTGTTCGGTCCCAGCGCCTGCCAACCTAGCAGTTCGAAAGCACTCCCGGGTGCAAGTAGATAAATAGGGACCACTTACTAGCGGGAAGGTAAACAGCGTTTCCGTGTGCGGCTCTGGCTCGCCAGAGCAGCGACGTCACGCTGGCCACGTGACCCGGAAGTGTCTTCGGACAGCGCTGGCCCCCGGCCTCTTGAGTGAGATGGGCGCACAACCTTAGCGTCTGTCAAGACTGGCCCGTACGGGCAGGGGTACCTTTACCTTTACCTTTTAAGGTTGTTGCATAGCTAAAATCCCAGAAGATATGCCTTTGCCTTTAACATGGGGCTGTAAACTCATTCACCTGGTAATCTTCTTCTTCTACATTTGAGTCTTTTACTTCCAAGCTGTAAATTACCAGCATTAAGTATATGGAATCTTTCGTGGGTTTTTCTTTTACAAGGCTGTTTCCACAATATGATGCAACAGCCACTGTCTTGGCCGGTCTCGAGTCCCACTGCTGACCCTCCTCCCCATCCGCTGAAGCAAGAGAGACTTTCATTTTACCCCCACTACAGCTGGGGGAGGAGGGCGAGCAATGAGACTCAAACGGAATGCTGCCCTAGTCTCTTTGGGAGGAAAAGGCAGGGTATAAATATAATAATAAATACAGTAATAAATAAATGGGGCGGAAAGAGACACGGCAAGCATTTCTGCTGGATTTTTACTTGTAAAAACAAAGCTGGCAGCCCTATCCTGGAGTGCATGTTATATCTCCATGAGAGGCAGCAGGCAGTTGCTTCTTGGTGTCAGAGTTGGCAGATCTGCCCTGCAAACATGGCTTGTGCCAGTTTCACTGTCTTGGTTTTCTCCTCCTTGTGAATTATAGTTTGGTGTGCATGCTAAAAATTATTTGTTATGCATCCCTAGCTAGCCTCAAAGAACATTCCCTGAAGAAAGGGAATTATTAAATCAGTTAAATCCATGTACAGTCTTCTGATTGCAAAAGTGAATCCTTAGCAGAAGAAAATCTACCTTGCCATAAAAGACCAAACAAAGAAAAGACGAGGTCTTTTTTTCTCTCGACTACCTCCGGCAGCACCCCGAGCCCCTCCTGCATAATCCTTAATTATGCATATGATTATTTTAGCTTACAAACAGCAGCTATAATTGCACCTAATAAGCATTTGTGGTCTTGTGAGTTCCATATAGTTTTCCTTGATGACCTGTTTATTGCAATGAATCTGGCATTCAAATACACGCCAGCAACATGTAGCAGCACTGGACTGGCAGAGAGAAATGCTGCCTTAATCTAATTAACAATGTCTTCCCACCATCTCCCAGTGCTAGGCATGGGGTTTAACTTGAGTTCAGTAAATCACAGGTACTGCAAGACTGGAAGGGCCTAGAAACATAATCCACTAACTCCAACACTAGGGCCTTCCTTCCACAAATGGATATATGAAGGCCCGGGTTTTAAAAAAAACAAGATATAGCTTATGAAAGTTTGGATAATAACTATATAAATCGATATAAATAAAATTCTGAGATAATGTGCAATCTTTTAAAAATAACCACAAAATGCAACTATTTGCACCATTTTGCAAATACTGTAAATGGTTTTGGACATACAACAGAGAAGCATTAATTGTAATACACATCCCATGTACACGAAGAAAGAACTATGAACAGTACTGAAATGACCAACTTGGCCCCCATGCAAAAGTAATTATGTGGACAGGCACACCCATATATCATGCTCAAATGCTGTGGCTTTCCTTTCCGCATGCAACATGAACTAAATGTCAAGGGTTCCATTGCCAGACAGTTGACTTAAGCAGAATGAATAGCTCTCCCTACCCCACCCTGACCAAACACAAAGCCAAAACAGATAGCCACATCTATAGCATCTGGGGAAGGAAATTGCTGGGTGTGCACAAGCTGCAGCGATGATTGTATGACTAACCCACTCTGCAATTACCGTCAGACCACATGTGGTATGAGGGATGGAATCTGTAACTTATTTCAAAATTTTAAAAATCAAATGCACCCCATCTTATACTCCTGTGCCTCCTTTCAAAGTTATAAAAATTAACCAGGAGAATAAGCAAGCCTCACCTTCTAACTTACAGTGCTGTCTTATACATGTCTACTCATAAGTACTTCCCCCTGAGCTCAGTGGAACTGACTCCCAGGAAAGTGTGTATAGAATAGGGCATTTGTTAGAAATACATGTTTGAATCATAAGCAGCTATGACCCAGAAGCTGGGCCCATTGCTTTACTTACCTGCGTTGTTTATTTATTAACACAGGTTAATACGCATGTATTAACTTATTACAAACTAAGTTTCTTAAAATTACACTGTTTCTAAAGAATGAAGTTCACCTCAGCTAGCAGGAAAAGTGCAGATGTGTTAATTGAAAGGTAAAAATGGGACTGAATGCAAAACAAATACTGTCCGTGACAATTCTGTTTACAAGTCTGATTACAACTGGGCCCATTTTTCTATGTCTGCAAATTCAGAATAATCTGATGAAATGACTTCTAGTTCCTGAAAGCTTATGCCAAAATAAATAATAATTTTCAGGGTATCAACAGGATTTTGTTGTTTTTGAATTATACATCATAATTAAAAGTAAGTGTGGAAGCTTTTTTATTATTATTAAGTGAATTCCCAACTTGATCCAATATCTTTTATGGGATGACCTGTAGGGGCTAGGTTCTAATGGGCATATTCCAGGCTTCTTCTCTTAATTTCCACTTTAAAAAACCTGAGCCTCTAGCACTTATGTTTGCAGAGATATAAAGAAAAACATGCAGGCTGTATTTATGTACATTGCATTTACCTACCTACATTTTTAACATTTAAAGCACTAAATTATTTTAAACATATGAGGTCACCTTTGTGACCTCACCCCCCCCCCCCCAAAAATGCTGGCTACAGCTTGCATACACACACACACACACACACACTGTAAATGAGTATTCTGAAGGTTGGATCCCCTTGTTGTTGGACTACAACTTCTATCATACCCAGCAGAATTAGGCATAGCTAGGGATGATGGGAGTTGTAGTCCAACAACATCTGAGGACCTAGGTTGAAGAACACTGCTCTACATGATCAAATGCATGACTACTGAAAAGAGAATCCTCTAGAACACTACAAAATGTTGATTTTAAAATTAACTATGCTTTACGGTGTTGCACTAGATTATAGCAGTTGGGAAATTCCCTCCCTCCCCCATCCTCAGTAGTACACGTCCACTTTTACTTTTCTTCATTTTCAGCTAACCAAAGAAGTCAGGCATGTGTTAAAAATGGGTAGACCACCTATGAGATATAATCTTCACCCTGATGTTCACCCCATGGTGGAAACAGTCGAGGAAGACATGTAACAATTTTTGATTGTAAATACAAAGAATTCATATTCCACTTGAAAAAGGATACTGTACAGTTCAGTTCATCTTGCCAAACACAAGCAGCTCTTCTATATTCTTTTTTTTTTTAAAAAAAAAAAAAGCCCACCATCAGCCAAAAATTATACATTGCAAAATGAATAAAACCGTACATTATCTATCTATGCAGCGCCTTCGAATGCATGCATATACCACAATAAAAAATGGAAGCTACAAAAGTGATCGAACTCGTGCACCAAGAATTCAATTTAGCTGAAGACAGAAAAAGAAGCCGCACTGCTTTTGAATGACCTTCGTTCAATGCAAAGTTTTCTGCCTCGCATAACCTGCATGCATGTTACGGGCGAAAAGTCATGCATGCCCCACAAGTCCTGCTTCTGAAATTCTGCCTTACCCTTTATAGTTCTCCTATTTGCATGTATCCGAGTATGCATAATATATGTGCAACCTGCTCCCATGATTTCATTTTAGCCATTTCATTTCACATGAGGATAATCTGACTGTCTAAAAAAAGTCAATATTTGTTATGCAATCAAATTTGCAGAGCCCAAAGGTCATGTGCCGACATGTCGCTACGAGGGGGTTGAAAAGTCATTGCTATGGAAAGTGTCTTCTCATCACAGATCCTATTCCTTGAGTCATGACCACGGACAGGAAACAACCCTCCCCTCTTTCAGCCCCTTTCCCTTTCCAGGCTTTAGCAACGCCGTGGTTGCTCAGCGAAGGGATGCACTGGCAGACAGACGCACATCACCAATGTTTACTTCAGGCCTTATTCCCCACTCCTTCCCCAAGTTGCTATGACTTTTATCTGTTTTGCAAATAATCTCCATGTACTGTCCTTTAACCTAATTAGACTGCGACAGCATCCTCCATCACCGTACTGGGACTGAAGTAAACTGCAGGAAACACTTAGAACGGGGCTCTCACCGAGAAACATCTCATGCCTGCCTTTTCCAATTTTGTTCTGAGCATCCACCCTGAGTAAGAGTTCTGCTTCATTCGAAAGCTTCTTATCGTCCACCCTGGTGACACTGCTTCCAATGTATTATTTTATACTGCCTTTTGCAGAATCGGTTCTAAAAGTAAAATTTGGCTGGGTGCTAGGTTTTGTTTTTTGCCTTTTAAACACATTCTCTTTCTCTTACAAAGAGCTCAGGGGGTTATTTTGATTTGACCCTGAAACGATTTATGACTCCTATACCTGCTTGTGTACAACCTGTGATCCATAACCACAAGACATGGGTTGTGGCCTGCTAGGCTCCTTCATAGTGCACAGGAACTACTTTATTTTGAGGGGGTGAATCAAAATCCTCCTCAGGGGCAGTTAGCCACTCTCCCCAGAGGTGGATTTTGGGCAGCACAACCAGTTCCACCGCACTGGACACTGAGCCTACAAGGTACCAATAAAGGTAAAGGTAAAGGTACCCCTGCTCGTACAGGCCAGTCTTGACAGACTCTAGGGTTATGCGCCCATCTCACTCAAAGAGGCCGGGGGCCAGCGCTGTCCGGAGACACTTCCGGGTCACGTGGCCAGCGTGACATCGCTGCTCTGGCGAGCCAGAGCCGCACACGGAAACGCCGTTTACCTTCCCGCTAGTAAGCGGTCCCTATTTATCTACTTGCACCCGAGAGTGCTTTCGAACTGCTAGGTTGGCAGGTGCTGGGACCGAACAGCGGGAGCGCACCCCGCCACGGGGATTCAAACCACCGACCTTTCGATCGGCAAGCCCTAGGCGCTGAGGCTTTTACCCACAGCGCCACCCCATCCCTAGGGTACCAATAGGGCGTTGCAACTATGACATAGTGAATTGAACAAAAGGCAAGAGGCGCGGGGGGGGTCAGTGTTGCCAAATTTTGGCCTTTTACAGGGTGCCACTGAAATGTGAAAGACCAAAGTCTGCCCCTGCCCTCCCATTCAGAGATGCCAGGGACTGAGCTTGGGATCTTTCATTAGGCAAAATATTCTGCTACTGACTCATGTCCCCCCCTCCCCTCCCCTAAGTTTCCCCTATGAGGATAATTAAGTTAACAACCCCAGTGTATTACAGTCCACTAACCTAATTTAAGCCGATGATTGAAGAATGGTCCCAAACCTGGGAAGCCAGCACCACCGACTCAAGCCCAACACCACCACCAAGTACACAATAGGTTGTCAACATTAATTAAAAGCAAAGTCTAAGCCTAGATGCTTGCCTGGCTTACAGTCTGCTTTGAGAACAGGAACCGCACTGCATGTCGTAAGCCAATCAATAACCCATAAAACTGGCGCTGAGGTGCAGGCTTGCTGCCAACAAGCTACAGCCACTGCATTTCTTCAAGGCAACATCCCAGGTCTTTGCCTATATTAAATTTCAAATTAGTGCAGAGCATTTTTTTTTTTATTATTATACAAGCAAGCAGGATAGAGGGAGATGTCGAATGAATCAGCAAAAAAGGACTGGGAGAGAGAGAATGGTGTGCCTCTGGTGAGGGGAGATGGGGACGACCTGTATGGATAACTGAATTGCTGTCAAACTGGAATTATTGATGTGTCGCCTCTTGCCCTGGACACCTGCTACTGGCTGGGGAAAATTCATACTGACTTGGTGGTGGGCTGTTTACACAAGGCTTGTACAGTTACATAAAAGCAGCAAGTGTATTAAATGTGATTTACAAACTGCCTACCTTTCCACGTTGACTCACCTGCGGATAAGCCACGCCCTTAGCACATGGTGAGGAATTCTGTGAGCACGCCCAGCTTAAGCAGGGCTCAGGCCAGGGCAGTTGTCAGGCATTACACCGAAGAGCTTGTAGGGGAAGTCCCTAACTCGCCAAGACCCATCGGCTATCGGCACCTGGTTTAGCCATCCAGTCAAAGCCATTTCCCAGGGTGTGGCCACTGCCGGAGCCACAGGTGAGAGCTGAGTGCAGGGTGGGGACCAAAGATAGGCAAACTGCCCCAGACAAAGAATGATTTGTCCCCTATCAGAAGTACTACCACTCCCCACATCACAATTATCACAATAATGATATTAGTAATAGCTAATGCCCATGACGGACACTGAAATTTCTGGATTTTTTGTTACATGAAAATGAATATCTTGGTAGGATCTTGTGACTTTTTTTTAGATTTATATAACTATCCAAGTAGGGAAAGAGGTAAAATGGCAAGGGAGTTGGAGAAAACTATTTTCTGCTCAGGATTTAATTCATGAAGTTTATCATACCTACTGCAGGGACAAGAACTGTGGTTTACAACCTTCTCTCTCTCTCTCTCTCTCTCTCTCTCTCTCTCTCTCTCTCTCGTGTGTGTGTGTGTGTGTGTGTGTGTTTGTCTCCAATGTGGAAAGAAATGTGTTTTGCACAGTTGTTGTCTTTTCTTCAAACATTTGCCACAGACATACTTATGGATCAGCTCTAAACACAGTTTGAATTTCAAAGTCCACTGTGATGTTGTGAATGGTCTGACATGTAATTTGCACATAAGACAATTTTTTGAGGGGAGCATAGTATTTCCACGAGACCACTCTTCTCAACCTGGTGCCCTCCAGATATTTTGGGCTACAGCTTCCATCAGCTCTAGTCAACAGAGTCAAGTTGGTTGAGGCTGATGGGGGTTTAAGTTCAAAACATCTGAAAGGCACCAGGTTAGGGAAGGCTGCATTTGTCAGTCACAATTATGAACCTCAAACATCATCAGAAACTCTGCCAGAATCTCCCAGAGAAACACTGGCACCATCCAACAGAGTTGGTGCAGTGTAGTGGCTCACAGACTGACTGAGCTGCAATTCAGAAAGCTCACAGTTCAAATTCACCTCCAGAATGCATGCACTAGGGGCTTAAGTAAGTGAAACTTCCCCAGCTCCCTATGTGCTATATAAGGGATAATAATACTGACCCACTTTACAGGACTGTACAGATTGCAATAAGACACTGGACGAAAAATGCTCTATATAAATACCTTTAGAATGGTTTCTGTAACTTGAAACCATTTCAGTGGCTGAAATGCTCTAATCCGACAATGCTAAGCTCATCCAAGATGATGTGTGCAATGAATTGCAATGCTGAAATTCGAAGTAATAGCCATTGGCATCCTCTGGTATTCTATTGCCTCACCAAGTGATTCAGAAGTCAACCTATATTGGCAGGAGCTTGGGCCTGGATGTCAAAACCAGAATAAATGTTTGCCATCTGTCTTGACCTTTGTATCAACATTCTGAAAACCTTCTAGCTTCAAGGTGCCATTTCCACATCAACCTGCCTCCTGAAGAAACCTTGAACGTTCCACACAATAACAGTGTCTCTTGCAGAGGATGCTAGCTGGCCCAGCCATCAGCATAAGCCAACCTCAGGCAGCTGCTGGGGCTCTAATAATAACCTGGCAGTGCCCAAAGCTGTGTTGCCTGAACCCTTCACAATGGGCAGAGGAGTCTGAGGTGTCATTTTGAGTCCCTCAACATGGTGACGTCCTGGGGCATTACGGGGAATTAAAATGGCATGCCTCTGCAGCTGTGCATATTAGGAGATAGATGATCTGCTGCAAAGCAAGTTGTCTTTCAGGGAAGTCATTCTGCCATTGCTGATCTTTTCATTTGAGAACCCCACCCCACGTTTTCATTTCCACCCCCCACCTCCACAGCAAGTGCCTTCATTTCTGAAGTAAACTATTGACAGCAGTGAGAGTGACGAGATCCTGGATTTACTTGGCCTGTCAAGAGGCAACAAGATGAGTGGCATTCCTCAAAATGAGAAACAATTGAGGTACCTGGAAGGCAACAGGGATGATAGCGCTAGTTTTTCTCTCACAATTGCTCTTATGGGATTGAATGATGGCGGGCAAACAGCCGCTAGCTGACCCACATGGGGGGTGATATACCACATTTTAATAACTCCATGGTGCTTCCTTACTCATGCTTTGGTTCCTGCACTTAGAGATAAATAACTGAATAGGAGATTATTTGAACACAGGAACTCTTGTAATCTGGGAGAAGTTATCCCCTCCCTGCTTTAAAGAAGGTTTTCTTTTCCATGGTCAGGGAAGATCACCAAGTTAAGAAACCACTGGATCTTCAATTCATTTGTATACTTCTCCATTTGTGAAAGGAGCAGGTGGGAGCAGAGCTAGAAATGCATATGATCCTGAAGACGATTCTCAGTAGGTCTGTCTCCAGGAGCAGCTAATGCCCACGTCCAATTCCTCTCCAAGGATAATCATGGAGTTTGGGGGGGGGGAGAGAGAATTATCCACAGTTCATTAGGCTGTATATGGGTAATTATATCTGAATTAACTGAAATTACTTCCCCTTAACCATTTCACTAGTCCTGATGTGACAGCATCCCCTTTGTTTTTCTCCGCTACTTATGAACGTTCGGTTTTAAACTTCATCTTTGTTTGGCAATTATTATTCCTTTCCAAATCAATGTTTTCTATACTATTTATGAAGCCATATAAGATAATATTTCCCATAAAGAGCTGAATTCAGACTTTATTAAATCAGTTGCTCAAATGGGAGCAATGAAGCAAAGCTTTGGGGCCCAAACCAAGGAGGGAGTTCTCTTGCACTAGCTCAGCTTGAAAGGGAAAGAGCTTGATGGGCAATAGGTGTCCTTTGCCTGTACCTTCCATTTAGGAATATAATCTGGATGGCTGGAAATATCTGCACATCTCATCTTGTTTTTCTAGGTTTCATTTCAGCTTGGGTCAGAGGTGGGGGCAGAGGTGACGAACTAAAGGCTACGAGGGGGGGAAACCTAACTTCTCTTGGAAATGCGCTTTCATGTTCTTATTAAAAGGTGCTACTTTTCAAAAGCTGCTGCTCCATTTTAAAACAGGCCTTGATTCCATCCTTCTGGCATGTCTTCATTTTTAGCCTTCCAGAGAAAAATCCTTGTACACTATTATTCAAAGAGGCTTTACGTAACGAAGCTTCAATGAAACGTTACTCTCATTGTGTTCGCCTGCGGTAAATAAAGAATGGATCTGTTAGCTCACAGCCCTAGCTACATGATGATCTACTGAAACCTTAGGCAAGAAGCCAAATTCAGTCCTCAGATACAGCTACGCACACGTGAGTGCTGCTAATAAGCCCGGTGATCCTTCTGCGCTTACTCTCAAGATGAAATTTGCCTTTTATGTCTTTAATGCCTAACGTAACAGCAATAATCAAATGATTAGGAGCTGTTTTTAGAAGTAGGCATTGGGTCCTTTCTTTTGTATCTCTAAAAAGAAGGCATCAATAATACAAGCAGGCAAGTGAAGGCAGAATTTTCCAATACACAGCACGTAATTCTAGTATCAGTTACACTGAAACAAATTAAGCGTTGCCTTTACTGGAGCTGCCACAGCTACTAGCATAGAACCCATTGCAACCAAATCTATAATCCAGTTTTCCACATTTTAACCTTTGGCCCCATGCTAAAATATAAAATGTTGCAAGGAGTACAAATTGTGTGTGCTTCTGTAATCCAACACAGCAGGATGAAGGAGATAAAGGTAACTTCTCAAATGCAGATACTGTGATGGTTAGCAATGTTGTTGCCTAAAGAAACTTAATAGTATTATATGTTTACGGGCTGGGGGTGGGGGTCCCCCCAAAACCTAGAAATTAATAAAGCGAGAAATACAAGCTGCAGAGAAATTGCTGGGCTACCCTGTGCAAAAAGGACCTGGTCAAGCTAGGGTCATTAAGAAACATTGCAAGGCCACTGAGGGCCATTGGCAATGAAGGGAACTGTCCTTTCCCACTGCCATGAGGTGTGGACAGACAATGGGGATTTGGACAGTTGCCAGGGTAAGCAGGAGAGTTTGGGGCCTTTGGCATGAGGCTTGGAATAGCTAGGAAAAGGCTGGGTCCATATTGGGAAGGCTGGCTGAAGGCAGGCTGGAAGAGATGCCTTGGACGCAAGCTGCATTGCTGTGGAGAATAAGCCTCTCTTGAGATGACCATGCTGTAAAATCTGGACTCCCTCTATCTAAATTCAGGTGTAAGTATGTGAATAAATCGTATTTCTTAAAGCCCTGTCTTAAATTCTCCAAAGGAGCACAGACCCTGGTGGAGGGCTAAGACCCCTGGGAAGCCCATGCACGGCTCAGCAGGGATTGGGGTGGCCTGCAGCAATACCTTAGGCATTCCATTTTGTCTTTGGTCCCACAGATTTAAAGATGCATCTGTAAGGCCCTCTTAGGAGGGGTTGAAAGTGTACATAACATGTATCTACTTTCTCACAAATCATACTCAAGACAAATTTCGTCCTCCCTGTGCGCCACAATCAGGGGTCATCCTAGGGCCACCACAGCCTATTCATTTCCATTTCACTAATTTATCCAACCTACCCTGTCATTTAAGGGGACTTAAGAAAACAAAGCAACATAATAAAAACAATTTAAAACATGAATAAAATCCACATACACTAAAAATGGAGGGGGTGGGATTAACCACAGGAGATCACACTGAAAACCTGTCTGCTTCCTCACTTGCATGCAGGTAGACAGGCACATGAAGGAGGCAAATGAGGGAAGAGCTAGGGAAACCAGCTGGAGAGAGCATGGGCAAACACTTTCAGAGAGCTTACTCCATGCCCATCAGTTCCCATTTTAATCTCTCTGGCAGATGGAATGGAGGAGGGCACTCTTAATGCGGGGATAGGATTGTTGGCATAGGTGATTCAAGCACTCAGTGAATTGCCTTTAAGCGGGACAGAAATACTGGATGTAAACAGCCTAGACCTCCAGTTTAGAACTATCATGCTGTACTCTGTAAGGCTTACAAGAATTGTTGAATGCTTTTATTTAAGGTGCACCATAAGACAGAGCACAGGAAAGGTGATTGGTTGAATCACTTTATGCTGGTACTGAATCAATAGCTATTGGAGGGGTGATCTTAGAATCCTAGAATTTTAGAGATGGAATGGACCACGAGGGTATTCTGGTCTAACCCCGCAATGCAAGAATCTTTTGCCCAACGTGGGGCTCGAACCCATGACCTTGAGATTAAGAGTCTCATGCTCTACAAACTGAGCAATCCAGGCAGCTTCTCTGGCTCTGTCTCCTCCCTAGCTGAATCGGAAGAAGTAAACCTGTGCCTGACTTCCAAGGTGCTGGGTTGGCTGTCAAGCATATTGCCTTAACATGACATGCATTCATTTCAATGTGGCTTGCACAGCAGAACTTTTCACTGAATCGTGTCCTTCATGTGCAATAAAAAATAGGGGGAGATGTTCTTTGTATATTACACCCATAAAATAGAAATTACAAGAGTACTGCCATATATGAGTCTCAAATCCTCTCTGGATACTATTGCAACATATAAATGCATCATTAATTCACGCTGTTTCCCTCTCCACCCCCCGGAAACAGGGGTGTTCCCTGCCATTCACTGCAAATAACCATTGCTTTATTATAACTCTCTACAATTAATCTGACATAAACTGCTGTACTAAAGCCATCAGCCTCCATCTCTGTATGCAACATGTAATTTCTATAATTGATTTCTAAATAAATATATTTATTTAGCTGTTCGTCGTATAATGGCCTCTAAATGAATTATTGGCATACATAAACACAATTGACCCTGATTAATTTATAGGAACCAGTTTAATTAAATGAATAACAGGATGCTAAATTTCCCAAACGGGGACAAAACGGAAAACAACATTTCTCGTCCCTGTGGACACTGTAACCCTCAGAGGTGGCTTTAAAGCTTTGTGTTGCTTTTGTGTGTGCTCTTTGAGAGGCATTTTCAAAGACTCTGCAGAATCCCTGGGAAATTTGTGGACAACAAATAGCCACTGAAAAGAAACAGGTATTGATGAATATACTAATTATATGAACATGGACGGTGTCAGGACTAAGTCTGTTGGCTGGCCTGGGTTCCTTTTGCTTCTTGTTGCCCAGCTGCAACCTGGCACTGATTGTGCTTAGCACGCCCTCCTGGGAAACCCAGGAAAGCTCACATTTTTCAGAACCTGCCAGATTTGAATGTTTGTGTACCTTCTGGGCCACAAAGGGGAAAGGCCAATGGGACTGTACTATGCTTTTCAGACTCCAGAGTTGCTGCGCACACGCGCACGCACACACACACACGAGTGTGTTGGTCCTGTCCTGGACCTAAATGCTTCCTATGTGGCAACTCGCATATCTTTCCACGTGGCCTCTGGCCACCATGTTACCTACATTTCTATGGGACATGACAGATGACTTATTAACTGTGATCTGGCTTATTCCTGGTGGCCACCAGTTGTACAGAGGGAGGTGCCCACGGAAGATTATGTTGGAACCGTACTAAGCAGGCAGCCTGCGGATTGCCTCATGCTGCTGCAGTCTTTCTTTGCCTACCTTCTTAGCGTGTTTTTCCCCCCAGACTCCCATGCTAACTAGCGTACACAGATGTCTTTCTCACGCCCACACTGCCAGCAAACTGGAGAAGCATCTTGAGTTACCAAGGAAAGGAAAGCAAAGCAGTAAAAGGGGGAGGAATTGTAAAATTGAAGTCAATGGAGAAATAATTTCATCTTAAAATTTTAGGCTTTTTGACATTTACACAGATATGGGAAAAACGACAAAAGTGTCCTAAGGATTCGGTTACATATTAGGTATTGAGGGAGAGGAGATTCCCTTGGAAAGCACATTCCTTGAGGGACAAATTCCATTTGTCCTCTTGTGCTGAGGATAATTCTCTGGTGGGTGGGTGGGAGGATTGTGATAGTGGAAGATTTGATCACTAGAAGATAGTTGGGGATGTGGTGGGCGTACAGACCGCAATGTGAATTGACTGCCTGACCCAAATGTTGCAGATATTGTCTGTAACCCAGATGGCCTGGTAGGTAGTGCTGGGTGCATGTTGGTTGAGATGCAGTGACACAGGGAAACTTACTGGACATCCAGTGAAGTGAATGTTGAGTCAGGGTAGATAAAAGAAAATACTTTTTCATGCAGTACACAGTTACACTATGGAATTCACTTCCACAGGAAAAACGATGGCCATCAATCTAGATGGCTTTAAAAGAGGATTAGACAAATCAGTGGAGGAGAGCGCTATCAATGGCTACTAGTCATGATGGCTATGTTCGGCCTCCACAGTTGGAGGCAGCAATGCTTCTGAATTTCAGTTGCTGGAAACCACAGGAGTCTAACATGCTCATGTGCTCAAATCATGCTTGTGGACTTCCCAGGAGCATCTGGGCAGCCACTGCAAGAGCAAGATTCTGGACTAGTGTCAGGCTTCAGAGAATCCGATCCCTCCCATGGTGGCAGCCAAGAAGCAGATAAAAAAAAAAAAAGAGTTCTTACCAAGTCTTTTATTATTCAATATTACAGAGAGACAATGTAGAAATGCCGTCTCTCCTAGATAATGGCGTTGCTCCAAGTAAAGCACCCCCCCCCCCGCCTCTCCTATTGTACGTCTTCCCTGCACCAGCTAATCTGTGCTATCTGCCTCTGAGCTTTCTGTTCTACTACTCTCAATGCATGCTGGGTTCTAGGAGAAGGGGGTGCTCAGAAATGCTTTCTAATGATAAAGTGCCAGCAGATACTCTGGCTCTGCTGCCCCCTCCCTCCTCTTCCATTATCTCCTAGCTTTTCCCCTCTTCTGTCTCAGAGTCATGACCTTCTGCAAACCACTGTTGTAATTCTATACTGCCCTCCTCTTCTCAGGAAGGTTCAGGAGAAGGAGGGGGGCTGTCTCCACCATTCCTCCTCCGGTGTCCAGTCCCTGACAAAAGAATGGGCCACTGATCAAGATTCTTGGCTTTCTCTAGCAACTGTTAGCTCAGTTTAGACATCAGGTCAAACTGTGGCTTGTTGCAACGTCTGCACTCGCAAAGCACAGTCTGGGATCAGCTGGGAAATTCAATCAGAAACCAGGCTTTTAAATGAGTTTGCAAACCATGATTTGTGCCAAATATGGTTTAATGTCAGAATTGACAAACCTTAATTATAGTAAATGTTCAGCCTTTGGAGCCCACTGAACCCAAGGATGGAACTCTGAGAAGGCCAAAATTAGGAAAACAGCTCTAAGCGGTAGCATATTTAGAAGCTCAAATGTTGGCTTGGGTTCTAAACCATAGTTAGTGCAAACCATGGTTTGATATGATGTCCAAACTGAGCTGTAGTATAACCAGTTTCCTACAATAGGTTCTCAAAACTACTGGCCCTTTTTAATGTAGTCAAGGAGATTTGCTAGGCAAAATTTAAATGGTTAAAGGTAGACACCAAAGAAATCTGGCATGCCAAGGGCATAATTTGGAGTTTATTGTCTCTTCAGCCCTAAAGCAGACAAGGGAAGACAGTCTACTATTGAGTTTCCATCTGCACATACTCTGTTGAAATGGAACTTTGTGCAGTCCTATACCTTTCACTATGGCTTGCATAGGAGTGCTACTCTGTCACTCACGTTGCCACCCTTAAGGACACCAAAACCTTAAGGTTAAAGCAGCCCTTCCACCTTGACCTTATGTTAAAAGCCAGCATTGTTGTGGCCTAGCATTTTTCACACTCTGCTCTATTGTACTCTGGAAGTTAAAAATGCCAAGGTGGCATTATCTGTTCTGTTTGAGAGCACTTCCTGGCAATAGCCTCCTGCCAATCAAAAAGAACTTGCTGTACTAAACATCTTCCAAGACAATAATGCCCACTTACTCCACAAAGAACTCATAATCCACCTACTTTCAGCAGCCAGAAACATCATAACCAGACACACTGGAGAGGCCTGTCAGGAATAAGCATGAACCAATGGTACCAAATAGTATGGGAAACAGCCTTACTAGAAAAATTAACCAATAAACTGAAACTGACACGGGGACAAATAGAAGAAGATGCCTTCGCCCCGGTATGGCTCCCCTTTATCACACACACAGCCCAACAAGACAATGACAAAAATCCACCAACAGCATACAAATCAATATGGCTAACCTGATCCAAAACCCCCACCTACCCCACTCACACACGAAAACAAAGACCACCACAGCCAACCCCAAATGAAGCACACCCTAGGTCAACCCCAACCTCTCTCACCACCAAAGGAACACAAGTGAACAGCAAAGAACCTGCACAAGCAACGCTGACACCAAACCCTACATATATTAAGTAAAATAGAAACATTGTCACCTGACCCCCCATCGCCCCCCCTTTCCCCCTTTTCTTCCTAATGTCTCAACAAATGAAAGTGATTTGTAAAAATGTTATGGGGGGTGGGGAAAATATGAGAGAGAGACATTGCACATACTTTTGTAAATTAAGAAAATCTTTAATAAAAATACATTTTTTAAAAAGAACTTGCTGTCTAAACAATGGTGTTTTTCCCCCAGTGTCATATGCAGAACACATGGTTCAGGACCCAAAGAACTGTGGAAATACTTTCACATGTCCAAGGGGACTATGAATGTCTCCTTCTCAAGCAGCAGGGTCGCCACATAACAAGTCAAGGGGAACTCAAAAGCTGTTTGTGACATGGGTGTGGAAAAACAAAAAAACTTAGTTAAAAATATATATTAGGCAGACCCAAATGAATTCTAGCCCTGAAAACTTTAATTCCACTTTCCGGCCTGATTCAGAAAATATTTGCAGCATACGAAGGCGGCTTCAGACCACACCTGGTATACAGTGTCCACTTCTGGACACCGTAATTTAAGAAGGATATTGACAAGCTGCAGAGGAGGGTAACCAAGATGATCAAGGGTCTGGAAACCAAGCCTTATGAGGAATGGTTGAAGGAGCTGAGTATGTTTAGTCTGGGTAAGAGGAGAGGAGATATAATAGCCATCTTCCAACATCTAAAGGGCTTTCACGTGGAGGATGGAGTGAGCTTGTTTTCTCCTGCTAGGCTAGGACCTGAACCTATGGATTCAAGTTACAAGCAATGAGATTTCAATTAAACATCAGGAAGAACTACCTGACAGCAGTGGCGTAGTGTGGGGGGTGAAGGGGGGCCGGCCGCACCGGGCGCAACATCTGGGGGGGGGCACTCGCACTCGCAGCTCTCTGCCCCTACCTGGCTCACTCACTCTCTCTCACTGCAGTGCTGGCTGTGCGAATCCGATCCGAGCCGCCGGGTCGCCACCCACTGTGGAGGGGAGGGTGCCAGGCGTGCGGTGCGGTGCGGAGAGAGAGTGAGGGACTATCTGGGGGAGGGACAGTGCAGCGGGGGGGGCGCAAATTACTTGCCTTGCCCCAGGTTAGGGGGCGCAAATTACTTGCCTTGCCCCGGGTGCTGACAACCCCCGCTACACCACTGCCTGACAGTAAGAGGTGTTCAACAGTGGAACAGACTCCCAAAAGAGTTGGTGGGCTCTTCTTCCTTGGTGGTTTTTAAGCAGAGATTGGATAGCCACCTGTCATGTATTATCTACAGGGAGAAATGTATAGTATTGCACTTGGGCAAAAAAAATGAGAGGCACAAATACAAGATGGGTGACACCTGGCTTGAGAGCAGTACATGTGAAAAGGATCTAGGAGTCTTGGTTGACCACAAACTTGACATGAGCCAACAGTGTGACGCGGCAGCTAAAAAGCCAATGCAATTCTGGGCTGCATCAATAGGAGTATAGCATCTAGATCAAGGGAACTAATAGTGCCACTGTACTCTGCTCTGGTCAGACCTCACCTGGAGTACTGTGTCCAGTTCTGGGCACCACAGTTCAAGAAGGACACTGACAAACTGGAACGTGTCCAGAGGAGGGCAACCAAAATGGTCAAAGGCCTGGAAACGATGCCTTATGAGGAACGGCTAAGGGAGCTGGGCATGTTTAGCCTGGAGAAGAGGAGGTTAAGGGGTGATATGATAGCCATGTTCAAATATATAAAAGGATGTCACATAGAGGAGGGAGAAAGGTTGTTTTCTGCTGCTCCAGAGAAGCGGACACGGAGCAATGGATCCAAACTACAAGAAAGAAGATTCCACCTAAACATTAGGAAGAACTTCCTGACAGTAAGAGCTGTTCGACAGTGGAATTTGCTGCCAAGGAGTGTGGTGGAGTCTCCTTCTTTGGAGGTCTTTAAGCAGAGGCTTGACAACCATATGTCAGGAGTGCTCTGATGGTGTTTCCTGCTTGGCAGGGGGTTGGATTCGATGGCCCTTGTGGTCTCTTCCAACTCTATGATTCTATGATCTAGCTAAGATTCCTGCATTGCAGGAGGTTGGGCTAGATGATCCCCGGGATTCCTTCCTATGATTCTATGAATCAGAAGATAGCAAGGCTGGGCATTTGCCAGGGTCCTGAGACCATGAGAATTACCCACCTCCTAGCAGTACTCACTTTGAACAGAGCAACAAGAAAAGTTAAAGGCGGATGGAGAGAACATACCATTTGCATGAGTTGCCTCATCTAGGTTGGGGAGCAATGAGGCACTGAGCCCCAATCCTAGCACTAGCATCAGACATTTAACAGTTTGCTTCCTGGAGCCTCAATATCTGGTGAGATATGAGGTGTATGACATGGGAGTGTGAAAAGCAAACAATTGTGTTTCAGATTATTGCAGCCATTATGATTACGGGTGTATATGGTTCCCCCCCCCCCCTTATAGTACCTTCTATGTGCATAGCACTTTACAAAGCAAATCATCATTAGGGTGCAGCTGCAAAGGCCATTTCGGGAGTGGGGGGGTGGATGCCCACATTCATATTCTGCCTGTCTGCATTAAGCCAGCCAAGATAAGCACAGCATGTTTAGTAGTAGGAGCTGTAAAGATAAAACTCCCAAGAGGGCAAATAGTTTCACACTCTCAGTTCTAGCAGTAGAAACCAAAGGAGGAGCCAACAGGGGCGTTCAATTACTCACAACGGGGCTCTACATGGTCACGGAAGATCCATATCGTTTTCTGCAAATAGAATTTATAGTTTTGGAGGACCCACCACTCATGAAAGGTATCAAGTCCCCTTTTCCAACACTGCACTGCTCACAATTATAAGAGCATCTGCATGGGCAGCACAATGTGCACATCAGCCAATTACAGACATGGCATGAACTAACAGGCTAAAATCCTATATCCACTTAGGTGGGAGTAAGTCCCACTGAACTCATTAAGAGTAAATGGGTAAATGAATATAGGATTGCGCTGTTAGCTGCCCATGTCCTACTCTTTGGACAGAGATGCATTTAAGAAATTTAAACGCCGCTGTTTTACATGCAAGCTTCTGATGTTTGACCAAAGCGCAAGAATCCATCTGGAAACAGTTTCATCTCTAGCTGAACATGTTTCAGCTCCCAATTATCTCTGAAAAGCTTTATAGGCTCTCAAGCCCTTTTGAAGGAGGACTTATAGGGGCCACCCTTAGTCAAGCAGAAAAACACAGGACACGTTGATTCAAGCACCACTGCTGGGCAGATTGTCCCAGCAAGGAGAAAAAGGATTGCCTAGGCACAATCTTCTAGGAATTTATTCCATACAAGTCCTAATCAAAAGGCAGGGAGTTGTATGAGATTGCAAATGGTTTACACAGGAATTGTACCTAGTTTCTTTTATTTCTTTTAAATGTTTCCCAGACATATTCTGAAGAATTCAGTAGTGTCAGAACCTTGTCATAGCTATGCTGGGACAACAATAGTCACACATACAGAGATCCACAGATAATCAAATAAAGCCTAGTTTTGCCCTTGTTCAATGAGTGTAAAAGTGTAATTATACCGTCATGGGAAGCTGTGCGATGCCACATGTACAGCTGCAAAGAAGACAGATCAAAACCCATCTTTATGAAGGGCAGGAATATATGAATATGGAGAGAAACAGATCTCCCCACAAACCCAAAGAAGCATTATAGCCAAGCTTTGTTTGGTTGGATTCTGCAACATATTAGATTAGCAGTGCTTTTTTTGTATTGGAAGCAACCCAGACTGGCTGGGGCAACCCAGCCAGATGAGCAGGGTATAAATATTAGTGTTGTTGTTGTTGTTGTTGTTGTTGTTGTTGTTGTTGTTGTTGTTTTGCCTCAGAGCTGCTACTGAAATATGCCAGGTCAAATCCCACCCATCCCCACTCCGTACCAGGCACCCATATCAGCCCATGCGAGTTCCCTTCGTTTCCCAACCACAGATAGCTATTGATGTGCAGCGAGGTCTGGATAATGCAGGGAGATGCAAGAGGCAAGGCTGACTAAACTAGAAAGGGGAAGCTTCACATAGGCTGACATTTCTGGAAGCAGCAGCATGTCAAACACCACATCTAGTTCCCTCATGAATCTCTGTGCAGAGGGGTTTTCCCTGTAAAGCCTGGAAGCTGTTAAGTAGATAGTCAAAACAGATGAGAGATAATAAAAAAGTGCTTCTGTTTTCCTGGTTCAAACTGCAGCATGGAGAATTCTCCCCGTGAACCAAATTAGTAGAGTGGAAAAGAGCAAGGATGGCAACTGCTCCAGCGCCAGTCAACCTATTTATATCTGCACATAGTAGGGATATAATTAGTAAGGCCACAATCTGAATAAAGCTATATTAAACTACAAGAGTTAAGGGGAAGAAACAAAGCATTCTTTGGGGGGGGGGGGAGAGATGCAATCAAATGCCTTCTGAAAAAGCACCCTTATAAATTTGGTGGTGTCTGTAAATAGCCTCGATTTCACACACACTTTCCAGAAAGCTTGATTGCTTGGAATTCCCTTAATGGAGGCCACCCAGTCTGCAAAAACAGAATGTCAAGGTTTCCTAGATCTGGACAATAGAAACATCACATTTGACCCATATGGAGGCTTCCACTGGGGTGGGGGTGGGGGGGGCACAAAAGAGGACAGGGCTCCTGTACAGAAAAAGGGATTTCAGCATATGGGTGTTCTACCTGCTGGAATTCCCTCTTCTACTTTTTTTTTTTTATAAATATTTTATTAAGTTTTACAATAAGTATAAAGCGACAAAAAGTAAAACACAACACAACAAAAAATAGAAAAATACAATAACATACAAACGCAAAACTACAAAAAATAGAAAAAAGAAAAATAGAAAAAAGAAAAAGAAAACAATTTTTATCCTCATTATATTCTTTGCATTAAACTTGTTTCTCCGACCTCCCCAGACCTTCCTTCTCTGTATTCCAGATCATATATTCTATCAGCAAATTCCTTCCCTCTGTCTTAATTTTGATTTTGTCATGATTTTAATATCTTAATATAATTACATTTCCTTATATCTTGAAATATTTAATCTTTTTTAATCTTTAAACTTTTTACTAATAACCTTTTACATTCAATCTGGTGTCATCAAACATTCATTATCTTATAGTGTTTCTGTAAACAGTCTTTAAACTTCCTCCAATCTTCCTTCCCTCTTCTACACAATGGTTAAATGTGCAGGAACCTTTGCCTCTGGTAATTCTACTTTCACTTGTTTTGCAGTTTGTATGAGTTGGTAACAAAGGCTGTCATTCTGCTGTCTTACAGCGGAATAACTGGCACCACATGCTGGGGCCCCATAATAATTGTTTTCTTATTTTCTTATTTCCAGGCACATCACTGATGAGGTTAGGCTGAGAGTGCAGGGAAGCCCAGGGAGAATGCTTGCTTTGTGGGATTTTAAGGAGGCGATTTCAGAAACAAAGAGTTGCAGGTGGGTTGGGAGAGAGACAGTGAATAGGGGGCAGGAATGTGTCACTCTTAGGAACACAGGATGGCCAAATCAGACCACTGGTCCACCTAGCTCAGTACTGCCGGCACAAACTGGCAGTGACTCTCCAAGGTTTCAGACAGAAGGCAAGCTCAGCCCTGCCTAGCCATGCCAGGAATTAAACCTACGACCTTTTGCGTGCAACGCACGGGATCGGATGCTGAACTGCAGCTCTTCCTCTCAGCGGGCAGCTGACCTGTCTTTATTTTACAACAGTAGTGAAATCCTGTTTTGGCTCGGTTTCAGATTCAGGATGTGCGACACAATTACTATTTGTTTGGCTTTGGTTCCAATTTAAACAGCGGGGGGGAAATAGTTTGGATTACTGTCCACTTAACCCCCCACCGATTTTCCCCTATGGCTGCAGCAAGTCAGGGCAATGTGATGCTCTTCTGCCTCCAGCATGACTGACCTGCCATTTTTGCCAAGTGCTGTCAGAGTTGCACAAGTCGCTGCCCCAGCCCTGAGTCTTACAATCTAATGAAATTAAGCCAGGGGTAGCCAACCTGGGACCTTCAAGATGTTACAGACTCCAAAAACCCATCAGCCCCAGCCAGCATTACCCATGGTCAGAGGATGCTGGGAGTCATAGGCTGGATCTAAGACACATCAAAGAAGTGTTCCAGTTTAAAGCGTTGTAAATTGAAACGGGAAAAACAGGTAGAGAAAAACGGGACTCCACGTCGCCATCTGCTGGCACAATGTTACATCGCACATACAACACATAAATCGCTTTTACTTTACCATATCTAACCAAGTCCATAGTCTAAAACGTTTGCAGGGTGCCCCTGGGCTAGACAGTGAAAGGAAAGAAGGACAGGGGGATTTATTTTATTATTTTATTATTATTAAAATTTGTATACCACCCTATTCCCGTAGATCTTAGGGCGGTTCACGACATAAAACCACAAGAAACAGGAAATACATAATACAAACAAAGAAACCCAATAATTCCTCCCCTTCCACAACACATTTTAAAAGGGCATCGGATGTCAATCAACCCAACATTTTCGCCTGGTGCCTAATGATATGTAGTGAAGATGCCAGGCAAGCCTCCCTAAAGGTGTATAATGAAGGAGGCAACCGATCCTCCCTGGGGAGAGCATTCCAGAAATGGGGAGCCACTGCAGAGAAGTCCCCGTTCTTGTGTTGCCACCCTCCAAAAGATAGTGAAGTGGGGGAAGCGGTTGGAGAATGACAGAGTGGAGGTTAGTTTTACACAGGCACGTAAACTTAACACATGAATGGAAGGAACCAGGAGTTACACAGGAGCCAACTCCTAGGGGCTGTGGGGGCTTCAAAAAATATTTGAGGGGGTCGAGCCCCCACAAAGTTGATGGGCATTCCCATTCAAATGGTGTGTGTGCACTGTGTCATGTGAATGATTAACCAGGGTGGAGGTTACCTGGGCTCCCACAATATTTTATTCAAGTTGGCACCCCTGAGGAGTTAAGAAGTACAATGGTAAGGAGCAGTGAGGGACGAAAGGTACTGCTGTGCTTTGGAGGATACGGTTTAGGTATAAGGTTACCCGAATAGTGAAAAGGAATGAAAACGGATTTGGAGAAAGAGTAGAACAGAAAAGAGGAAGCAGGAGAATGAAGACATTTCAAAGTCAACAGAAGTTAGCAGACAGTATGTGAAGAAAGCCTGTCTGCACAGCATGTTTGAATAAATAATAACCATAATAATCTCCCAGTTCTTGTTGGCACAGCTATAAACTGTAACCAGCTTAGAAAACTCGGCCAAAATAATTAGCACAAGGTTTCTGGAGCTCATCACATCTGGCAAGTGGGTCACGGCGATTTAGAGCGAGATGACCCAAAAGAGAGCAGACTGAAATAACCAGCGCTGTGGTCTTGCTTAAAATGATTATTTCCCCCAAAGCCAGGAAATTATCTAATTAGTGATTTATTTTTTCTCCTAATGGTGACTGTCTAGCAGGACCTAACATGTCTGTCTTAGTCTTGCTAGGTTCTGGAAATTATTCTTTAAGCCACCTTCATTATTCATAGCTAGGAAAGTGGGGTAGAAATTCTTCAGAGAAAAAGAAAACAGTAGTATTCAATGGGATGAATAAAGTCAGGAAAATAGTATTATAAAGTTTTATTATTATTATTTTAACACCTTCTGAACCACTGTCTCAATGTTATTTACACAAAAGATAATTAAAAACAGTTAAAAACACAAATGCAACAAATACATTTAAAACAAGACTAAAGCTCTCGAAGTGGCCAGGTTATTCATCTTGAAGGACACTTGCTTTGTTATCTATTATCAAACAGAAGATACCCAACACTTTTCTCCTAAATAAAATAAAATAAAATAAAAACCTGCTTGCCTCATTTGCCTGTCATGCAGAGTCAAACAATGGCTTAGCATTAATCTGCAGGCTTCTGGAGAGGAGATTGCAGTGGCTTCGCTCTTTCCTAATCCATTTGCTGCTGCATCGCCCTGAGCTAAACCATACTTTGGTTTAGTGTGTCATCCAAGCCCAGACTCATGGGCAAACAGCAGGCCATAAGCCATAGGGTAAGCACTGGTTACAGCTCTTGGTTAGCCTGCAGAGAGCTAAAACAGATGGAAAATTCCAGGAAGGAGACTGCAAATGCTTTTCTCCTCCTTGGTTGAGAAAAGCAGTTGCAGTCTCCTTCCTGGAGCCCACACACTCACATTCAACCATGGTTTTGTTTAGTGTGATGTCAAAACTAAGCCATTAAGACCATAAGTATACCATTATAGGAGTACCTTACAATCCAACACATTTTTACCTATGCATCTGATATAAAAAGTTATCTCTCACAATTATTTTATTAAAAACTAATATATGAAATGTATGCTAAGTTTAACTTAACTACTTTCTTTAAAAGAAAAAGCAACTGCTTAACTATATTCTAGGACAGTGGTTACTAATCTTGCCCCCTCCCTGCAAACCACTTGAAAATTGGGTCCCGGATGGTGATTTTTTTCTGTCTGTTGTAGCAATTGAAATGCACTGTGCTAGATACTGTGTGATTTATTTATTTATTGTAACTGTATTTTTATAAAGCTCGCAGATCATGTATGGTCCACAGACCACAGTTTGGGAGCTTCTGCTCTAGGTTCACATGGTCGGCTGGCCTCACTGTGCTGCTATGCAAACTAAAAGGACAACCAGAGAAAGATCAGCAGTGGTGGGCACACAATTATCCAGGAATGCTTATCTGCCATTACTTACCTTCTCACTGAGGAACCCCAGGTAAGCACCCAAGGAACCCCAGCACAGTTTGGAAACCACTGTGTTGAATGATATGCCCACATCCCTGAAATGTGGGCCTCAAGCAGTGGAGGTTGGTCTATGAGGACAAATGGAGAATCACCCTCAGGTAGCCCTCACCTGTCTCCTCACCTGGTTCTGCCTTTCAATGGCTCTGGCTCCACCTACTCCCTGTCTGTCACCACTAGCAACAAGAGAAAGAGTACAGCGCCCAAGTTGTTAATTGGGTTTCAGAGATATAGCCTATTTATATATTTCCTTTTATGGTTACCTGCTCATGCAACTGTGTGTTCTTCATATATGAACCTAGGCCACTTGTGCGTTATCTGTGGAAACTTGCTAATTCACCCAGCCTGATAGGTTTCTAAGCACAGGCCTTCAGCAGGAAGTATCCTAAGGGGAAACACAATCAATTCATTGTGCCTCAATAAAAAGGTAAAGGTAAAGCCCCTGGACGGTTAAATCCAGTCAAAGGTGACTATGTGGTTGCGGCGCTCATCTCACTTTTCAGGCCGAGGGAACCGGTGTTTGTCCACAGACACCTTTCCTAGTTATACGGCCAGCAGGACTAAACTGCTTCTGGTGACAGAAACCAGAGCACACAGAATTGCCGTTTACCTTCCTGCTGCAGTGGTACCAATTTATCTACTTGCACTGGCGTGCTTTCGAACTGATAGGCTGGCAGGAGCAGGGACCGAGCAATGGGAGCTTACCCTGCTGCAGGGATTCAAACTGCCGAACTTCCAATCAGCAAGCCCAAGAGGCTCAGTGGTTTGGACCACAGCGCCACCCTCTCCCCACGCCTCAATAAAACACAGTATGAATACATCAAGTTCATTCATTCATTTAACAAATGTATTATGCTAGCCAGAGGCCATGATTGGGGGGAGAGTGGGAGGGAATTAGAGCAACCAAGCACCTCTGCCATCAAGATTTATTGGAAAAAATGAAATATTAGCCAACTGTAAATGCTACATAAGCACAAACAGTTACTAACCATATCTACTCAGAAATGTCCCACTGAATTCGAAGGGGCTTGCGGCCAGGTAAGCAGTGTTCAGATTGCAGTCTAGGCCTCTCATTTTTGAAGAGGACAGCAAGGGGAAGCACAAAGCCCAAACCCTTATCCCCACTGTGATCTCTTTGGAAGCTGTTGGAGGCTGAAACTGACAGCAGTCCCTGCAAAAACATAGAAAGAATATTCAGCAAAGCTGTCCTAGGATATAGCTCTTCCAGAGTCCTAAAACTATTCCAGGTTGGGTGGCCAATAATGCCGAGCTGTCTATTCCTTCCTCCACAAATTACCAGGGATACTGACTTGTTTTTCCATAAAAATCTTGGTGGATTTGCATAAGTTCAGAACAAACAAAGCAAAAGTCTACAAGACATATTCTAACAGCCTTTGCTTATACTGCTTTTAGAGACATTTGCAACATGGTGAGCTGACTTATTGGATAGCTGCCTGATTATATTTTCTGAGTACACCTTTTACATTTATTTGCTTGCTATCAGTTTCTGGCTGTACAGTCTGTCCTCACTAGGTAATTAAGTTAATTGCACTGAAACACTTCTTTACAATATGCCATTTCAGGTTAGAAACATAACACAATTTATAGGCTGGAGTGCCACAAGAATCACAATTTCCAAAAGCGACGCCTTAAATTTTGTGGCAATCAACAACACCCTCCATGCATCATTCTACACTAATCTGAGAAGGAAAGCCAGAGCAACAGTCTTCATATATTCATTGGTACACCCTGTTCTAGAAGCGAGAGCATCTTCAAGACTCTAGAGCAGGGGTCAGCAACCTTTTTCAGCCGTGGGCTGCTCCACCATCCCTCAGAGCATGTGGTGGGCCAGACTATTTGGGGGTGGGGGGATGAACAAATTCCTATGCCCCACAAATAACCCAGAGATGCATTTTAAATAAAAGGACACATTCTACTAATGTAAAAACACACTGATTCCCAGTCTATCCGCAGGCCGGATTGAGAAGGCAATTGGGCCGCATGCAGCCCCCAGGCCCTAGGTTGCCTACCCCTGCTCTAGAGACGGTGGACAGAAGTCAGAGCCATAGCTACAGGGGCTAGCCAGGTTCCTTGCCCCAGGTGAAGCCTCCAGAGGCTCCCAGCCTCTGTGTGTGTGTGTGTGTGTGTGTGTGTGTATGCAAATATGCATGTTTTTCTTCCTCTCTCATCCAATGAAGCTGAAGGGTGGGACAATTCAGGACAGACGAAAGAGATGCTTCCTTCTAATCGTCATCTCACCCAGGAAGCAAAATAAGTAAACAAGAATTGACTGTGCCACATTTTAGTTGGAGGCCAAGGAAGAGCGATGTTGACACCTGCTGATATATTTATGACTACTTCTTTTTTTACTCCCTTGATGTTTTTCCTGTAAATAATCAGCACTCCATTCAATATGAAATATATATCTACATGACACTGCTATCCAATGGCCGTTCTCCCATGTTTTTGACAAGCTTCTTTCGCCTACTTTCGGATCACAGAAAATTCAACTATTGGGGGGGGGGAAACGACACAGAATCGTAGTGCAATGTCTGTAAATATAAATCACCTCAGCACCGTGCTTTGGCACGTGGAGTGATGTATCAGGTGGATAGACTCATTGTTATGCATCTATTTTCGCACACCTCCACTATTTGTGCCAGTTCTATTTAACCATGTGCCATTTTAAAATTGGTGCCGACTCAAATTTCTGCCTTAAAAAAAAAATGCTGTGTGAAAATTTGTGCAAAAGCACTTGTTTTACTGCAAATTTAAAATCACACTGCTTTTACTAGGGTCATTTTAATGCCATGTTGATTTTTGCCAACCTTTCAAATCACGTGGCTGACTTAAAAACAAAATAAAAAAAGAGTTATTAATCCCTTACTAGCACCTAAATAAGCAAGCGCTTTAGCACACACTAAATGATTTATTTTAAAAGTCAACGGGGGGAAATATTTTTTAAATTATATACAGAATGTGCCCTTCCCAGCCCACATGGCTATGTCACACCCACTAGTGGCAGGATATGGAAAGCCAATTGAAATTCTACATACATTTATTGCACGTAGATATTACTTTAAAAAGTCATGGCTTCCCCCCCATTAATTCTGCTAGCTGTAGAAGGGTGCTGAGAATTGTTAGTATCGCCCTATTCCCCTCACAGAGCTACAACAAACAGAGTGGTTTAGCAATCAAACCTACTTTACAGGGAACTCTGCTAACTGTAGCTATATGAGAGGAATAGGAGGTCTCCTAACAACTCTCAGTACCCTTAACTACACCTCCCAGAATTATTTGGGGGAAGCCTGTTAGCAATTTCACTCCTCCAATGCTGCAGATGAGATTGTTGTAAATCAAATCCCTGTCTGGGACAAGTCTGGGAAAGGAAGGATGTCTGTTTGAACATTTGATGTGCGGGGAGAGAGGCCACCTGAAAGGTAACTGCAGGAAGCACCAGAAGCCCAAGGAAGCTACAAGGAGCTTTGGGGCAGGAGGGGCCAGTGGCAAGAATTGTGCCAAGCCCAGCTCTACCCAGGCACTTGCTTTGATCACGCAATGCACCACCTCATCTATCCTGGTTGGTTATTATTCTGAATATGCATGGGTGTATATGCGAGACTGTTTGAAGTGGTATGGTGCAAATGTGGCATAATCTCATTCTGGGTTTGCATAAATGAGCATCTGGAGACAAATTATGTATTCCGGTTGAAGATCTGGTCCTTATTAGGTCAACTCATTTACTTCAAAAACAGGATGACAACAGGATGATATACTGTTGGTGGAGCCCTTGGTGACTCACCAGTGAATGCCCATTCATTCTTAACTTTTATCATGTTGCCAAGTCACGATGGCTTTTTCCATCTTGGCATTTTTAAAATATATATAAAAAATAGGGGAAAGTCTGCATCAAACTGTACATGATTTCATAAAGGTGGAATTCCACTGACCACTGAGTTTGTTTATCTAGAAAGAAGAGAACACTCTGCCCCTGTTATATTGGGGACAGGCACCAAACTGTGAGAGCTGAGCACATGGAATTCAGCTGGCTTCCTACCGGACTATTTGTATAACAGGAGGAATGGCTGAAGTTCAGTGACAGCAGCACACATGCTATGTATGTGAAAGATCCCAGTTTCACTCCTTGGCATCTCACGCGAAAGACTCCTGCCCATGGAGAGACACAGCCAGTTGGTGAAGACAATAGGACAATGGTTTCATTCAATAGAATCATAGAATTGTAAAGCTGGAAGGGACCCCAGTGGTCATCTAGTCCAACCCCCTGCAATGCAGGAATCTCAACATGCGGTCCCCCATACAGTTTGAAACCATACCAAACCCTGCTTAGCTTTGCAAATGCGCCAGCAGTTTCATTGCTGCAGCACAAGGAAGCTTTCTATTTATTTATTTAGTAAAACGCATTTGCCACTTGGTTGTAAAACAAAACAAGAGCTCAAAACAGTTTCAAACCTACAGAAATGGGATTGTCACCACAATGCAAGTATATGGAAATATGCAGAGCAAATGTCATTTTGGAACGTGTAATATATGAATCTTCAATCATAACTACAACTTATTTACATTTATTTGCATTTAATATACAAATCTCCAGTCAGGTATACATGTTATACCAGCACACCATGCTTCTGAGTAGTGTTGGTGCAAAGGTTCTCCCCGCAATCTAAGAGTTACATTTCATCAGCATCTCTGCACTTTACAAGGCCTGCATAGACCCTACATGTCCTCTTCTAATCTCTAGAGCAAGCGCTAAGATCCCTGAGAAAGAGCCTTTAACAACAGAAACCCTGGCTTTCTCAAATTTGGCTTAACGTGATAACACTGCAGCTGGTATGCAAAAATCACATACTTCCTGAAGGTGAACAGAAGCTACATTCTGTTGAACAAAATAAGGTTACTGAGCACAGGTCTAGCTTTCAAGGGAAGATAAAAATCAAAGATATTTTCATCCGCTAATAGTCAAGACAGCTACATTACAAATGATGCTTATGATAATCCACTCAGCGGCTCACTATTCTGATGTGACATTTTTCTATGAATATATAAATAAGAGATAGAATTGTTCATTTCTTAACTTCTCATTTCAGCGAGAGAGAAAATCATCATTCAGGCAGGCAATCGGAATCAAAGTACATGTGTCTCCTCCTCTGACATGCAGGGAATTTAGGCCGAGCTGTAGGAATTTGTCTGCTCTGCATGGGAATAGCGCTAAGCTGGGTTCCCTCCTTGCACCAACATACTGTACATGTATAGTTGGAATTGGCCGAGTGGGCTCTCCATCTCGCTCCCCTACCCACCCAAGGAAATGCCACTTCTTTCTCTTTCCTAAGCTGCCACTTCCCCCAGTCCTCCTGACTCAAATCCTGCCAAGCGCAATGGGCAAAGTGGCAAACTGGGACTATGGACTTTAAAAGGTGGTTTTCAATTGGGGCTGCGGATTTGCAACACATGCACAGAACGGTGGATTTGCCTAGGATGGGCATCCAGGGGAAATGTCCTATTTATCCAGTGAGGAATATCTTCCCCTTAATCCCAGAAGTGTGGGGCCTTTGTAGAAATTAAAGGAAAGGGCACTTTGCACAAGCTAAAGGGGTATCAGTCAGTAAGTCCTTTTATGTCCTGAGAATCACTGCAAAACTCAAAAGTTTTCGCATTAAATAATAATAGAAAACACCTTGTACACACAGTCCTTCATCTATTTTGGAGTTCGTGTTCTAAGTGCATAATGTGTTCTTCTATGAGGCACATCTTCATCTGGCCATCTGTGGAGATCTGGGATTCTCAGATCTACAAGAAGTTCACTGTATGTTATGCCATGAACATCAGCTGCCTCTTTGTCTCCCTTCGCACAAAATGGCTGCTGTCAGCGGTCTGGAACACAAATCGCCCACCGATCAAAAAAACTGTCAAATGCCTATGACTCTGTTGCGTTTTTCCCTAGATGAAGCCCCTTCCTGAAACAAGCCTTTGCTCTAGAGCTCTGCTAACCATCAGCCTTTGCTCTAGAGCTCTGCTAACCATCAGAGCATGTTTTCCAAGCCTTGTTGCTTTGTGTGTTTTGTCAGACTATAAAGTCGTGGTACTCTGGTCATGGTGCTTGAGACGGATGGAAAGCTCTGACATACTAGACTCTGTCATACCAGAGTCCCAAATATAGAACAAACTCCACAGAGAATATTCTGTAAGGCCTCTGTATGTCGGTCTTATTGTTGCATCTCTCTTTTAATCACATGCAATCGCCATGCAAGGCAAAACAGGCCTACTCACTCAGTCTCTTATCAAATTCATATTTTCTCTGTTGGAGAAAGGAAGCATACTGGATGGGTGGGTGGGTACAGGTGGGTGGGTGAGTGAGAAAGAGAGAGATTTCTAAATTGTAAATGCTGTTTCTAGAAGTTGGAAGAAGAATGCAATAGAACTCTGAGTCAGGAACTTGCATTACCCATCAGTTCTTCCCGCAGGGATGATTTCTTTTTCTCAGCAGTCCTGACTTTGAAGAGTGAGAAGCAAATGCCCATCAGAGGTTCAAGGACCTGGAAGGATGGAGGCTTTGGCTCAGAGAAGTCTGTTGTTCTTTGGGATTCTCCAATTGCAACTTTAAAAGCCTGTACTGAAGGAAGTTTGACGCTTTGATCCTAGGTAGGCTTACTCCTTTTTTTGTAAAAATAAAAATAAAAATCACCCAGGCTTACAGGAACAGGAGGCAGAGGCCACCCATTCTATGAAAATAACAACTCCAGGGCAGATTAAGGGTCACATCAGACTTCTTCTTTTTTAAGCATTAACTTTTGCTTCCTATTTTTGTATGGCTCTATCTCACTATTATCCCAATAAATTACAGCATTTAAAACCACTCCCGTGTGCATTATTCTTACAGCAATATTGCAGCAGAGGGCTACTGTTTCTCCAAGGTGTTAGGAAATGGGTAGACCGGCAAAACTAGTATGGGAGTTCTACGTTAAAATGACCAGGTCTTGAAATGAAAAGTTTGACCCGATTTACTAGGCCCCAATGATCTTGCTTCTGGGTTTACACGTTTCATCTTATGACCAAAAGTATATGTCTGAAGTTGACCTATCTTATAGCTACACTTTCCTTGGCGAATTTGTTCTGTATAAGACTTGAATCACTTCTCTGAAAGATTCACTCAGTGTCCTTGGAACTAATCTTAGCCTCCCTAGTGGAGGGTAAATTACATTCCTAGGTAAACTATTAAATTAAATGGGTAAGCGCAAATGCTTAACTCCTTGATGATATAGTATATATTCTGTGATGGGATGTGTAGTCTTTGGATGAGATTGTGTGCTTTAGTTGCTGGCTATGCGCTTATTTTGAGTTCTTGTTTTGTATAGTGCTACCTCAGGTTACATACGCTTCAGGTTACATAAACTTCAAGTTACAGACTCCGCTAGCCCAGAAATAGTACCTCGGGTTAAGAACTTTGCTTCAGGATGAGAACACAAATCGTGCTCTGGCAGTGCAGCGGCAGCAGGAGGCCCGATTAGCTAAAGTGGTGCTTCAGGTTAAGAACAGTTTCAGGTTAAGGACGGACCTCCGGAACGAATTAAGTACTTAGCCTGAGGTACCACTGTATTTGCAGCACACTGTACTGGTCCAGGCTATGGAAAATTGATAGCAGAGCTGCATAACATCTCTGGGAGGTGGGGAAGGAGTGGGCAGTTTCTTCTTGAATGAGAATTCCACCCCAAAGTGAGTCTCTTGCTTCCCTTGAGATGGAAAGAGTTTTGTCATTCTCTGTTCCATGTATTGCACTCATTATGAAATGCATTGGTATACCAATGCTCTCAAATTAAATGTTTAAGAACATAAGAAGAGCCCTGCTGGATCAGACCAATGGTCCATCAAGCATCCTGCTCTCACAGTGGCCAACTAGATGTCCATGGGAAGCCCCCTATCAGAACTTGAGCACAACTGAAAGTGCAATTTCCACCAACTGGTATTCAGCAGCAGGCTGCCTCAGACAGTGGAGGTAGCTCATAGACACCACAGCCAGCCACTGATAGTCTTACCCTCCATAAATTTGTCTAGGATAAACAAGTAGGTTTCTCCACACCAAAGCTAGGCATATACAACTGATGAGCAATCTTTCCTTACCAAATGTTTATCGCTAGAGTGACTTCCAAAGCCCCAAGCATGATTAACACCAAAAGCAAACAAGCAACACAAATTGCGAAGCAAAGCTGAAAGTTTGCATCTCCAGTTCAAATGGTTCTCAATTTAAAAGCCGGGCTGACAAGTCAAAGCCTCTTCTAATCCTGAGATAGCTAAATATGCATCTTATTTCAAAGAGAAGATATAAAACACAGAATCCCTGATACAGTATCTGCTGACAGACTTGTTAAACTTTCCACCTAGCTTGAAACTTGAGATGTATATTTTTAAAAGTTAAGCATTCCCCAACTTTGTATAACAATAATAATTTATAATATATATTTTTATTTATACCCCGCCCATCTGGCCAGGTTGCCCCAGCCACTCTGGGCAGCCCCCAACACATATTAAAACATAGTAAAATGGCAAAAATTAATAATAACAATCCAATCCAATACAAAAAATCACAATAACTTTAAAATAAACAACTTATATCAAATAAAGCAATATTCAATAATCCATTAAAATCTAGTAGTGTATTTAAAATTAGGCTAAGAAAAGTTAAAAGTGTTACCTTTATCATCCCAACAAGCTACAGAAGGGAAGCCACAAATCTTGAATCTGACTTAAAAGTCTACAAGCCAATTGCAGTTACTATTTCCCATGGATTTCTGGGAGGTTACTTTCCCCTCTTCTTGACACGGGCTATTTACCTTTAACAGTGGTGTCACATGTCGAAATTCAGCAGGTGCAACTCTTCTTCCCCTCCAGTGATGGAGAAAGCAGTACCTGCTGGATTTCTGCCTATCACACTCCTCACTATAAGACACACCCTTGCCTAGTGAAATGGTGGCAGCATTACATAAAATCTATACTTGAGAGATCAGCACAGTGCAGTAGACAGAGTAATCCCTGTTTAGGCATGAAACTCAGTGAGAGATCTTGGACTAGTCAACATAAACTCAGCATCTTCTAAATCACAGATAGTTGGTGTGATAAAATGCCCTGAGCTTCTGAAGGAAAGCTGGAATACAGGTGTAATAAAATAATAATAATTATGAAAGCATTTTGCATCTAAAGGGTTCCCAACCTTTTTATCGGCCCTGCTTGTCTTCAGGCCAAATCTCTATTTCATAATTTAGGCAATCTGCTTCTTCTTTAAAAACACTTGAACTCCTGCTCTGCCTTCATCTGTAAGTGACTGTCAAGTAGTAATTAAGTTCTAAGTTCAAATGGCCAAAGACTCATGCAGGCTACCATGCAGTTAAAACACAGCAGAAAATGATGTTCAACAAAACACCTACACAGAGCACTTAATGCAACAAGGATGATGAGTGGAAAACACTTGGCTTTATTGGGTCTCCCTCTAAGTGTGCTCTCCACTCTTTCCATTTAAGCTGACACATCTGCCATCATTGTGATGTCAGGTGATTGATTGACAGGTGGGAGGGCTTGCCCACCAATTAAAGCAGCTGGTGGGGAATGCCTGCCAAATCTTGTTCCCAACTCCTGACATGCAAAGATGTTTGGGATGGACCCATTCAAGCAGGCAGGTCATCTAAAAGCATGTCTGGCCCAGGGCACCTCAACATTTATACATCTCTCCATTAAGGTATTTCAACACCACCCAGAAAGGTGAAAGTTGATGGACACACCTAGCTCAAGACAACCCAAATTCTACAAAGAACTATAAATTGGATTATTATTTTAACGGCTCATAGTTAAGACTGAGGACATAGAATCACAGAAATGTAGACCCACAAGGGTCACCTTGTCCAACCCCCTGCAATGCAAGAATCTTTCAGCCAATGTGGGGCTTGAACCCACAACTCTGAGATTAAGAGCCTCATATTCCAACAACTGAGCTATGTTTACGTCAAAGCAGAGGTGAGCAATCCAGTATACAGCAAGCCAAACTACACCTGGAATGGAATGTGGGGCTGTGGGAATTCCATTTCTCTTCACATCCTTGAACCAAGTTCATATTTGGATTGGGGAGGGGGGCTTTTAGGAGTAGCCAAAAATTTGTGTGCATGCTTACAAAACCCAAGCTCTATTTGTTAGTAAGATATCTGAGGTTCCAAAGGGTGTCGCAAAACTGTCATTAATCTGAGGCTAGGAAGCGCAGAAAACTGAGCGCAGCGCTAATTTCCTGGGCAGAATACTGTCATCGTTGCGGGAAAGAACTGAAGTCAAAGGGCAGCATCCAACCAAGTTGTTTCTTCTTACAGTGCTGCTCTCATTCCAGGTGGCCAGAACTGCTGGAGTGGAATTTTCCTGCAACGAGCAACATTAGTCACTGGCACACAGAGAGGGCCAAGTGACCTCACCATCCTTTAGTCAAAATAAATTTAACTAATTTGGGGGAGCTGGACTGATGGCTTTTATACTCCCTTTTCCAAGCTTATTTTCTTGAGGTAGTCAAAAGTTGCCCTTCAACAGAATCCAAACGAGACATTCTGGAGAATGTATTTCATGGTTGTTACAGTCTAATTCTGAATTTGTTGTAAACTTCCTTGGGTTTTCTTGTAAAAAGAAAGGCAGTACATAAGGGTACAAAATATTACATGGCCTGTATTCCAATGTTAAACTGCAGAGGTTTGGCAATAATGGAAAATCTGTTGCTGACACCACATATTTCACAGACATGTTTCAGGAAACATCCATGCAGATCTCTATCATAAGGCCAGTGGAGTGCTGGGGCAAGGGGGAAAAGCTGATACCCCTCATTCAGTTCATGTAAACGTTTTAGGAGACCAAGTAAACATAACAACTAAAAAAGAAGACAACACACTTCAACACATTTGGAACTTAAAGCAGTGTGTGTGTTGATGAAGAGCTAAAGTTCTCATAGGTACACAATTCATCCCTGGAACCAGCTGTAATTAATGATTTGTATTCATTTGGTATACGTAAGACCTTTGGCACATTATTTACTGAAGTGTAGTTCCATGCAATAAAATTCAACTAAGCATTAGCTTGTTAGACTGAGTTTAGTTACTGCATTACATACAGAGGAAGGTGAGGGACGCTGTGTGGTTGAGCTAAATAAAGTTCCAATAAAGTCTATAGTGTGCTTGTCCAGGCCATAGACCACATCCACTGTGAATGTGCTATGATAGTAATTGTTGTAAGTTCACCATGGCCTTCCTTTAGTGTTCAAAGCCCTAATAACTGTATATACCAGGAACAGGCAAACTCAGCCCTCCAGATGTTTTGGGACTACAACTCCCATCATCCCTGACCACTGGTCGTGCTAGCTAGGGATGATGGGAGTTGTAGTCCCAAAACATCTGGAGGGCCAAGTTTGCCTATGCCTGGTATATACATTCAAATAAGACCCACCCACCATTGACAAAGTGAATACCTTGGAAAATAAACATTTCCAACAGACTACCCCCTATTTTGCCATATTTTGCTTCAGGCTACTTCCTTTTAGACTGCAGGAGAAATGTATTATTGCTTTCCATAATGGGTACACTTCATTGGGACAATAATAAAAAGGTTAGTTTCAAAATGCTGGGACGAAAATTTGGATTTAAACATCCTATAATCCCCTAGCTGGCCTTCAGGCTTCTTATAGGCTAAAAATAAAATGTTCCAATATTTGTAGGGCTGTGAAACAGCCATTTCAAGGCACATTTAAATGCCTATGTTTGGTATTTTGCCTCTTCATAGATTTAGCTGAAGGAAGGAAAGTATTTTGCATTTCCCATCTATAACACTGAGCATCTTTCATCTGTGTTCAAAGTCCAGGGAGGGTGGGAGATTGAATCGGAAAGTCCATAGACAGAATTCACTGTTATATCCTAAAAGATTATCTTCAGTGCTGGGAGCTCACAGTGACACAAGACTTACAGTGCAGGGGATGATAAAGGTGGAGAATTTGGCCCTGGAATAATGGCTTTGTGCCAGAATGCATCATGAATTTTTTTTTATAGTCTATGCCTGAAGGAGAGTGATGGTTTTAAGAATGAATGGAAAACAAGAGGCTTCATCAGAATTCTAAGTCAGGAATAAGGCCCACAAGTGACCCCCAAACAGGGATGGCTTGAAGATTCACAGTGTCACAGTTTGTCAAAGTAAGTCAGAGACATTCTGTGTATGGCTAAGCCAAACCATGGCTAGGTGTGAATATGTGTATGTTGGGGAACAGACAGCATAAATCATGATTGCTCCTCTTCTTCCCCCTGTCCTCCTGCTGCTGCTGTGTTACCCAAACCCAACCCATGGTTTAGCTTAGCATCATGTCCCAACCCAGGTTGTGGTTTGTCTCCCCCAGACAAACCATGATTGGCAAGCCAGGAACAAACCTTGGCTGTGATTTGGTGTAGTCTTGCATGCAAACTGAGCCACTGAAAAAGTGAGGTTGTTTTTCTCCGGAGAAAGCACACAAATACATGCATCACCTTTGTGAAATCACCTTATGCATATCCATTGTTTATAGTGTGTGCGTGCATTGACATTTAAGGTGTCTGGGCTCATTTCAAACTGGTAGTTATGCTGAAAAGGGCATAACCACATGAATAGATGTTGCAGAAAACCCAGCATGCTTGAAACCCTTTTATCCCTCTGCAAAAACAGCAAAGATCTTTGTGGCCTTAAAAATAGTTTTACATGCTTTCATGGGCTTCAGCCAACTGTGTCAGAACTGTCTGGTTCAAGAACCTCAACAAAGCAGATCTCCTCTAGTCTCCAGTTATGATTAAATTTCCATTGCTAAGCCTTTCTAGTGAAATGACTAGGAGCAGTCTCAGTAGACTAGAGAATAGTGTTCTTAATATATTGCAGTGGTTTTCAAACTACCATATTTTTCTGTCTATAAGATGCCCCCATGTATAAGACGACCCCTATTTTGGGGGACTCCGCTTTAATAAAATGGGGGGATATGGCCCCCATGTATAATTTTGGAAATTATTTTTTAGGAAGAAAACCTAGTCTTATACACAGAAAAATACGGTATGTTCTGGAGAATTGTGAGAGTACCTCATCAAGGCTTCCCCAAAAAGGAGATCAGTGCCGCTGACCAAATTTCTCTCAAAGATTGCTGATCTCAGTTCACTCAGTGGCAATAATGCAATATGAATTTGCCAACAAGAATTTGCCCCAGAATTCTCTGCAAAAACAGAGGGTTCTGTGGCTTATATGCAGGGCATCCTTGACAGTAAAGTTAACGTGGAAGGATTTCCTCAAAGTGGGAAGTTTGAAAACTACTGTGATGGGGGAACCAGGAACCAACCTGGGCCAACAGACAGGTGTTAACGTTTACAGTCCATCCCCAGCAACACTGGAGTAAACTGCATCACGTTCAGTGGGACCTACTTTAAAGTCAGAATACTTAGGATTGCAGCCTTAGCAAGCAAATCATTCCCTTCACTGTACTCGCAATCCTGGCAGAAGCAGCCACTGCCACCTTATGCCTCTTGAATGATGAAAATGGACTGGGGTTTTTATCTGCTTGGCTTCCACTGCTTTTTAATTGGAGTCATGCAGCTTAGAACCCCATGTGGACCTAAGCAAGGAGGAAATAGCATATCCTCTGCTCAGCAGAACTCAGAGAGCCCTAGGACACTCTGGCTACCAGGTGTTCCCTAATGGCAGCCCTTGACTTTGAATACATTTAATACTGCTGTTGTTTTCATGGCTAAATCACATTGAAACGTTTCATGGGAAGAGATTCATAAATGAAATGAAATGCATCAAATAAGTTTTACTGCCGGGGGAAAAGAACCCATAAACTGCCTGCAATACACTGGTGGCAGAAGGGGGATCGGTGCGCCATCTCCTGGTCCCATCCCTGAAAAGTAGGGGCTGAGAGAGGAGTTGAGAAGGGAGTTCCTGCACACTGAATGGATCTGCATCATGCTGTCGAGAATCATGCTTCAGACAGAAATGGAATTAGAGGTGGCCTTAGAAGACAGCACTGTTGGCATTCAAGGCCTAAATTGAAATAAGCCCTTACTGCTTGCAAGACATCTGGTGGGTCTAGATGAATGCTAGACTACAGGGATAGCTCAGCTGGTAGAACATGAGACTTCTTAATCTCAGGGCTGTGGGTTCAAGCCCCACACTGGGTGAAAGATTCCTGCATTGCTGGGGGTTGGACCAGATGATCCTTGTGGTCCCTTCCAACTCTCTGGTTCTATTATCTATGACTTTTTGTCTGATCCTGTATTCTTCCTGCATCCTTAGGCCCCATCTGCACTATACATTTAAACCAGTATCACACCAGTTTAAGCAGTAATGGTTCCCCCCCCAAAAGAAAACAATCCTGGGAACTGTAGTTTGATACAGGTTCTGAGAGTTGTTAGGAGACCTGTACTTCCCTCACAGACCTACAATTCTCTGGGGGGAAAGGGAGTGACTGTTAAACCACTCCAAGAATTGTAGATCTGCAAGGGGAATAGGGGTCTCCTAACAACTCTCGGCACCTTTAACAAGCCATAGTTCCCGGGATTCTATGGGGAATGTATGACAAAGGGAAGGGGCACAGCTCTGTGGCAGAGCAAATGCTTTGCATCTAGGTACTTCTGGCGTCAATCCGTTGCATTCTCAGTTAAAATAAATCAATTGATCTTATGAATGCAAGGCAGGGAGAGAGTGCTGCCCATGGTCCTGGAAGGCCACTGCGGGTCAGAATAGAGTACCACTGGATTATAGTTGGACCAATGGTCTGGCCCAGCCTTCTTTGATCATTTAGTTAGAGAAAGGAATAAAATAGAGTGGAGGGGAAGAATAGGAGCAAGGAGGATGCCGGGTCCTTCTGCTGATCATCCTCTGCTTGGTTCAGCACCAGACAACTTATGAACTATAGCTGCAGCCTGCGGCCTGCATGTGTGACTCATTGCAAAATGTACATGCTGCACTGCCCTAAGAACATTTTGGGACAAGGTAAAAATCCACCTTGAGCCTTTTCTGGCTGAATGTTCCCATAAGTGGCATTCTTCTCTACAAGGTAGATAAGCGCCTCTTTTCAACCTTCTTGCAAAAGAGGATATGTTATGCAAGGCTTGACAGTCTGCTTGCGATGTCATGATCTGGTTATCTGCTGTAAGAATGAGGGTTCTAGTGCATGCACAGAGGAGCTCTCCTGACAACTGAAATAGCCCCATTCATTTCTGCCCCATTAATTTATGTCTGTACCGGCAGGAGGGTGCATAGGAGAAGTAAAAGTTCAATGACTCATTCAGGTCTCCATTTGGCTAGAGTGTTTTGCCTGCTGGTCTTGTTTCCAGTTTCAATGCACTCAAGGAGGCATGTGCAGGCTTCTGTGTGCACAATCCGTACCCTTCTCTCTTTTTTTCAAAGTATGGATTGTGCAATAGGTTCTGTGTACATGGGATCCTTGAATGCATGGAGGGCAGCAGTGGAAGCAGCAGACACAACCCTGATGCTCATTTCTAGCTGAATGCCTAAACAGGGCTTGTACGTGCAGGTGCACACGCAACTGGAGTTGATCCCCAGGATTCCACTCCACCAGTGGAATCCCAGAGAGCCTCACAAGGAATATTACCTTCCATGTACACCCAGCAGACTGCACTGTTAATGCACCAACTCCAGCTTAAGACAGTGGCCTAGCTACTGAATACTACTTAGGTGTTGTAAGCCGTTTAAGCCACTGGGCCTTATGAAATCAAGAGAATGGCACTTTTAAGCAAACCAAAGGAGAAAAATGGGGAGAGGAAATGGATGTGTAACTTAATTGCCTCTTGGCTACGCAAATCATAGGGCTTTTAAGGCTCTGACAACCTCAGTATTTCATTGGAAATAGAATCAATCCTTTTTTTAAAAAAATGGTTGGGCCATTAAGATGGGGAGAGTTAAAGCAGTTAGTTAAGTGATATGCAGAGGCAATATGCTTGCTTGTTTTTTTTAATAAGGCAACTTAGATGGGCTATATCACATTATCCTGTTGAGCCATATATCAAATGATGTTTCTGAACTCATCGAGCTCCTGCAATCTTCCCAGTTCCTAATGCACATGGTTGAGCCAATGCTGCTTATCGAAGCCAGCCCAAAAACATCTCTATGCCTGAGGTGAAAAATTCAAATGAGTCTCCCTCCCATTGGTTGCCACTTTTCCATTTCTCCTGGCCAGGTTCATGTGACAAACAGCTGTTGCCCCTGGAGGTACAGCAATGGGAAATGTCACCTACTGAATTTCTACCTGCCAGGAAAAGCTGACAAACACAGGCATCTTATGGCAGGGTAGAGTGGGAAAGGAGGTGCCAACCATTTTAGCAGTGCCAGACACAGTGATGATAAATTAAATAACTGACCATTTTTGACACATTTCAATGGTGCCTAAAATCTGCTGCCCAAGGCAGATACCTCATTTTGCCCAATGGTTGGGCTGGCAGCTTGTCATTTACCCTGGTGTCTGAGATACGCATGTCCCATAAAAGAGCCAAGGCCATCTGTCTTTGACTCTTTGCAACTCTTGGGGGAGTGAGTGAGGAAATCTGGTTTCATGAACAGCATTAAAATGCCACCCTGGGAAGTCCCACAATCAGTAATGTTTTAAATGGCTTTAAATAGCCTTTTAAAATTTAAAATTGATAATATTTTATCTTGTTCACTTCCCAAGCCCATTTCTAATAATAATTATATATTAAAAGGAGGGTAACTTGATGGATCTCTGCAGATGGCCAGAGTGCATTATTACTACACAAAGGGGCCAAGCCCAATTTTAGCAAGTCAAACAGGATCAAAAACAGTGAGATGCATTTATTCTACAATGGGATTTGCCTGTTGTTCTTCCACTAAATCATCCAGCAGCACACTTCCATGAAACCCTGGCAAAGCACTTTGCTACTTATGGATAGAAACAGGTTTCCAAACTGTGGTTTGGGTTAGTTGGCTAAAAAGCTAGCACAGGTATAATGCTAACCTCTGAAGTTACCGTATTTTTTGCTCTATAAGACTCACTTTTTCCCTTCTAAAAAGTAAAGGGAAATGTGTGTGCGTCTTATGGAGCGAATGCAGGCTGCACAGCTATCCCAGAAGCCAGAACAGCAAGAGGGATTGCTGCTTTCACTGTGCAGCGATCCCTCTTGCTGTTCTGGCTTCTGAGATTCAGAATATTTTTTTTCTTGTTTTCCTCCTCCAAAAACTAGGTGCGTCTTGTGGTCTGGTGCGTCTTATAGAGCGAAAAATACGGTAAATGGGAAATGCCTGCACAAGAGAAGAAGAGGAAGGAGTTCACAATCCCACAAGGGTCAGAGAGAAAGAATGGATGTCTATAATTTTGTATACTGAAGACGTAGGGGGAGAAATTAACTTGTATTAGAGAAACCAGAGAATGATATGGGAATATCAATATTTCTAATAGAAGCTGGAGAAACATTATCGATTCTTGAAATAACCATTAACAAACTGTCTGCTGCTGTGAGCTTTTGGATTTAGTTTATGGTTTGCTATTAAGTTGGCTGTTATGTTTTATGTCTACATACTTTAAAAAAAATAAAAATGAGAGGGAGGGCATAGCACGCTTGACCACCTAACGACGACCAGATAGTGTTATATCATCACCACCATCATCAGGCCGATATATTCTTGCCTGTGACAATTGCTTCTCCAGCTCTACCTTCCTGAGCTGAACAAAGGTCCCCTTCTTTAAATAATAATAATAATAATAATAATAATAATAATAATTCTGCCCATTGGATGTCTTTATAACTTGCAGCAGGGGTGGGGAATCTCTGACTTGTAGGCCAAAGTGGCCCAATTTGGCTTGAGCGGCCACTTTCCCCAAACGACGCTCACTCGCCAAACACATGATATTGTGAGGCGGGTGCAGTGAGTTTTGTTTGTGTTTGTGTGTGAGAGGGGAGGAGGGAGTTGTTGGGTAAAATTAGCCATACCAATTTGTACATGTAAATTGCTTTTCATACATGGAAATTCCTTTTCCATTTAAGTTGGGCATTCGCTGCTTTGGAAGTTAAAACCTTTTGTCCCTCCCTCACTCCGTGCACCTGAAGAGCAGAAATTTTCAGCATTAAGGAGTGAGCTGCCTCTGCATGCATCAGGTCAGAAGGGAAAGGTGCACAGAGGAGAAAGGATCCCAAGGGCTAAATCCAAAGTCCACTTGGAGACTGGAAGAATGGAGAGAAGGTTGGGGTAGGTACATAAAGGATGACCTAGAAAAGCATCACTACTTGAGATATTCAATTCCTAATCCAGGTCTGATTACATTAGATTCAACATCCTCTTTCTAGCGTTGCATACTAGCTAATTCTCTGCTCTACATTGCTCTCATCTTGCTCTTATCTTGCTTGCATTTCAATGCCGAGCAGAAGAAGCAAACGTCCCTAGGGCTCCTAATTCAGTAAGTGTAACAATTATGTTACAATTTATGCATATGCATATGCTGTAACAGCTACTTCAACAAATAAACCATAGAAAATTCCTGAGAGGGAGGAATGGTGAGCTGGTTTGAGTTATACGGAAAGGTTCGTTAGAATAAAAATTGAATGCTAACGTTGCAACTGCATGAAAAACCCACCGCATAAAAACCATGAGAGCCAGCGTAGTGTGGAGGTTCTGGTGTCGGACTAAGAGTGGGAAGCCCTGGGTTCAAATTCTACACTTAGACATGAAACAAACAGGGTGACTTTTGGGTGGTTGCTATCTCTCATCCTAAACCACCTCACCCCACACAGCTTATTGGCCCAGCTCCACACTCTCTTCAAGCGTTCTTGCCCTGTTATATTGAACTGTGGTAATGCTTCTTGCTTGCCTGGATAGGCAATGTGTTTGTGGATGTTTGTGCGTGTGCACATGCAGAAACCTCTGACTTTTGCCTGGCTGGAGTGTAGCCTAATGTGTGATGGTAAGAGTCTATTTATTTATTCATTTATTCATTCATTCATACATACATACATACATACCCCGCCCATCGGCCTGGGTTTCCCCAACCACTCTGGGCGGCTCCCAAGGGAATATTAAAAACACGGTAAAACATCAAACATTAAAAACTTCCCTAAACAGGGCTGCCTTGCAATGTCTTCTAAAATTCAGGTAGTTGTTCATTTCCTTGACATCTGATGGGAGGGCGTCACTACCCAGAAGGCCCTCTGCCTGGTTCCCTGTAACTTCACTGCTCGCAGGGAGGGAACCACCAGTAGGCCCTCAGAGCTGGACCTCAGTATCCGGGCTGGACAATGGGGGTGTAGATGATCCTTGCTCTGCCCACTTTTTGTCTCTGGCTCCGCCCATCACCAGCATGTGGCCCCTGGAAGGTTGTGGAGGAGGGAAAGAGGCCCTCAGGACTGGGAAAGAATCCTCACCTCTCCCTTAAACGGAAGCAACACCAAGTTCCTTCCGTCAGACTGTTAAAGAAACCTCGTTTGCTTTTATAGATGCTGCCTTGACACGTTAAACAAAATCAGCCTGCCATCTGTCGCACAAGGACATTTAAGGAAAACTAGCGGATTTAGTGTTTATTTTGGCTCCCAACACATCACCTGTTCTCTCTCACCCATCCCCTCCCCTAGAATCACAAGGCAGCAAGGTCCAGGCAAAAGATACATTTTACGAATGATTCTTTGTGATTAATAGCCGTTGACTCAGGTCCAGTCTCCAATGGACAGGCCTCCTGCTGTTGTCCTTTCTTGGTTATAGCAAGAGAGCCTAGCTGATGCTCTGAGAGATTTTCCTTTTAAGAACAGAATACCGCATTCACAAATGGTAGCTGGGGAGAACATGTGTTGCTTAAAAGGGCTAAGAATAGCCCTGCCAACAAGACCTGCCGTTGAAAACTGAAATCCTTCTGAAATCTAAAAGCCAGGTTATTTGGTTCTTTAGTGGCCTGTGCACTTCAAAGCTGCAACTTTTTAAGAAACTTAACCCCTTAGTATACAGGCGGCGTGCATCACGCAGAGGGGAATGACAAATGAAAACCTGAAGAAGAAAAATATCACATTGGTATGGGTGATGGATTTGAAGGGTTTTAGGGAATTTGCAGAAACATACTGTAGTCTAACTGTTACGCATTTTTTAAAAATGGAATTGATAGTGTATCACACCATACATTTAAAGCGCACCAAAACCGTATCATTTCTCCCACAAAATCCTCAGAATTGCAGTTTGTTAATGGTGCTGGGAACTGTAGATCTCTGATGGGAAATCTAGTTCCCATGATTTGGGGACAGGGGGCGGAATATGCATTCACAGCTAGATGTGAATTAAATGTTCAACCCTAAAGTCTAGCTTGTGGGAGTCTGTGTTGAATTAAGAAAAAGCTTGTACGGCATATAGAATGTTGGCCTAGGTTGGCATCATTTCTTGGAAAGCAGCCCTTTGCCACTGGCTGGGAGCACGATTGGTACCCTCTGCGAATGGAAACCTGGAGATAATTGGCTGGCGGTTGATGGCAAGCCCTGTGATTCTGGACAGAATCCCACCGCCCTACAGCACTGCAGATGGTGAAACCTCTGGCTGCATTGTGATTTTGTCAGTGCTAAACTTTGAGGGGCCCTTTTTCTTCCTGTCTGAATCTGTGGGAAGATGAAGTAAAGCTGTGTGGAGAAATGCATCAGGAGGGTTTCAGGGTGTACGTAGCAGACCAAACTAATGGGAGCAAGTACAGCGACTCTGGGGAGTCGAGGGAATTGTTTCAGTTGCTTCTCTTCTGCAGCTAGGATGTCATGGGCCTTGCCCAGAGAAACTCTGAGCATATCTACGCTACAGACTTAAATTGATTTTATCCCCTTACCACGGGGAGCACTGAAACAGCGGATCTGGGAATCTTCAACAGACAATTTTCAGTATCCTCATCAAAGCGCAGTTCACGGGATCTTTTTGAAGTTGTTTTGATATTTATTTGTGGGCAGTGGCAAATAAATTCAGTAAATAGTAGCAGCAGTAATAGAAGTATTAGTACCAGCTGAGCTTTTAGGGTGAGAACTCCTCAGACCAGAGCTATGTTCAATATGCAGAGGCTGAATGCTCCTTAGGCAGGGGTCAGCAAACACTTTCAGAGGGGGGCCGGTCCACTGTCCCTCAGTCCTTGTGGGGGACGGACTATATTTTGGAAAAAATAATAATAATGAACCAATTCCTATGCCCCACAAATAACCCAGAGATGCATTTTAAATAAAAGGACACAATCTACTCACGTAAAAACACGCTAATTCCCGGACTGTCTGCGGGCTGGATTTAGAAGGCGACTGGGCCAGATCTGGCCCCTGGGCCTTAGTTTGCCTACCCATGTCCTTAGGTGAACCATCAACAGACATCCGGTCAAGGAATAAGATGTATCCCTGCTTTCATCACCCTGTATCTGTGATGGCTCCACCATCTCTTATACTGTCTGCTACTCTGCCTGGCAGTCTTCGGCAGATTACTCTCCCATCTCTCCAACATCCTTTTAACTGGACAGCCACACAGAGATTGTCTTAAGTATTAAGTCGTATACAAGCAAATTAAAGAAATAAAGACCACGGATTGATCTGCACACACAGCGCATGTGCTCTGCTATTGCTATTGCAACTAGAAGAACCAAGTCTCATGGGCAACCCTCAATAAACCCTCCTTAATTTCAGCTTAACTATTTCAGGGCAAGTGGAGCTAATTTTGCAGATACCCTCCCAAGTTAAAAGTGCATTGTCCCGCCAACCCTATCTGCACCCCAACTAGAATTAATCTGCATCCTGACATGGTAGAGATTCACATCTCTCGCAGCATGACTCAGCGTTGTATCACAAGTAGGTGAGTATGGTTGATTTCGCTTGGCCATTAAAGTACAGAAGAGCAGAAAAACCTGAACCAGGGGGGAAAGTCTAGAACTCTCTCCCAAGAGAGGGTCTTTCAGTTTTCTTCCTGCTGTCTCTCCAGTAGTTTAACGCTGTTGTTTTTTATTGGACTTTCAATTTTTTATATCGCCTGTCTTAATTTTTGTTTGATGTGCTGGTTCTGCCCCTTTTAATAGGACTGTTTTGCTGGTTTGAATTCACTGTTTTGATGTGGTTTATATATTTTGTAAATGACTCTTTTGAAAAATGAAATGTGGCATAATAAATAAAAAGAAAAAAATCACCGTTTCTGGTCTGTCTACAATAACTGGTGCTAATGTTCAACTATACACGCACACACACACAAACCCCAGGCTGATATATAAGACAGTGAAACTGAGCAGTTCTACAATCTCCTACCCAATCAGTCCCACGAGGCACCCAAACCCTGTATTGCTCTGATGCTGTTAAGATTTCCTGCAAAGCTTCGCATTGGTGCACCTGATCCCTGCAAACCACAAGGGGACTGCACCAATCCTCTTGCTACTCCAAACAAGCTAGTAGGATCAACATGGGCAGTAGAGCTTGGCACTTCTAGTGCCAAATTCCTGTTTGCGCTGCTGAGAGCTAAAGCTGTAGTGGCAGGGTTCTTTGAAAAAAGTTCTGAATTCTGCACTTCAGATCCAGTATGCATATTGCACTAGGATTTGGGGGACTGGGGTCCAAATCCCTTGGCCATGGAGCTCACTGGATGACTTCAGACCAGTCAACATCTCTCAGCCAAACCTACTTTGCAGGGTTGTTGTGAGGATAAGATAGAGAGAGGATAAGTTGTGTATGCCACCTTGAGCTCCTTGGAGAACAGGTGGGATATAAATGTAATAAGAATAATCTTATGCTTCAAAAGGTCAGTTTCTGTAACCTGCATAAGTTATGCAACTTAAGTACATGTACATCTTATATTCCACCATTATGGTAATTTTGGTTCTGCCAATCATGGGGAGCAGGTAGGCACTACACAGGGCATTGAAATCCTGCCTTCAACCACTGAAAACCTTGTTCCGCAACCCCTGGAGCTTCTGAGATTTTAGCAGATCTTGCCTACACATTTTCAGGCCTAACTTCACAGCCGTAAGCACACAAAAAATGTAAGGAAGTTGCATTCCATTACAGTGTTGCCTCGGGTTAAGAACTTAATTCATTCTGGAGGTCTGTTCTTAACCTGAAACTGTTCTTAACCTGAGGTACCACTTTAGCTAATAGGGCGTCCCTGCCGCTGCCGCCCTGCCACCACCGCCGCACAATTTCTGTTCTCATCTTGAAGCAAAGTTCTTAACCCGAGGTACTATTTCTGGGTTAGCGGAGTCTGTAACCTGAAACGTCTGTAACCCGAGGTACCACTGTAATTTACTGCTATATATTTACTGCTATATATATTTACCTGGACTGAGCAACAATGTTTTTCTTTCCTTACTTTTTCCTCCCAGATTCACATGGCTTCCCCCTGCCCCTAAGAAACCTATTTAGTGTTGTGATATTGTGCTCCAGGAATCAAAAACTCCAGTGGCTTCATGAGGCTCATGTTCTGTGATCCTTCAGCAAATAGGATAGTTTGAATCATCTTTCTGCATCATAATTTGACTAGTAGTATGGAGAATAAAACGGATTTGTTTTGTTCAACATGCTTCACGGGTGTAACTCAGATATTCTTTTTTTCCTCTGTGTGCTATTAAATGGCTAAGCAATTGGAGATGCAACATTCCCTGCAAGGCAGGAGAAAAGATAAATGAACAGGGAGGCAGCTGGTTGTAAACTGTCACAGATAGGAGTGAGAGGTGTAAACACGGTTGCTTCATCTCTTGCAGGCTGGCTGGTACCTGACTCACTGAAAGATCAGAGAACATTACAATTACATTTGCGTATTTGTATCCATTATTTGATTGCCTAGCAGAGAGCATTTGGCACTTGGCTTGAGTGGGAAAGCCAGCCTTGGTAAGTGGGTGAAATATTTTGCAAGCCCAAATGCCGTCATATCTCAGGAAAAGCCTCCACTGGGCACATCCTAAGCCCGCCCACCCGCCACTCTGGCTGAATCACCCACAGCACTTAGGCAGCCTCTTTCCCTCTCAGTCTTTCTTCTTTATTTGGTGGGATGGTTCTCTCGCAAATGTTCATCTCTTGATGACTGCAATATCAGGGGATGATGGCCTGCATGAAGAGTACTCCAGTGTTGTACACATACGTATGAACTAGTCATAGGTTTTTGCCTTCAACGTGCCCGGTCTCATACCCAGCTGCCCATAGGTACATATCCCTGCTCAACCAGTCTTTTCTTCCCTCTTTATCCCCATCTATCCTGTCACTTTCTCACTTTTCTCAACCTTTTCATGCAACCAAGGCAGCACCTGGGGTCAGATCGAAACATCTGCCTTTTCTCATTCACCTCCTGCAGACAGCCACCACTTGCAGCATTTTCAGCCACAGGAAGACGAATATATTGATCTCTTTCCCTACTTTTACCTACTAGACTGGGAACGGAAACCACTGTCCGAGACTGAGATCTGTTCTCTAGTGCTGCTTGTCATTTTAGATGGAAAGGCTTGCTGAGAAAAAATTTCTACCCCATTTAACTTCAAAGACAATTGCAAACATATAAGAGCAATGCTCCGTGAAACCTCAAAAGCCAGAGAGAGACTTTCCAGTAGTTGGGAGGGGGGACAAGGTTATAATGTTCTGCATAAGTCATAGCTCCTTCCTGTGACTAACATCAGCAGAGTAAGACATGCTAGATTTGTAGATTTGCAATAATCTGCACAAAGTTTCGATTTCATCTTTTCTTGGTGAATAGCTAGAGTTCTCTTAGAGCAAATACCGGTATGTATTTTGTGACCACACAGTACATACTAACCTTCTTTAAAAATATAATTTTAAAAGTATTTCTAATATATTTATAAGATCCAGCCAGCTAAACTTTACATTTGGCAAGCTTAGTGAGGTAAATGAATATGTGAAGGCTTGGTTGATTGATGGATACAACACCAAATATCGGATGAGGCAGCTGAAAACATTCACCCCCTATCACAACACCTCAGACAAAAGATCTCATCATATCAGCTCATTATATAAAGCACAATACTTTTCCTTCCAATGAAAGCAGTTCTCAATATGAATCATCAACAGATGAAACACGGAGCAATGTTCATGTATGAATTAGCCCAGGTAACCATTCTGAAATGTGCATCTGTCAAACAATAACAACAATCCCCAAGTATTGTGGGCACCAGACATCCGATGTATTGTGAAAGTATGCATATTTGTGCTCATGATGGCATACTGGTGCATTCAAGCTATATTAAGCTACACTTTACAGTCAGAACATTGGAACATGTAGTCTACTCTTATGTACTCCAACGTTCAGCAACAATTACTCAAAGTCTAAGGCAGAGGTCATTGTAGTGTTTGAGTCACGTCCATGTTTTACATATATTCCAGTTCACAAAGGGCTGGAACAGTTCCAGCCCAGGTCTTGCATAGGGGCTCTAGAGACCAGTTCCTGAGATGGCAAAGGACTGAGATTTCTAGTGCTCTCTTTTTATGCTTGATGTTTGCTTGAGGTTTGGTGTTTTGGTTTGGTTTGGTTTGGTTTGGTTTTTGGAAGCATTTTAGTGACCATCCTTTCTACTGCTCCTACAACTTACAGTCCTTTCACTGAAGATGCCAAGAGTTGAACCAGTGACCTCCTGCTTGCAGAAAGTGTATTCTGCCAGTGAGCCATGGACCCCCTAAGAAATCTATTTTTAAAATGTTTAAAATACCCTGGCGCTTTCTTGAAAGCTTTAACCAAAATAAGTAGGCTAGTTCATTTGAGAACCAACGCAGAAGGTTATTCATTTCATGTTTTGGTTATTCCAGCCTAAGACCATCTGTAATTTGAATCAAAGGCGGGTCAAGACGACTCCCCAAAACATCTGTTTTCACAGAAACAGCTGCCATGTGGTTCAGAGTTGGGTTTGGGCAAATGTGCATGATGCCCACTGGCACTTGGAGAGATTCTATATTAAGCTTCATGCATTTAAGGGTACTGCTGGTCTCCAGAGTCAAAACCAGTGAGAAAATAGAAATATACTAGGCTGCCTTCCTAAATTTTCATGTCTCTCTCTTCCTCTCTCTCCAAATGAAAGTGTGATATAAGAGAAAATATGCAAACACCCAAATGCCTTTCAAGGGGCAGTAGAGGGGAAGTTGCAAGGAACGACCAGCTCAGTCAGTAGAGATCAGTCAACAGAGCAGCTCAGTCAGTAGATCTCAGGGTCGTGGGTTCGAGCCTCACATGGAGGAAAAGATACTTGTATTGCAGGTAATTTGACTAGATGACCTCAGGGTCCCTTCCAACTCTTCGATTCTAGGAGCTTGTCCTGGGCCTGAATAAAATTAACCTTTCATTGACTGAACTTATTTTCATAAAAGCCCATCATCCTTCCATATCCAACTTAGGTCCCCAATATCTGAAATATTGTTTCCTTCCAACAGACTCTCTCGGGTGTTAAGATCTGCAGAGGTGGCTCTCTTGATAGTTCTGCCCCTCTCTCTCTCTCTCTCTCTATATATATATATATGCACCGATGACAACATATCCTATCCAAAGGGCTGTCATATGGAGGACGGAACAAGCTTGTTTTGTCCTGCCCCAGAGACCAGGACCCAAACCAATGGTTTCAAGTTACAAGAACTGAGATTCTGACTAAACATCAGGACAAACTTTCTGACAGTAATATCTGTTCGATCAGTCTCACAAGAGGTAGATGCTTCTTCCTGGAAGTTTTTAAGCAGAGGTTGGATGGCCATCTGTCATGTATAATCTAGTTGATATTCCTGAAATGGAAGACTAGAAGACCCTCAGGCCTTCCAACTCTACAATTATCTCTCTTGGTTAAATAAACTTTGTCTTTACCCTTCTTCTGTGTTAGTTTTCCTTTCTTCCTTAACTTCAGCAGCAACAAAATATGACCAGGGGATGGGGAAATCTGGAGCTAGGTCAACATTAGTGCACTGTGAGTCCGTTGGAAACAATGAATTTGCCCCAGGTAAAGGAAGGGGAGAAACAGGAGGAGAAAATGGGTGCCCAGCCAGTGATCAGTCACCCTAGGGCACCTGAGCATGCATTTTAACACCTGGTACTTGAAATCTAACTCAGGTTCTATCGATACATTTAAGCTGCAATCCTATACCGAGCCTTCCATGAGACTTACTTTTGAGATCGAATCACACTCTGAAAGACTGTAAATGTATCCAATTTAGGTTTTTGCTGCTTCACATTGACTGACAAGGGATCTCCCCAAAGTGCCTCAAAATGTCTAGCTGTAAACTTGCTGGCCACCTTCCAACATTCATAGTGGAGAGACTCCGTTCTACTTTGGATAGCAATACAGGTGGTCTTCTACAATTCACAAGGCTGGCATAGCATAAAATCTGATACGTCAATAAAGAACCGAGTCCTTGATACATTTCTTTTCTTAAAAAAAAAAAGTCATGTGTTAAATACATAAATATAATAAATGATTTAATAAACTGTATTCTATTATTATTACAAAATTTATATATTACCCTTTATCAAAAGATCCCAGGGTGATATACAACATTAAAAACATTTTACAGAGCATAAAAAAAATATACAAAGCATAGTAATAGGCAGTGTAATAATAAAATAATCATAATAACTGCCCCCCTTACCTTTAACAGGCCCTATGTTATATGATGGCCAAAGGCCTGGGTAAAGAGCAAAGTTCTTGCCTGGTGCCCAAAGATATGTAATGATGGCGCCTGGTGAGCCTCCCTGGGAAGAGCATTCCACGGTCAGGGAGCCACCACAGAAAAGGCCCATTCTCATGTTGCCACATCACACCAAATTCAAGAGGGGCACTGGCATGCACAATCCTCACCTGCTTTGCTGTTTGATTCAGCTGTAGTACCATTTAGCCTGTGCTGACAGAAAAGGAAGAAGTGATAAGCCAGGGATGGGGAATCTGGGGCCCTCCAAACAGGGGTGGCTGTTGCCCATTAAGACTAGAAAGCAGGGTGCCCAATTGTAGGGGGCACTAGAGCCAATGACAGAGACATCCTCTTCCCTGCTGAGTTCTCCAAGGGGCAACACAGAGACTGAGAGGGAAGAAGCTGACAACCAGTGCCACACCAAACCCCAACTAGTTTTAAGAAGACAGGCAGGTGGAGACTGACTGATGCTGGTGGGGTAGTGCCCCATTCGCCCTAATGGACCAACCTCCAGATATTGTTGGACTCAAACTCTCATCAGGCCCAACCACAATCGCAAATTGCCGGTGATGATGGGAGTTGTAGTCCAATAACATCAAGAGGGCCACAGATAAGCACCACAAGATTACCACACAGCCAAAGTTTTTCCTCCCTTCAAAAAACAAACAAAATGTAGCTGGATTCTAGTTGCAATCAGCTGCATCCCCAGTCAATGCTCACTATGATGGGAGTTGTAGTTTAGCCACATTTGGAGGGCCACATGTCCCCCAACCCCGATATCATGCTGTCCAACATTTCTCCAATGAAAATAAGTAAAGGTAAAGGTACCCCTCCCCGTATGGGCCAGTCGTGTCCGACTCTGGGGTTGCGCGCCCATCTCGCTTAAGAGGCCGGGGGCCAGCGCTGTCCGAAGACACTTCTGAGTCAGGTGGCTAGCGTGACAAGCTGCATCTGACGAGCCAGCGCAGCACACGGAAACGCCGTTTACCTTCCCGCTAGTAAGCGGTCCCTATTTATCTACTTGCACTTTGATGTGCTTTCGAACTGCTAGGTTGGCAGGCGCAGGGACCGATAAGGATGTCCTATTCAAATTATTATTATTATTATTATTATTATTATTATTATTATACCCTGCCCAGCCCATCTGACTGGGTTGTCCCAGTCACTCTGGACAGCTTGCAACATATATAAAACCATAATAAAACATTAACTATGAAAATAAATCCCTATATATGGATGGCAGGTTGGGTAACTCCATACCCTCCAACATTTCTTCAATGAAAATAGGGAAGACGTCCTAAGGAAAAGCAGGACATTCCAAGTTCAAACCATAAACCCAGACGTCTTCTGTAACTCAGGAACTATCCCTGGAAAACAGGGACACTTGGAGGGTCTGCGATATAAGTAAATAAACAATCCTCAAGCCAAGGTATTGGGCTTTACTACATGAGGGCAAACTGTGTCCATGCCATTTCAATGGTTAACTGCTATCAAGTGACTTAAGGTAAGGGTGGGGCTTTAGCACCTTATTGTGCCCACAGCCTGGTTGAAGCAAGGCAATGTTGGATCAACTCCAGATGCCGCCAACATTATCCAGAAGACTGGAAAGACTCCAGGACATTGCAGGTCCAAGCCACAAGCAGAATCAGGTGCACCTCAGGTCACCCTGACCTGGGTTCTGAAGCTGTAGTGCAAACAGACCTGCTGGAAACATCACAAGAAATTCAGACGATTATGGAATCAACCAGTAACCACAGACATTTCCTTCCAATGCCGAAACGTCCAACTCCACAGTGCAAAATGAACATAAATAGTACAACTAGGCAGTGTTTTATGGGACCTTCAACAACATGCCTGGAATGTGAGGGGGGGCTTTCCCCCTTTCCCTCCCACCTTGAGGCCTTTTCTCTGCTGGGCTATATTAGTGGGAACAGATTTAGGGCTGACAACTAGTTGTGAACCTGAGCATTTGATTACTACACAGTAAGGGGAAGTTGTGGCATGACAGTAAAGGTAAAGGGTAAAGGGGACAACTCTGGGGTTGCGGCGCTCCTCTCACTTTATTGGCCGAGGGAGCCGGCGTACAGCTTACGGGTCATGCGGCCAGCATGACTAAGCCACTTCTGGCATGACAGTAGAGGCAAGTTAATCTACTGTCTTCGATCCACCGCCATCAGTTTTCTGTAAATCCTGCCAGTGCATAAGTCCTTTGGGATAAAATTTATTTTTCTTTTAATTTACAGGTGTGTGTACCAATGATACCCAGGCAGAAACCATTTGCTTACTTTGGGCAGTCCTGTTTTGCTTCCAAACAGATAATAATAATAATAATAATAATAATAATAATAATAGTGGTGGTAGTAGTAGTAATTTATTTATACCCCACCCACCTGGCTGGGTTTCCCCAGCCACTCTGGGCAGCTTTCAACAGAATATTAAAATACAACAATCTATTAAACATTAAAAGCTTCCCTAAACAGGGCTGCCTTCAGCCTGGGTGATCATGTGATCACCCAAGCTCACAATTAGAATGATTATGGGCCATCTGATGTGCTATTCCTTGCATTTATACACTTTATATCACAATGTCATGAGCAACAACCCATGAATAATTCATCTAATTCCCCAATATTTTCTTCCCATTTTTAGATACAAACCAGGACCCAAGTTAAGGGAAGAACATCAAACACAATACATATTTCTCCCTAGATCATACAAGCAACCAGTACTTCTTAAAATTGCACAGTTATACTGTACTTTTAAAAAAATGACATTAATAATTCAATTCACATCTTTAATAGAGAAATCACTAGTTATATATATATTACTCTGCTCTGCTGACTGAGCTATCCCAGCTACAAGTAGGGATTCACACAACTGAATACTTCTCTATACAAGGGGTAGAGGGCCCCTACACATAGAATGGCTATGTAGACTTCCTCCCTCCCTAACTTACTAGTTGTTTTTTAAATGTTCAAGAAAAATTTGGGTTTCTTTTTTTGCTTTTGTAGGAAGGAATACTCAGTTATGTGAGCTCCCACCTGCAGTTTGAAGTGGTACTTCCAGACAAAGGTTTATCACCTCTCAGTGAGAACCAAACTACATGTTATACCACACCAATGGTTTATCTTCTGTCTATCCTTACACTTAATGCAGCCACAAGGAAGGAGAGGCTGCTAATTTGAACAGGGAAGTGGCTTAGGGATTTTCAACTCTGTTTCCCCATCCTTTTGTGCCAGTCTAAACCACATACCCCCAAGCTGCTATTTGAGAAGAAATGATAATGCAGGCAACTGCATTCTACCCACCAGCAAAATGTAAGAAAAGGGTGAGGAGGGAAGGGATTGGGACAGCAGTGCAGGGAGGGAAGTGTTAAAATGCCTCCAGGTTGCATGTGAAGTCAAATTAGCAGTTCCTTTCCCTCACTATAGCTGCGTTTAGTAAAAGCAAACAGGGGAAGATTAATCAACTACTAATCTCCTGATGCGGGGGACTCGGGTGGCGCTGTGGGTAAAACCTCAGTGCCTAGGACTTGCCGATCGTATGGTCAGTGGTTCGAATCCCCGCGGCGGGGTGAGCTCCCGTCTTTCGGTCCCAGCTCCTGCCCACCTAGCAGTTCGAAAGCACCCCTAAGTGCAAGTAGATAAATAGGTACCGCTTTATAGCGGGAAGGTAAACGGCGTTTCCGTGTGCTGCGCTGGTGCTGGCTCGCCAGAGCAGCTTCGTCACGCTGGCCGCGTGACCCGGAAGTGTCTCCGGACAGCGCTGGCCCCCGGCCTGTTAAGTGAGATGGGCGCACAACCCTAGAGTTGGACACGACTGGCCCATACGGGCAGGGGTACCTTTACCTTTACTAATCTCCTGATGCAGCATGCAGTGAGAATAAAGTCATAGGAACTAGGCCCTTATGTTCAAAAAGATGCCTCCTTTAATAATTAAAAAAAACCCACACTGTATACAATACCAGCATGCTTTGCCAGGAAAATGGCCAGAACCTCTCTCTTTCTTTTTTCTCTCTCTAGTATGTTCATTTGTATGATTTGCAAGGAGGAGGATTTTATGTGGGAGAGATTCAAGCATTTGACATCTTCCCACAGACACACTCGCAATCTGAAATGGTGCAGCTCAGCAATGGATAATGTGGGTCTTCTTTGGCTGATCTGCTTCTCCCTCTTATATGGAAGCAGTGCCTTAAATCCCAGTCAGCTTTCCTCCACCTGCTGCCCTCCAGATGTTTCAGACTGCAGTTTCTATCATCCCTGACCATTAGGCACATACTGCCTGGGGATTATGAGAGCTGTTTTTATCACGTATTTTTTTATGCTGTGAACCCCCCTGAGATCTAAAGATGAAGGGTGACACTAACTAACTAACTAACTAACTAACTAATGACAAAACTACAACAACTACAACACCACGGAATTATTAGCACCTCTCCAGGAATCGTTGGGGGAATTCTATGGAGGGAGCCATGATAGTTACATTAATATAAAGCTTATAAAGAGGTTTGTATTGTAGAATATGCTCCCTGCCCCAACATATACCCTTAAAAGAACAACTCTGTTTAGAAAATCCAGGTGTCTTTGAAAATCTCCCACTTGCTTTCCTCTGCCCTCTGCCAGACAGACACTCACAGATCTGAATTTGTTTGCTCCCAGGCATAAAATCATTTCTCCACACGGCGGAAACCAACCCTCACATAACTAAGATGTGTGGGATTGAAAGCAAGGGGTGTCACCCAGGAGTGAGCAATCTTATTTATTTTTATTTTTTGTTTCAGCGACTTTGTATTTCCTTTCGCACATTGGAGGGCAGACTGTTCCTAAATATAGTGAAAGTTTTTGCTTTGTTCCATCCCCTGTTGGAAATAAACCTTACCCATTCTCCCTTTCTTCCCTTTCCATTATACCATGGCATCAGAAACCTTAAGGTGCAAAGTATGCACAGCTAAACAAGTTATTTGGGCAGTAACAAGGCAGAAAATCAAATAAGTGGGGATTTGTTTAGCCCCTTTAATAGCAAAAAAAAATACAACAACAATAAATGAAATAACATAATTTCCTGATTTTTAATGACACCCCAAAACACTGCCAAGGGTGCATGCCTCAATTTGCCTAATGTTGAAGGGCCCTGGTTGGGTCTTTCCAACATAATGAGACGATGGAGCATTCAGAAATCTCACAAGAGAGGAAACTGAATGCATGAAACCATACTAGGCATTCTCCAACCAATACTGGTCTGAATCTCATATGGCTAAACAGTGACGAAGGAGAGTTAGAAGAAAAAGAAAACAAATCAAGTTTTGGTGAAATGAAGACAGCCCAACGGTCATGTATTTTGTAAATGTGTACAATTACTCAACCAAGGGACACATTTTAATGATATGAAATGTATATTTTAAACAACAGACCAGAAGGACACATAGGCCTTTCAATGTCAGTAATGTTAGCTAGAGAAAGGCAGTAATAAAACCTACACAGTATACAACCTGGCCAGGAAACATCAACAATATATGGCATGTTCAAAAATAATGTTCGACTGTGTAATATGTGCTTTCAGTTTTGAATGAGAAGGCTTCTTTTCAAAGACAGTTTATGAAGTGTCAGCTATTAGCTTGCTCAGGGGCTTAGGGAGGGCAGCGTGCCAGGAGGAGTGCCATCTCTGCAGTTTCTCTTGGACTTTAAGCACAGCACAGTACAGCACAATTCAGCCACCCTGTACTACTGACGGTGAATGAGATAAAGTGGAGATGTGTGACTCTCCAGATTTATCAACGACTCTTTGAGAGATGCTGCAGGGTTAACTGCCTTGGCAAGTGGGGCATATAACTAAGAGCCCACTCTGGCTGTAGAAATTGCTAATACTGGTGGACGTTCAAAGGGTGGAAACTTGCTCCTACAACCGAGTCCATGAGGATGACATGGCAGGATGACCTGGCAACCCACAGAAGAACTATAGGTACTTTGTTCAGTTCTGTAACTTTGGGATCAGGTGCTCAAAGGAAATACAGGTAGTGCTGGTAATCATCTCCGAACAATTTCTGGGTATTTGCTGACTTCTGGACTTCCTTAAATATGTTTCTTGCAACAAACAAAGGAAAGCACTTGAATATATTTATTAATATATATAAACATAGAGGGACGCGGGTCGCACTGTGAGTTAAACCACAGAGCCTAAGGCTTGCCGATCAGAAGGCTGGCGGTTCGAATCCCCGCGACAGAGTGAGCTCCCGTTGCTCAGTCCCTGCTCCTGCCAACCTAGCAGTTCGAAAGCACGTCAAAGTGCAAGTAGATAAATAGGTACCGCTGCGGTGGAAAGGTAAACGGCGTTTCCAGGTGCTGCTCTGGTTTGCCAGAAGCGGCTTAGTCATGCTGGCCACATGACGCGGAAGCTGTACGCCGGCTCCCTTGGCCAATAAAGCAAGATGAGCGCCGCAATCCCTTTACCTTTACCTTTAAACATAGAGAGAGAGAGAAAGATAGGAAACTCCTTCAGACCTATCTAGCTATTTGGCTTTCCTTTCTGAGGAGCCAGTTCTCTTCAGAAATATACATTTGTCATCATATAAATAGAGACGAGTGTTACAGCCCCAACAAATCTTCCTTTCCAAAAACTCGCATTTCCATTTCCCCGCCACAGAAAGAATCTCTTCAGCAGGAAAAGGCTATTGCTGTTATTTACTTAGCAAGTCAAAATGATTTTTAAAGCTTCAAATTACCCCATAGCTTATGATAGCATCCTTTCCAGAGTAAAACCAGTTTGAAATAATGGCAATTCGTCGGCTGGAAGATCACAGGCACTTTTAGGAAACTCTGAGCATTCTACGACTTAACTACACCCTCCCACCCAAAACAACACCTCAGAAATTAGTAAGTAATTGCACAAGATGCCGTGCATAAAGCATATTTGAGTCCCCACCTATTTTGATGGGATTTAACTTTCTCAAGGTTGCATTCATAATTCTCAGCATAGCAGTGTTATTTCTGTCATCACACAGACACACATGCATCCCTACTTCATCACCACTTTCAAATTAAAAATAAAAATGAATCCACGTTTGCACAGCCAGGTTATGCCATATCTTGGGAGAAGCAGGGGAAGCCGATAGCTGAATGTCAAATCATGACAGCAACCTAGCAACCATATATACTTAAAAGGTTTGGGTGCTTTTTGTGTAGCTGGGTGCCAGGAATAGCTGAAGCAGATCTATTCTTCCATTCGTAATCCGAAAAATGTGAAAAGGGGAAGGGAGAAACTCCAGCTGCTGGTCTATTTTGGAGGGTCCAAATAGCCTGTCAGATGCCACGTTAGCAAATATAGAGCATTAACACTGTTTTAGCTAAAAAGCATTCTTACAAGGACTGGGGTGGGTGGGTGGGGATCCTCATTATACTCTGTTTCCTAACCTTCAAAATAGGATGGCATTTGAAGCATATTTTACCTTCTGGGCAGCTATACATAAAACTGGAAGGGGAAATCCTAACAAGGCAGCTGTAAGCCACATTACACATCGTTTGGAGTAATCCCACTGAGCAGGAAATGGCTGTTGGCTTCACTGTTTGCCTTGACAAGAATCTCAAATCCACAGTGGGGAAATATATTTATTAGGACCTACCCAAGCATCACAAAATAACAATCAAGGTTTTGAGTTCTCCAGAACTCTTCGTCAGGCTATGTATTAAGCAAAGGGGAAGTGGGAGGGGGGTGAGAAAGAAAAAGTTGGCATGATGTTAAAGTCCTTAGCAAGAGTCGAGTCATCCCTTTACAGGAAGTTGGCAGTGAAGAGGCAACACTTTGCTTCCCTGAGACGTCCCTTTTGAGCTTTTTCTTGATGGATTTTTTGTCAAAGCTGACATGCTCCAGGTTTTAGCGGGCTTCTAAAGGTTGAGGAGGAAGGGAGATGGCAGGGTTGGCGCTGCTCACATTCACTGGGCTGATTCACACATATCTGCTCAGCACTTGATGAGAAAGGAGACGTTTCACATCTCAAATGCAACTGAGTCCATTCACATGCCGAGCTGCACATCAGGCAATGGCATGCATGTGCAAATGGGCCCAGGGAGGGACAACCAAGAGGGTGTCACCAATGCAGAAGGATAACGATTAGCCAAGTCAACAGGTTCACACAAATATATATGAAAAATGAGCTGCCTTGAGACAACTTTGCTATTTTTTCACCTTTCAGCAATGGTCACCCCCATCGCCCTCAGGTGTACGGGGAACAGAAACAGCACGAACCAAGAAATCTTGCTTATACCATGTTCCATCATTTGCCAGATTTGATGGAGAACCTTTGGCCCTCCACATGTTGCTGAACTACAACTCCAATCACCCCCGGCCATTGGCAATGCTTGCAGAGGCTGATGGGAGCTGTAGTTAAGCAACATCCAGAGAGCCAAAGGTTCTGCATCACTGGTATAACACATGAAACATTGGTGAGAGGTGTGGATTTTCCACAGGTGTTGGTTTTCCAGTCTTATTTTTTTTTACTTCTAGTCTCACAGCAGCAGAGACCTACAGCCAGTGAGCAGGAGATGGAGTCGGGCAGCAAAACGCAGCGGCTGGCTGACTTGCTCAGTGTAGCTCATGGCTCAGTATGGCTTGTTTTGCGTAAGTGGTATGGGACTTCTTTTGCTCAAGTGGAGGGCAGAGGGCTCTAGAGGCGGTGTCTGTACATCATGGGACTAGGGCTACAATCCTGAACAAAATGAGGCTGCTTAAATCCTACCAAAGTCAATGGGATAGGAGTAACCCAATTATACACAGGATAGCCACTGACTGACCCAGTCCAGAGAAATTTACATAGCAATCCTTTGCAAGTCTACAGAAAGCTAATTCTCAGTGTGTTCCATGCGCTTGCTCCCTAATAAGTGTGGTTTAGGACTGCAGTCCTAGCTATGCTTCCGTCCCACTGAAATCAACAGCACAAGTTAGTTGTGAGCTGCCATTTCAGTGGGTCTCAGGAGTGAGAAGCTTGCTCTGGATCAGGGACAATATTTCCAAGACCAATCCTAGGTCGGCTGTAGCCCAAGTATGGGAGCATAACACACAAATGCAGAAGTAAATTCCATTGAAATCAATGGGGGGGGCTTGCGCCCAAAGTAACTGGAGAGACCACAAAATATTCGGCCCACTGAAATCAATCAGCACAATCCTGTGGGAAGCCTTCCTGCACAAGCACCAGCAAAAGAAACCCCAGTGGTGTGCTCCTCTGTAGCTCTCTGCTTCTTTCAACGGAGCTTGCATGGGAGTAACTCCTCACAGGATTCTGCCCAAAATGTGTTTTCGGACAGCAATGAGCAAGGATCCCATGGATTTCAGAGAGGGTGAGATACTCAAAATCCTGGCTCCATTGACATTTGTGTGTAGATTCAGACCTGTTTCCTCCCACCACCTATTGCTCAGTTATTTTACTTGACAGTTTTCAGCAGTCACCTTAAGGGGGGCAATGTGGCCAGGTCTCTTCCACAACAATACTTCTGGCAAGCTATAATGTTTCTGCCTCTACAGTGCTTATGGGATTCTCCCTCCATGGCAGATGACAATTCCACATGGATTCTGCTTACAAAGAAGGCGGGAAAGAGCCATACAGAGTGGCTCAGTTTGAATTCTGACCTTACAGGGAGCAAGATTTTGAATAAATGGGAAGAAACAGGGGTGAACGAGAAGGGGTGGGCAGTGTGTGATTGTTTCAGGAATATTCACCCATTTAAATGTCTTCTTTGTGTTCTGTTTACATCTATTTTCACAGTCCGCCATCACTTGTGGCAAGTATTGCAAATGGCAAATCCCGAATTCCCCCTTTCCTCACCAAAATGCATTCACTGTCATTAGATCTAACATGAATGGGCAGTAAAACTCTTGAATTGGATTATAAATATTCTGAGTTACCATTTGTAACTTTGGGGGCCACCGAATCCATGTTGTTAGCTAGTTTATCCATTGATTTGTTACCACCTATGGCTAAACCAAGCAAAATGTGATTTGGACATAGCAAAATCGACAGTACTTGCTGCTAGAAAGGCAAACCCATCGGAGTGCAAGAGAGACCGGGCAGCAATAATGGAGCAAATTGGGTAGCAAGTTTATTACTGCCAAGGTATGTTTCCTTCTCAGCCTGTGTGAGGTGGGGAGGAGTAGCTGAAGCCACCATTCAACAAGGAAAAGAGGAACCACCACCACTGTTCTGAAGACTCCCTGTCCACTTCAGACAAAAGAAGTCTCAAGCTTTGAACCTCAGCTCACCCATGACCACTACTGAACTGCTGGCCGACACAATTTTATCCAGAATCTGAGGCTATTGCCTTTTGAGGATTTCTTTAACTTTTCATGCAGCAACAACAACAAAGGCCCACTGCTCTTCTAGTACCAAAGAAGCAGGAGGCAACCTGGGGCAGCAAACACACAACAAACAACTCTTGCTGAACTGATGATGGTTAGAAGGCAGGAGGTTGAATTACTGTCATTGTGTTAGAGTAACAATAAACCTTTGATGTTACTATGACTTCTATTAACGCTAAAACTCAATATATGGAAAACAGTATCAGAAGAGGAAGAAAGGGAAAATGGAAGGGGGAAATGAAGAAAATAGTAAACAAAGGGGCATGGGGAAAACATGGAGAAGGGACACAGTAAATCAGAAAGGACTAAAAGAAGTGAAGGAAAGAAAATGAATCTTCCCATCCCTTGCAGTTTACTTGGGACTAAGGCTGCAGTTCCCAAGGACTGAGCTGCATGTGACATTCAAAAGCACTTGCTCTCCTAAGCAGATGCCCTCAAGAATGAAGCCTCTGAACTGTCAACACGCAAAGGCTCCAGCTGCACGGTTGCAATCTTAACATACAGTTTATTTGTAAGTTTCCCTGAAATGAGTTGCAAATAACACCAGGGATAGAAGGGCCGCTTCACACATTCTGCAGGTGTAAACCCTCACCTTCCCCCCACTCCACGGCCATTCGCAGCTCCCTGGAGAAGACAACTGCAAGACACACGAATGTGCGCGCTTTGCACTACCCCAGCTTCCAGCCCCGCACTAGGCAACGTGTGAAGCGGCCCTCAAGCGGGAGAACCCGGGAAGAGAAACGTTACCTTCTCCTTGCCCCCACAGTGGCAGCAGACGGTCCACAGGTACTTGAGGGTCCTCCAGAGCAGGATAATAAAGAGTCCCCCGAAAAAGGTGACCATGGACGAGGCCAGGAAGGCCCACCACATGCGCTGCCCGCTGTCGCAGGGGACCTCCATGGTCATGGGGATGATGACCGCGTTGATCGCCTTGGCGGGCGCCGAGGAGGAGTCCGCGTTCAGGTTGCTGCTGGCGCTGATGGGGCTGTTCATCTTAATGCCGCCGCTGCCGCCGCCGCCTCCTCCCGAGTAGTAGCTACTGGAGCCGCTGGAGCCGCCGCCGCCGCCGCCGCCTCCTCCGCCGCCGCCGCTGCCATTTGCCATGGCTAACAGCGGGCAGGGCGCGCCGCCGGGGCCCCGGGGAGCTCCCGCTGCTGCTGCTGCCGCCGCCAGCGCCCTCGGCCAAGCCCATCCCCAGCCATAGCGCTGCTCTTCGGCGGGGAGGCGCGCAAGCCGAGCCTCAGCGCACGTCCAGGCAGGCGGCCGCCGCTCGGCACCTCTCGCTCTGGCGCCCTCGCCGCCGCCTTCCAAGATTCCGGCGCGAGGGAACCGAGCGGGAAATAAAGGCGCCGCCGCCTCCTCCCGGTGGCCAAATCAGCGGCTCCCCCTTCCCCCCACCCCCCTCCCCGAAATCAAGCCAGCAGCCACCCCTCGCGCCGGCACCTCACGACGCCCGCCACGAAGGGGAGAAGGCGGGCGGGCGGGCAGGCAGACGCGCGCAGCTCCCGGCCGAGATCCGGGGTTCGTCTCTTGGTCGCCTCACGCTTTGAGCGCCAAGGCGGAGAGCGAGCCTCGTCAGTCGCGCCCTCTCTCTTCACCGACCGGAGAGTGAGCCCACGCAGCCCTGCTCGTTCGGCGTCTCCCTCCGGCAAGTCCAGCCCCTTCCTCTCTCCTAATTCAGCCTCCTCCACTCGCCCAGCCGGGTTTGCGTCGTCGCTGCGGCGGCCGCCGCCTCGCCTGCCATCCTCGGCTGCTGCTGCTGCTGGTGCTGCTACTCGGCCGCCTCCTCCTCCTCCTCTTCGCCACCCGTTAGCAACGCGCCCAGCTCGCCGTTGCTGCGCGCCTCAGCTTCCCGGGCAGCTGGCGTAGGAGACTCGCCGGGCGCGCGGGAGGAAAGCGGCGCCTTGTGATTCGGCCGCTGAGGAGGCGGCGGCGGCGGCTTCGGCTCCCCAAGAAGAAGAAGGGGCTCCCCTCACGGCTGGAGGCCGAGCACGGACAAGCTGCTGCCTGGTCTCGGGGCTCTCTCCAGGCTCCCCCTCGCCTCCTCCCAAACGGCCCTGCGCGCTTCTTGGAGGCTGCCTCGAACAGATGGAGGCGAGCGAGAGAGCGACGCGCTTTACAGGTAGCGGCGCAGCAGCGGCGGGAGGAGCCAAAACGCAGGCGGCCCGTGTGACCTGCCGCTTCAACAAGTCCTCCTCGCACCACACAGAGAGAGAAGGCGAAGGGCTCCGCGCGTTGCTTGGACGCGGAGCAATTCGAAGGGCCGTGGAGGCGGCGGCGGCGGCGCAAGAGGGACGCGCAAAAAACCCTGCGCGATCCTGGTTGCTGAATGGCGTGACGCACTGGCTGTCACTCTCTTCTCTCGCTCGCTCCCCCCCCCCCCGCTCGCTTATACGGTTGGAGTCCCAATACACCGATGTTTTCCCAACCGCTCTCTTTTTCTCAGCAGATCTCAGTGACTTGCATGCCTAAATGGTCGGCCGGGGAGGAAGGACCCCAAATGGCAAGAAGGAAAGGCGGAAGAACAGAGAAATCAGCCTCCCCGCACCCCGGCTCGCCTGTTTGCCATTCATTCTTTCTCTGTTTTCCTTCGCTCTCCATCGGAAGAGCAACGAGACATAGGGAGCAGCCCGAGAGGGCGCCGAGATCCGCGCCGATTAAAGGCTGCTGTTGAAACCCAGCGTTCGGCTGGGATAGTTGGCGTTGTTGTTGTTCTTTATCGCGGCCCAGATCTGAAAGCAATCTTTGGCTGAGGGCAGGGAAGGAGGCCGTGGGTTCTGGGAAAATGAACGAAAGCAGCGAGCCGGATCTTGTGCCAGGGTTGAGTTGCAGAAACAGGTGCTTCGCGATGCGAGGGGGGGAGGTTGTTTTGTTTTGTGCGGGCTTTTGTCGCTCTCGCTTTTAAAGCGAAATACCCACCATGAATTTTTTTATTTTTTAAAAAACATCTCTGCGAATATGGCTCGTGGTTTTAAAATTGGCACAGATAGCAGGGTGGGGAGAGTGAGAGAGAGAGAGACTGACTTAATCCCAAAATGCAACAGAAGCAGCCTGGCAATGAAACCTACATGACATGCAGGGGGAGGGGAGGAGAATTCCAGGAGAAAGTAAAGCCCATTGTCAACGTCACAGCGACTGGATTCAGCCCGAGTCTCCCCTCGCGCGGAATTCCCAAGGCGCAAAAGCCAGTGCGCCTGGAGACCATTTGCACACGCGTCCCTCCGCGCCATCCGCAGAGATCTAGGCAGATCCATCCTCTCGCTCTCTCCAGCGGTAAACACCGCCGAGTCCGGCTGTGCACTGACGGACATGCTCTCCTGTTCGTCATATGTTTATAGCTCCTGCATAAAGCCACCATTATAAAATAATCGTTACTTAACCTATGACACAAGTGGTGTCCATTTTGGCATCTGTCACCGGGTTGTTTTTTCTTTCGCCTAAGCTGTCAGCCACTTGGGACTTTTACAGTGCTCCCTTTCGAATTATTGTGCAAAATAAAATAATATTATCTAATCCCCCCCCCACGCAGACAGTGAGGGGTTCTCCTGCACAATCCCCACTGAAATCCCATTCATTTCTATGGGTCAACTGCCCATGAGATTGCACATCCTGCCAGCAACCCTGACTCAGTTTGTTTTGTTCCCTTCTATGCAGGTCTACTCAGAAGTAAAGTCCCTTGAATTCAAGGGGACTTACTTCCAAGGAATTGCATTGTGAGCCAATCACTTGACTTTACAGTAGCATGTCTCATTAAAAGTAAAGGTACCCCTGACTGTTAGGTCCAGTCACAAACGACTCTGGGGTTGCGCGCTCATCTCGCTCTATAGGCTGAGGGAGCCAGCATTTGTCTGCAGACAGCTGCCGGGTCATGTGGCCAGCATGACTAAGCTGCTTCTGGCGAACCAGAGCAGCACACAGAAACGCCGTTTAGCTTCCCTCCAGAGCAGTACCTATTTATCTACTTGCATTTTCATGTGCTTTCAAACTGCTAGGTTGGCAGGAGCTGGGACTGAACAATGGGAGCTCACCCCATCACGGGGATTTGAACCGCCGACCTTCCAATCAGCAAGCCCTAGGCTCAGTGGTTTAGACCACAGCGCCACCCATGTCTCCGCATGTCTCATTAGAGTACAACTAATAGTGGTACCCATAATGTTGCTGAGCTAATAAGGCTGTGATGCCTTCGAAATTGTGAACAGGTAGAGAGGAGCTGTCTTAGCTAAAGGAACCATTCATCTCTACCCTTTTTCAAAAATGGGACTATGATGACACCCAGCTCTTTTTCTGTCATCATCTAAGACAGGTAACACTGTCTTAGATAATAATGGTGTGGCTGAGGGTCAATAACCTGAAGCTGAATTTTGACAAGATAGAGATCCTACAGTGGTGGTTCCTGGGTCAAGGAAGTGGTGAGGTGGCCTATTCTGAATGGGGCTGCACTTGCAGAGAAGGAGCAGGTTATTGGTGTGAGGGGGGACGTCTCTTTTTTTCATTACATATTGTATGCATTATGGTTATGATGTTGCAACTTATACTGGGTCTATGACAAAGGGCAGGATATATAAACTGCAACTGCAACCTACTGTTACTACTTAAAAATAGTAAGGATAACTGGGGCCTTATTCAGTCTGCCCTTTATGTATACCATTCAGGATGTCCAGCTCACCACTCCTAGAAGGGCTATTGGTAGGAAATGGAGTTGCCTGCAGTAAACTGCCATGCCCAGAGGGTGTGGAGATGGTGGATAATAGCCTTGGTATGAATTGATAGCTGTCATGCAATAGCATCTGGTGTTCAGCAGCTTGTCAAAATCAGAATAATATTCACAAGTCTAAAAGAACAGTGAAACGCTCGTTTTTAGATTTTGAATTTAAATCCCAGAATTTTAAAACTTTCCCCCATTTTTCTGCTTTTGGTTTGGTGGGTTTTTTGGGGGGTGGGGGGTGTCATTCAGCTCTCTTGGACAGTGTGACACAACAGTAGGGCAGCAGTGGCTGACAAGGAGCAGCAATGCGAGGACTTTTAAGACTGACCATACAAAAAGAAAAGAAAAGCCAAATACAGTGGTACCTCAGGTTAAGTACTTAATTCGTTCTGGAGGTCCGTTCTTAACCTGAAACTGTTCTTAACCTGAAGCACCACTTTAGCTAATGGGGCCTCCCGCTGCTGCTGTGCCGCCAGAGCATGATTGCTGTTCTCATCCTGAAGCAAAGTTCTTAACCTGAAGCACTATTTCTGGGTTAGCGGAGTCTGTAACCTGAAGCGTATGTAACCCGAGGTACCATTGTAAACTTTAAAATGCAGGGCTTCTGGTTTGGGCCAGCCTTTCCCAAAAATTAACTAATGTTTAATTTGGTATTAGGTATGTTATTGCAATGATTCCCAAACTCCACCCCCGCCCCTGGCCCACTTGAAAATTGCTGAGGGTCTTGACGGATAACCCAACGAGTTTTCTGCCTGTTGTAGCCGTTGTAACACGCTGTGCTAGATGTTCTATGATTTGGCTTCTAAATTGTATTTTTACAGACAAGTCATGAACCACCTGAATGAAGCTTGTGGATTATTGTGGTCCGCAGTCCACGTTTTGGGAAGCGCTGCACCTATTAGATATTTCTGCCCTTCTATCATAAAAACTCAAAACTGATCGCACCATTTTCAAACTCTATGGCTGCCATATTATACCCAATAACTTGAGAGCAAATTCCATTGAATTCAATGGGAGTGTACTTCTGAGTAGATGTCCATTGGATTACATTATAAAGCTGCAGTCCTATGCATACTCACCTGGCCCATTAAACACAGCAGGGCATGCATAAGATTGTGCAGGACACAACTCAGAAACATTTCAAGATTTTTAAAACAACTGCATGCAAATACCAATAAGGCTAACATTCTAAATAAGCACCACCCCACCCTGATACACTGAAAGCTGACCCAACTTACAGGATTTCTAGAGCATTCTCTCTCCTCTGCACCAGTTAATGAGCCCTAGGACTGAGAATCAATAAAAGAGGAATGCAAGGAGATAAACTGTGAATTAATAACCAGCCGTTAAACTAGGTCCCCTCTGCTTCTGCTCCTTCAGCTCCAAGGACATTTTAGCAGCAAGTAGACAAAAGGGCATTGCTTTTATAATCCTTGAATGTGGCTTCCGGGATGACAATTTTTGTTTTAAATTGACATGGTAGTAACCTGGTAGCCCTGTTCAGCAGAGGCTGTAGACTATCTAATCTGCCATGCAGTTGTGCATGATTTGGTCCCCACTGAAAGGCAAAGGCAGCTCGCTCACTCCAACCACTATTTAAAAAGGGGCAAAAGAAGCAAGAGCGAAACAAGACAGCAGGAAGACTGGGGAACCTCACAAGTGGTGTTGGTTTCACAAGGGCTTCTTTAGACTGGCGGCAGTGGCGGAAGGAAAGCCTTGACTATTTTAATGATGGTTTTATGCTCTTTAAGTAGACAAATGTAACTGGGATGAAATAGCACACACATTGTGAAATCTCCCTCACACAGAGTATGGAGCTCCTTTGATGAAAGGTGGGGTGCAAACTTCATCACCTCCATATGCATATTTTTATTGATTCTCTTGTTTTCAGTTCAATGCTGCTTCAAGGCAGCCATAATCCACATTCACGTTTTAAGCATTTGAATCATGGAACTGTAGGCTTGGAAAGGGTCCTCAAAGCTCATCTAAACCAATGCCTGTAGATGCAGGAAACCCATAACTCCTGCATGCTTGACAGGTGGGCACCCAGCCTCTGTTTCAAGATCTCAAACGAAGGAGAGTCTGCCACCTTCGGAGGCAGTCATTTGCATGGTTCTTCCCAGCGTTTAGTCTAAATCCTTCTAATTTAAACCCTGGTGATCACTCTGAAGCGTGCCCCACTGTGTTCATTGAGGCTTATTCCCAAGAAAGACTGTAGCTTGGGAAGTGCTTAGCTTTGGCTAGGTTGAGCTCTACCAAAGTAATTATTCATTGCCAATTAAGTAGCATCTGAGCACTTCAGATATTACAGATGAACGATCCTATTAAATCTGCCATGAAAGCGCACAAGAGGCATATATAGTTGATAATTGGTCAAATAGTTTTCCCCATCTTTATTTTCTACAAACATAAAATCTTAAACCATGAAGTATTGAGATCAGGCTCAGCTGAGAGCCCAGTGAACAATGGAAAAATGTTTCTCAATCATTCTTTTAGATTCCCATGGAGGTTTGCCAATGTGTTTTGCTCAGCTCTTCCTCCCCTCCTTCAGCAATTGAATAAAATAATTATTCTCATGTGAGTCTCTGCATTAATGTTATGAAAAATCATTTTATACTCTAAATGATTACCTATCCAGACTAGGGGTTCAAATACAGTACCTGGCTGATGTCTTAAAATGGTAATGTTAACTAGATGCAGAAGCATTCAAATAAATTAGACTCTGGAAACTATAAAACCAGTAGAAACATCCACGTTTCTACTTACAATATACTCGGGATGTAACTGAATCATTGCTGTTCCACAATTAAGTGCCTTAGGGTGCAATAGCCAAATCACTGCACATGCAGAAGTTCAGAGCCCCTGAAGTTATGGGAATGTCGCAGAGGTGCTATAACAAGTATTTAGGGCTTTGGGCCTCAGGCTGAACTATTCTCAAGGCAAACAAAGAAGGCACAATTTATTTATTTAATTTGTTGCTGCAAGATATGGTGCCGCTGACCCAGATGGCTTAAGAGGGGAACCCACTGTTATTAGTAATGATAATTAAATGGATATTTCATGATCAGAGGCAGTGTACCTCTGAACACCAGCAACTGGAGGAGGGACACAGCCTTAATGCCTTGTTTGTGGGCTTCCCAGAGGCCACTGTTGGAAAAAAGAATGTTAGACCAGATGCTAGACCTTTTATCGTCTGATCCAGCAAGACTCTTCTGATGTCTTTAAGTGCCACATATCCTGAATGGATCCATCATTAAACTAAATCTGGGGTGGCCGTGTTACCTGGCTCCTGAGAGCCCTGCTGAAAGATCTCATATCAATATAATAATTCTCCCTTGATACGTTGTGCATCATGTCCCAACAGCGTCCAAGCAATGTTTGCTCCATACCTTATTTAGCTCTTAATGCCTGGCACCAGCTTTTGTTTAAAGAGCTTGACCGGCTGTTACAGGGTAGGGACTGAGTGGGAAGGGAAGCTTGTGAGCCCCACACCACTGTTTGAAGAATGGTCTTGTTCCTTGCTACAAAGAACACGGTTCCTCTGTGCTAAGTGCAATATGGCATCTGTCAAATGTGCGTGCAGGGCACGGCTCTGCCATGCTAGAATTAATTTAGAGCTTCCTAATGTGAGTTCGTCCTGCTTTCTTTCATGCACTGTCCTCCACCAAATTCTCTGTTATCTTCTCTCTGTTGCTCCTTTTTCTTTCCACAGTGTAGCAAAGCAGTGCTAATGTGGCCAGGGAACTGCAAAGCCACCTACTTTGTTGGTATCTTTGTCAACGTGATGAACCATAGAACAGTAGAGTTGGAAGGGACCTCTAGAGACTTCTAGTCTGACCCCCTACAATGCAGGATTTTCAACTAAAGAATCCATGACAGATGGCCTTCCAACATCTTCTTAAAAACCTCAAACGAAGGAGAGTCCACAAAAGTTCTACCTGACCCTTAATAGAAAGCTCCTTTCTTGTAACTTGAATCCATTGGCTTATGTCCCATCCTCCGGAGCAGGAGAAAAAACTAGCTTGCTCTGTCTTCCACGTGACAGTCCTTTAGATATTTGAAGATGTCTATCACATCTCCTCTCAGTAGCCTCTTATCCAGGCTAAAAATACTGGACTCAAACTAGGAGTTGAGCACTGTCTCAGGCTGACTGCTCTGCAATGGGGAACAAGAGCAAATAGGTCAGTTTCCTGGGTTCTTGCAAGCCTACATACCTTAATTCTCTTACTGAATGTTAGAAGAGCTGGATGATTTTAAAAATAGTATCGCTGCATGTGTTCAAAAAATAGGATGAGTTTTGCATTTTATTCTGCCCATTCAAAAGCATGTTGGGATGCATTGAAAGGGTTAGGAAAGAACTCATCTTTAGAGTTCCCTCTTGTGGATATTCTGTGTACAGAAAAATTCCACAGTGGATTTAAAAAATATTCCTCAAAATGCAGTCCTGTATACTGTCAAGCTTAAAGTTGCAAAAGCTGTTTCTTAAATCATATAAACTCCAGGATGTTGTAGAGAAAATACCAATCTAAGCTGGCACATATTAACATTAATATTTGCTTTAAAACACATTTTTATTCTATAAATAAATATTTATTCTATAAATAGAAGCCTCATGAAGAAACATAATATCAATTTATTAGTTCTTCTGTCCAGTAAGTGTTCATTAGTCTTGCTGAATAACCAGGGTCATAACCATGCCAGCTCCTTCCCTAAATTTTCAGTTTTCATCTGAAAACAAAAGCATAATGGCACAAATTGATGCCTCCTCACTTGAGAGGCAGTGTGGTTTGGTGATTAGAGTGTCAGGCTAGGGCTGAGAAAATGTGATTATTGCTCTTTTTTATGTGCTAAAAATACATAACACAGGGCAGCCCTAAGTAAATTAGATCCCTACTCAGCTATGAAACTCACCTTGGACCAATCACTATCTCTCGGGCTAACCTACATCACAGGATTGTTGCAAGGATAAGAGAAAAGGCAGGATATAAATGTAATAAATAAATATATGCACAAAGCGCTGCCTGCACCCCACTCCCCACACGTGGCAATATTGATCTCCTTTACCTAATATGACCTTAGCCAGAGGAAGTACGTGGTGTAGCGGTGCCAACTTGAATAAAATATTGAGGGGGCCAGGTAAGCTCCCGACTTGCATTGTCAATCACGAGACACAGTGAACACATCATTTGAATGGTAATGCCCATTAACTTGGGGGAGGGCTCAAATATTTTATTGTGGGCTCTAGGAGTTGGCTGCTATGACCTGGTGCAAATCAACACTCCGATGGAAGGTTAAAGGTAAAGGGACCCCTGACCATTAGGTCCAGTCGTGACCGACTCATTGGCCGAGGGAGCCGCCATACAGCTTCCGGGTCATGTGGCCAGCATGACTAAGCCGCTTCTGGCGAACCAGAGCAGCGCACAGAAATGCCATTTACCTTCCCGCCAGAGTAGTACCTGTTTATCTACTTGCACTGTGTGCTTTTGAACTGCTAGGTTGGCAGGAGCAGGGACCGAGCAATGGGAGCTCACCCCATCACGGGGATTCGAACCGCCGACCTTCTGATCGACAAGTCCTAGGCTCTGTGGTTTAACCCACAGCGCCACCTGCGTCCCGATGGAAGGTTAGAGCATACCAAATTAAGCTTAAGCCACCTGACTCCCTGTGGTACGGTGGATGCTTTTGTACCTACACAGACCCACAACATGAGCAATGTGAGCACATCATCCGGGGAAACAAGGTGGTAATCCTGCTGATTGGTCGTGTGGACAGGTGCCGTACGCATTACGAGACAATTTTAAAGCAGAGCTAGCCAGATGCAGTAAGTGCCGTTGAGGTCACTGGCCACCCCAGAGAACGCACATAATGTCATCTCAGGGAAACACCTCCTGGCCGTGGGAGAACTCAGTAAAGAGAAACACGATAAAAGAAGCTTAGGTTGTTTTGAAATCCAATTAGGAAATTAAACCGAGAGGAACGTGTTTGGAGAAAATCCAAATGCTGCAGCAGGACAATACCTTTATTAGGACCAGCTGAAATGTCACCAAGTAGTGAGCATGATTTCAAGTGCTCCAGAACTGTTCTTCAGGTTGGCTGTGTATGTGATAAAATCTAGTCATGGTGCTGATGCCCCAACATGTGTAGACATTGTGGCTGGTGTCTCCTATCTACCCATTTGCCCCACCCTTTATCTGTATTTTGAAATCCAGCCTAAAGAGAAATCTTGCGCACTACTTTGTGACATTTCGGTTCTAAAAATATTGCTCTGCTGCAGCTTTCGGGATTCCCCCCCCCCCCCCAATTTGTCGACATGTTATATTCAGAGAAGTTACTTAATGGCATTTGGGGGAGAAACCATTTCACCCAGCGGAGTGAAAAGGGATAGCACTGAACCATCAAGAGAATGCCAAATCCCAGTCAATGAATGACTGCCCGTGGTTTCTAGAAGCTATCAATTATCTGAGCAAATATAATTTATCAACCTATTTACTTGTATCCTGCCCTTTGTCCTATTTGAGCTCATCCTCCGTTACACTGTGAAATCGCATCGCCATGAAAACAGCAGCCTAAATGGTACTGTTCAGGAAAGTTGATCAAAAATAAAATGAATTCGAACACAGTTCAAGAAGGCAGGAATGCCTTAAAAGAGAAGCTAATGCAGAAGCCATAATAAAATTTTATACTTAGAATCATAGAATCATAGAGTTGGAAGAGACCACAAGGGCCATCGAGTCCAACCCCCTGCCAAGCAGGAAACACCATCAGAGCACTCCTGACATATGGCTGTCAAGCCTCTGCTTAAAGACGTCCAAAAAAGGAGACTCCACCACACTCCTTGGCAGCAAATTCCACTGTCGAACTTCAGGTGCATCCATAAAGATTTCAACCCATGCACCATCACAGAAAAGGCTGGTCCCTTAACATAGCAGTTGCAAATAAATGTTCTGTATTTAATATATAAGGCTAGATGGTGATTGTGGCAACAGACCACAACCCATTTTTTACAAAGGCAATGAACAAACGGCAAGTTAAGAATAAGCAGCAATTGTAGAATTGGGTTGCAACATGCGCTAAATAAATTTATGTATACCGCAGTGGCATTACCATAGTCTAGAGCAGTAATTTGCCATGTGAAGTCAGAAAAGGCCTTAGAAAGTGAAACAAAAGCGTATGCAGATTTAATTGCCCAGCCATTTCCATTAGCTAACACAAATGCAGCAGATAAAAGCAGACACAAGGAAAGATGAATCACTAAGAGACCTGAAAGAAACAGCAGTTAAAGAGGGTGATCAGAAACCCCCAAGTAGCCGTGGTTTAAAGCCTAAGATACTCCTAGAGTTGCAAGCCATGTGATAACTAGGAGAAATTTTTGAGCATAGCTAGCAAGGCAGGGATAGAGCGATTAGGCAAATAAACCATGAAAATCAGCTGCACCGCAATCCCTCACACACTTAACTGACTTACTAACTGACATGAAAAGTAGGAAAGAAAAATACAAAAGGAAGGAAGAAATCTGATAAACAAAATAATGGTCATGATGTTTAAACATTGTATCAGTCCTTTCTCTTATTTCAGATTTGAACTAAGCCAGAAGGTGGAGCCACTGAAATTATACCCAGGTAACAACCTGATTTGGAAGAGAAGATTATAGGACTCTGCAAAATGCCATATACATGGATGGCACCATATTATGACTTTTTCTGAATCAAACTGGAGTGTGGGGCAGATTTTGCAAATCTGGGGTACAGAAGGCAATTAAAAAGGTACAGAAGGCAATTAAAAACTCACAGATATTTAAAAGTCATATTTTATGGTGCATCACCATACAGAATATTACATAGTAAAAGAGCTAATATATAAAAAAAGAGTGTAAACAGTGTGCTTTCACATAAAAAATGGTAGCAAGGTAGCAGCAGATCAGGGGAACAATGGGTGTGAAAAATGTGAATGAGTGGGAGGGAGGGGTTTTCCACGGACGTTTTTGAACCCCATGTAATGACGATTTTTGCATTTAAAAATCGGTCACCAGAAAAATGCATCATAACAATAAATATTATTAAGGGATGGCAAGATATAAACTTGGAACCCAAAGTATACTTTATACCTGCATATTGATATTATTATTATTATTATTATTATTATTATTATTATTATTATTACCAGCACATTGCACAACACTGCAATCAGTTTTGACAACCATACTGAAAAGATGTGCAGTTTCAGACAATTTCATGAGCAGTAATGACTCACTGTTTTAAGTACTGTAGTCAACTGAAGCTTAATAATTGAGATATGGCTAGACAACCCCCCCCCCCATAAGGGCTGAATGTTGGTGGTGGATAGGGCTGAAGCCATTGGTAGACAGAGCCACTCCTCTTCCCTCTATGCCACCCTTGTTTTCTCTCTTCACCCCCTCTTCACCCCCACTTAGCAGACTGCCAGGAGAGGGACATATCACTCTTTCCAGAGGTCTGAACTGATAGTTTACTTGCAGTTTAGACCAAGGGTTGCATGGAATTAGTCAGATGGCTGCAGGTTGTGAACCCCTGCATTAAGCACTTGACGTAAATGGAAGCAATTGGGGATGTTTTAAGAGAATTTAAATTCAAAAAAATATATTTAGAATGTGTGAGACCTGATGTTGAAAACATTTAACTTGTTTGTTTAATACACCTCTAGCTTACCTAGGAACACCTCTGAAACATAGCTGGTTGTCTGCAACGCTGCTAATAGGAGGGGGGGGCGAAATTCACTTCATCTCCTGTCAGTATTGATTTGCTAAAGAATCATAGCAATAGAAACACATGCCGCAGTAGCAATAAATGCAGTAACAGGAATAAATATGAGTATGAAACCTGGGCAGCAGAGCGCAGCAGTCCTTGTGAGGCTTCAGGCCCCGCCCTGGGCCAGGTGGTAAGTGGCAGGAAGGAGCAGGGCCCTCAGACACTCACACAGGAGAGTCCTCCTGGGCAGCAGAGCGCAGCAGTCCCTGTGAGGCTTCAGGCCCCACCCTGGGCCAGGTAGGTTGTAAGCGGCAAGAGCAGGGCCCTCAGACACTCACACAGGAGAGTCCATTCACAGAACATTCTGTTTCTCTATCACCACTCCTCCTGAAAGGTGGCAGGTGGCACAGAGAGCAGGCAATTCTTCACTGAACACTTCCACGTGATTTGATTAGGAATCTGGGTACCACCTCTTGTGTTCATTCCCATTCCCAGACAGCAACGAGGTAACTGCCTTTTTTATTTTTGAAGTGGTGTTGGATTGTAACTCCCATCAGCTGCAACCAATGGTCAGGGATGATGAGAGCTGTATGCCTACAACATCTGGCTACATTTGCTCTCAGTCAAAGGCGTGGATTAACAGTGCAAATTGACACACACAGAGACCATGCATCTGAGGGACATTAGTTTTTGGGTGAACCATAGTTATGGCTCTCGAAGTGTGAAACGAGTCTCTCTTTGAAATATTGAGAGGTGCTAGAAGAAGGTACAAATTTTGTTCCTGACCTTTTTCTCTCAGAAAACTATTCCAAATATTGCAGTGCTGCCCAGTGCTGCTGTGTGTCTGGGTTCTCACTGAAGTAGTCAACCTGTTTCAGGTGTATACCACTTCAAATTCAGTGGGTGGGAATGTCATGTGATAAAATGCTTCTCCGTACAAAGTGCCCATGCACCAAATAAAGCCAATGTTAGAGAGAAGGCTTCTAGACTAGTTTGACATTCTAGTTTTCCATGTGGAAGTATCTTTATGCTATCATTTATGTGGAGGAACATAATCCCTGACCTGCAATTTGAAGCAGTTCAAGCCCACTAGACTAAGAGACCTTTTGTTTTTCAGAGACACTTCACTTGTTTCATTCATTCACATTCATATTGGAACATGCTGATTAACTATTGTGAAGCCCTGATTCTATGTATTTGGATCTGATTGTCCCCGAGTATGAGCAGAATATAACAACTGAGATGTCATTCTTTTCTAAGTTCTTGATCTTGGTGAAGCTTGAGAAAATTTTGCTTCTCTTCCCTTGAAGAGGAAATGATCAAGTTTGAGAAGAAAGTTTGAGAAAAACCGTATCTGACATAATCATTTCCAAAGTGAAGCTTGTGAGACTATAACATCATATTTCAGTTTGTGAGGATCCATTAACCGATGGGGAAATAAAAATTACAACCCTTCCCCCATGGGTTCTATCCAATATAGCACCAAGCTGAAGGCACTTAACAGAAAACTTGTTCCAGTGGCAAAATGCTTTATCAGTGGAACATCGTTGTGCAAGAGCACTTATAGGCAGGTCGTTGTGACTTTGTTGCACAACAGAGTGCACCATCTGTTATGCCACAGATGTCTGCTAGCACAACTTTTGCACCAGATTCTTCTATTGTGTAATGTTAAAATTCACCCATTTGCTAGCATGAGAGCCCCTGTTCTGGGGTCAGAAAGCACTGGGTATACCCCCATTACATTTCTTGATTTGATGCACAGGCAGAAAAATGGAGCAGGAGAGAGTGGGGGGAAATGATTCTGTCAATTATCACACACGGTAGACTGCGGTCCAATTTTGAAAGCACACTTTTGATGGTTGGTGATCTCAGCTGGAAAGGTTGCAAGTAGCTTTGGATTAAATTCTCTTATGAGCATGCATCTCTGTGATGTATGATTACAATGTATTTTTAATTAAGGTTATCACAATGGGATCTTAGCAGACGTGGCTACATTTTATATTCCAGAATCATTGCAAGAAATCGTATTAAGCTGCAGCACAGCAAGCCAAGCAGTCTCGTTTGCTGAGCGAAATGTCATCCAAAGTCACCACCTCTGGTTTATTTTCTATTACCTTATCTCTCCCACCATGTTTTCCCACTGCCACCTTCTTAAGCAGGAAGTAATGTTGCTGCACAGATAGTGCCAACTATTGTTTATCTACCTTCAGCCGGTAGAGAATCCAAACACATACGGCAAGTGAGCAAATTTTAACAATATTTTTAATTGTTGCACAATTCACTCACTACATCCTACAATATGCTGCTATTGTAGTGCTTCAGATAATGCTCTTTGCAATGAGTTGTCTTTCCTTTCATAATACCACAGCTTCAAAGTTGGCCTGTGCTTCACGCCAGAGGAGTGCTGGCATTTGAGATATTGCTCAGTCTCCCTGTGTAGTGATTGCTGCAATGATTGCTGTAATGTAGAGGCACTTTCTTACAGCAAACAAAGGGATGAGAGTTGAGAGGTGATTCTTGGGGGTTTGTGTAGCGGAGCTGAGAGAGGAGATTCAATAGAATCTCTTGGGGAGCCATATATTTGGCAATACTGTGGTACTTCGGGTTACAGACGCTTCAGGTTACAGACTCCGCTAACCCAGAAATAGTACCTCGGGTTAAGAACTTTGCTTCAGGATGAGAACAGAAATCGTGCAGTGGCGGCACGGCAGGAGACCTCATTAGCTAAAGTGGTACCTCAGGTTAAGAACAGTTTCAGGTTAAGAACGGATCTCCAGAACGAATTAAGTTCTTAACCCGAGGTACCACTGTAAAATGTTATATTAATTTGTTCAGTGTGACCTTTATGTTAGCAAACCTCCAAGTTAGTACATTCTGCATGTTCATCTGGGTGCAGAAATTTTATGAGATCATCTGCTTTCTGTTGGAGAGACACGTTTGGAAGAGAGATTCCTACTCTCCAATGGCAATTCATCCAAGCACATCAAAATTTGCTTAGATTTTACATCTGCCCTCATCCACCTTAAACAAATATTCTCCATAGAAATTCTCAGGCTAGAATAAATCACAGACATTTAGCTTTCTGAATAAGTGAATTTTTCCAGAAGTTACAGCAAACGAGTCTCCATCTGCTGGCAGTAAAACAAATATGAAAAAAGGTTCCAAACAACTTAAAAAGAAGTAACTTGGTTTCCTTACAAGAAGGATCATGCAATCTTTGGGTTAGCATATGTGCAAGCTATAAAATCTCTTTTAGAGAGATTCAGTTCACTTGCAGGGAGCCATGGCTGCATGGCTTCTTGCTTGTTTGTTCTAGGAAGCATGAAGGTTGGGAAAGGGTTGAGGGCAGAGGCTGTGGAGAGCCTGCGAAGCTGAACTTCAATTTCCATCAGTCCCAGGAAGCATGATTCAATGGCCAGGGATAATGGGAGCTCTGAAATGAATTAAGTTCTTAACCAGAGGTACCACTGTATGTATACTAGGACAAATGTGCACCGAAATGCCAGTTTTCAATGGGTCTTTTTGTTTTTTGTTTAAATGCAAACTGATGTGGAAATGTGGCAAACTGAACTTTAGACTGGAAAAATGAGAAGCTGAGAGAAACTGAAACTGACAGATTGATTGATTGATTCATCCATCCCTACTTTTGAGGAGACATGTCTAGAATTGCACTGTTTCAGAGTACCAAAAATCGCTGGGGTGGATCTTGACCCAGTTCATACTTGCTGTTTAAGGGTGAAATAAGTCCTTTATCACCCCACAACTCAAAGCAAAATGTGAGACTTCCCATTTGCCATGCCTTTTAGCCACTGAGTGAGCTTTCCAGTAGTACAGCCCTGCTTCTGAGAGCCACGTGGGTTGCAGGGTAGAAGGTGAAAACTTCTATTTCTCAAACTCAGCTCTACCAAACCACCCATAAAACTGTTCTTATAAAACCATTGCACTGGAGTGCTTCTACAAAGGGAGGGAGAGAATCGTTATAAGAAGTCTCAGCTTTACAGTGCTGCATTATCTGCGTAAAGCTGTATCAGACATGGGCTTAATGTAATAATATGCTCTGCAAGATAGATTAATTTCTCCATCTAGGTGTTTTTGAAGTATTCACGGCTGCCTGACACCAAAAATCGGTTCTGAGGGAGAAAGGTGGCATATGGGGCAGCAATATTTGTTCCACCTCAAATGATCTGAATACTCAAGTCAATTTCTAGAAGAATTGACCTATTTGAGCTTTTAATTGGCTGGCATTATCATTGCCCCTGAATTGTTTGGTTTCATTTTGCATAATGCATATCTGTTTTCTTCTTCTTCTTCTTCTTCTTCTTCTTCTTCTTCTTCTTCTTTTTAAAAAAACCCAAATGGTGCCTCAAAGTTATTGACAGTCAGTGTTTAGTCCTGTCGTGACTTTCTTCCTGAATCAGGTGGGTTAACTGTGAACATAGGGAGCTGCCTTCTTATGGGGTATATATGGGGTACACCTGACCAATGTAACCCGCACTTGTTATTCCTAGAACCATAGAATTGTAGAGTTGGAAGGGACCTGAGGGTCATCTAGTCCAACCCCCTGCAATGAAGGAATGGTTAGTAGCACTTCTCCAAGGTTGTCCAAATGCAAATCTTGAAGTTTGCTTGCCTGCTTTTTTTCAAAAGATAGTTTGAATCTGCTTCCTGAGACTCTTAAACTCAGATTCTGGCCAGGCACTTTCTGCAATGGGAAGCTTGATCTCTCCACCTTTGTGCCATTGGAGCTCCCCTACTGCCAGAGGCTTCTGTGATAAATGAACTCTGGAAGCCATCCTCAACCCATTTTGAACTTGGGAGAGTTCATTATTCTTCTGAGCTTGCTGTCAGTCCATTACTCCTCAAAGCTGCATTGGGGGGGTGGGGGGACAACACAAGCCAGTACAAAACAAGAGCAACAACAGATGCTTAGAGCTACCACTTGATTAAAGAACTCTTAGTCAATCAAGTGTATGAGTTCACAGTGAAATTATATGTGCACAGTTCCTTGGGAGTAAGTGACACGACTTAACCCAATGGGACTTCTAGATAAACATGCCAAGTCAGTGACTCGGTTAGTTATATTTGCATATATTTGCACATACCAAAACAATAGTCCTGAAGCAAAAAGCATCCTTTGTGTTTGTTTGTTTGTTTGTTTGTTTGTTTGTTTGTTTGCTACCTTTCTATGCCCCCTTTCCTCCAAGGAGCTCAAACTGGTGTACATAGCTCTCTCCACAACTCCCCCTCCATTTTTATTCTCACAACTAGGGTTTTTTCCCCAGTCGGAGCTCACCAGGAGACAATGCCTGGCTAAGAGACAATGCCTGGCTAAGGTAACCCAGTAAGCTCCATGGCTCAGTGGTGAACCCTGGTCTCCCAGGTCCTAATGTGTGTGCTGGAACAGGCATCATCTTCCAAATGGCATTTCCTTTCATGTAAGAGAGGAGAAGAAGGTTTATTTTAAGATGGTCCTTGCTGCCTGCACTTTTTCCTAGTACTTATTAGCAGCCCCTGTAATAGCATATGCCAATCTGATTTTTTCACTGTAATTTATTACTGCAGATCAGTCAAGTTGGCATAACTTGATATAAAATACACCCCTCAATGAACTGTTTTCACCCTGGTACAATTCCTTATCTCAAACGAGTCCAGGAAGGCATTGGTAAATATTCTGAGCTCTTAATACTTAATGTAAAGATCAGCACACTAATCCTAGGTTATCAGCAAACTTAATTTTCACCTCCTGCTGAGGTTCTGCAGAGACAATAGTATCTTCCTCTTAAAAAACAACAACCCCAGGATTCAGGAAACATACAGTCAACCAGTTGCGTCATTTTATCAGTAGGGCCATGTCCTTTTTGCTGTCAGCTAGGAAAGGTAAAGAAAATAGCAGATGGGAACTTGTAGGAAATAAACAATAAAAAAGGAATAAAGGTATTATGAGAAATCACCCGTCTAAAAAAGACCCCCTCCCCTTTCCATTAGAATACATTGACTTAAAATAATACAAGAACTCCAATTTTCCAATGGCTGGGTAGCTCTCAAAGCTCCACTGGAACCCCCTCTTTGCACCTCAATAATCTCACAAACCAACACTTCACTGGGCCACAGACCAAGGAATGGGTGAGAGATATGCTGCAGCCTTGCTGGTACAGGTTACTGATGAGGAGAGCATAACTCTCAAAGGAAAGGCACAGCAGGATGGTGCTTATGTAACAAAGGGCATTTGTGAGGTCAGAACTAGTGACATGTCACAGATCTGGCCCTTGAGCAACTTAGGAGGTGAGGTGGAATCCTCTCCCCAAGTTTGCCACCCCTGCTTTAGGGGTTCACCAGATCTCAAACATCTTCTAGGAAGACCTCTAGATTTTGTTTTGAGATGGCGTTTGTCCAGTACTGAAATTCTACCCTCATCGCTGAAGCTAAAGCAGCTGCTTCAGTAACAGTCCCTGTACTACAGGATCAACAAAATGTTTGCAAGGCTGATATTAGGTCACCTTTCCGGTATAGACTGAATACTGTACCAGCGTAAGATTAAGAAATGGTGGAAGCAGCTAGATTCTGTTACACTGAAACCAGCAGCTAAGTGACATTCAGCAAGAGATTGGATTGCATTTTAATAAGCTACAAACAGCCGATAGAGTTGATCCCGTGGAAAATAACTCTTGAAGATTTTCCACTTTGATCATGGAAAGAGAGAATCAGCAAGAATGTCAGTAAATGGAAAACCTCTCTACATACTCAGGAAGAACTCCTTGACCTGTGATGTAACTTAACAGCTCTCTTGCAGAAAGGTAGAATATTTTGGGAAAGCCACATAGGTTTTGATACGATGTCAAAACACTGCAATGGAGGGGAAATAGCAAGGAAAGTGTGGAAAGTTCTTCCGCATGAGTCCCATTGAAATGAATGGGAGCTACAAAGGAGCATAGTAAGTGCTGTTATTGTTCATTTCCTCAAGATTTGTCTTGCAGAAGAACTGCTTGTATTTGGTTACAATTAGAACACATCCACACCACGGATGTAAACTGGTTCCATAATAATTCCCTTTCCAGTGCAGAAATCTGGGAGCTATAACTTTGCACAGAAGGCTAGAGATCTCTAACAGAGCAGCCCCACCAAGCTACAGTTTTCAGGGGTTCGGGTTGGGGGGAATCTTATACCTCAGAGTGGTGTAAAATCAACATGACTTCGTAGTGTAAATCTGTTTTTACCTACAGTTGTGTAAACATACCTGACGATCGCTTTCCTGGAAGGTAGCACATTCTTGGGGCAGTCTTCTTCATGGTCGGTATCCTTGTGAGACTGCTGTGAATCAGGTGGTTGACCTGGTCAGCTGATCTTAGAACCCATTTGGATAGGCTTTGGGCATGGTCAGATGGTGAGAACTTAGGGCTGGGGTAGGAACTTAGGGTAGGGGTCCTGCCCTAACAGCTGAACTTAAGCCTTCAAGTAGTATAGAAGAGAGATGCAATGCAGTATCCGGCTCCCATTCTGATGATGTATGGATGCTTGGGAAGCAGTTAAGGCTCATCATCAAGGATTTCTCTGCAGCAAACCAGCTCAAGAGGACTGGATACATATGGTGGCATTTGTAGTAAATTCTATTTGCAGGTTCAGTAAGTGGCAAGCAATCATACCTGCAGATAGTATTTTTTATTTAGTCGTTTAGTCATGTCCGACTCTTCGTGACCCCATGGACCAGAGCACGCCAGGCACTCCTGTCTTCCACTGCCTCCCACAGTTTGGTCAAACTCATGCTGGTAGCTTCGAGAACACTGTCCAACCATCTCGTCCTCTGTCATCCCCTTCTCCTTGTGCCCTCAATCTTTCCCAACATCAGGGTCTTTTCCAGGGAGTCTTCTCTTCTCATGAGGTGGCCAAAGTATTGGAGCCTCAGCTTCAGGATCTGTCCTTACAGTGAGCACTCAGGGCTGATTTCCTTAAGAATGGATAGGTTTGAACTTCTTGCAGTCCATGGGACTCTCAAGAGTCTCCTCCAGCACCAGAATTCAAAAGCAGATAGTATTAGCATCTGCCTAAATTAGCATCTGCCTAAATCAGCTTCAATCCTACCCCCTACAAACAGAACAAAACAGCAACACCCTGAGAAGTCATTTTGCCAGACAGCTGTAGATGTTTAAACGTCTTTCTTTTTTAATGGCCAAATTAAAATAAAAACCTCTCTCCCCAATCCCCACTGTGACACACAAACGTCCAGGCAGCAGTCTTGTTTAAAATCAATTGTTAGATCGCTGTGCAGGTCATACCCAGCGACTCTTGAGTTGGTTGGCATCCATTTGTCTTGGGAAACAATGGAGGAGTGCACATTTAGAGGTGAAGTCGAACCATTGGAAGGTTGATGTGTTTGCTGTGGCTGTAGAGACAGATACAGGAAAGATATGTTTTGTTGCAGCTGGGGCAGGTGAAGGTGTTTGGTTGTGCTAATGCAGATGCACTATGTTAACATTCATTGCTAGTGTCCAGACTGTCAAAAAGCACAACACTGGCCCATGTAATTAAAAGTAGTTCACTAGATTGAGGGAAAAGGTAGCTCTTTCAAAATCACTCAACAGTTTCAGAATGTAAACATAGCAAAGTCTGTAATCCATCTATTTACAGACTAGCTGATGCCTTTATGGGCTACTCATAAAGTATCCAATAGGAATCAAGCCATACCCAAGGAATCAGGTCATTAACCAGCAAGGAATATTTAATTATTAATTGGGAAGTATAACCTGCCCCAACCCAAAGGCAGGAAACAGTAGCCTCTCCAGAGAACAGAATGAAATTTAACCAAGATTGAAATCCCCATTCAGCCATGAAGCTCACTGAGTGACCACTGTCTCTGAGTCTACATCGCAGGGTTGTTTTAAGGAGGAAACTGGATTGGGGAGAACCAAGTATGCCACGTTCACCTCCTTGGAGGGAGAGTGGGATGGAAATATAATAAATAAGTAGCAATACATAAAATCCATTGGCATTTCTCCTCCTTTTCCCAACATAACCCTGAGGCTCCAGACATTAGCCAAAGCAAGTGCATCTGAGAGGTGTGCAGCAGTGAATTGCAGAAGTGGATTCCAGAGACCACAGGCTTGAACAATTTCAAGAGTCCAAGGGAGACAGTGGCCAAGGTGCTTATTGAGAGGGCAGGGCACACGGAGCCAAAGCAGATGCAACCCCACCCAGTTAGGAAGCCCCATCCCATCCCCAGCATATTTGTTCCAAATGCATTGCTACTTGTATTGTTGTTGTTGTTCTTTAAATTGTCATGAGCCACGTTAGAAGCCAATTTATGATTGGCAAGCTGGATAAAGATACGCAAAGAAATTAGACCTTGGAGTATTTCAGTGCCAGAGCTTCCCCATCTGCACTGGCTCAGTACACCAGCAGCTTCACTCTGTTACAAAACCTCAGGCAAGGCTGGGTGCCTGGGACTGTCAAGTCTGATTAGCAGACATCATAAACAATTATTTGCTGTCTATTGCTGCTGCCACTACAGTCGGAAGTGGAAATGTACAGAATGAACGCCAAGCTTGCTCAGGAGTCTTTGGTGAAGTACTTCATCTAACGCGTTGTGGAAGTCCAAGGCTCAGAGTTTTGCACGTCTTCTAACGTTTGACATTGCACAGCTCACCTAAACACCAATATCAACATGATTCAAAGTGTATGGCTTCCTGCAAAAAACACTGAGAATGTAGTTTGTATGGGGGGGCTGGGAATCATAGCCCTGTGCAGCTCCCAGGAGTCTCCAGAGGAAGTAATGTGCTTTAAATGTATGGTACACATATGACATTACAGTCATACCTCGGGTTACAGATGCTTTGGGTTTTGCGATTTCAAGTTGCGCACCGCGCCGAACCCAGAAGTACAGGAACGGGTTACTTCCAGGTTTCGGCGCATGAGCAGAAGTGCTAAATCATGCTTTGCGCATGCACAGAAGCACCGAATTGTGACCCGCACGTGCACAGATGCGGCGCTGCGGGTTGCAAATGCTGCGGGTTGCGAACATGCTTCCCACACGGATCACGTTTGCAACCCGAGCGTCCACTGTAATCAGCAACACGCTAGTCCCCTCCTTGCCGTGCATTAGATCCCTGGCCTGCTGTTGTCCTTTTTTTTCCCCCAACCCAAGACAGGAGATAATATCAGTCTGTTCTAGAGATTTATGCTGAGTGGAATTGTGTTAAATAAATTTTTCAAAAAATCTTTTGGAGTTCTGAACAAGTTTTAGAAGCCAGGTTTCTTTAAACTGCCATCAATCACTATTAAAATATATTTTTCCATGAAGTTTCTTTTTATATAGAGCTGTGTTTAATTATTTAAAATGAAGATTAAAAATGCCCTTTTGCATGATTTTAAAGACAACTGTTGGGGTGTCTCAGTTTGTAGAGCATGAGACACGTGGGTTTGAGTCCCACATTGGGCAAAAGATTCCTGCATTGGACTAGGTGACCCCTGTGGTCTCTTCCAGCTCTACAGTTCCATGATTCTAAAGGGCCCCTTTGAGTTCATGCCCCTGCCACGAAAACTCATTTTAAAAAGACCTGGGGCAGCATGTGCAATTTGTCAGCATTAGCAGTCAAGGGGAGGGAAGAACGAATGGAAGAGGTAGCCTTGGGTCAACAGATCCTTGGATTACATGGGTGTTTGGGACTGGCAGGATGAGGGTGGGAGAAATTGTTTGGGCAGGTGGTGGGATTTTGGAAAGGATTCAGGGGACAAGTGGAAAGCTGGTTATGGGATTTGGGTGGGGCGAAGACAAGCTGGTAAGGCAGGCAGCTGGTGAAGGGGCAGCAGCAATGCCAGTAAAGGGGGTTTGGCATGTAAACTGTGAAAGGCTGGCACACTGGAAAGGGGATTGGATGGTGAGGTGTTTCGAAGGTGGTTGATGGGTGCAGGAGTGCCATGACCCTGGGGTGATCAGCTTGATAGCTCAGTTGGTTACAGCATGGTGCTGATAATGCCAAGGTTGCAGGTTCGATCCCCATATGGGACAGTTGCATATTCCTGCATTGCAGAGGTTTGGACTAAGGTGGTCTTCAGGGTCCCTTCCAACTCTACAATTCTATGATTCTATTATTCTATTCCTCATCTTCAAGGAAGAAGGCTGTAGATTTGTATGAAGTATCAGATGAATAAATATAATGAATAATAACAATGCTGATGCCTGATTGAGGTTGGTTTGGTGGAATTGACATTTTTGCCAATCAAATACACTTCCCTGCTTACTGGGAATGTGACCCTCTGATCTGCAGTTTATTATTCATAGAGTGCTTCCTTGCAGTGATTTTCCTTCAAAAACTGGCAGTCCACAGGGTTACCACACTATTGCAGCATACTCTGCATCATGGTCTCATTCAAGAGAATTTTCCTAATATATATCTTAGGGGCGGTGGGATTGTTTTATTTAGATTTTTAAAAGCAGAATCCAGCAAAAGACATACATTTCCTCCATGGGTGCAGGCTTGCTACACTCCAATTCCTACCTCCATTTCTCGCCTCAGTTTACTTCTTGCCAAATATCCCACACATACCAATTTGATGTTATTATATAAACAACCCCCCTTCACATTAAAGTAATGGTAGACTTGCAGATAAGCAGTCAACGTTAAATTTAACCATGCAGCAATAAACAATGACTAAATTAAAGTGCAAGAGTAAAAGCCAATTGCATTTCACAAGAATTCAGGCAGTTATAATCAACTAGGAAACAACCTCCGAAGAAAATAAAACGAACAAGATGCTTTCCAGAAAACAAACCTCTTAACGTCTTGTCCAGCGGGCATCCCCCAACTGCAATTTGCTCAAATAAATGTGTGCGAGATAATAAAGGTAAACACAGAAAACACTGTTGTAAACACAACTTTAGGGTCATTGCTGCACACACATCCCCAGCCATCACAACGTCTCCTAGTAGCGATGTGCAAACAAGCACTCTTTGTGTGTGGGATGGGGGGGGGGGACACAGGGTCACACCAGACAGATCTCTAACACACTTGCCAACTATGCTGTACAAACTATATGTTCAGCAAGTCATGCAAGGGAGGACGACTGGCCAGCCAGTTTATGATCCTAAAGCTCTTCTAGGCAGGGATGTGTCCTTGTGTTGTAATAACTATTACAAGTATCATTAACACCAATGGCCCTATGTAAATAAATAATAAATTTGCTCTGTTTTGCTACATCAGCTGTCTCTCAAGTTTTGTTTTAGTCCTATATTTAAAACATTAAAAATCCAAACATATGAATTGCCTATGTCATCTTATGAAGGCAAACACGGGCACGGTCAGGATTTATGTCGGCGGGGCGGGGGAGAGGACACCCACCTGTCCTGTTCCAGAACCGAGCTACCTGTGACACGATTGGGCAGTTTGCAGAAGCAACGCCTAAAGCTCAGTCAGGTTTCCAGTTGTGTCACTAGAATGCGCCACCATATCATTCAAATGAACTCAGCGAGCATTTCAATTCCAAATATTCTAATTATTTCTAATTTTAGTTAAGCATTTTTATGATTGGGGGGCAGCTGCCCCCAATTTCCCCTGGCTATGACCATAAAGGCAAACTTGACTTTCAAAACAAATTCTGATTATCCTTATCTGACCACTTAAGGGTTCAGTATTTGATTTGTCTGACCAGTGAAATATTGCAATTATAAAACATTGGGTTCTGAAATGCCAATGAATTCAAGGTTCTGCCAGGCCCAGGCACACCACTTTCTGCAAGTCTCCACCCACAAGCCACCAGGTTCTATTCAGGCTCCGCCCCAACTTCCTGTGTGCCGCACTTGGCTCCACCTCCAATCTGCCAGATTCTCTAGGTGCCACGTTTGGTCACAGCAGGTTCATCAGGCTCTGCCTGCTCAGGTTTCAAGCATCACCACTTGTCCTGCACTCCGGCAACTGTGATTTCCGAAGTTACAGGAACTATACAGAATGAAATTCTTCAGACTTTTTTTTTTTAATGTTTATGTCCTACTACGTGGGTTCATATTGGGATATACAATCTTGTCTGCAAGTCACACCAAGTCACTAAGGCAAAAGTTTAGAGGACTTTCTGGAGAAGTTTAACAGGTCTCGCCGTCACTTGAATGACAGATGTACTCAAGGTCTTGGTGACATTGGCAGTGGTACAGAGGCAATGTTTTTCCTTCTCTCTCTCTCTCTCTCTCTCTCTATATATATATATATATATGTAAAAGGACAAAGTGTTCTGAACCATTTTACTAACCTGTCAGGAATACAGATTATTTCCTTTAATACCTCTCATCTAACCAACCCACTCCTTTTCACTACGGAACTAGTAATTTTCAAATCCTTATTTATAATGGGGGAATAAGGAATGCTATAAGGTGACTTCCAAAGGGCACAGAGACCACAGACAGCACAACCTGGGATCCGTTCTGTCTTTGGCCAACCCTCTGGGGACCACATGCTACACGGTGCATGTGGTAACACCACTCTTCCCCCCCCCCACACTCTTGCATGTGTGCATGCACACACACACACACACACACACACACAGGTGGGCATTCAAACAGGTACATAGACCCCTTCGCCAGCTGATCCATGACATGATGGAGGATCCTAGAATAGATGCGTCTTTGGCCTGATCCAGCAGGGCTTTTCTTATTTCAATGCTGGGAAAAGGGGCTCTGCAGGGGAGAAGAAAACTAGTGGGGCAGCTATAAAAATGCTAGCACACATTTGCAAAGCTAAGCAGGGTCTGGTGTGGTTTTGAATTGGATGGGGAACCGCGTGTTGAGATTCCTGCATTGCAGGAGGTTGGACCAGATGGCTGTAAGGGGGAGTCATTTCCAGTGCTTTGATTCTATGAAAACCCTCTACCAATGCAGAAAAATATGAAGGGTCAAAATCCCTCCCCAAGCTGTAGCGGTATTGTGGTGCAGTATTCACACTTTCCCAAGCCCTCATGAGAGCCCAGGGCAGTAGAGGCAGGTCTGTAGGTACTGAGACTATTATCTGAGCCTTGGCATCAAGGAGAACATCATGGCACCAGGGAATTGGAGGGAGGACAACTCACTCTCAACAGAAGAGTTCCCTGCCTTCTTTTTCATTAACTTCCCCAGGAACTGCTTTTGGACACCCCTTTCCTGCCTGCTCTCTTGCTTTGTGGTCAGGAATGGAAAGTTGGATTTGAAGTTCCAGTGTGGTACAGAAGCAGGAGAACAGGTTGACCAACCTATTGTTTGGTTGGTGGAAGAAAGGTTGAGGGCAAATAAGTATGTTGTGTTTTCATGCTTCTCCCTACCCCTTCCTGGTTGGGGACTCCTCAGGAATCCCTCTCTGTTTCTGTTTCCTCTTTGATATTTATTTATTAGGCAGTGTCTTATCGTAGGCCCTGCCAGTGTTGTGCTTGTTCATGACTGTTGGCCATGCTGCCCGAGGCTGATGGAAGTTGTAGCTCAACAATACAGTGGTACCTCGGGTTAAGAACTTAATTCGTTCCGGAGGTCCGTTCTTAACCTGAAACTGTTCTTAACCTGAAGCACCACTTTAGCTAATGGGGCCTCCTGCTATCGCTGCACCACCACTGCACGATTTCTGTTCTCATCCTGAAGCAAAGTTCTTAACCTGAGGTGCTATTTCTGGGTTAATGGAGTCTGTAACCTGAAGCGTCTTTAACCTGAAGCATATGTAACCCAAGGTACCACTGTATCTGGAGGGGACCAGGTTGGGGAAGACCAGTGGCGTAGCGTGGGGGGTGCAGGGGGGGCCGGCCGCACCGGGCGCAACATCTGGGGGGGGCGCACTTGCACTCGCAGCTCTCTGCCCCTACCTGGCTCACTCTCTCTCTCTCACTGCAGTGCTGGCTGTGCAAATCCAATCCGAGCCGCCGGGTCGCCGCCCACTGTGTGGGGGGGGTGCCAGGCATGCGGTGCGGTGCGGAGAGAGAGCGAGGGACTATCTGGGGGAGAGACAGTGCAGCGGGGGGCGCAAATTACTTGCCTTGCCCCGGGTTAGGGGGCACAAATTACTTGCCTTGCCCCGGGTGCTGACAACCCACGCAACGCCACTGGGAAAGACTGATACCTGGTAGCTGGTACCTGTTATACTTATTGGTCTCTTGCTTCTTTTGGGGTCTCTCTCTGAGCTACAATTCCTAGAGTAGTTTAACTATCAATAATTCTCCACAGGGAACCCTGGGAACTGTAGCACTGTGAGGGAAATAGGGCTCTCCTAACAACGCACAGCAACACACAGCAAATTCCTAGGAATTTCTGGGAAAAGCAAAGACTGCTTAAAGTGGAATGATCTTGCTTTAAATGTATAACACAGAAGGGGCCTGGGAATGCCTGTCCATCTTTACTCTTAAGCCGCAAGCCTGCGGTCAATGAGTGTCCTCTTTTAATCTCTTTGAGCTGCCGAGATAGCATCTGCCTAGATGCCTAGATAGAACTGCAGTTTCTGAAGTGATGATTAACTTTCCCCAAAGGTTCAGGCTTCCTATTTTATGGTACACAATGAAATACAGCTTGTCAGCTCCCAGGCTGAGAAATATGCAGCAAATAATACACAACCCTGCAAGTGAGAGAGGGCTTCAATTCTTCAAACCATTTGAAAGTGTAGGCAGCTAACTATCCCCCCCTGAATTCACAGGAACAGACTTAAAAGAGGTTTAGGGTGATTTTCCTTCCACTACCGCGGATCAGAAGTCATTCAGAGACCATTAAAGCCAGCCTTACCAGAAACAGCCAATCTCTGGATCTCATAAAAATGCAGCCTCTGAAATGTGATTTAGTGTGCTTTGGGAATGAACTTTCCTTCATCCAAATTTCCTAGCAGGGACATGGTACCAGCTGTTTTTCATCTTCTCTATTGAAGAACAGACAAAGCTCTGGTACTTGGGTACCAATCATCTTGGAGCAGGCTTAGTCAATATGTGCACTCCAAATAAGCTTTGTGTGGGGCCCTAGGACACATTCCAAAAACACATAGTGGGGCAACCATGCAGAAACCAAGCAGGTCTGGATCTGTGCAGTGCTTCAGATGGGCACTGAAGACCTTTCCCAGTCTGTGTCTGCCCTGGTTTTTTCATTGTTTTATCACTTGTTGGCCTCCCCTGAGTTCCTTTGGGAAGAAGGATAGGACATAGATTTAGTAAACAAATAAATAATCTTCCTACACCTGAATAATGTACAGAATATACTTTGAGCCCCTTTCTTGCAGGAGGAATGTGCAGATATCTTGTTTTCATTGTGGTGTCTGCTAGAATCATTAGATATGTACCAAAGCCTCAAACCTCTGGCTTTCCCAACCAAAAGATCAATTGTCTACTTCCAGTTTGGGCATCCACAGTTTTGTTAAAAATATATATACTATATAAATGTGCAGTGTGTTTAAATCTCCCCCTTCTTCCTCCTACAGTATTAGAAATAATAAATGGTTTGCCCCAAATTTGAACAGGGTATTTACTACAGAACCAGAAACATAATGTAGGTAATGTTGAAAGCCAGTGCTTATCCCTGTATAGATTTAAATATATTTGGATAGTTTCCCGTGTCTTGTTTGGCGCTATCATAATCTATAGGGTTTTTAAGGCAGCAGGAAATAGTAAGAAAACAAGCTTTCCAGCACATATGCTAGTAAATCTGTCTAAAGAAAAAAGACCCAAGTGTTCATCTCATGTTTGAACTAGTACTACATCACACTTAGAATCAGACTGAAAATGGGAAAGGAAAAGTGTGAGCTAGATTTCTCCCACCACCTGCCCCATCGCCAGCTTCAAAAGGTATTGCTGGAAGCATAGCATGCCAGTTCACTTGTCTATGATTTGACTTCAGTCATCCAACATTTGCTAAACGTCAGTCATCTATCTTCTTCTTCTTTTTTAACTCGGCTTCATTCATCTATCCCTTGTTAGCTATGAAGTCACCTGTCAGGGAGAGCTTTCCAGATAAGGACTCTTGTCCCCTCTTTAAAAATCTGGTTCACCCTAATACTTCTGATGGTTAATAGTGAGCCAGCTGAACTGTAAAGGTAAAGGGACCCCTGACCATTAGGTCCAGTTGTGACCGACTCTGGGGTCGCGGAGCTCATCTCGCTTTACTGGCCGAGGGAGCCGGCGTACAGCTTCCGGGTCATGTGGCCAGCATGACTAAGCCGCTTCTGGCGAAACAGAACAGTGCACGGAAACACTGTTTACCTTCCCGCCGGAGTGGTACCTATTTATCTATTTGCACTTTGATGTGCTTTCGATCTGCTAGGTGGGCAGGAGCAGGGACTGAGCAACGGCAGCTCACCCCGTCGCGGGGATTCAAACTGCCAACCTTCTGATCGGCAAGTCCTAGGCTCTGTGGTTTAACCCACAGTGCCACCCGCGTCCCTACAGCGCCACCCGCGTCCCTAGCTGAACTGTAGAGTGCATTAAGGCCAAAAAGAAGACTAGGAACAGGGATTAAGCTTGAGGATGTGCATGAAAATATGGATGTTGACATTCAAAGAACTTAAAAACCCCATGTGGTCCAGCATCCTATTCTCACAAGGGTCAACTGGGTGCCCATGAGAAGCCTGTAATCAGGACCTGAGTTCCACAAGACTCTCCCCACTTGTGCCAGCAGCTGTTAAATTCAGTGGCATGTTTTCTTAGTTCTAATAATCATAGCTTATTTGGATTGAAAATGAAACCAGTTTTTTATCCCTTGTTGATTTACTGATTTACTTGCTCTGAGACCCAAGGCCGAAGGCCACCTAATAAAGGTTTCACAGTCCATCCATCAATTAAGTTGGCCTATGAGATTGCATTACCCAATGTGCCCACTCCACCGCTTCGATCAGCGGAATGGGCACTTTTACAGGTGCCATATAATACCTGCACCCCATCTGTAAGAACTTGATTGTTTAGTGTGACAGCACTGACACTCTGGAACTCCCTGCCTCTTGATATCAGGCAAGCACCTTCATTGAATTCTTTTCGGCACCTGCTGAAGACATTCTTATTTAGACAAGCCTACTTAGATGTTTAGAAATTTCATATGAGTCTCAGTTTCTTTTAGTCTATTCTATTGTGGTTTTAACTTTCTACATGTTTTAAATAATGATTGTAACTTTTTTTTAGTGATAATGTTATTGTTTTATCTTTGCTGTACCGTAAACCGCTTTGAGGTTTTTTCCCTACAATCCAGCAGTATGTACATTTTATGAAATAAAGAAAGAAAGATGCAGATATATATTTAAATCTATGATTATACAAACTGAAACTATTTTCGGCTGAGTCAGGCTATTATATGGTCCTTCACTGCAGAACCTACTTTACAAGATAATATAGGCTATGGATCAGACCACCATTTATCTTGTTCAGTAGTCCGTTTTCAGCAGTGGTCCAGCCAGAGAATGGTGCAGTAGTTTGTCCCTGTTGTTTGTCCTCAGCACCTGACATTCAAAGGTATACTGCTTCAGTACATGGAGTATCCATTAAGTTCTGTGCATCATGAGTCTAAAGGGTTTACATGTGATCATACCCTATATGGGTGAGGAAAAGACTGCCTGAACAAATTTTAGACAAATCGCATACAGCTGCCAGCATGACAACAGGTGTGAATTAATGCAGGTGGGTCACATTCCTACAAAGGGTGGAATCAGACAAGCCAAAAGGTGACCTAGCCAAGATATCAGCATTTCTAGAATCCAGCCAGCTCATACTCTTATTGGCATTGCCATGCTATAGGCAACGAGGTGCATAAAAGGATTATCTGCTTAGGTGACAAGAATTGACTTTGCCAAAATATGAGGAGACGCCCTGTACTGTGGATTCATTTTGTTATGTCATGTTTATTTTGCTTTCTCTTCCTCCAGGATCTAATTAAGCCCATTATAAAATCAACAGTGAGCAAAAAGGACAACTTCGTCCATGTACCCAAATGAATAAGTGGGCCAGTGTGGGGAAATTCCACAGAGTTGCGCAGCAGCTGCTCTTTGAGCTCAGACAGCAAGGAGGCCTATGGTACCATGCAGCTTACAATGGCATAAACTAGACTAGAGCCAACTTTGTCAGATGCATGAAGAATCCTACAATTGTAGAGTTGGAAAGGGTCCTGAGGATCATCTAGTCCAACCCCCTGCAGTGCAGGAATATGCATCTGTACAATAAGGGGATAAAATCTGCAACCTTGGCATTATCAGCACCACACTCTAACCAAGTGAGCTTTCCAGGCTCCAGCAGAGTTCTGGTTCATGGCTTTGAAGCTGGGCTCACCCCTGTTTTGTAGGGACTGGCATGTTTGTATTGGAGTGGGCTACAGAGAAAGAAAGAGACGCTGATGGCGCTGTGGGTTAAACCACAGAGCCTAGGGCTTGCTGATCAGAAGGTCGGCGGTTCGAATCCCTGTGACGGGATGAGATCCCATTGCTCGGTCCCTGCTCCTGCCAACCAAACAGTTCAAAAGCACATCAAAGTGCAAGTAGATAAATAGGTACCGCTCCGACGGGAAGGTAAACGGTGTTTCCGTGTACCACTCTGGTTCACCAGAAGTGGCTTAGTCATGCTGGCCACGTGACCTGGAAGCTGTACGCTGGCTCTCTTGGCCAATAAAGTGAGATGATTGCCGCAACCCCAGAGTCGGCCATGACTGGACCTAACGGTCAGGGGTCCCTTTACCTTCACCTTTACAGAGAAAGAAAGCAAAATGTGGACAGGGAAGGAGGCAGGGTTTTGCAAGCTGGCAGGAGGAAGCAGCCTTATTTTATTAAATATTATATCTATTTCACCCTTCTTTGTGTAAGTTCCCAAGACTGTTCGTGATGACAGGAAAACAATAAGGAAAACAATCCAGTCTGCTAAAACCGCACCAGCAGCAACTGTTTAAAAAGCCTGGGTAAATATGAAGACAACAAAGGGTTGGCCCTGTGCTCTTGGCAAAACTAACGCTGCTTTGCTACCGTTGCCTGCCTTGCTTCCCATGCTCAGTCTGTTCATCTGCAGATAAACAGTTCTCTCTCTCTCTCTCTCTCTCTCTCTCTGTTTCTCTCTCTCTCTGTTTCTGTTTCTCTCTCTCTCTCTCTCTCTCACACACACACACACACACACCTCTGCAAGTGTCTGGGTACCCTCTTTTCACAAGTGTAGTGGCTGTACTTCAGGAATGGGGAACCTGTAGCCCTCCAGATATGGCTGGACTTCAGCTCTCATCAACCCCAGCCAGCAGCTCAAATAATCAGGGATGAATGGAGCTTCAGTCTAGCAACATCTGGCTGGCCACAGGTTTTCCATACCCTGGTTTACCACTTGGGAAACGGGGAGCTTGTCACCGGCACACAAAACACATATTTAATGGCAGTGTTGCCTTGTGCAATAACTGCTTCATTTAATACCCTATTGTCACTCAGTAGCTGGTCAGTTCCAGGCATACCCATTCCCCTAGCTGCCGCGCAACAGACTGGCATATTGTTTCAGGCAAGCACTGGTCCAAGCCAGCTTTCACTGTCAAGACATCTTTGGCTTTCTCCGAGTGCGAAATTCCTGGTGTGCCTTGTGCAGGACACGTAAGCTGCTAATTGCCTCAAGAGCAAGACTTTTTCCCTTGAAGGAGAATTCAGGCTAAGGGAGGTTTTGCCTCCATATCCCTTTCCATGCCACCCGAGAAACAGCTGTTAACTACCAGATGCCTAAAGTGGATGGCAAAACTATGGGACGAGCAAGGGCTTTGCTATGCGCAACTGTTCCCTCGCTGAAATGCCAGAGAACTCTTGCATTGCTTCCCAGTGACAGAGGGAAAGTGTGTGTTCCTGTGGATGATGTCCAAGTTCTTTAATTGGACCACAATTTAGAAGAGGTCAAGGATACCCAGTTGCACGGCCTGATGCCCTGGAGTCTAAGACATCGGCGGACATAATATTAAAAGGAGGCTCAGAAGGGCATTTGTCAGATGCACTGCCAATCTGTCTTCACGGCTGAACTGACAGACAAGCATCCCATCAAACGAAGCAGTGGCTCAACTTGTCAGTCCTGTTCTTTTTTTCACCTTCATTGCTGCTACTTCCTTCTGCAATAGGAGAACATTAACAAAGCAGCCTGCAGTCAAGTGTGTAGGAAACTTCCAGTCTCAAGCAACTACCTGCAGGAAGCCATGTCAATTTTCACCAACCAGAGCAGAGGGGAGGCAGCAAAGGTTGCGGCAGCAAAGGGGATTGGGGGCACACAGGCCAATCTAATTTAGGCATGAAGGCTCATTTGCAGTGCAGTCACAGTGAAGCGAGCTGTTTTATTGTGTCATATCTGTCTTCTCTGACTCTTATCGGCCCCAGCAAGCATGGAATGATGTGAGTTGTAGTTAAACAAGATCTGGAGGGGCCACAGGTTTCCTGCTCCTGGTTCTCTTGAAATAATAATAATAATAATTTATTATTTATACCCCGCCCATCTGGCTGGGCTTCCCCAGCCACTCTGGGCAGCTTCCAAAAATAATAATATTAAAATACTGTAATACATCAAACATTAAAAGCTTCCCTATACAGGGAAATAGCTCTCTTGAAATGGACAAGTAGTCATTGCAGTTGATACATCATTTTAGTAACATGCTCAGTATAAGAACCTGTCTTATACCAAATCAGGTGACTGGCCTATATATCTATTAACTACATTGACCGGCAACTGCTCTGCAGGGTTTCAGACAGGGGGTGCAGGCTTCAATCAGCTATGACTTGGGCTTCAGGTACTGGCCAAACAATAAGCCTTATTAATCTGGTGCCAGATTGGCCAAAGAGCTTGGCACCATGACTTTCACAATAGGTTTCCATTCTGGCCTCCCTTGCAGTTTTTGAAAGTCTTGGCTTCTTTGAGTCACTTACAATACAGTACTGCTAGTTGGCTGCAAGCAAAACAGATTGCATATTCTGCTCCAATGGCTAAAGAAACACCCCAAGGTTCTCCAGATTTTGCCGGATTACATCTCCCAGCATCCCTGACCATTGGCTGTGCTGGGGCTGATGGCAGTTGTAGTCCATCAATGTCTAGAGTGCCATAGGTTCCCTAGTCTAAATTGTCCTGTATTCTGGAAAGCACAGATTGTGAGCATCTCTCTCCCAGTTTAAATTCTGAAGTTCTACAGTCCAGAAACAGCTACACCAAGCAATATGCTGTGTCTAACCCATCTCCTGCTTTCAAGCAAACTATGCTCAGGATTGCAACAAGAGATTAAGAGTCTCATGCTCTACCAACTGAGCTATCTGGGAACACATACTTGTTTTTCAGGAGCCGCTAACCTGGTGCCCACAGAAGCACATGTGCCCACAGAGGCCTTCCCTGGTGCCTGCAGGCTCCCCCACCCCCTGCTTAAATTAAGCTTGAATAAAGCATTCTGTTGTAAGCAATAGATTACTGTGTCCTTGGTCACAATTTGTGTGCCCACAACAGTTTCTTGATTTTGCAAATGTGCCCACAAGCTCAAAGACATTGGTGACCCCTTTGCTAGAATGTCACTAGTATAGGAAAGTACCAAAATATGTAAAGTACCAAATATTTAAAGGAAATCTGCTTTTCCAGTCAAGCATCTCCATGGACTCGGCTATACAGCTGCAAATATTTGTGGTATTTGAAGAAGTGTGCATGTACACTAAAGCTTATACCCAGAATAAACTTAGTTGGTCTCTAAGTGCTACTATGGGACGTGGGTGGCGCTGTGAGTTAAACCACAGAGCCTACGGCTTGCTGATCAGAAGGTTGGCGGTTCGAATCCCCATGACGGGGTGAGCTCCCATTGCTCAGTACCTGCTCCTGCCAACCTAGCAGTTCGAAAGCACATCAAAGTGGAAGTAGATAAATAGGTACTGCTCCAGCGGGAAGGTAAACGCTGTTTCCGTGCGCTGCTCTGGTTTGCTGGAAGCGGCTTAGTCATGCTGGCCACATGACCTGGAAGCTGTACGCCGGCTCCCTCGGCCAGTAAAGTGAGATGAGCGCCACAACCCCAGAGTCGTCTGCGACTGGACCTAATGGTCAGGGGTCCCTTTACCTTTAAGGTGCTACTGGACAATTTTTTAAGTTTTTAATTTATTTCAGCTGCAAATAAAACGTTTTAAGTGCAACATACAATGTGACACTAGATGGAGATAGTGAGCCTTATGGAAAATTCAATGTATTTTTAAAAAGGCTTTTTAAAAAAGCATTTTCGAAATGGTTTTTATATGTGTGTGGATTCCACCCATATGTTGCTTTTATGTTATTGAAGATAGAGAGAGAGACGGGGATAAAGTCAACAGTTCCACATTACAGGTACTGTACAGTATATTACTTACAGCCAGGCTCTTAGAGAAGCCTCAGAGGAAAATTCCATTCATCAAAAATGGTGTTTTGTTTCCCCCTTTCTTCTATTAGCACATATTGCATCTTTTGTTGAGTCTGTATTTTATTCACTTTACTGACTTAGAACAACTTTTTCTGCAAATCCACCCCAACAGACAATTTATCTAACCTGCACTTTCTCTCCCACCGCCACAGCTTTGAGGTCAGGAAAAACGAATGCAAAAATATGGCGTAATGCCTAGCTTCTCATCAAATTCCAAGGAAACTCTTTTTGCATTGCATACTTCAAGGGAAGCTGCTGTTCTTCTCAGTGACTTTTAATAAAATGTAAGAAGTAGTAAGGGGGAAGGTGTCTTTGTCTGAAACTTTCAGCAGCATCGCTTGTCGTTAACTCGAGGCACACATTACCCTGTAGTTGCTATAGTTTATGGTGCAAGTTGGAGACCGAGGCTGAAAGTGGTACATAAATTTCCCAACACTGTCATATCTTGAAGGGGATAAAGTCAATATCTGGGTCAAAGCCACAGGGCAGATGGCGCAGGACTTTCATTGCAGAGAAATAGGAATATTCCTTTTGGTTGGAAAAAGGGGTGGAAAAGGAAAATAGAGAAAATGCTGATGAAGACTGAACACCCCAAACCAGCAAGGAAAACCCAATGCATGACATGAAGCAAGTGAATGGTGCTCCACATGTCTTGTAGCCAAAATATTTTGAGGTTATGAATGAAATTGCTTCCCGTCTTACGCAGGCTACTTATATATGAGAGCTGTGAAAATCTGCAGAACTGCCGGTGTGCCACCTGCAATCATACAAATATGCCAAACTGAGAATGATCTGGAGAATCTCAGCTTTCATTTTAAAAGTTCCTGGCCATTATGGGTGCAGGGAGAACCATAAAAGCACATTGCTAAGCAAAAGACATAGTCGAGGAAGGGGCCTCTCACTGAAGCAGCAATTAACCACTTGCTATGGCTCCCTTTATTTGCCTTCCTGGAAATAAAAACGAATTATCCCTCTCCTTCCACTTTTCCATAAACAAACAACAGCTTCTAGGAATCTTTGGGTGGAGTCCTTAGATTCATATAATTGTAGAGTTGGAAGGAAGCCCAAGGGTCATCTAGTCTGACCCCCTGCAATGCAGGAATCTTAGCTAAAGAATCCATGACAGATGGACACCCAGCCCCGGTGTTATGTACTGAGTTGAATAGGATCCAAAGAATTGGTCCTAGAGCAATAGGATTCAGAATGCAGCAGTATGATTGGTCCTAGAACAATGCAGCAGTATGATTGGTCCGGAGCTCCAGGTGGAAGTGAATCCACAACCTGATTGGCCTACAGGAGAATCCCGGAATTAGCCAATCACGTGCAGCCCATTGTGTAAATAATGTATATAAAGCAGATATTTTGGGGAAACATTCATTCCTCCTCACTGCTATGAGCCGAATAAAGAGCATGAAATCCACTCTCGACTCCAAGTATATTTCACCCTGCTTAAAAACCTCCAAGGAATGAGGTCCACAACCTCCAAGGGAGAGCATTCCAATCTTGAACGGCTCTTACTGTCAGAAAGCTGTTCCTGATGTTTAGTTGGAATCTTTTTTCTTGTATCTTGAAGCCGTTGGTTCACGTCCTACCCTCCAGAGCAGGAGAAAACAAGCTCGCTCCATCCTCCACATGACAAACGTATGCCAGAGGGAGAGGCCAAGTGGTCAGAGACCATTTTGACCAGAGAAGTGGTGGAGCAGCAAAAGGGCCAGGAACATAGGAAACTGACTTATTAGTTCATCTGACTCCTTAGGGTTTCTTTCGGCCCTTTCTGGAAATGTTGGGGGCTGAATCAGCAACAGGCATGCCAATCAGATGCTCAACCACTGAGCTACGAACCCTTCCCCACGTGGTCCCTTTCTCTTCCTTCTTTTCTGACCCCCTTCCAAAGGTACTTTCCCATGGAGAACACAGCCACAAAGCATGTGCTGCACATGTCAGCCTGGATAGCTCAGTTGGTTAGAGGGTGGTGGTGATAATGCCAAGGCTGCAGGTTTGATCCCAGCTGCATATTCCTGCATTGCAGGGGGTTGGACTACATGATCCTCAGGGTCCCTTCCCACTCTGTATTTGCAAGTGACGCGTCATTAGGGCCTTATTTTTGGCCCAAAGCAAATGTTTGGCTAAAGCTGGAATGCATCACTTTAGCGAACAGGGAGCGTTTCATGCACCATGCTGACAAAATGAATGCTAATAATGGAGTCTCAAACTCGCATAAGATAAATTTAGCTACGACAGAAAAATGGAAACCCCATATTCAGAGGCAGCATACTGGGTGCTGGAGCAGGCCACAAAGAAAGTTGTTGTTTTATGCTCTGCTTTTAGGGTTCCTTGATGGATCATCTAATATAACATGGCTCTTATTATGTCCTTATTGAAATGCTGTGAACATGTAGATTTTAGCCAGGATTTGTTCATCATTAGTAGCTTAATCTGTGAGAAACAAAGCAGAAAAGAATGTAGTATCAGCTTCCCACTCGTGTTAAGCCATCAGTGCAAGACCAATGAAACTCAGTCAAGAACTGAAAATCAATACAAGCATATTACCAACTTACCGGCTGAAAGGGAATAGATTTTCTCAGGTAAAAGCTGCACACATTTGGTAAGATCAGACAGTGTCTGGCCTTAAAGAGCAATAATGCTCCTTACAGCCTTTCCAGGTGATTCATGCTCTACTGATGGACAATCTTGCTGCCCGCCCAAGTCGCATTTAGCAGGAGCACCATCACAGGAATGTCAGAGGACAGAGCAGGGAGGCAGGGAGGAATTAAAGTACCAAGGTAGGAGAGGGAATGCATTGCTTTCCCCTCTGTATGCATCTTAGATCCGTATGGTTTCATACTGATGCAGATATATACTTTAGAATCATGGAACTATAGAGTTGGAATGTACCCTCAAGGGCCATCTAGTCCAACCCCCTGCAATGCAGGAATTTTTTGCTCAATGTGGGGCTCGAACCCACAACCCTGAAATTAAGGAGTCCCATGCTCTACCAACTGAACTGTCTCAGCAGAACCTCCAGAGATCCCCGTTATGCTTGTGCAAAGAGGTAGAGGAAGAAGGAGCTGTTTCAATTTGGTTGTGTATTAGCATCACCTCCAGTCCCACCTGCACATGGGACACAACGCTTGATCAACTCAAAAGGTTCATGTGCCAATCAGCAAAATTTCAAACATTAACCTTTTTTGAAAGGCTTTGCAGTGACCATGTATTATAATATATGCCAGGCTGCCAGGAGGGAATTTGACCAAATACATTTGTTCCTCCTTTTAAAAAGTACTCGCAGCAATCTGATACTCAAACATCATCAACAACAACAACAGCAGCAACAACAACTGTACTATTGTACAATACTGTACTATTTCAGTATTGAGTATATTTAAGAACCTTGCTGCAGGTCTTGGCCCTCTATCCAAGCCTGCTCCTAAAAAAACTTCAACAAGTGAAAAATGCAGATGCACACTTTACAGCAGGAACTTGCAGCACGAGAATGTCCTTATACGAATCTTTAGTGCTGCTGCTTTTTGGAACACTGTGTACCGTTCCGATCAACCCATCTCAAAAAGGATACCATAGAAAAATGCAAGCAAAGGATCAAAGGTGTGGCATGGCTCCCCTACAAGGAAAGGCATTCGGGTTTTTAGTCAGTTTTGGGGAGGGGAGGGACAGGGAAAGATAGAAGTTGTATGCAAGCTGTCTTTCAAGAAAGCATCTCTTTCTTTACTGATCTTATCACTGAGGAAGCCCAGGGCTCTCCAGAGCATGCTAAACAGTTGCCCTTATTCTCCAGGTAAATGCAAATAAGCTATTGTGTGCCAATGCTACAATGTTAATAACATTCAGATAACCAATATATCTGGACCAGTTGTAAACCAATGACACAGGAAGAAGGCAGGTTGCATATCCATATCCCATTACCAAATCCCCTAAGCTACCTAGGCTGGGCTTATGTTAGAAGCAATGCCATCTGTTGCAGAAGCTTCTTGACTTTCCAAAAGTATTACAAAGAGAGGCAGCTCCTAACCTAACACTAAATATCAGTCTCTTATCAAATTGACGCTCCTGCCATTCAAGATCCTAGGAAAGGCTGTGGCAGAAAAACGAAAGGCTTTATCCTGGCAGTAATATGCTGAAGCCCAGGGGTGGGGAACATTTCTCTCGCGGATGATATTTAGCGGGGTAGGCACACCCTAGCTGTGGGCAGGGCCAGTGAAAGCTGTGGGAGTGGTTCGATCTAGCAGTGGGTGGTGCTAGAACCCAACATGGGCATTATTCTTTTTCTCTGTCTTTTCCTGCTGCCTGCCATTCATCTCTTCCTGACATTTTCTTAATTCCTTCTCCCCTTCCATGCAATTTGCATGAAATTCGTATTTTGCACTCAGACTTGCCCAACCTAGCTGTAACCAATCTATGCACTTTTTAAAAGGGGTTTGGCTTAGGAGAATTCAGGTCGTGTGGCTCAAGGGAAAAAAATTCAGGCCACCTTAATGGGAGTGTTTGGCACCCTCAGTCCTGGGCTAGCTATGGCCAGGCTATCCAGAAGAGGCTTCAGTTGGTTCACTAGCCCTAGTTGGTGGTAAGGTAAAAGGTAAAGGGTAAAGAACCCCTGGATGGTTAGGTCTTGTCAAGGGCGACGATGGGGTTGTGGTGCTCATCTTGCTTTGAGGCCGAGGGAGCTGGCGTTTGTCCACAGACAGCTTTCTAGGCCATGTGGCCAGAATGATTAAACATCTTCTGATGCAACAGAACACCATGATGGAAACCAGAGCAGATGGAAACGCCGTGAGCCACCAAAGATTGGGCTGGATCTAATAACACCCCCAGACTATGAACATGGACTTGCAGGGGGAGGACATGCCCATCCAATGCAAGCCACACATCATTTTCCTGGCATACCTAGACCATCTACCAGCAGACTCTCCTTCTCATTAGAATGGACCTCCAGTAGTCAATTATCTATAGTAAATTTACTAATTTAGCACTGCTGATGTTTTGCCTGAATTCTGTAAAAATGCAGTAAAAAGGAGAAAAGGAGTAGGGTATCATTAATGTAACGATGAGCCCACACTCCAACACTCTAGAGGACCTCACACAAATGTTTCATGAAGATGCTAAACAGCATGGGGGATGAGATAGAGCCTTGAGGCTCACCATAGCATGGGCAGGACAATAATAGTCCCCCAGCACCACCTTGTGGAAACAGCCCCCTAGATAGGCATGGAACCACCACTGAAGCACAGTGCCCCCAATTTGACCACACATTTTATCAAGAACGAGTATCAAGGTTGATTGCTTCGGAAACTGCTGAGAGGACCAGGAGAATGATCATGGTTGGGCTCCCCTCTCCTTCTTTCAATGCTGGTCATCATCTGCACAATCAAAGTTGTTTCAAGACCCAGAATCTGGTCTGGAAACCAGATTGAAATGAATCCACATAACTAGTGTCATCAGATAGCATCTGGAGTTCTGCAGCAGCCACTCATTTAAGCATCTTGCCTGTGCATCTTTAAAACAAGTGTTTCCACGCAGAGCAGAAAGTTGTCATCCCCTTCAAATTGAATACCAGCCATCCTAGGGACTTCTAATTCAAGTTTAACATTTAAAATAACTGCATCCTACATAACACAACTAAGGTAGCTCTTTGGATCGGAGCCATTTAGTCGGTTCAGCATCCTTTCCACTATGCTTGATGAAGTGTTCTGTAAAAGTTGCATACGCAGCCTAAGGAGCTCCAGCTTTTCCTTACTTTTGTGTCTCCTGTCCTTTAGGCACTAACATCTTTCATACTGAGAGCCTTCAAAGGAGTCTTTGCCATCCTTAGAATTCTTTGCAGCTGAAGAAGCCTAAGTAATTTGGATTCTCGAGGTGCTGCTCACAAAGCCTTAAAAGGTGAAATCTCAGCCTTGCAATACCTGCCAGAAAAGGACTACATCAAATAAACAAAAAAACAACAAGGAAAGCCTTCAGCTTTCAGGGAAGGCTTTAAGGCTTTAAGTCCCCAAGCATTTCACCATAATATATCCTTGTTTCTGTCATCTCCCACAATAAAGGACAAAGTTAAGAGTAATGCTATCATCAATATTACCTCAAGAAAAGTCTTTTTAGTATCATCTACCCTATTAAAACACAAAAAGGTGGAATTGTAATGGAGAGGGGAAGCATTTGTTTCTGAATATATAGCAACTGAAAATCTGTAGTAATTTTTTAGACCCCTTAAAAAGTGTTTTTCCTATATTGCAACGGAGTAGTACCTCATTTTTCAATAGCAGAGCTGTGCTTTATATGTACAGTGGTACCTCTGGTTGTGAACGGGATCCATTCTGGAGGCCCGTTCGCAACATGAAAAGAGCGCAACCTGCAGTGGTGCGCCTGCACACGTGCGGGTTGCGATTCATTGCTTCTGCACATGTGTGTGATGTCATTTTGTGCTTCTGCGCATGTGCGAGCGGCCAAACCCGGAAGTAACCCTTTCCAGTATTTCTGGGTCACCGCTGGACGTAACGTGAAAGAATGTAACATGAAACGGACATAACATGAGGCATGACTGTAGTAGGTCCCAGGTTTAGATCTCTTAACATTTCTTGTTAAAACAAGGAATCATTAAGAGGTGACAAGAAAGACACTAAACCTTTAAAGTGCAATCAATGCACATTTTCCCCCTATAAGAATTCTGGGCACTGTAGCTTACCCCTCACAGAGTTATGATTCCCAGCAACCCTTAACACACTACGCTGGACAAAACTCTTTGAGGGTGGAAATGTGTTTTGAATGTGCTCAGTGGCAGATTTGTGGTCTGTGGGACCCTGTGCACAGCCATTTGGAGTGGGGGGCTCTATTCGTTCACCTACCATATTTGCTCTGTATGCTATTTGCTCTGTAAACATGGCTATGTCAAAATTAGTGGGGTATGAGGAGATTATAATAACATATCTGCCCTTGCATTCCTCAAACAGCCTGGGAACAAACAATCCCAGCTGTGGGCATGGCAGGAAGAAGAGGTGATGGTAATAATTATGCCTCTGAATTGGATCCCCCATGTCAAAACAAACAAACAAACAAAACGTTGAGAAAAAATAAGAAAAACCATGCTAATCATCAATGTCATGCACCTGCACTTCCGCACCTGCAAATAACTTGGAAACAATCTGGGAAATGGCAATCATAATGAAGATGCCTCTGCACTGGGCACCCCACCTTCAAAAATAAAACCCAACAACTTGGGAACAATCAGGAAAAAGAAGATGGTGAAGGTGAGGATGCTTTTACACCTGGCTCCTCTCCAGCTTTGTAACAATCTCTGTGGTATGGCATGCAGCTGAAACAGGAAAGAGCTGTGATATCTTCCCCACAACCTCATATTCCATTGAGGCTCCTCTCAACTAGCTGCTTGCTCTATGTGCCGGCAGGCAGTAAAACAAACGCAGCAGCAGAGGAAGAGGAAGATTCCAACGTTTCTTCCTATACTCCCCAACACCATTTTCACATGACTGGCAGGCAGCAAAATGAGAAACAGGTGATTCACATGCTTTCCCCATCCCATCCCAACACACACAATAACAGCAGCAGCAGCAACAACAACAACTACCTGCCTGCCTACTGCTCCATGTGGCTGACAGGCAGCAAAACGAAACAACTAGAGCAGCAAACGGGTGGATTCTTTCGGGCAGCAGGCCTTTTCTAAGTTGGCTCCCCACTTGTGGAATTGTCCCCCTAGGGAAGCCCACCTGGTGCCTTTCTTACATATCTTTAGGCACCAGGCAAAAATCTTCTCTTCACAGGCCTTTGGCTGCTTAAACAATTTAAGGCCTTTTAAACTGTGGGGGGTTATCGTTTATGTTTGTTATAAGGTATGTATTTTGTTGGCTGAAGGGCAGTATAGAAATGCAATAAATAACAACAATAATGTTAACAATGAATACTAATAACATGGGGGGGGGGGGACGCCTTAGCTGCAGGGGACCCTCATTATGCACTTCCTGTACACACCCATAAATCCACTACTGAATATACTTTAAAGTTATGTTGTGTATGCAGCCTTTCTCTGCCTGAAACCCTTGAGAGATGCTGTCAGTTAAGAGCAGACCAGGGATGGGGAATCTTTTTGAGCCTCAAGGCTGTTTTCCCTTCTGAGCAACCTTCCCCAGGCCCCATGCAAAGTGGTGGGTGTGGCCAAGGGGAAAGTAGGCGGAGCAAATAATGCACACTTTATATTTATACACTAGGCTAGTTTCTACACACAGGGGCACTCTAGGAAAGCATTACTGGTTATCTAGGACACATTCCAGCCAGGCAAAAACACTCAAGGAGGGCCAATAGAGTGTGTCCTTGAGAGAGATGGTATGGCCTGGGAAGAGTCCTGAGATCCTGCTAGAGAAGGTGGGGAGGCTGCATTCAGCTCCCAGGCCTGAGGCTGAACTCACTTTCGATCCCTTATTTGCATATGTGGACCTGAACTATCTACAGTATCTCCCTGCTGGCCCAGGCTGAGAACTTCAGTACACAACACCCACCCCTTAAGTAGACAACATGGGGTTAGATGGAGAAACAGTCTGACCTGCCAAATGGGCCTCTAATCTAATTTAGGCAATTGAGTATGAGAAATGAAAGGGGAAATAAAGTAATAAATTGGAAGGAAGAGAAGACCAAAAACAATCAGGCGTGGGCTGGCTGAAATAAATGACTCCACAGTTGCTTTCAGAAAGAGGAAGGGGATCAATTGAACAAATATCAGAAGGTAAAAGAATAAATACCAAGAGAAAAAACATGATGATGCAAAACTGAAAAGCACACTTTGACAAAGAACCAAGAACCAGAAGAATACAAAGGGCAAGGAGGAAAACGCAGGCAAGCCAAGAGGAGAGTTGGAGGCAGGATCTAAGCTTTGGTCGGTATTGGCAGGTCTCCAGGGTCTCAGGCAGAGGCCCTTCCTCAAACGGAATAGATTTTCAAGAGCACTTTGTGATATGGCACAGCAAAAACAAGGCACCAACAACAGCAGGAGGGAGGCACAGCACTGCAACTCACACAGGAAATGAACATAAACCACCAACCAATGCCAGACATCTGAAGGAATGTGAGGTGCAGGGACAGCATTGGGTCATGGTCTGCAGGCATGGTGTCTTAAGTCTTTTGAAAGGGGAAGAACCACTTGAGTTTGGCCATCTTACATACAGGCCTGCTTGAGAAATTGCTGTGATGCATGTTAGGACCTATCCAGATTTCTGCTTGCCCCACTGCTTGCTCCTGGAAAAACCCTGAATCAAAGCAAACATCAGTTGGGTTTTCTCCAGGTTGACGTTTGCTCTGATTTAGTGCTAAAGAGCGGGTTTTCCGGGAGAAAGCAGTGGGGCAAAGGCAAAATCACTGAGCCCCCTGCCTAGAAAGTGAGGGACAAGTGGGAAACCACTCAGACCTGTGGTGGTGGAGACTTTAATTTAGGTTGTGGGTGTGGAATCTGGTGTCTTCTAGATCATGTTGGACTTCTGCTACCGTCAGCCTCCCCACCAGCATGGTCAATGTTCAGGGATTACAGAACATCTAGAGGGCTACAAGTTACCCATCTCTTCTTTAGGCAGACCAATCCAACACCCACCTCACCACAACATTCTCCTTGGCTCTTGCTACTGGCAGCAAGGAAGTGGGGAGGTGCATATTGGGGTTCGCTGAAACCCCAATCTCATTGGACACCTCCCCCTGCTGCCTAGCTGATTGGCCCTCAGAATAGCCAAGGAGAATCCTTCTCAACTTTTCCCAGTGTAGTAGCCAGGTTTGAGCCCCCTGTCACTGCCGCCGCTTATGTTTCTAAGGCACAAAGTGGGTACATACACAGGCGGAGCAGTTATAGTAGAAATGTATCTAGTGGCCCTGCCTCTGAATATATCCATCCTTTGTGAAAGTATCTTTCTTGCATGGCCTGATGTTCCATATAAGGTGAGAAGTAAGAATCCAGGAAAGTGACTGGCTCTGCCTGGTGGTCAGTGGCGGAGCTTCCTGCTCTGGCACCGAGGGCGGAGAGCAGGTGGGGAGGTGGCTGGTGCATGTCCCGGGGGCGTGGCACGTCGCATGCAGGGGCGCGGTGCACGTCCTGGGGGTGTGGCGTGCGTCCTGGGGGCGTGATGCGCCGCCTGCGTCCAGCGCAGGGGAGGCAGCCGTAATGGCACCCCACTGGGATCGTGGTGCCAGGGGCGGTGTGCTCCCCCTGCCCTCCTCTTCCTCTGCCAGTGCTGGTGGTACCATGTGCTGTATAAGGAAAATATCAAAATACAGGAGAGAGATTGGTGGTGTTTGTTACAAGATGTTTGTTATAAAAAGGCCCCAGAAACAGTGCTTGGGGGGGGGTCTCAGTTCTTTAGGGAGTGATCCCCCTGAGTCTATTCGCTGTACAGCTGAAATAAAGAATCTTGGACTCTCTCCTCCTGTCTCTTGAGTCTGATTGGTTGGACCCAGGAAGAGCAGGGGTTCTCCTGCTACACCAGCACAAATCAGCTGGACAGAGGGGAGATGATCTGAGGGTCACAGGCTGCACATATGTGCTTTCAAGCCCAACCCATCCATGAGGCAAGGTTAGGTGATTTCACAAAGGCAGCAGACCCCAATGTAGATCTTTATTCCATCCTTGTTGCTGATATAGACCTTCACATACCCCTTCTTCTCTGGCGAGGAAGGGGAGGTGTCATTTTGTGGTTCACCTCAGGTGCCAACATGTCTTGGGTTAGCCCTGTGTGCTCTGAAGTACTTTCAGGGCCTGCCAGCTTTCTATATAATCCTGGGGAAGGGTACCCCTCTCTCATACATTGGGTTTTTCATCCCCCACTAAAAAAGTCAGCGTTTGAGAGCAATGCCCATGCCATGAAATCCCAATTCCTCTTCAAAAGAATTTAAAAGTGATTAGAGAGAGGGAAACCATTTGCCAAGATGTCTACTTCAGCAGAACTAAAAGCTAGCAGCCAATAATGGTTGTTTGTCATTGTTTGATTTGCTTAATGAATGAGCATTTGTTTTAGCTCTGAAAAGAGGGGAAAGGCTTATTTAGGCATATTAACTTCAGGAAGAAATTGTCACTGCTGCTGAGATCCTAACCACATGCAGGGAGTAGATGTGCAATAATTAATATTGGAACGCTCTGCAAATCACCTTCCAGATTCTGCCGAACTCTCCTGCTGGGTCAAATGCTGTGAAGCCCACAGAGGTGAAATTGCACCATGGTTTACTGCTGCCACTCTTCCAGCTGTGCCACCTCCAGTATACCACAGGGGGGTTTTAAAGGAACGAATCAGGAAAACAAATCCCTCTTTTTCTTTCAGTGGGATTTGCATGCTGACATTTCTTCAGGATTTCTGAAAAGCTCACCCACACGAGGGGCTGTGCTTTACATCTCACGGTGTGCAGTGGGAACACAGAAAGTGGGCAGGAGGGTGTAAAAAGATGTTTGTTTCCACCCACCCCCCAAGCCCAGCCTAGTTACCAAAGAGTACATCTGTTGCGTTGCTCTGGTCTCCCTTATATAGCAAGAGTTGTTATTTCTGAAATCTTCTGTAATTCTAGTTAAATAGCTAGGGCATGTGATTGTACTGGTTTATTGCCCTTAGCCAGGACTGTGCTTATGCTGTGATGTAGAGGGAGCATGGAAAAACGATTGTGATATTAGGATGTGGAATTCAGCTTCCTGTAAATTTCAACTTTCTTTCTTTTTTAAAAAAAGGAAGTTTAGAGACATTGTGGTGGCAGATAAGTGCTTAGAAACATCTAGCCCATGCTTGTTGAATAAGGTCAATAATTGGAGGTAGAATACTGATACCAGGCAGGTGCCTTCTCTGTGTTCTTTTCAGCACTTGCTAAAAACATACTTATTTAGACAAACCTACCTAGATGTTTGGGACGCGGGTGGCGCTGTGGGTTAAAGCCTCAGCGCCTAGGGCTTGCCGATCAAGAGGTCGGTGGTTCGAATCCCCGCGGCGGGGTGCGCTCCCGTTGTTCGGTCCCAGCGCCTGCCAACCTAGCAGTTTGAAAGCACTCTCGGGTGCAAGTAGATAAATAGGGACCGCTTACTAGCGGGAAGGTAAACGGCGTTTCCGTGTGCGGCTCTGGCTTGCCAGAGCAGCGATGTCACGCTGGCCACGTGACCCGGAAGTGTCTTCGGACAGCGCTGGCCCTCAGCCTCTTTGAGTGAGATGGGCGCACAACCCTAGAGTCTGTCAAGACTGGCCTGTACGGGCAGGGGTACCTTTACCTTTACCTTTACCTAGATGTTTAGGAAGTTCGTATGAGTTTTAATTTGTTTATTCTATTGTGGTTTTAGCTTTCTGTATGTTTTAAATTATGGCTGTAATTTTTAAGTGATAACTTTATTGTTTTATCCTTTTTGTAAACCACTTTGCGGGGTTTTTTTCCCTGCAATCAAGTGGTATATAAATTTTTATTAACTAATAAATAAATAGGTTTAAACATCCTGCAGAACTCATTTTTACTCCCCTTGTTTGGCCGGTTCACAGCAATGCAGAACTATGCAAAGGAAGGTAAAATGTCTACTTTGCATGAATGATAGAATTGCACAATTTAACTCTCCTTGGCGCAGCTTTTGAGTTTCAAAGCTGTACCTGTGGGCATGTTGCAGAATTCCCAGTCACATATCATCCATCAAAATGCCTGGGTGAATATGGAACATCTTTTCTTGTCTCTTGTCTCTAAAAGATAGTATATGGTAATTTATTATCTCTGGAGCAGGAATTCCCATCATGGGGTACACCACGGTCAAAAAGACCCCAAACCCTTCCAGCCCCAGAAGGCAGGGGTCCCCAGAGCAGAAGAGTCTTCCTGAGAATTGTTAGGTTTTCATTTAAAAACAGCAGCAGCAGCAGCAGCAGCAATGGGATTACTGAGTTCATTCTCCTCATGCAACAGTACTATAGCCAGAAAGGAGTTACTTGGCAGTATGTGACATTTAGTTAAACTTTCTGATCACTCTTAAGATGGAAAACCCCACCAATGTTCCCAGAAAAATTCCAGAACTATAAATCACTCCCCTATATAGGCAGCACTTTAACACAATTAAATCTTGCAGTATATTTCTTGACTTTAACCCAGTAAGCCTGCCAGAGAACAATACTGGCACTCCTTGCTCCTATGCCAAGGTCATTGATCTTTGAGATGAGTGGAATGAGCAGACACAAGTCATACTTCTAATCATATGGAGGCACTGGAAAGAGAAAATAGCCAGGTACAAATGGATCCTTACCTGCCCAAGCCCGCAAAATGGGAAGTGAGGAAGCCAGCAGGTTCAGACCTGCCTTGCAGCACATGGTATTATTGATTTGGGACCAAGGAGCATAGTCCCCATACTAGGCTACTCCAGCCAATAGACTTCCATTACCTTAAGACTATGGCACAATAGAGAATGGACACTGAACACCTTGAAACATGATCATCACTATTTCCAAGGTGGAGATCGCAGGCTAAGTCCCTGCCAGGTGCTATCAGATTACACACATTGGCTATATAGAGCCCCTAGCTGTATTTGCTTGGTCAGTCAGAATAAACCAAGCGTATGGTGTTTATGTGGGGGAGCAGGATTGCAATAGCAAGCTCAAACCCAAACTATGCACATTCAGTTGGTTGCATGAATAGTACATAGATATGTGTGTCGACTCCGTAAACATGACCAGGGACCTGGCAGAGCCCCATTGTGCAGATCAATCTATCCCTCTAAGTTTGTACTTGTGTAAGGTCTGCTCATGTCATGTGTGGCCAACTAAACAAGGAGAAGTGAGAGGTGGAATCTGCCCCCACAAACCTGCTTCCACATTCATTGTTCCCCAAGTACAGGGCTTCTGAGAACACTTCTAGTTGGCTTGCCAGCTCTCGGGATTTAATTTCTAGTGTTCTTCTTAGAGTGTTTGGAAAAATGGGCCTCAGAGTGAGAAGCTAGAACCAAGGAGATGGGTTCTTTCTTTTCTGCTTTCCTTTAGTGTTCTTGATATTTTCTACATCTCACCATGTCTTTCAGGCTCCATCCCTCAGACAGGCTCTTCTAACTGGCCAGCTATGTTACTCGCTGCTTCCACTAAGCACCCCAGGACTCTGTCAAATCTCACCGCCAGACTCCATCACTGATCTGCCAGGATGGAAACATGTCTTGTTGGCTATGTCCACGTAGCAGGGTCTGAGTTTTGGGAGACCTGGAATACTTAGGGTGGCTAAAGGGTGATGAGAAGTTAGAAATGTTATTCTAGATTAATTAACAGGATGCCTTTGTTATGTGTTACCTTCTGAACTGGGCTACCACTGACATTTTTCTTCCATCGTTCTGCATTGGAAAGAGGCACACATTCAGCACAACCCTTGCAGATTCCCATTTTTAGCAGGTTTGCCAGCTTTTTCCTCAAAGCAACCTGTTTCCATGCCCTCAGGCTGAGCCTGCAGGGGGAGATAAAGAAATCCTTCCTTGACTTGTAAACAGGGGAGACTTTATATATGGATAAAGCCATTACTCCCTTCCTTAGCGGTTGCTAATTTTAGGACAGTGCCATGCAAAGTCATTATAGGTTAGTTGTATGCTAATTTTCTCTCTCTTCCTTATCTCTTTCAGTGTTCTGAGATCTTAGGGGTTTATCCAGCAGGGATGATATGTTTTTATGGTCAGGCATACCAAAACCTGTAAGAGTGCCAGGAAATCCTAATGCTTCTGCCTGCCTCCCCAGGGATAAGCTTGCCCTGAGGATTAATTCCCCTGCCTGGAGTTTCAAGATTAAGAATCTGTGTTATTCTAATTCACATCCTCAGCAACTTTGCCAAGAAATGATGACTTTTGCCCTGCACAAGAGCAAGAATTCAGACCTCCTGAACCATAGATTCCCAGAAGGCAGCAGTAAATCAGAAATTCTGCCTTCCTCGAAGCCTAACATAATGGCTTTTTGCTAGCTATCTTGGCTCACGGTTATTATTTGTAAAGCTTAACATGGGAGGCTAGTGCACATGGTGAGTTATTACAGAATGGCTGCTGGTGGGTGTAGCTGAACAAGACCTTTTAACACTTTCCATGAACAAGGAAACCATTTCCAGAAGTCCCTTGGAACCTGATCTTTGACAGTGAAAGTCTCTGACATCCTGTTTCCCATATCATTGGAATAAATTGCACGAGCAGGATCTATTAAAGTCCAAAATGACACATTGCATGTAGTTTTGAGATTCCATTAAATGGGGGTGCGCACACCTCCTGGGGGAAACGTAGCAGCCACAACAGGCTTTGGATTTAGCAGAGGACTGGTGGGTGGTACCGCATTATCATTTCTTTGCAAGCAAGTTGATTTTTTCCCTGAGGACCGTATTTTTTTCTCTTGCAGGTAGGGAAGCAGGGGTGGGAGACATCTGAAATCTCAATAATGGCCAGTCTGAAGGTTAGGGCTGGCTTTAAGGAGAGAGCATGTGCTCTCAGCCTCCAGGAAACCCGCCCTGCCAGGGTGTGATAGGAATTTTATGGTATATAGATATATGGTAATGTTCATAACTGCACATACATAGATCAACACAGGAAGACCAACCTGGAACCATTTTGATTCCTAAACTGACCAAATGCTTTCTCTGCAAGGTTAAACTCGAAAAGCCTCCCCATTGTCTCTTTCCTCACAAATCCTGTCCCAAGGATATGTCTGTTTGAATAAGGTGTGAGCCTGTGACCTGGCCCAGGAAATAAGTATTTTACTTATTCTACAAAAGAATGGCCAGGCTCCCCAAGAAATCCAATCAAGTAACTTGCCAGACAGGAGATAAACTGTGACAGGAGAAAAACAACATTTAAATTTCTGTGATGTAGGTGGGATGTATCTGAGGGGTGGTCTTAGGTTACACCCCTTCTGTGATGTATGCATAATGTTTCTGGGGATGGTCTTGATCTAGAGGAGGGGAACTTCAAAAGTCTTTATAAGCCCTTGCACAGCAATTTTGGGGGTACTCTTCCTCTCTTGTGGGTGAGGGGAGCACCCTGTTGCAACAGATCAATAAAGATCAAGCTTACTAGCTGCTTTGCTTCTCAATATTCTCTGGTTGGCCTCTGTTATTTTCTCCTACCAATAGGGAACCTATGTAAGGACTCTATATGGGCTCTTGGATACCCCATAAGGGAAAAGGGCATATGTTTATTTACAACAAGGGCAAACTGGAGATTCAGGCCTTAATGGGGGGGGGAGGGGGGCTTCCAACTCTGCAGTCCTATGAGTCTATGATTCTCTTAGCACAGCTATGAACATGGTCCAGGAGAGTAAAGTGGGTGCTGGAATAGGTGACAGTGTTATCTGAGTGTGTGCAGAGGGCAGCTCAGCGAAAGACGAGCATTTTGGGGGCTACACTCTTACTTGAGTCACCCGACTTGCATGGGAGCACAGCCCCAAAAGACGTGCATCCCGATTTTCCTCTGTGGCATGTTGGAGGGTATGTCATTTGCATCATCAAACATAATAACACAAGAGTGCTGCTGGTTTTGGTCCAAGGCCCCTCAAGTCCAGCATTCTGTTCTTACATAGTCAACCAGATGTCCATGGGAAGCCCAGAAACAGGAAACAAGAGCACTCTTCCCAGTTGTGATTACCACCAGCTGATATTCAGAGGCACAAAACTGCCACCCCACAGAGCCAGAGGCTCCTCATGAAGTGGTGCCTAGTACAGAGAGGACATTTCCAGATCCTGTGAGGCCAGCATGCATGGAGTCTTCTGGCTTTGCGAAAACAAATTTACCTTCAACGATCTGTAGCATTATACATCATAAAAGCAATCAATTGCATATTCTCCTTCAGAATGCTAATATTCTTTGGCTGCTTCTGCAAGCAAAGCTAAAGGCTTCAACTTCCCGTACAGTAACCTGATAATACACAATGTTGATTTCTACAATAATATTTGTAATTGCAATTATAAAGCAACAGCAACTTTAATGTCACTATGGCTGCAATATATACCAAATTATTTGGAAATAAGCCCCAGCGAACTCAATGGGATTTGCTTCTGATGTACAGGACTGCACTCTATATACTGTAAATATTTGCTTAAAATATGCAACAAATATGTTAGTTTTCCAGAATTCTATGATAGTATTTGCAAAAATGGGACGCGGGTGGCGCTGTGGGTAAAACCTCAGCTGCTAGGACTTGCCGATCGCATGGTCGGCGGTTCGAAGCCCCGCGGCGGGGTGCGCTCCCGTCGTTCGGTCCCAGCACCTGCCAACATAGCAGTTCGAAAGCACCCCCGGGTGCAAGTAGATAAATACCAGCGGGAAGGTAAACGGCATTCCGTGTGCTGCGCTGGCTCGCCAGATGCAGCTTGTTACGCTGGCCACGTGACCCGGAAGTGTCTGTGGACAGCGCTGGCTCCCGGCCTATAGAGTGAGATGAGCGCACAACCCTAGAGTCTGGCAAGACTGGCCCGTACGGGCAGGGGTACCTTTACCTTTACCTTTATTTGCAAAAATAGAATTGGCATATGATAATATATTTTTAAAAAGGGCTTCGGGTTCATATTTTTCATTAGTTGCCACTGGAAAAAATGTTCAAATGTCATACTATTAATTACCAATTTGTAGTTTAATATAGTCCGTTCCAATGTATCAGGCTGCAGCTCTTACCTTCTTGTAGGAAATGCCATTTAAAAAGGATGACCTTTCTGTTTGAGGATAGGTCCAGAAATACGAAACAAGAGGATATTCAAAGATGCCCTGGAGGGTTAATTTAATTTTAGGAAATTGACTAAGAAATATTATTTTTCTAGGGTACAACAATAGTACTACTTTAACTACTATTAATGAATATAAAACATACACATAACAATTGAATTATTAGTCTCCTTAGCATTATATACAATGCATCCAAAAATATACAAAACCTGTACAGTATATCTATATTATCAAACAGTGAGACAGATGCAGAAGATTCATTGAGTTCAATGAGACTTACTCCCATGTAAGCAGGTAGAGCATTGCAGCCTGAATAGGCTTTGTTAAATTTAAAAAGCTATTCCCCTTAAAACAAGGGGGTATATTTTGGTTATATTTCTTGGCATTTTCTTCATAGGAGAATCATCACATAGAACCAATAAATTTAATGAACAAAGCAAACAGTAGTTTGAAAAATAAATGTTTTCCAAAAATTTTAGTTTAAATTTATCTCCACTCTTTTAAAAACAAAATAAAAAAAATCCTTCCAGTAGCACCTTAGAGACCAACTACCGTTAGTTTGTTATTGGTATGAGCTTTCATGTGCAGGCACACTTCTTCAGATATCTCGTGCATGCACACGAAAGCTCATACCAATAACAAACTTAGTTGCTCTCTAAGGTGCTACTGGAAGGATTTTTTTAATTTTGTTTCGACTACGGCAGACCAACACAGCTACCTACCTGTAACTATGCACTTTTTAAGTAATCTTTTATTAAGCTTTTATTTATATCAACACAACTTACATAGCCTTAAACCCCCCCCCCCCCACAAAAAAGCAAACTTATGTTGAGGGTGGAGAGACAGGGTGTGGGTCAGCACTTCTTCCCAAGTTTTTTTTTAATTTATGGGAGTGTCATAATCAAAATAACTTGGCATTCACCTAGGCATAGAAATCAGCATATGCTTGTCATAGAGATAGCTAAGCAGCACCTGATTTCACTAATGCCAAGTGCTGATAGGTCTTCTGTCCCTTTGCCGATGGCTAGACTGAATTTACAGCATTGTAAAACAATATTTTGGGCAATCAACAGGGTGTGACTAATCCATTTCCCCCAGGCGAGGATAAGATTCCATACAGATGGGAAGCATTGTCCATACTATTTTGTCTGCAAGTTTTAGGTCTGTCTCCGGAAACAATCTGATACAGACAATAAATTCTGTCCAGCATTGACACACAACACAAGAGTACAACATAGTTGGCATGTCCACATGCAGTGATAAGCCAAGAACCTTACAGTGCACAGGCCATGTGCTCGGTTTGCTTCAATTTTAGACCTCCCCTAGCGCAAGGAAGTAAACAAACTAGCTTAGTGTTACTTCTGACCCCAGGATCATGAGTTGGCTTGGGCAGCATTGGTCAACAAAATAGATCCTCTACTATGGAGGACTTTTTGGAAGCACTGACAGCAAAAGGACTACATTTAGAACCAGTTTATGTTTCAATTGCAGGAGGTGTCACTAGGAAGTGTCAAGAGGGCCATATGATTCTCAAAAGTAACAAAAGGGGGCAAAAACTACCGTACTTGCTTGTGTATTCATTGCTCAAACATAAGGATTTGATTAACTGTCCATGTGTTTCATAAAAACATGTATGCAACAATGTTGAGTTTATTTTTATTTTCTTACATTTATATCCACCTTTTCCCCTTCCCTCATGGAACCCAAGGTTCCCAAAATGTCACCCACCCAGGCATTGATCAGACCCAAATCTGGTTAGTTTCAGCAACCTGGTGGCCTCATATGCCCTTTGACTTTATGTCAAATTATTTCATTTTTTTAATATGCATACAGGTTAAAGTTGTGTTAATGGTGTGGGATATTCTATGTCTCTCGGGGAGGGGTAGAGATGGTAGAAAGTTAGCAAAATTATAAATAAGTTTGAAACTAAGGGTTGTCCACCCTGTCAAAGGAGAAAGGTGTTCTCGTATTGCCCAGGCTGGTGTTTCATATGAGAATGCTGGCTGAGGATGTAGTCTGGAGACAAGAGAACCTTGGATAGCAAGAAATTTGGGAAATTAAAGCCTCCTTCTTCGACAGGAAATTGGAATCAATGTAACAGATATATGGGATGTTGTGTGCTCCATCTAAAGGCAATAAAAAGCTTATTGATACGTGCAAAATAGGAATATTTGCAATCAATACATAAATTAAGTGTGGCATCACATTCATTTTGATTATTTAAATCTTATTCTAGATGCTATTGGATAATGTAACCCACTGATCCAAGTCAAGTTTATAGCACAATATGATTCTTGTTGTCTTTGACCATGGAGGCTATATTACATGCTATTTTGATTCCTGGGTTTGTTAGCCCCTGGGGATCTGATACTGGAGCACCAAAACCATGGGGGGAATTTCCTGTGCCATGCAGTCCTGTGCTCCCTGTAGGGGCATCTCAGAAGCCATGGGAAGCATTGGATCTCCCTCTCTGAGGGCAGAAAGGGGATTCTGACTTTGGGAGAGGGAGATCCAGGATAACCCACTTCCTGCTGTATCTGCAACTTTTGCTCTGCCAACACCAAAACTCTGTTGTCAGTAGGACTGCAAGGGGGCCATGCAGATAATTTACTGAGATCAGTGGCGTAGCGTGGGGGGTGCAGGGGGGGCCGGCCGCACCGGGCGCAACATCTGGGGGTTAGGGTTAGGGGGCGCAAATCCAAGGGTTAGGGGGCGCAAATCCACGGGTTAGGGGGCGCAAATTACTTGCCTTGCCCCGGGTGCTGACAACCCACGCTACGCCACTGACTGAGATTGTGTCAGATGCAGGCCAGTGAAAAACATTTGGATCTGAAGGATCCAGTGCCTTCCCATTCCTCTCACACACTCCTAAACCAGTGCAAAAACCAATTCCAATCCTGGAACTGGCATTGTTTATTTCCCATTTAGCAGCAGCTAAATCCTTTAAGAAAATAAAAACTCAGAAAAGGTCAGAGGGGAACTACAGTGCTGATTGGCTCTTGTGTCCGCCTTGAGGGCAAGAACCCAGCAGAGTGTTGGATGAGGCGATCAGCCATTTTAAGTTTTTGCTCCCCTGCCTTGGGAGTGCCGCTTAAAGACTTTCGTTCCCATTTGGATCAATCTGTGATCTATGCCCAATAGATGGCAAATTTGTGAATCAAATCACATGAAGCTGGTAAAGTTTCAAGGTCATTGAGAAATAGAAAAACAATTAACCCACTTTCCCCTCTTCAACTCTTTCCACACATGACAGTTTCTTTGCAACTGTACTTCTCAGTTATTGCAAGATTCACATATCTGACTGTCAATGCATGGTGCTAAGGACTTTTCTCATAATAAAAGCGTCATTTAACAAATCTGGGTGATTCAGTAGAAAGTTTTAAAATAGAAAGGCCTTCCCCATTTAATATATGCCTTTCATTCTTAAAAGATATTGATTCCACTGCCTCAAAAGTAAAATCCATAGGCTTGTAGATGAAAATGCTTCACTGGCCAGGTGCTTGTCCTGTGGTAGGAACATGACTTTTATATTCTCCTGTTTGTATATTAAGTTTTCTTGCTATCCCATCCGAGTCCTGTTTAAAGAAGGGAGTGCAGCTAAAGATGCCCATTGACAGCACCAGGACAGAGGACTAAGCAAGCATGTGATCACCTGGTCAGGCTTCCCCACTAGGGTGTGATGTATGGTATTTCTATTTAAATTATCATCATTGTTTACTAAAGTTATTAAAAGATTTGTTGCAAAACTATCTAATTTCTTTTTCCAATAGCCAAAAGTAGTTTAACTGAAATATTAGATTGGGGGAGGGGGGAGGGATTGAATAAAATGCAATAGGGAATTATTTTCATCAGAATACTTTTAAATATTTTAAGACATGACAGCTCAACAACATACACTTCCCTTACATTATTCAGATTTTAAGGGAGGGAAATGAAGGCTCTGTTAATATATTAATTTTAACATGCCTCCAGAGCTAGGCACATAACTATATGGTCTGTCAAAGTTAATTATCACTTCGATTTTAGATTTGACTAGCATCCATTCCAGCTGCCCAGTTTGACTTGTTTTGTGTCAATTCCTTGCGATGCTGATTAATTTTATGAAACAATGCATTTCCGAAAGTGGAAACATTTAAGGTTGGAAAAATATACCCACAACAAGGTTGCACCAAAGACTCATGCCAATGACTGAAAAGGCCCCACTCCTGGGTTTCTGTATCCTGCCCCGGTCCTTGGAGAACTGAACTATAAATTCTCTAAGCTACTCAAGGTCTAAGAATTTCACATCAAATATTATGGAGTGCTGTATGCAAGGGTCCCCTATTTCTGGGAATAAGATATAAATACTATGCTAATTCTGAAGACTTTATTCTTGGAAGGAATGTGAACAGCATGACGGGACTCCTCAAAAATAAGCATATTCTTGAAACACTGAAGAACAATCTGTTGCCAGAAGCACCGTATTAAATATCACTTTCTGAAATGCAGATTGCTATCTGCGAATAAAAATGTCATTGCCACCTGGGATTAGTATTCCATTGTAGTCACACGAGCCCATGTGAGGCACAACCGTCAGGTAATTCTCATATTAAAAGTCCTTTTATTCTTCCTGTTCCACCTAAACTCTAGTTGTGAAGATGCATTTAGTTCCGCCTGCTATATAACCTTGGCTGGTGCAATTAGTTGATTCAGGTGAGGAATAGTGTACTGGAAAGGTATGGTCCGGGGACACCTGATGCTGCCACCTTGCTCAAGCTTAGCAGGTCCGGGACTGGTCAGTGCCTGGATTAGGAGACCAGCCGGGGATTCTATGCACACTGCCTCGCCTTCCATGTTAAATAAATATTTGGGGAAAAGACAAAGGAGTAAAATCGGTGGCAAGATTTTGAATTTGGAAAATGAAAAGTGTTCCGTTAGTTTAGAAGCGTCCTCCACTTTGACCTGGGAGAGTGGGGATCCCAAGCAACATTCATAGTTTCACAAAATTGTAGAATTGGAAGGGACCACAAGGGTCATTAAGTCCAACCTCCTGTAATGCAGGAATCTTTTGCCCAACATGGGGCTCAAACCCATGACTCTGAGATTGAGTCTGATGCTCCACTGACTGAGCTAGAGTGGGCTCATGTTGGCATCCATCTGTCTCGAGAGACAATGGAGTCTACCTCCAAGGGTGAAGTCAAACCGCTGGAGAATCACAGCACCTGGTGTGGCTTCAAAGACTGGTAACTTGTAACTGCTGCCTCCTGAATTGTTTCTGCAGCAACAGCAAAGTGACCTCTCCAGGGCACAAGCCTGGGCAGTGTGCATGGAGGTCCTGGGTTGCCCAGGTGACAAGACCTCTTGGCCTTGCTGCTGTGCCCCAGAGAAAAGCAGAGCAACCAGCTTGGCTGCAGGTGTTGTTGGAAGGAGACTGTCCCCAGTGCTTTTTTTTCAAAAAAAAAATGTTTAAGGGTGCTCTCATTTTCCTACTCATATTGAAATACTGCCCCTCAATGAGGCCTAACTTAGATTCACAAAATATTTAGGGGTATGCGTACCCCTACGTCCCCCTAGAAAAAAGCACTGACTATCCCAGAGCCTAGGACTTGCCGATCAGAAGGTCAGTGGTTCGAATCCCCGCGACGGGGTGAGCTCCTGTTGCTCGGTCCCTGTTCCTGCCAACCTAGCAGTTCGAAAGCACCTCAAAGTGCAAGTAGATAAATAGGTACCACTCCGGCAGGAAGGTAAACAGCGTTTCTGTGCGCTGCTCTGGTTCGCCAGAAGCAGCTTAGTCATGCTGGCCACATGACCCAGAAGCTGTCTGCTGACAAATGCCGGCTCCCTCGGCCAGTAAAGCGAGATGAGTGCCGCAACCCCAGAGTTGGCCACGACTGGACCTAATGGTCAGGGGTCCCTTTACCTTTACCTATCTCTACCCATGGCCAAGGTATTGGTGAGTTCCGACAGAATGAGTGCATTTTATATACAGTACAGCCAATTTGCAAAATACACAACACTGCTGCTTTCAGCCTTCGCTCAGGTGTTATGTAAGTAAGACGGGTCAGAGTAAAAGAAGGCTATTATGGAGCTTTCGGGTACCTGAGAAGGGGCAGTAATTTCCTCTAATCAACTAAACTGGCAAGGTATAGAGAAGTGTGAAGGAATTCAATATTCTGGGAAAACCAGGTTACTCTTTCTGTAATTCTTAAAAGTGAGCATTGACCAGTTGCCTTGGCAACAAGAGCTATGTGGAGCTGTAATTTAGAACCGAGGCAGGGAGGTTTTTGTTTTTAAATCTTCACATTTAAATAGGAAGAAAGGGAAAAGGCTACTAGGTGGGCATGCCTAGATGATGATGGTGGTGGTGGTTGTGAGGTTGATGCCTTCTGTGGAAAAAAAGGCCCAGGATAAAGAAGAAAGCTTGAATTCTTCAAAGAAACTGATTGCAATGTACAGTGGTACCTCGGGTTAAGAACTTAATTCGTTTTGAAGGTCTGTTCTTAACCTGAAACTGTTCTTAACCTGAAGCACCACTTTAGCTAATGGGGCCTCCTGCTGCCGCCGCACCGCCACTGCACAATTTCTGTTCTCATACTGAAGCAAAGTTCTTAACCCAAGGTAATATTTCTGGGTTAGCAGAGTCTGTAACCTGAAGCGTATGTAACCCGAGGTATAAGCTACTAGTGGCTGCAGAAAATCAACATAACTTTAGACTTCCAATCCATTTCCCTGGGGCTCTGTAATTAATGAGGAACAAAATATTGTATTTTGATGGAAATGATTGCAGTCGAGAAAACTGACATGCATCATCACAGGACTGATTACAGGGCAAAAACATGTCAATTTCACATTGATCTCCTTGTTAGTTTGGGGAACAGGCAAGCTCCAAGGCATTTCTCGTGTGTCGGTCCCAAAGGGCCTCTTTCTTCTTAAAAATTTCCTAGCCCTCATGGCTGGGGAGATACATTTCAAAATGGCATGGCAGCAGTTAGCAAACCATTTTCTTTGTTAGACAAGTTGTGATTTAATATCCTGGGATGAGTGCTGATGTTCCTTTAATGGGAGTGCATAGGAAACAGATGAGATTATCTCCATGTGTTGGAATAAGATAACCTGAGGGGCAGACGATGGACCTTTAAATTTCTGTGGCTCCCTATGCAAGGTCACAATTTAGCAAAAACCTACCTCTCACCTTCCATTCTGCTCAATTCACTACGTCATATTTGGGTGCCCTCTAGGCTCAGAGGCCAGTGGCAGAACTAGTTGCACTGGCCTAAATCTGGCTCTGATCACCTATCAGAGAGTCCCCCCCAACACACACACACACACACACACACACACACACACACACACTTTCCTTTACACACACAAACTCAGATGAGGAGGCAGCAGAAGTGTGTACCTGTTTGAATAAGCAGCCTGCTGTTGGGGAGAAGCAGAATGTGAAAAAAAAAGTTATGAAATGGCTGTAAGCTGAATGTATTTTGGGGTTGCAGGGCCTCTCTGCCACTACTTATATTTTCTACTTATATATTTGCCATGCTCATCAGAAGTCTTCAGTGCTCTTCCTTACTCAAAGCATCCCTAAACCCAGAGAGTTCTGACCCTGAAACTTCTCGTGGCTTAAGCAACCGGGAAGCATGAAAGTATATGACAGCAATAATTGCTAAAGGGCTGGAAACCAGGAAACGTATTTTAAAAGCCAGCATTCAGGGTGATCATCTCTCATTATTTAATGCTAATGCATTCCGAATTAAAAAAATATTGTTGTATGTGAAGGCAAAGCATTTATAGTTTGACACATGTCATGTTAATGGATATATGCAAATCTACTTAATTAATTACAGGTACAGTTGGTAGACATTTCACATTCCTTCTACAATATTTATATTCTGACCTGTCACACTATGCATATAAGTTGTTTCACAATAATATTTCTCATGTGGCTCTTGATCCTGAACCAGTTTCGTGCCTCCGACAGTGTATCAGCATATCTATTACCTCTGCTGCATTTTGCATGGTGTGCTTGTCTCTCTGAAGAACATCCTAAACTATTTTGTAAATTTATGAGATTGCATTCATTCAAGAAAATCAGGGTGGCTTGATCCTTGCTCCATTTTATCCTCAAAATCACCCTGCAATGGAGGCTAGGTTGAGATACAGTGACTTGCCCAAGTCTGCTTAGGATATTTCATAGGCATTTCTGCATCAAGTTGCATTTGTTAAAAAGAATCCTCACAAAAATTCTTCAGAATGTTAGTGCGGCTCTTGCCTAAAAACCACATTCTTGTCTGCAGTTTTGACTAAGGCACATATTTTTGCAAGCAGTTCTCAGGTTTTAATATATTGCTGCAAGAGCCGTTTTGTTCTATTAATTGTGCAGATACTTATTTCAAGAGGTCTCGTAAGCATGCATAATGATCACTAATGAAACACAAAATCACCTCTGGGAGGTATTTGCATTCTATTGTTGTTGCCTAAATAAAAAATTTCCTTTTGCTTGCATAATCTGTCAAATGATAGACAAGACCTGCTCTTATTTCACATGTCTTAACTTATTTGCTAATGTTGATAGTGTGATGCACTCACTGGTGGAGGAAGGCTGGTACGAGGGTGCGCTCTGCACTGGGTGTCAGCCGTGAGGGCGGATGACATTGCCGCCCACCCCACTCGCTGTGTGGGCGATGGGCCACTAGGGATGCTGCTGCCGCGGGCAGCTAGCAGTGCCCCCCCCCCCCCCGCTCATTGTGGAGGCAGTGGGCGGCTAGCCCCGCCCCTGCACCGCTTTGGGTGCTGGGATAGGTAGCTCCACCCCTGGATGTACTGAAGAGGTTCTACCAAAGAGTGGACAAAAACACTGGTTAAAAGGGCAGGTAAGATTGCCAACTGATCAGGGGAGAAAAATTGACCAGGACATTTCTTTTGATTATTATTATTTGCCCCTGAGCCCAATCATCAGCATAAAATTTGGGGCTGGATGTTAGAATTTTTTTTGAGCAGAAATAGACATCACCATTCTCAGTTTGTGAGCATGTTTGAACCCATGTGCCAGGCTGTGGAGCTCACCAAGAACTCAGGCCAACGTAAGTTTCAATAGCGGGAGTGGTCCCTACTCACAAATCAATAGTCAATAGTAACAAAAACGATTGAAACTTCTGTTGGCCTGACTTCTTGGTGTGCTTTTTTCTTGGTATATTTAATAACAAGAACTCCAACTTATTTAAGGCTGTGGAGCTCAGCTGCAGTATACAGAATGGTGTGAGGAACTTCCAGGAGCACCCATTTGCTTCCTCCTTAGCTAATTCCACAGGTTCTATTAACCAAGAGCTTAGGTTTATTCTCTAGCACAAGGCTGAGCAACATGTGGCTCTCCAGATGTTGCTGGACTGCAGTTTCCATCAGCCCCAGTCAGCATGGCCAGTGGTCAGGGATGATGGGAGTTGTAGCTTGATGACATCTGGAGGGCTACATGTTCTCCATCTCTGATTTAGCCTAGGCAAAAACAACATTACAGCCAGGCTGTCTGTCTGTCTCTTTATCAAACCCTATTAAAGTCTGCTCTGTCGGTTGCCTTTTACCATCAAAGAGGAAGCAGAAGGCTTTATAAAAAAACTCTCTGACCTTAGTGCTATGGGAGCAAAGCGCTAAGGTTACATATAAGCCTGTGTCTGCTCCCAGCTTGATATTTGAATCACCTGACATCTTATGACATTAGGTGATTGACAGGTGGTTGGCTCCACCCATGCATCAAAAATGGTTCCCCATCACTGCCCTTCAATTATATAATAGGCAGGTGCTTTAGATTACTTGGTTGCTGGGGAACCAGCAGTTCCATCCATGATAGCTATGAGCTAACTCAGGGCACAGAGGAAGTACAGGCTTGTCCTAGCCAAGCAATTCCCATCTGGGATGATTTGGTGTCTAGGGGTTATCTGAGACCAGCAGGAGCAAATCGATGTGTTGCCCAATGCAGGGACAGGAGTTATTTAATACAATTTATTTCTAACTCTGTGTGACACAGGATATAAATGGAGGGGAAGACCTGTGGTGACAGGTTCAGAACCTGGACTGCTGAGCCTCAAAGAAACACAATGGGCTGTCAAAATGGCCAGCTGCCAAGGATGGGAGGCGGTGCTAGCAGGACATTGAAAAAGACATTTCTATCTCGCTTCTAAAGGCTTGCCATTTACCGCAGTTTAATGAGACAATAAGCCACTACAGCTAAAGTTCTCACTCCATACTTTCTGCTAAGCACCATTCCCTTTTCAAAAGAAAGGGGTGACTAAACTGACACAACAGACATCACCCCACCCTGTCTCTCAAACACCCAGTGAGTTGATTCACTTGTTTTGAATTCAGAGTAAGATGTGGATTACAAAGTGATAGTTCTTGAGTCTGTGGTACCCCCATCATTGTTATTGTCTTGCCGCATTTCTCAATCTCTGTTTACCTGATCACTACCAGCTTCTGAAAGTCAGCTGAGCGATGGCAAGTTGAGCCACAATCTTTGTCAGATTAAACAAATAGCTTAATAACTGCATGGCTGTGGCTTCATCAGACACTAAACAACTCACCCATGCTCCTATATGAAAAGCATCTGTAAACAGCCCATAATCCTTGTGGTACCACCATAATCAACACGCATAACACTTTTCATTCAGCATGTCAGCTTGGGATAGAGACAATACTGTTTTTAAAGCTGTTGAACATGGTTTGATAGAGCCTTCGCTTCCAAAGGAACATTGGAAGCACACAAAGATAATACTGAGCTTTATCGATCAATGGTCTGGCTCAGAATTACAGTATTGATTGATATAGTTCAGTATTGTCTCTATGCTGACTGACTGTGGCTCTTCCAGCCTTACCTGGAGATGCTGGTAACTGAAGTCAATAACATCTGCCAAACCCATTTCCTGCAGGTGAAAGTGGTGTATGAGCATATTCACAACAAGCCATGATACCTATTATCATCTACCTAGCTTTTCAGCTCCTTCCTCCTTTCATGGTGACCACTTCTATTTTCTTGTCACTCCAATGGTGCAGATATCTCTTTCATATGTATAAGTCTCTAATGTTTATGAACCAATGTGCCCAGCGCCAGATTTAGGGTGGCGCGGGTAGTTCCCCCGCACAGGGCACCCAGCCGATGGGGCACAAAATTTAGAAGACCCACAATTGAGAAGATCCATTTGGGGGTGCCAAAATTTGGCCTCACATAGGGCAGCAAAGTCCATTCTTGAATGTGCCAACCTCCTGGAAGTGCAGTCTTGAGGCACAGAAATCAGCTGGGGGGTGGGGGCGGGAATAATCTACTTCTTCCAAGACTGTATTGCTGACATCACTGCTGACATCACAAATGCTGGGCTTTGTGGTCACAAAATGAAAAGCTGGTACAAGTAACTGCCAGAGCTGTCAGATAAAAATATCTAACTAACTTACATGCAGTTTAATTCCAATACATCTTATTTAATCAGGCTTATTTGGTAAACACTGTGGCCTGATTGAACAAAGCACGCGTGCAAATAGCCAGAACAGAGCACACGAAACAGGTGAATCAAGAAAGCTGGAATCACCTGTTTGGTAGAATGGACAAAGAGAGGTACTGAATCTCTGCTTCCCTTCCCTTCCTACACAGCTGATCAGTGGCAATCTAACTTTTTGGCTTTGGATACATATATATTGCTGGATCAATAGTATCCCCAATTCATCTAGAGTTATTTATTTATGTTTTATTTAAGGAGTTCCCTTGTGATCTTCTAGTCTGTCATATAGCTTCCCAAAGCAACATACAATAAAAATGTTTTAAAACAAACACCACCATTCTCATTTAAAATATTTGAACAGTAATACCATTTCATTTCAAGCCAGCCAGAAATATATAAAAACCCTAACTCCCAGCCATTGAAGAAGGGTAATGAAGTCACACATCTAGTCAAAGGAAGATAGAAATAAAAACTATTTCAGAGCTCACTTATAAGAAAATGCTGGGGTATGTGTGTGTGTGGAATCATACTATTTAAGCAGGGAGATCCTTAGCTATGGGGCCACCACTGAAAAAACCTTATTTCCTGTGCTCACGATTTAAGATCTGGCTTTTTGACCAAGCAGGTCCACAAAGATGTTTTCTAAAAAAAAAAAAAGGGATAAACACTCAGAAAGCCTGTTCCACATGATAAAAGCTGGACTGATGTGTGAGTTATAATTTATTATTGCTAGCATACCAACACTCCTGACCTGAACACTGATGGGTTATTTAGTTATTACCAGCGGTAGTAACTAGCGTAACGCTATTGCAGTTAATTTCTTTTGGCCTGAAGACACGCATATTTGGAGAGGGTGGACAGAAGAATCATCTTTTGAATGCAAGCCCAGTCTTGAGCTGCAATTAAATCTATTCAATTTAGAAATGGCGTGTTGGAAAAACAAAGATCTCCAAGACTCTCCAAGACCTATAATGCAAATGAGCTGATATTAAGAAATGACTGTGAAACTGAAGGCTCATTCTTCTGATTTATTTATCACCCTTCACTCCTGTGACTCACTGCCAAATGGATGAACCAATTCTACTGAAAAGCACAGTACTGGAGGGTTTGTTCCCATGTGATGGAGTAATGGGTGGTAATCCAGAGAGACATCACGCCAGCCCAAACTAAATGTGATGGGGGCAGACACACCTGTGGTTCACATGTCTGCCCAGTTCCCATAAGAGGGTGTGACTGTCTTACTTTTACTTCAAAAGAGGAGCACAACTGAGAGGAAACTACCCAGAACAATTATCCCCACCCTCCTGCTTTATATGCGTACAGACAGGGCAGCTGGTCGAGTAAAGCAGGGGTGGGGACCCTGTGGCCCTGAAGGTATTGCTGGGGCTCTAAATCCCGTCAGCATGTCTAATGGTCAGCGATAGTGGGAGTTGTAGCCCAGCAAGACCTGGAGAGCTGCCAAGTCCCCCACTGCAACCCTAAGCACAGGGCGGCCATTCAGGGCACCAATTCACCATGAAGAAAGGAAGGCCCTGTGCTGATTAAAAAGCTCTGCAGAGTCTTTTCCAAAGAGGCTGCCATGCAAATATTAATCTGTCCTAGTGGTACTTAATTTATTGAATCTGAAGTGATTGCAGTGCAAGGTGGGCTGCATTCGTCTCTTATTCCTGATTAACCATTTTTCCTGGAGAGAAAATGCTATTTATTTGATTAGGAGGAGGTAAAATGTATCAGCAATTTTTATGCCATCAATATAAATTTCTTTTTACAAGCCGAGAGAGAGAGATGGTTAAGTAATTGTTTTGAGTGCTAGAAAATTCCCACTAAACACATTAGGTCTATTTCATTAGTCAATTTTCTGCAGTTCAGTCATCTAAAACTTTCATCCTCTTGTTTGGGAAATGTTATTTGGAGTCCTGTTCTACAGAGCATCTGGGGCTGTTATTTTTAACTTTTTAAAATGCTGGCACCAAGTACTGTACTTTAAATTCCTAATATGTCAGTTACTAACATTAAGTAACATTAAGCAGGTGCAAATAAACTCTATTACCAATCATACATGAGCAGCGCAAATGCACTTGGCCACCATCCTATAACTAAGATCCCTAAGATTCACAGATGAAGGATATAAAATTAAAAAATTCCTTCCAGTAGCACCTTAGAAACCAACTAAATTTGTTATTGGTATGCGCTTTCGTGTGCATGCACACTTCTTCAGATACCTTCAGATGAAGGATATGTAAAAGAGGGCTGGAATTGCACAGCAGTTCTACAAAAAGGCTTACTAAAGGTTATCGATTTAAATCTGTTATCCTGCAACCAATAGCTAGAGGCTGTGTTACTGGCATGGCATTGAAATCTGGGATTACCAGATTTACCCCAAATTTGAAGGTATGGGGCTTGTGGAACAATGACAGCTCTGGTTCTTCTGGGTTATCAGAGAGGAATAGAGAGAAATAGATAAATGAGGGGACGATGCTGTGAAGGGTCAAAGTCTAGATCTGGATAACGGGCTGTATCCATTATCTAGTTCCTGTGTGTTACATGTAATGGACATTGCAAATATTTGTTTGCAGTCTTTGTTCCATGTGAAAACAAGCTGGAACGCACAACAACTGATATTCCTCTTCCTATCCCTCAACCCACCCCATGCAACTTATTCATCCCAATGGAAGCTTCTGCGGAAATGCTGATTGCTTCAGAAAGGAGATTGTTTTCATGGAGACCTGGGCCAGGAGAGAGTTGCATATTCCCTCTCCCAGAGCCATAAAGATGCTCAGGCTTCCCTGCGGCTGTTATTTACATAACGGGAAATGTGCCATGTTAACTGCGTGAACGCCATCAACAGCACATCTATTTTGGCCCTCAGCTGTGCATGAGACTCTCCACATCCAAAGCGCCAACTGATGACTAGTGATGGCCCTGCTAGGCTTTGGGGAGAACGTGTACTTTGTGTATCCAACGTCCTAGCAACCGTTCTGGCACCTCCAGTTAAGAGGAACTTAATAAAGCAAGCAACATCTCCCTTGCCTGAGAATGGAGCACGATTGCTGAGGCAGCCCTCCGAATTATCCGTATGCTTGGAACCACACTCAAAAATAGACATTTCCACCTCCTTCCCCACAAGTCTTAATAACTGCAGTGATAATTATGTGCAACATAAGAAGCTGCAAGGTGAACTGATGAATGTAACCACTGCTAAAAATACCATAATGGCAGAATTTTGAAAAGACAACCTTGGCTGACTCTGCTCTGACATTTGTAATAGATCCAGGATATCTCCCTCTCCCCCTGCCCCCTGAAAAGGAGGAAAGACTACATATATAAATTAAGTTGCGTGTTCTCAAGTTTAAAAATAGCAAGATGTTGCCATCAGGGTCTCTTCATGGGGTGAATCTTGTTTATCTAACATTTCTCATATGTCAGCTCCTCCTATTTCATTCCAGTCTAAATGAACTAAATACATGAAGAAGTTAGGACTTTGGGATTTACAAGAGGGTTTAATGACCCCGCATGCAACATTTCAGATCTACAAAGGAGTCTGATATAAAGGCATCTGCGTGTGAACACCCCACTGATAGCTTCTAGCAGGAGGACAGGAGTAAGGATACACTGTCAGAAGGGAATCAGGAACACACCATCTTCTATGATGGGGAAGCTGTGGCCCTCCTAGGCAGGATTACTCCCATAATCCTGATTATTGGCCATGCTGGCTAGGGCTGATGAGAGTTGGAGTCCAACAATGTTTAAAAACCATGGTTTTCCCATCCCTGATTTTAGGCTACTGAACTCACAGCATAAAATCCCCTCTTATGGAAGAGAGCTAGTCAGGCAGGCAGTTAGCAACATTCAGGTTACACACACACACACACACACACACACACACACACACACATGAATGATCTCTATTTGCACAATTTCCAGTTACAGACTCAGCCTGGGTCAAGAAATATGGAATGCACATTATTATACAATGTAGACAGCAGGCTTCTTTCACCTCTTGTCTTTCACATGTTTTGGACTACAACTCCCATCAACACCAGCCAGCATGGCCCCACTTGTGCTTGAAGGGAGGTAACTTTAAATTTAACTCAAGCATCCTTTAGCTGGTTCTTTCTTGCAAAGTTCAGGAAACATCTTAGTCAGGCAAGAAGCTTATTTTGCAAGAGCTGGCAATTCTCAAGTCCAAAGAGAGCGGAAGGAATCCTCCCACAAAGGCCGGTTGACAAATATTGTGCTTTTACTTTGAACAGGTCCAACTGATGCATTTAGGAAGTAAATCTTTCTTTCTTATGAGCATGCTGTTTCTATAACTTTAGCTCAGATACTGGGCTATCATGCTTCGAATATAAGCAATGTGGATATATGTTAAAATGCAGTAAATCCAGATTTCCACTCCTGCAACAAGCTAACCCTCCAGCATCCTGGAACGTTTTGTTGTTGCTCGTGGTGGTTATGGACTACAAACTTCCAAAGAGGACCAGCGAGCAAACTTTAGCTGTGGTTAGGACAGCTCTGCCTGACTTAGGAGAAACTGCATTTCTCATACAACTGTTGGTACTCAGAAACTGACAACCTGGAGTGCAATTAGCAGCAAACAAATCTCAGAAACTTGCTAGTCCTCCTAATAAAGTGTGTTTATGGAGAGCATGTGTTGCGGTGGTGGCTAGCAAGACACCCCGCCGTTGGTGGGCGGGAAAGAGTTTGGCCACCATTAACAGAGGGCTGGCTGTTGCTGGGGAGATTTATATGTTGCCATTTTGGGATTGACAGCCCTAGTCTTTAAATGCCCTGCATGCAGCATTGAGCTTCCTCTTTTTGCTGCATGCATCGGATCACCTGCCCTCCCTCCTTATTTTAGGCTGTTTGCTTGACCTTGCTATGCCTGTCATGGGGTCGTCTGCTTTTGGGGCAGGAGCCCGGTAACAATTTTGTCCATTTGGCTGATTGGCTGGTGCCATTTGGTTTTTGCCTACTGCGTAGCAAATTGTCACAACTTGTAAGGTTGCAGTTAGGCATTGGTTTGGGAATTGGTTGGTGGAGGGATATGGATTTGGCTGTGCTTGCCCCTCCAAAAGTGCTGCTGCTGCAAGGGTTTTCTGTTAAAGGAACCCAGGGGCTCGCCATGCTTTTGTCCGAACCCTGTCAAGGGGCTAGGGCCACGCAAGAGCCCCCGGGAGCATTTGGGGAGAGTTGAGGCATGGTTCCCAGTCCCATCTCTCTCTCCGGGTGCCTTATCCTTTTCTGACTTTTCAGGCATGCGAATGTCAGACTGTCCCCGTGCGGGGTCAAATAGCCGCAACCAATGCCTAAGCAACCACTCACATTTCTTGTAATTTAATAAAGTTGTGGCCAAAATTATGCCAAAAACCGTAAACAAAAATAATGTGTCACTTGTGTTTTATTGGGCAGTGTCTTGGGGACCTCGACACGCAAAGATCCTGCAGAGAAGACTAGATAATTTACAGCACAATCCTAACTATGGCTGCTCAGAAATAAATTGCCCAAGATGGATGGCTCAGTCAGTAGAGCATGAGACTCGTAATCTCAGAGTCATGGGTTCGAGTCCTACATTGGGCAAAAGATTCCTGCATGGGGTTGGACTAGATGACCCTCATTGTCCCTTCTAACTCTACAATTCTATGATTCTATTCTAGGAATTCATTGGAGCTTACTCCCAGATAACCAGGGCTCAAATTGCTGCCTAAACATCCACGTGGGATGAAGCAGTGTTCCTTGAATCTCCAGACTTAAAAAACACACTAAAAAACTGAGTCTGAGGTTAAAAGTTTAAGGTCGAACAAATTTCAAACAAGTTGTTAATGTGCACACAAAACCCAGTACACTGTTTATGTGAATGTCCATTAGTTCAAGTGCCGCAGGTCAACACAAAGCCAGATATGGACTGTTTTGAAGCTGGGGATCCTAAACAAAAGAGTGAGAGAGAGCAAAGACGTGCTAATCCTTATAAGGCAAAAGCCAACAGCAGAAGCCAGAAAAGTCAATGTATGCCATTTTTAAAGTATGCAGAAAGCCCATAAGATCACAACACCAACTGGCAGGGTGTCAACGAAAGGTATGACTGTGAAAGGAAAGAATTTTGTGACCAAGTCTACTCTCATGTGACTGAAGGGGGATTTGTTTTCCATCACAAATGCACCAGGCAGGAGATGTGTCACAGAGACCTATTAACATTACAAGACCTAGCTTGCTGTTGTCTACAGCACTGATTCACAACAGCACATTTTGCCCAAGTATTTAGTCTTCCCAGTTACTAATTTGTTGGAGATTAGTAGCTACTGCAGCAGCAAGTCCTAAACTTTTGGCTTAGTGAGTTAAAACTGTTATTTTTTACTATACCTTTGCCCAGTGCTATACAGTGGTACCTCGGGTTAAGTACTTAATTCGTTCCGGAGGTCCGTACTTAACCTGAAACTGTTCTTAACCAGAAGCACTACTTTAGCTAATGAGGCTTCCTGCTGCTGCCATGCCGCCGAAGCACGATTTCTGTTCTCATCCAGAAGCAAAGTTCTTAACCTGAAGCACTATTTCTGGGTTAGCAGAGTCTGTAACCTGAAGTGTATGTAACCTGAAGCGTACGTAACCAGAGGTAGCACTGTATTTCTAGAAAAAGAGATGCAGGAACTCTCCATGTTCTCTTATAATAGCAATGGCACCCACCTGAGAGGCACCGGAAATGAGTTCCAGCAAGTTTCAGCTGAAAAAACAACCCAGACTTGGTCAATGTAAGTGTGGGTTCCAATCCTATACTCCTCCTAGCCAAGAGAAAGAAGGGGTTCTGTAGCTAAGAAATTGGGGGTGAGTGGAGATAGATGAGTTAAAACCCTCCTGTTTGGGGCCAAACATATATCTAAATCCAACCACAGCCAACCAGATACATTCCTGCCTTCCTAGTGACCGTTCCAGAAGTAACAACCCATTTCTCCATTGGCCATCCTTAATAGATGATATTCAGATGTATACTACTACTGATCACGGGGTTCCATTTAGCTATGATGGCTAAGGGATATTGGTAGACCGATCTTCGTGAGATTGTCAGTTCCTTTTAGAAACTATCTATCTAAACTAGTTAAGAGGAAGCCAATCTGAGATAGCCCAAGCTACTGCTGGCTGAAGTAGACATTATGGGAATATAAAGAACAGGTTATAATTCTGCATTAAAAGGTTCATATATTCCACATCACAGAATTTGAATAAATGTCGCCTTGTTGACCCCCAAGGTGGGGGAAAACGAAAGTCCAAATTAGAGCAATACCTTTATTAGGCACACTGAAATGTCACAAAATTGGCAAAAAGCTTTCTCTCTATTTTATATTTATATATAGATCTTAAAAGCTTGCACACTAGTCTGTGGCATGTTAGTTGGCTAAATAAAAGCTATTATTGTGTTACACTCACAGATTTGAGCTTTAAAGCACATTTCCATCAAAGAATCTTGGGAACTGTAGCTTACCCCTCACAGAGCTCAACAAACTATAATTCTTAGGATTCTTTGGAGAAAATGTGCTCCGAATGTGCTTTAAAGCTATGGAGGGTAAATTTCCTTTTGCTCCTTCCACATTTCAAAACTAATGTTAGATATAGCACAAGCTTAATTATGGGCAGTGCTGTTTTTTTCTGGAAAAAGAGGTGCTGAAACTCACCATGAACAGCTCCCTTGTTCTCTTAGAATGGCAATGGCACCCACCTGAGAGGTGACGGAACTGATTCACAACAAGTTCCAGCTGGAAAAAAAGCCCCGGTTATGGGAAATGTTTTATTTTCTTTCTAAAAAAAGCCCACCTCTTTTCCTCACAAGCACGAAGCACAATGAATCACTGGCCAATTAAAGTTTCCTATCTGCTAATGGGCATTATTGCAGCAACAGCAGCCATTTGGCAAGGAGAAGCCACATAAGCACAGGCTTATGTTTTTGGCCCAAAATAGGAGGTTAACTCAGTAGCAGAGCTTTATGCTTCGGCACCAGGGGTGGAGAGCAGGCGGGGGCGTGGCTGGCGTGCATCCTGGGGGAGTGACGCACCACCTGCGGGGGCGTGGCACTCAGCGTGTGGGGGGGGACACCCATGATGGCACTCCACCGGGATCGTGGTGCCAGGAGTGGTGCGCTCCCCCCGGGCCCTCTTCCTCTACCAATGGGTTAATTCCTCTTTCTATCGCTCCCATTTGGCTAAACTTCTGCAGCATGTTGGCATACTTCCTGATCTACAGCTACTCAAAAGCAGCCCAATCCCTTCAGACCATTGTTGACCCCTTGCCTTGCAGGACTCTGTGTGACTGACCACCCAGGAGCAATGGCATTTCAAAGGGAACCTTTGTAATACAGGGAAACCCACTGTATTACATCAAGAGAGGCAATGCTATCACTTGTGGCACAATGGTTTTTTCTTGCACTAGACGTGTTCATTGCTTTAATGATGCCAGGATGTCTGTACTACTGTCCTTTTCTGCAGTTCATTTCTGGCACAGATACATAGTGGACTGTAGTCCACAAATGCTACATCACAATGGGACGGTGGCACTGTGGTCTAAACCACTGAGCCTCTTGGGCTTGCTGATCAGAAGGCTGGTGGTTTGAAACCCCGCAACGGGCTGAGCTCCCGTTGCTCTGTCCCTGCTCCTGCCAACTTAGCAGTTTGAAAGCACGGCAGTGCAAATAGATAAGGGAAGGTAAATGGTGTTTCCATGCGCTCTGGTTTCCATCTGGGGTTCTGTTGCACCAGAAGCAATTTAGTCATGCTGGCCATATGACCTGGAAAGCTGTCTGTGGACAAATGTCTGGCTCCCTTGGTCTGAAGCGAGATGAGCGCCACAACCCCGTAGTCGCCTTTGACTGGACATAACCGTTCAGGGGTCCTTTACCTTTTACCATTTTTTTTATTACATCCCAATAAATTTGTTAGTCTTTAAGGTGCCACAGGACACTTTGTCATTTCAATACAAAATGCCGGTGTGTCAGCAATCACAACAATAAGCTGGGGAAGAAAAAAGGACTGCCAAATCCTTGTCTTGAATGGAGCTGGGTGCAACTTTAATAGTGTTGGGACTCGCAGGATACTGAGTAAGTCTGCAGGCTTCAACAGGATGATGCAATACTCTGTAAAGTGCTGGGTCAGAGTGACTCAGCAGGAATGGGGTTAATGTGATTGGCTATCACCTGTTTTAAAAGGAAAGCTTGTTTAACTGTGGGTGTGGTGGTTGTGCTGTGGTATGGTGGTGCTGTGGTGGAGAGTATTCGTTTGCCTTAAGGAGCAGGTACTCTGTATGGACTGTTTTTGTATATACCTGTATATAGCTCACATTAAAAAGACTGCACTGGAAAAACCTGGGACTCAGAGCGTTTCTGCTAAAAACGCCGCGAGGATTCGCGACAGGGTTATGGGCCCAGCACGCTTCCGCTGCGCAAGAGTACAGGTGGCAGTTATCTAGCCGTGGGTGCTGGAGGTGAGCTGCAGGGATGGAGCAGTCCAGAACTGGCGTGTTGCTGGAGAAGCTGACGGCCACGAACTACAGCACTTGGTCGGTCCGCATGCAACACTTCCTCAAGCGTGAGGGTCTGTGGAAGGTGGTGGAAACTCCACCGCAGCCCCCTGAGGAGGATGAGGACGACGATGAAAAGCTGGCACTAGCAGAGGCCCAGCTAGAAAAGGATGAGAAAGCTTTGGCTACGATCATCCTTGGAGTGGACGACAGCCAGCTAGTCTACGTAGCTGATAAGGTGACGGCAAGTGAGGCGTGGAATGCGCTCAAGGCTGTCCATGTGCGAGAGACTGCTGGCTCACTGATAACACTGACCAGGAGACTGTACCGGTGTCGGAAGAAACCGGGGGACTCCCTGGTAAACCACCTAAAATTCCTAACAGGCTGTTTCCAGGAGCTAGCCTTAAGAGGGAGGCCTGTGGGGGAAGAGGACAAAGTCTTTATAGTCCTGAGTTCCCTTGATGACAGCTATGATATGCTGGTCAACTCCCTCGAGTCGGTAGAGACTGATAAGCTGACTCTGGAATACGTTACCGGACGGTTGTATGCAGAGGAGGACAGGCGTGCAGAGCGAAAGATGACCTCAGCCCAGCTGTTGGAGCATCCCAGAGGGAACAACAGCCGGGAAGAGCAGAGGTGTCGAGAGTCTAAGGAGAAACAGCCAGGAGGAGCTGCTGCAGACCAGCCGGTGGTCAACAAAGTAAAAAGGTGTTTTTGCTGCAAGTCCAGTGGACATCTGCTGCGGGACTGCCCGAGAAAACAACAAAAACAGCAGAAGCACAGGAGGCAGCAGAGAGAGTCTACCGCTTGGGTGTCTGCAGATGGTCAAGAAAATGAAGAGCTGTGGGTTCTGGACAGTGGAGCTTCTCAAACCTTTTGTAAAAGAAAAGGATTGCTAACTGATGCTAGGGCTTCAAACAAAAAACATGTAAGTCTTGCTACGGGCCAGAAAGCTAATGTGGTTTGTGAGGGGGAGGTTGCGTTCCCACAACTGGGACACACATTCAGGAATGTGTTGTGTGTGCCTAGTTTGCAAAACAATCTCCTGAGCATTCCTGACTTGGCAAAAGCAGGCTTTGAAGTTAACTTTGTGGGAGATCAGTGCCAGATAAAGCAAAATGGGGCAGTGTTGGCAAATGCTAACCTTAGAACTAATATGTATGTACTGCAGTGTGAGTCTAAGGTTGCGAATGTGCAAAATGTCCCAACCCATGATATGTGTATTCATCTCCTGCACAGGCGTCTGGCTCATGCTAGCTATAAGGTGCTAAACAAAACATTGGAGTTGTGTGGGGGGATGAAAAACATTAAAAGTTGTGATAATTACTTAGACTGTAATATCTGCAAGGAGGTTAAAAGCAGGGCTTGCCCAGTAGCAAGAGCAAGCCAGAGAGAAACCAAAAAACCACTGGAGTTGATTCATGCTGATGTAACTGGTCCTTTTCCACCAAGTGTCTCCTATAACAAGTACTGTTTGATCCTAGTGGATGACTATTCTAGATTTGGCTGGGTCTATCCATTAAAGCAAAAGTCTGACGTTGCCCAAACTTTGAAGTTCTGGGTAAGAAGGGTAGAAAGGCAACTTGGCGAAAAGGTGTGTTCTATTCAGTCAGACAGGGGAGGAGAGTTTATGGCAAGCTCCCTAAGAAACTGGCTGCGTTCCCAAGGGATTAAACATAGACTTACCAATGTGGCAACGCCTCAGGAGAATGGAGTTGCAGAGCGTAGGGGAGGTGTCTTGCAGACACAAATGAAAGCATTGTTAGCAGATGCAAATCTTCCAATTAAGTACTGGGCTGAGAGTATTAAGACCGCGAATTATATTGGGAATCGCTTGTGGTCAAGGGTACTAGATGACATACCCTATAAAATTCTCTATAACAAAAGTCCCAGTTTGCAACATTTGAGAATCTTTGGGACAAAGGCGTGGGTTGACATACCTGTAAAGAACCGAAGAAAAGGTGGGAAAAGGGCACAGCAGTTGCTATTTCTTGGGTATGAAAGTGGTACGAAAGCCTACAGGTTTGAAGATGATAAAAATCTTTTGAGTTATAGTCGATCAGCCAGCTTTAATGAGCAAAGAAATTGGCCCAAGATACATGCAAACCTGCTGCCAGAAAAAGTTTTACTGCCGAGCGTACCTGATAAGGCAGTTGAAACAAAGCTAAGAGTTGGCAGCTCTCCCAGAGAAACTGAAAGGGAGGAGGTAAAGGTTGAGCATTTTTCTCCAGCTGCTAGTATGGAGCAGGGGAGAGAAGAAAGTGCAACAGGGACAGGAGGAGGTAGATCTCCAGAATCAATCCACCCCAAAAGCAGTCCTGAAGGTAGCCCAGGGGGTGAGATTAATGAACCAAGGAGGTCTGCAAGAAGTAATAAAGGTCAACCTCCAGACCGTTATGGGTTCCCAGCCACCATAAACCAGGTTTGTGTAACTGAGCCAGAAAACTTTGAAGAAGTGCAAGAGTTACTTACTCTAGAGAAAGAGGCGTGGTTAAAGGCAATGCAGGCAGAGTATAACTCTCTGCTAAACAACAATGTGTTTGTACCTACAGAATTGCCTGAAGGTAAAAAGCCCATAAGCTGTAAGTGGGTTTTTCAAGTGAAAAAGCTGGCTGATGGTAGTTATCAGAGGAAAGCCAGGTTGGTGGCAAGGGGATTTACACAAAGAAAAATGATACATTATGATGAAGTGTTTGCCCCAACAGCAAAGGCTGAAACAGTAAAATCAGTTTTAGCAATGGCAAGTCTGAGAGGGTTAAAAGTTAATCATTTTGATGTTGCCTCAGCATATTTAAATGCTCCTATTGATGCCGAGGTATATTTACAGCAAATACCAGGTTATGAGCTGGAAAAAGACAGCATGGTGTTAAAGCTCCAAAGGGCACTATACGGTTTACACCAAAGTGCACGTCTATGGCATGAATGCATAGACACAACTTTGAAAAAGATGGGATTCAAACAAAGCCTGGCTGATTCCTGTTTATATTCAGCAATGGTGCAAGGAAGTGTTTGTTATTTACTTTTGTATGTTGACGATATCTGTCTAATAACAACTGCACAAAAGCAAGTGTCTTGGTTTATAAACAGCCTAGGTAACAAATACAAACTGAAGTATTTGGGAGAGATTCAGAATTACTTAGGAGTAGAGGTTCAGAGAAATGAAGAGGGAGTCTACTATCTGAGTCAGAAGGAAAAAATTGAAAAGTTACTGAAGACATACGGAATGGAGAGGGCAAATGAGGTTGACACTCCCATAACTACCCAGTACAAAAATGAACCAGAAGGGCAAAAATGTGAGAATGCAACAGCGTTTCATTCTCTGTTGGGTTCTCTGTTATATTTAAGTTGTTGGACAAGACCCGACATAACATTGGCAGTGCACATGTTAAGCCAAAGAAGTGCAGACCCGGCTCAGAGAGATTGGGTAGCACTTAAAAGAATCCTAAGGTATCTGAAAGGCACAAAAGATTACAAACTGGTGCTGGATACAGGATATGATCAGCAAGTGTATGCATACGCTGATGCCAGCTGGGGGGACAGAGAAAATGGAAAGTCTACCACTGGCTATGCCATATATATTGGAAATGCCCTGGTTCAGTGGAAATCCCAGAAACAAACATTTGTTGCCACAAGTACTTGTGAAGCAGAGTACTCAGCCATAAGCGAATGTGTGTCACAAATAGAGTGGTTTGCTTGTCTAACAAAAGAGCTTGGAATACCTTCTAAAATGCCAATCACTGTGCTAAGTGACAACATGGCTGCACAACAGCTTGCTAACCAACAGAACTTTAAGAGCAAGAGTAAACATATAGCGATAAGATACGGAAATGTGAAAAATGCTTTGGAAAGAAATGTGTTAAAGGTACAGCACTGTAGCACAAAATGTAATGTGGCGGATTTGTATACAAAATGTTTGGATGCTCCTAAATTTCGAGACTTAAGAGAATTATTAGGTCTCAAGCCTTTGACTTAAGGAGGAGTGTTGGGACTCGCAGGATACTGAGTAAGTCTGCAGGCTTCAACAGGATGATGCAATACTCTGTAAAGTGCTGGGTCAGAGTGACTCAGCAGGAATGGGGTTAATGTGATTGGCTATCACCTGTTTTAAAAGGAAAGCTTGTTTAACTGTGGGTGTGGTGGTTGTGCTGTGGTATGGTGGTGCTGTGGTGGAGAGTATTCGTTTGCCTTAAGGAGCAGGTACTCTGTATGGACTGTTTTTGTATATACCTGTATATAGCTCACATTAAAAAGACTGCACTGGAAAAACCTGGGACTCAGAGCGTTTCTGCTAAAAACGCCGCGAGGATTCGCGACAAATAGTTGCTTGTTATGGAGGCGATTGAACATGAGATGTTCTGCATGTACAGCATGTGCTCTACCACTGAGCTATGGTTCTTCCCCACTCCGGAAAATGCTCAGACTGCAAAGCCTTCCTAGACTTGAGAAAACAGTCTCAATAGCTAACTAGGCTAGTCAAGTGAAAACAGGCAATTAAATAATCATGAGAAACACCAAGTTACTGCTGGCTGAAGTAGTTAAACGCTTTGTCCAGCATTGTATGTGCTTCCTAGAACACTCCTGCTGTGGCTCTTTTAACTAGCCATGGTGTCCTCCAAATAATTCTGGGAGCTGCAGTTTGTTTTTGTTTTTATTATTATTATTATTAAAGATTTATTGGTTTACAAATGTATGCACAATGTCTCTTTTTTCAGGGTACATTTTCCATAGGTCAGTTTCATTTGTTGAGACATTTGGAAGAAAAGCGGGGAAGAGGTGGAGGGGGCCAGAGCTGCAGTTTGTTAAGGGTGCTGTGAGCTGTTAGGAGACCCCTATTCTCCTCACAGAGCTACAATTTTCAGACCGGTTCAACAATCTCTAATCCTAATCTCCAGTCCTAGGAAACTCTGAGAACTGTAGCTTTGTGATGGCACTGCAGGTCTCAGAATTCTTTCAAGGGCAAGTAACTGACTGTTTAAAATGATTTGATACCGCTTTACATATATACTGCAGATGGGGCCTAAGAATCAAACCTAGGAAAGGAGCAGCGGTGCCTGTTGATCTCCAGGGCACAGTTTGCTCCCTTAAATTTCATATTGGGGCCCACCAGCATGGGACTTTTAAAACTGTAAAATGATGCTGCAGCCACCAGACAGAGTGTGTGGTAAGTCCAACTGCTAGGCAAGTGAGGAGATGAGTTCTCAGCAGCCACAGGACACCCTCTCCTTAAACAACAGACAACCAACTTAATAGCAACATTCAGTAGATGCCTCTCTGACACTTAGTGGCAATCGTCACCCCCTCAAACTTCTTCCTCCAATTGTTACCTTTTTTTAAAAAAAACACCAAAAACCTTCTCAATATTGTTATTTAAAGTCATTACCGGCTTCAATGCAAGGATAATCCCCAACACTATAGCAGAATATCTGAAGGTTCTGAAATGGTAAGTGGCTGCAATTTGGAGCCTGGCTGCCTGCAAGCATGGCCCATTCAGTTTCTTCTCGACGACCCTCCGCTTATTACAAGTTCAGGCTTGGAAGGTGCTGCTGCATTTCTCATACGGCTGCCTGCCTCTAATTAAAGGGGATGTGAGCACAACCAGAACCCAGCTGAAAGCTGCTCCAATGCTTTATCTTTTAATTCAGCTCCCTAATGCCTTCCCCCTTGCACATGAAGAGCAGCTCATTAATTTCCCACCCAAATGTGATGTGTGCTCTTCCTGAATGCATTTAGCCAAGCTTCACAGCCTCTGGACCTAATTGCTATCATTAGAGAAGTTTTCTGCACCACAACATACGGCAACCACTGCCGCTTCCGTTCATTTGCACATTGCTTGGTAAACCTCGGGGTTCCCACCTTCCCACATCTCTTCACATGAGCATCTCAGTTTATCATAACTTCTTGTGTATCTAATAATGGTTTAATCACTCAGTGTATCACGGCTCAGTAGCAGAATGAGATGTGCCCAAGAAACTATTCTGTCCGTGAAGTATCTCTATTTCAATTTCATTAGTATTCTTACCAGGAGCTTCTGTTCCTTTTCAAAGTATCTGCTGCACACACTGTGTTTGCTAGGATTGTCGTCAGCAACTTGGTTCTCCGGCGGCTAGATGCATGTGCTGCACCGTAACACATTATCAGTTTCAACACGATGCTTTGGGTGATGTTTTTGTTTTGTCAGCGAAGGATTTGCCTCATTGCCTCCCACAACTGCCTTGTGTTCTGCATTACAATGTTCAATCTTCAGTATCTTTATGTGACGTCCTGGCCACAACTCTGATTGCCTTGTCCTGGTAAAACCAGCATGGATAATTTTGGCTTCACAAGGCTGGAGAGGTGGAGTGGAAAATGTTCAGAGATGGAGGCCAGCTGTCCCACAATGTCCTGAAAGAAAGCAGTGGAGGAAAGTCAGTTCCCCTGTGGACATCTGGAGGACCACTCTAACCCCAAACTCAAGGCTCAGGGTTGAATTGGCCCAATTCCTGTATGGTCCTCCTCTCGCCCCCAACCCCAGGCTCTCCTTCCACCCGACATCTTCTAAATCTCATTCCCGGCTCTCCCACACACCCCACTGCCAGATATCTTGTGAAGCATCTCACTCACCGCAATTGTCCATGTGGCTTGAATTTTTTGAAAAGGCTGCAATTTGCTGGTGTCTCCGGTAAGTCTCTGAGCTAGCAGCAAGCATGCAGACCAGAAATTTGTTATCCCTGTTGAGTGGCCCAAGTTGCAAAAAGCAGGCTTTTCCTCCAGGGAAGGGGAGCTTCTTTGCACCCAAGACTGCAGAACTGGGGCAAACACCACAGGTGGACAGAGCATCTGAAGGACTTAGTACCTATTCCTCTGTTTTTTATCTTAAAGTCAAACCTTAGGTGCTGGCAAGGCCTGGCTCTGTGGTGAAACGGCAATGGCGGGGGGCAATATTTATTATACAGTGACAGGCAACACCTGTCACAGACCCTGCATCTCTCCTTGCTTGAGTGTTTTTGCCTGGCTAGATGGTGTCCTTGGACTGGGATTGTGCTCCCTGCCTGCCTTGTTGCTTGTGTGTTATGTGTTTGTAAATTTAGTGATTCCCCCCCCCCCCATGGCTGGAATGTAAGCTAGTGTAGAAATGCAAAAGCTCTATCTTCTGCTCTACCCCAGTGATTCCATTCCCAGCCCATTTTTTTGCCATGCCCCACCTTAGCATCTCTAAAATCCCGATGCACCCCCCCCCGCCCGTGACATGTAATTCTTATTATTCAAAAAGTGAACTTCTATTCTCGCGGAGGAAGCCTAAAAGGCCATTAACTTCGTTTACCTCATTCTCGATTTGCTCCCCTTAAAAATCAAGTTGCCCTTCTGTGGGACGTGGGAACCACAGCTCTACCCATTTCTACCTCTGGCCCCAGCTGCCACAGGCATGTGGCCCTCAGAATGTGGCTCACGAGAGGAAATGTGCCCCCCGAACATCTGGGACTATCGGCTGTGTCTGAGGCCTACTCAGAAATGCCTTCTTGTCTCAGTCAAAATCATCTTCATCAGACCCCACTAATTTCTGGAGAATGAGGGTACTTGTGAGGGCTAAAAGGCAGCTGCAGCACAACACTGCCCCCCCCCCCCGTTGTGTCATGACTACCATTTCCATGTTTTGTTGGGGCTTTGTTCCCATTCACAAGTATTGCTTGGTTTATTAGGTGTCTTAAAAGGGCCTGTAGGCCTCAAAAGGTGGCTTCAGCCCTTGATTCTGGCTCCACTTACCCTCATTGGAGCAACTGACATTAAAGGCCTCAGCTGGGCCTATCAGATGGCAAAGTTGTAAATAAGGCCGAATTAGGGAAGCCAAGAGCCTCCATAATATGAAATATAAACAGAATATTCAACATATTTTACAGGCAGTTAACCATTTTGTCCATGTGGTGTGTTTCTGTCTCTCTCAGTCTCCATGGAAAACAGTAACAAAGAGTCTGTGAGGCTTCAGCCACTGTTTCCATTCTGGTATAAACTTTTCTAGGCCGAAGCCTACTCCTCTATCTATGTAATATTTTATTCTACTGAGCTTTAAACAACAGCTTTTTACAACAAACACTCATAAATGACCTATGCTATAAATTAGTCGTTTTGTGTTGCCAAGTCACCCTTCTGAATGAAAGGGGAACAAAAGACTCCTGTAGCTGAAGGGCCAGGAAGATGAAAACAGTATTTTCTGTGTTACTTTTCTTAATGCATAATTTGTTTCCATTTACTCATCTTGCACAGAGATCACCTGGTAGCAGTTTGCCCTATTTATGAAAGTTTAAATGTACATAAAATGCTGCATTTGAATGCTCTGTATTTTAAATACTGTAAAGGGAAGTTTACCTTAGGCAAGAGGTTCCACTACAGCAAAAGCGTCAAGAGAAGGCTGGTGTTTTTCCATTTCGATGAGCTGCCATTTTCCATTTTGATGACCTGATGAGTCATCACCAGAAAGGAAACACAAGCTGCAGAGCAATCACAGCAGGAAGCTGAAGTTTGAGAAACCTGTGTGTGCTACTTGGTGATGGCTAGCAGTCTGCATATCCCACTTCTGAGTTTATGGCCCCTGTGAGAAAAGCCTGGTTTGTGAGCATGGATGGAGGGGAATGACATCTCATCCATTAAATATGATTGATGCGTGTGCACTACAGATCTGAAAGGGCTATCAAACTAAGGAATTTCAAGCACTACCATGTCTCAAAAGGCTTGGGATTTGTAGGAAAGTATTCTAATCTTTCTCAGAACTTTTCACTTCCTAGATTACTCTGTGGAAGTGAAACTTTCAGACCGGCTTAGGTTTTCAATCTGGCTGCTCCCTTAATTTTTAAAAATATATCTTTGTTAATAATTGCAGCTATCTGACATGACCTCGTGGTCCTATTTATTTGGGAGGTGGCAAAGCTGTCTCTAGGCTAATGTCGCTTCAAAATGTATAAAATGAGCTCAGAAGGCCTCTCTACAAATTAAAAATAATAATAATCTGCACGTAGAAAACTAGCATTTCAACAAGAAGGGTTCTAGCCCTGCCTTCTTTCAGACATGCTGCCTTTCTGTGTGTAGGGATCGTTTTGAAGTGGGGCAGGGTGAAGAGGGTGTCACCTTATTATGAGAGATTACATCTGTATTCTGACGTATGCAGCCCATACATTTACCACTTTGGTGAGAATGACCATTTTGTGGTGTCGGCCACACTTGCACTCTCAAGAACACACTCATATAATAAGAAGCATAACACCAGACCATAACATCAGAACATTTGCTTATCATGAAGATGCAATTTACCCCAACCAATTCAGGGTGTGCTTAAACTGCAGAAAGTTTACAAAGAGTCAACAATAAAGAGTAGAGATACAGCAACCTTGCACAGAAAAGCAAGGAGGGGTCTTTCATCTGTCAAATTGACTCCCCCCCCCCCCAGGAGGTTGCATCACATACTGATTTTGAAAGTCAGTAGTTGAACTAATGTTCAGGTTTGACAGCTTGCAGACATGACTGTGTCTTTGGGATTCAGCTTCGAACACTGGTATTTGGTATTGTTAAGAAACACAGGCTGATATGCAGTTTTTGTAACTTATTCTGGCAGTACTTGGGAGGCATAGTTTCAACATGACATGAGCAAAAGGCAGTTCAAAACGCTTCTGAATGGGGGGTGGGGAAGAGGTTGAAATGGCTTGCGTAGGAATTTTCAGGCAATATGTCTTATACTCAAATGCATTCAAAGTTCCATACAGACAGATCATCCTTAAATCTGGGAGATGTTTGATCTGCATGTGTGTGCGTGCACCCCCCCCCCGCACCCCCCAGTTTGCCAAATCACTTGAATTCTGTAACCTGTGTGACCAGAGAATTTTTTTCTTGGGCATTAAAAGGAAAACAATAACAAGGTATTTTTTTCTTGGGCATTAAAAGGAAAACAATAACAAGGTATGCTGTAGCAAGCATACGAATATGCTTGCATAGGATTTTGTGAAGCCTGCCTCCCCGTGGCTGAAAGTAGAGATGTCCCCACAACTGGGTTTTGGTGGTCCTGGCCAGGAAGTAAGAATGGAAGCCTCACAGTATAAAGCAGGATTCTTTGTACCTTCACAGGCAGGACCTTCTACGAAGCGATGAAGACTTGCAGTGCCAATTCCTTTGGTCTGTATTGTAGATGTGCAATAGCCTTTCTTGCATTGAAATGAAGGGGTGGAGCTAACCCCTTTCCCTCCCAGTTCCATCATGCACTAGCAGAATAGTGCACCAGCTAGGGATGCCTGGCCAGTATATGTAATGCATAAATCAACTACCTGAATAGCAAAAGTTACAGATAATCAACTATTTTCATCTTTATGTGCCCCAAGCATCCCCAAGCACTGCCCATATTAACTGAGACTGACAGGAATTCTTTTTTTTTTTAATAAGATTTTTTATTAGACATTTTATAGTTATAAAGAGAAAAACAATAAAAAAGAAGAAAAAAAAAGACAATACATGAATTCAACAAACAATACATCGACCATAAAAGGAAAAAACAAACAAACAATACAATACAGCAATACAACATAAGAGGGGGGAAAAGAAAAAACACATCCAAATTTTTATATCCAAATCTTTCATTAGCTTATTTCCTCGACTTCCTCGCACCTCCCTTTTTTGTATTCTAGTTCAAATTATCTAGTTCAACAAATCCTTTCCCTCTTCAATTTTTGTTCTATAATTTATTTTGACACAATTTAACTTTCAATTTTCAATTTGACACATTTAACACTTATTATTCATATAATTCTTAATAACCTTTCTGCTAAAACCATATAACTTCATTCCAATATACTTCTAACATTCATTAATTTTGCAATATTTCTGTAAATATACTTTAAATTTTTTCCAATCTTCTTCCATCGACTCTTCTCCCTGGTCTCGGATTCTGCCAGTCATTTCCGCCATTTCCATATAGACCATCAGTTTCATCTGCCATTCTTCCCGGGTGGGTAGTTCTTGTGTCTTCCAGTACTTTAAGACTGACAGGACTGACAGGAATTCTAGGGCAAAAATACCTGGAAGGCACCACATTGGCTAAACTTACTGGAATTACTTAATTATCTTCTTCAGTCTGAATTTAAGAAGAGCTGCAAAGAAATCAAGCAATAATACTAACACTAGGACTGTTGACTACAAAGAAATGAAATTACAGAGGACGTTTACTCAATAGTATTTTGAATACCCCTGTAAAGAACAATATAATATAGAGAAGATTAAAACCTGGGTGTGTGAATCCCTTATTCTGATCCTAAAGCTGTGGAGGAGAAATAAATTAATCCATCTAATGTATCAAACAGCCTCTAGCTACGTTAGTTTTAGCTAAACAATTATGCAACTCATTGCAGTATCCACCCTAGTTCTGTCATTTTGTCAAGTCAAAGTGCATTACTTTTAGAATTACAAAAACCACCTCATTCCTTGAGATAACCACATGCCCCATATAATAGCAGAAAATATTTCACTTAGCCATTATGTGGAATTTATGGCCATCTTTCAGTAGGATCACCAAAACAAAATCATAAAGATCATTAACCAGAGAGAGGTTGGGGACAGCTATTCAAATATATCAGTAGCTGAAGGAATGCTAGCTTACTTCATAAGACGTACATTCATAAGACATTCTTTCTCTCCCAAGACATCTGAAATCAGGTCCAATGAAGCCCTTGCATGGTTCAAAATTTGTATCCCCCACCCCACCCCGTGGGCTTTGTCATTTTAAGCCTTCTCTTAACTTGGGGGAATTGTTTTATTTTTCAGCCTTACACACATTAGCTTGAGAAAAGCTTATAAAGCACTCCCATTTCCAAACTGGGCGTTGGAAGGTCATGGGTTAGGACTCCAAATCTGCAGGGGTGAGGTAGTAGAATTTTTACCTTTTGCCTAATGCCTCTTACACTGGAAAGAAAAAGGAGCATCCACCAAGCCCAATTTCCGTCAGGCAGATGTTTACCACTGATACTCAAAATGTAGTATTTTGTTAAATGGGAAGGGCACAAAGAGTAGTATGTCAAGTTGGATCTTTTAAATTCAGTGGTATCAAAACTGAAGCAAGCTTTGCTCTGAATTTTCTTTTGGAGTCATTATGCTTCACGAGTAATTGCAACTCTAGCAACAAAATGCAATTTGGAATCTCACTGTAAAATAACCATTACAAATGTCTGTGAATTTGTTTTAATTCTGTAACCTGGCTGAGAGTAGTAAACTGAACAACGGAGTCAGAGAGGGATTTATGCAACACTTTCATACAAGTCAAGTTATAGAAATTGACCTTTATTTTAACACAATACTCATTTTCTTTAACTTTTTTTGTTTTCATACAGTGACTTTTTTTAGTTCAGAAAATATATTGTAACAAAAATTACAAAACAAAACAGACACATTTTTTGACAGTGGCAAAACTAACAAGTTACAGGACCACACTAGAGGTTGTCATATCCCTTTAATAGAGGCTGCAATTCTAATTAAATAAAAATCTCTATGGCTACTACACACCAAAAGAACAAAGCTTGAGCAACGTAAGCTTCCAATTACATAGACTACCTAAATGTGATAAAATAAAGACTGGGGTAGGGGAACCTGAACAGGTTGCTTGCCGCATCAGTCTTGTGAAAAAGGAATCCACAGGACCTTGTTTTGTTCTTGATCAACTGTTGTCATGATCTGAGTGCAAATGATCGAAAGAGGGCTTCCCTGGACAATCCCTGTGAAAAGAAGGAGCACACACACCAATCAATCAGCATGATTGTTTACAGGGGCCGGGGGGGGGGGTGCTGAATTTGCACTAGCGCCAAGAAATCGAAACATACTGAAGCAACAAAAAGGAAGGAGGATTAATAACCCCCTTCTTGGTGATGATGATTTCCCACCCTTTCTCCCAAGAGCTCAAGGTGGTCATATGTAGGACACCCTCCATTATCCTCATGATAATTTGCAGAGAACCAAAACGTGGCCTGCCTCTTTGTCAACAGGAACTGATGCTGTGAAAGGAGGGAGTGTAATAGCGCCTGCACTGCCTGCTTCCCTATAAGCATTTCCACCAGCGGGTATATGAACTCGGCCTCACTCTTGATGTGGCCCAGGAATCAGGAAAATGAAGGGAGGTGCATACAGACTGTGCTTCTCTATGCGTTCTCACTGTATGGATTTTGAGTGTTGATGGTGGAATTTGTAGGACCCAACTCTTAGCATCTTTAATGGCATTCAGGAGTGCTCAGCTATGGTTCTCATAGGCCATGGTATCAGTTTGTCACTGAAGCACTTATGCAGATACAGCCACAAGAGATCACAAACAAGACATCAGGGAGGTGGGTGGGGAAGAGGGAGACTTCAGCAATGGCGTCTGGCTTCTTAGAAGAGAGACAAACAGCAAGGGAGAGACACACAGAGAGACAGTTAAGATGTAAATTTTTCAGGACACTGAAACTGCGTGTTGTTCCTTTCAGGGGACTAGTTTGAGAGTGACACAGGGAGAGGCCTAAGATAAGGGGGCATCTCTCTTTGTAACCCCCATTGAGCTTTGGAACAGGAGAAAGGAACTGGGCTTTGTGGCTTTCACTTTTCTTTACCGTTTGTGGAAGCAGAGTTCTTTTTGTGGTTAGCAAAAGAAATCAGTGTTGAAGAAGCCAAGCAGAGAACCTTCATTCCTGCTAAGAAAGCCTTTGCTGTTGCAATACAGCTAACAAAAACATGGCAAGAGGAGAAAGCAGCGAGGCCCCACGAGTATGATCCTCTAAGACAACTGTTTTGTTATTGAGCCCTCCAAAAGCTATTTTCAGTGGCATCAGGTGACAAAGTTTACATATTAAATCTAAATATGGTTAGAGGGACTCCTGTTATAGCATAATAAACCTTCATGGCTGAACAGAAGGCTAAGTTTAGTAGCAAGGCAGAAATATACAAAGAGATGATGGCCGTAGCAACAAGCCACTATTTACAAATATAAGAAGATGGCCGTTTATGGGTTTCGTTAATAAAACAGGCATGACTGGTTAATAATAATAATAATAATAATAATAATAATGATAATAATAATAATAATAATAATAAAGAACTGGCAGGCTTATTCAAGGGATCAAGTTAACAGAAAATACAACACACTGGTGCTCAGTTAGAGCCCATTAAATGCTTTTAGGGACATTCAAGTTGGATTTGCAAGGCAAAGCACAAGGGGAAATTGCCAGGAATTTCCTACCACCCCATTCTGGGGGATTCAGAGTTAAACAGTTAAAACTGCATTTATGATCAAAGCCAGTCATAGTTGCTTTGTTGTTCTACCACAGCACTATCAGTGGAGCAAAATACCAACACAGCAAGAGTCTATCATAAGGATACGTTGGCCTATTGCAAAGCCTGCTTCTCAAACAAAGTGTTGCAGGGTTACTCCATACAATAATCTTGCTGGACTCCCAAAAACCTATTTAGCATGTCTCCACTGCACAAATCCCACTAATTCCCAAGGCTGAGAGGGAACATGCCATTGAGACACCTTTGTAGGATCCCACAGTAGATCTGCATGCATAAATTAAGTTCCCTAGTGCTTGGGGCTATGCTTGGGGCTGAGAGAGTAGCCACCACCCCTAAAGCTTGGAGGAGGAGGGGAATTCCCCTCAAACCTCCAGAAGCATGTCAACAGACAGCTGTAAAGTGGGGGCGGGGGGAATCATAGGAATGATGGGCAAACAGAAAATGGAACCACCTCCAGAGAAAAAAGTCATACTTATTTTGTCATCTGCAAAATTGTTTTGAGCTCTGGGAGGTGAAGTATTACTTTTGTGAGACCAACTGGAGTCCAGTGTCTCTGGGTGTTCTTATGTCTCCTGAGAATTCTCATAAAATGGGACACCCAAGACCCTGAACTTGCTTATTTCCTCCTCCCAACCTCCCTCTCGAACCCTTTTCCTTTTGTGACCTGTCCTTTAAGGTTGTAAGCTTGAGGGCAGGGACTACATTCTTTTAAAAAATAGTGATTTGTACTGTGCATATGAACCAATCACACAGTCCCAAGCAGTCAGAGAAACCAGGATATAGGGATATAGACCAACAGACAGAATGGCTTCGTTCTTCAAACCAAGAAAAATGCTACTTAGCCATTCTCCACAGTGTCTTCCGCAGTCTGCTTGCAGTCCTCACTTGCTAATATTGCAAAAGGGCCTTGCATTAAAATGTTGCACAGGTTGTCCCTTGGACATAGTCAAGTGCCTAAGTGACTGAGCAGGGGCTGGCAGGACCAGTTTGCAGCAGCAACCTATGTAGTTGGAAATAGCTATGGCACCATTCTCCCAACTATAGCATCACTGCCACCTACCTGGATCGGACTGGGCAACTGCAAGCTCTGCCTCCCACTCCTCCCAGAAGCTTCTGCCAGCTTTTAGCGCCCAACATTGCTGGGTTTCCTATCCCTTGAGCTGACCATTCAGGAAATCCTAGCACGTAATACAGACTTATTGGTTGTTCCCTTTCTTCCAAGTAGAACATGTTTAGTGCTAAAGGGATGATTTATAATTCTTCTGGTTGTTATGGGGAACCAGGTGCTATGCTGTGACCTACACACATGTGACTGCTAAGGGGGGGGGGAGGAAATGCTGTTGCAAAAAAAATACACACACACATACAGTGGTACCTTGGGTTACATACGCTTCAGGTTACATACGCTTCAGGTTACAGACTCCGCTAACCCAGAAATAGTACCTCGGGTTAAGAACTTTGCTTTAGGATGAGAACAGAAATTGTGCTGCAGCGGTGCGGCAGCAGCGGGAGGCCCCATTAGCTAAAGTGGTGCTTCAGGTTAAGAACAGTTTCAGGTTAAGAACGGACCTCCAGAACGAATTAAGTACTTAACCCGAGATACCACTGTAAACACAACCCAGCTAGAGGAATCAGAAGCTAGCCTTCCACTTTGCTACTGTTTCCTTTGGCATGCAAACCTTTGAAGTACTTGTTATATTCCTGTTCTATCTTCGGAGCAGTCTCAAACTGTTCTTTGGAATGTTTCTGCGTAACTTTGTCCCTCAGGAAGACGGTGGTCTTTTTGCTCTCTAACACAGAAATGTAGAAAAAGCTCGTTAAATGCTTAATTTTTCAGGGGACACAAGGCAAACCATTAGGGAGCTAAACAGATTTGGAGCCCGTTTTAATCAGCATAGATATACAATGGTGTGTGCAGAGCGCCACCTGGTGTCCAGTATAGGAAGGCTGCTTGATACACTGCAGCAGCTAACCTTTGATCTGCTTCAACTGGCAAGGCAATCTGCCTTAATCAACAGGCACCTGCACAGAGGCAGTGCTGTCAACTGTGACCGGAAAGCACCCTTAGGGTGCTGGATGGCTGTCTAAAACCTTTATATATAGGAAACATTGTTTATAAATGTTGCTTAAAATCCTAAATTTCAGTTATCTTTTATGAACCATGGTTGTAAGGAAGCAAGCATTGAAAATTGTTGTGCAAGGTGGATATATGGAGTGTGAGTGCAGCTGCCTCACAAACCCCAGTGGTTGCCACTTGGCTCCCAAAGCTGGCTTGCCTCTGTCACTCCACCTGGGCCTGGATTCCTGTTTTTTTTATCAGAGCCACTTTTCAAAGTTACCTCTTCTGCATAGAGATCTCTTCCCTCTCTTCTCCCTCTCCTCCACTGGCAGTTTCATCTTGCCAAAACCTTGGGGTACTTGTTCAATTTTCACGTCTTCATTCTCTCTCCAATGCCTCCTGACTTTTGCACCTCTCCCTCCTTGCAAGGGTTTAAATATCATGCTGACAGGGAACATCTGACGGGCACTTTGCTGGCTACCCCTGCTTAAAACAGCTTCTATGGCGCTGACCCAGCTTCTCCCTGTTCCCTTCCTAACTGCCTTACTTTTCTTTGCAGATCCCGGGGGCCTGTTCTTAATGCAATTATTGTACAGTACACCTTGGCCTTGAGGCATTTTAAAAGCATTAAAAATAGTAGCCATAAATGATTATCTATGAATATAATCCTACGCAAATCTGTAGCCCTCATATGAAAAAAAACCCCACCCTTTACCAAGCATATATTATTTATATAGCATATCTCTGTTTCTGGCACTGCTCTGAGACACCATTCTGGTTGCATTCCTATTCTCTCTTTGTATTTCTGTACTTTTTGCTGCCCCCATGCGACTTCTCACTCTCTCGCTTGGCTAGCCTTCAATTTCCACCCCTCCACCACCATCACTGTGTCTTCTCTCTCTCTCTCTCAGTTCCTGTAATATTTAAATATACCAACAGAAGGAGCCAGGAAGTGCAAACACCTGACTTAAAACTCATCACCGGCCTAATATTCTCAAACCTGCCTCTCCCCAAGCCAAGCCGTCTTTCCTATCTGCCCAGTTAACAACGGAAGGGGAGCCTGCTGGACCAAAGGCCCAGCGCCTCACAGTGACCAGCCAGATGCCTTTGGGATGTCCAAATGCAGAACCTGAACACCACAGCAAATTTACTTAGGTCCAAGCTAGTTGTGATGGAGGCAAGCGGCATGTTCTCATTTAAACATACGTCTCCATTAGTGGGGCGGGTAGGGCATGCTTTTTTACCATGGAAGTTGTACTCAGGTGAGCAGACCTGAAACTTCCAAATGGCCTAAAAGCACTTTTCTCATCAGCTTCGTTTACTTCTAGTAGCAGAGCTGGCCTGAGATAAAAGTTCTTGTATGGGACATGGAGAGAGGAGGTGGGGTGCTCTTCATGATAGAAGATGGATGGGTGCTCTTCATGATAGAAGAAGCAGAAACCTCCCACTCCTGACCTGAGATTAATATTCTACTACCTTTTAATTGTATCTGTGGGAAGGGGGGTATTGCTTTTGAAATATACTCAGAGTCGCAAAGTGATTTCATGCTCTTTATTCAGCTCATAGTGGTGAGGAGGAATGAAAGTCCCCTCAAAGTATCTGCTTTATATACATTATTTACACAATGGGCTGCACGTGATTGGCTAATTCCGGACTTCTCCTGTAGGCCAATCAGGTTGTGGATTCACTTCTATCTGGAGCTGGATTGGGTGGCTCCTGCCGACCAATCATACTGCTGCATTGTTCTAGGACCAATCAGACTGCTGCATTCTGGACCCTATTGTTCTAGGACCAATCAGACTGCTGCATTTTGGATCCTATTCAACTCAGTACATAACAGTTTTACTGTTTTGATTTATTTATTTACTTGTTTTTATCCTGTATTTTATTCTGTGAACCACACTGAGATCTTACGATGAAGGGCAGCAAGTAAATTGCATGCGGACAACAAATGGCTTTGAGGTTTATTACAATCCCACACTAAGTAAGTGTTGTTAAATAATGATAATATTGGCTGCCATGTTGCATCAAATTTGGCCCGTGAAGTGTAAGCTGAAGAACAGGGATAGTACGTTCTTCATTCTGTCCAGTGTGCCATGGAAAGTTACTGCCATGTGCTCTGGAAGTCAACAACACCCGAGGTTAGACTCGAACACAAGACTTGCTGGCTCACCTACTTAGCCACTTTAATCTAGGGATTACAGAACCAAAACAGCACATCAATCCAGTTTTTAAATATAAGAATGCAAACGTAATTGAGAAAGGGTCATATTTCTAAAGAGTTCAGGTAAGTTTTTGTGTGGTTCCAGACTGTCTCCCACTCAAGAAGCTGGCAGGCCCAAACTAGTTTAGCTACAGCAGAACTGTGGGTGGGTGCCTTTTTTAAGAGAAAAAAATTAAGCTACCAGAGAGAGAGAGAGAGAGTACCTTCTCTGTTATCTCCTTTACTGAGGCAACAGTTGTCACATCGAAATGTCCACTCCTACATTTATAATCTATGAATAAACAGTCTTTCACACCCCGCTCGATGGCTTGTTGAGAAGCTTTCATCACTTCTGTTTTGGAAGAACAAAAACAAAGAATGGTTTATTCATTTTTACTTTCACAGGAAGGCGGCATTCAGATGCTTCAGACCCAAGTTTTCCTTTGCACACGTACAGTATATATATAAAGCACACTAATATTTAAACCAGTTAAAAGCAATCATTTGGCCTTATGTCTACTGAAGGGTTTAACTGGATCATCAAGGAATATGCACCCACAGCTGCACATTCCCCACAATGCAATATTCGCACAAGCTAATACCATTATGTTTTCCCCCCTTCTAGAATGGGGCAGGGTAGAGGGATGTTACATTGCGGCCGGGAGAAAGGAGAGAGAATGGCTGGGGGGGGGGGGCAGCACTGTTGGCATCTCTCCTGTCTCATGCAATGTAGGACCACACACAGAGTCTTGGGTGAAAGCAAGGAGGCTGTTGCAACAGTTGCCCAGTTGGCTCTGTAGCATGACAACTGCTTCATAAACCCATGCTTTAATAAATCCAGGCCGGGACAACTGTTTAATAAGTCTGTGCTGTCAAATGAGGATTTCCAGGCTGCATGCATAGCTGTCAGGAAGCGTTCTCCCCAAAGGAGCAAGCAGATAAAGAGTTTAATAAATTGCACAGGAGGGAAGGGAGGTAAAGGTAAAGGGACCCCTGACCATTAGGTCCAGTCGTGGCCAACTCTGGGGTTGCGGTGCTCATCTTGCTTTACTGGCCAAGGGAGCCGGCGTACAGCTTCCGGGTCATGTGGCCAGCATGACTAAGCCGCTTCTGGCGAACCAGAGCAGCGCACGGAAACGCCGTTTACCGGAGCGGTTCCTATTTATCTACTTGCACTTTGACGTGCTTTCGAACTGCTAGGTTGGCAGCAGCAGGGACCAAGCAACGGGAGCTCACCCCGTCGTGGGGATTCAAACTGCCGACCTTCTGATCGGCAAGTCCTAGGCTCTGTGGTTTAACCCACAGCGCCATCCGCGTCCCAGGGAAGGGAGACCGTGATGCTAAATGCTGCACCATCACTTGGTACTTCTGCTTAACCAGGAGTGTGAAGCAGCACTTGTACCTTGGCTGATGATTGCCATCATGGCTTGTATTTACTTTCCTTTTGAATTGAAAACAAGAAGGTAATGGCATTGTTCAAAACTCATATTTAGCAATTTCCCACAATTGAGTCTTTCTGGCCTGCCTCTTCCCTATACACACTGGAAAGAAACAAAATACGACTCTTGGATCAACTGCTCCGTCCCAAACCAGGGATCATTTGTTTTCCTCCCAACAATACATAGCCCATACTTGTTCTTAGATTACTGATCCAAGTTTGTTGGGAGTGAAAAACAACAACAATCTCTGGTTCGGAGATAACACTAAACTGGGTATTGTGGTTTGTTTCCTCTGTGTGCTGTAGGGGAGAAGATGAATAGTACAGTAAGGAGAAGAAACTTAGAGGAAAGAGAGCAGAGGGAGAATTATAAGCTTAAGAGGGAGAGGAGGAAAGAATACCTGAGAATGCAGAGAAGCACAATGGCCAAATGGGCAAAGGAAAAGAGGTATTTTAGAAGGGAATTCTTGCCGATAGAGGATGTGTGTCACCTAAATTATCCATAACACCCAAGCAACCATTGTTTTTCTACTGCTCCCTCTGGAGACCAACTTTTTGTTACTAGAGGACCTTCAAGTGCTGGCATATTTACCTAGAGGACACCGGCCAAATTTTCCTGGAGATTCCTTGACTAGCATGTCCTTCACAGCATCAAGTAGTGGCCCTAGAATAAGCACAGGCCTGGGAGACGTGCAGTCCACTTTCTGGACTCTTTGATAAGCAAGGTTTACAGAATCTGGAGAGAAACAGAGAGTTGCTTGCATGATCAGGAAAACAAATAAATAAAAGAATGCAACAGCTCAAGGGCCCATGATAGTGAAGGTAATTGAGGTGTGGAACAGTTGCTGTCTGAAAATTGTGAATCTGAATTTAAAAAAAAAAAAAAGCCTGAACAGGTAATACAGAAAAAGATAATTGGGAACAACTGGAGAAACTCCACATTGTATAGCTGATAATCCAAATCCATACTTCTTAGCTACTGTTAATAGCAGATTTATAGGGACATGTGGAAATATACTTTAAGAAGGGTTATGGGACATGCACGGGACGCAGGAGGCGCTGTGGGTTAAAGCCTCAGTACCTAGGACTTGCCGATCGAAAGGTCGGCGGTTCGAATCCCCGCGGCGGGATGCGCTCCCGTCGTTCGGTCCCAGCGCCTGCCAACCTAGCAGTTCGAAAGCACCCTCGGGTGCAAGTAGATAAATAGGGACCGCTTACCAGCGGGAAGGTAAACGGCGTTCCGTGTGCTGCGCTGGCTCGCCAGATGCAGCTTGTCAGGCTGGCCACGTGACCCGGAAGTGTCTTCGGACAGCGCTAGCTCCCGGCCTTTAGAGTGAGATGAGCGCACAACCCTAGAGTCTGGCAAGACTGGCCCGTACGGGCAGGGGTACCTTTACCTTTGGGACATGCTAATCAGTCTTGTATGTAAAAGATTAAATATGTGAGAGAGTGGGACATGGGATACATGGCATTTGGCTGGCCCTGAACAACTTTGAACACGCAGTGGATATGGCAGGCTGACTCTCCCCCGCTCACCCTTGCCTCAACTCCTCTGTTTTGTTTTGTTCTGAAACCCAAAGTCATACACCCTGTTTACCAATGTGCAAATAAACCTAGATACTTTTGTTGTGGGCTAAGCAAATTCAGTTAAGACACTTGCCATCCAAAAAAGGGATGGAGTCTGTGCTGATGGTGTCAAGGGCTAGCAGTTCCTTTCCATCTTTGGACCCGCTACGTTTGTGCTTGTGCTTCCTCCTAAAGAACGACCTCCGAGCTGCTGCCAATGATGTCTTTGCAGAGCTGTTTTCATCTTTAGCTTCGGACATGCTGTGCCTCCTGTAGAACTCCTGCTCCATCCTGCAAAGAGATTGTGGGCTTAATCGGGCAAAATCTGAAATGCTCTCGAATATAATACAGGTAGCAGTAAAACCAATAATGGATCTTGAGACAAGCCTCACTATGGGGTCATTTGTAGTTGACTTGAGGACGTAAGTTCGGTTCTGAGCTAACCCAAGCCATGACTTACCACGATCGAGCAAACACAAGGATTCCTGGGGTGAAGACTGTGGCCTCTGCACCCAACCTAGGCTTGTGGCATGTCTCACTACAGACAAACCATGAGCTGTAATTAAGACTCCCTGCTCATGGTTTGTCTGGAGGAAGCCAAACCATGAGCCCAACCTCAGATGCCCAACCTAAGTCAAATAATGAGCTTCTGTTCAGTGTGTGGTGGTCATCTAAGTGGGTAGGTATAGAAACTTTAAGCACAAAGTGAAGAATTAAAAAATAGTAAGAATAATGGAGTCCCATACAAAAGAGGAGAGCAGGTATGGCCACGCTAGAACCCCATGATTCTACAGTTCCAAGGTAAGATGGAGAGAAATGAAGTGAGAAGGTTGGTGAAATGCTATTGCAGAGAGGGAGAAAGAGAATGATATGATCAAGTAAAAGACCTGAGAGTGAGTGAGAACCAAAGAAAGTATAAGCTGGCGGCCAGAATGAGGGACATCCCCCTCCACCAATTGGCTGCATATACACCATGACATCAGGATCTTAGCTGAGGCAGCAGTGCCCATATCCGTCCCTTGATCTTGATCTCCTTGATCTTTATTAAAAAGCAAGCATTAATTTGGTGGATTAAAGGGGAAAATGTGGCATTCTCTTATGTTCCAACCCATGGACCAAAATTAAATATGGATGCCATCCATCCCTGTCTAAAAGTGCTGCGGCATGACTACGGGAAGCCACTTAGGCTGTCCCGGAATAAAAGCACAAAAACAAAGTCCTTTCCATTTTTAGGAAGTAGGCAACCATTGGCAGCACTAAAAATGACTTGACGGAATAGTTTCTTTAATTGAGAGTTATTAAAACATGCCACCTCTCTCAAGTAACTTTACTGGGAAACTCAATACCCCCTCCAACATTGACAGCAAGGCTTTGAAGAACAAAACGCTTGGCTTTTGTTCATACTTCATCATAACTGCCCGCTTTTAGCAATGAGGCAAACGCCATTTATATCTCAGAGATTTAATTACATGTATTTGCTGGGAATCTGTCCTCTTTGCAGCTTTTGGGCGTTTTCATCCAGCTGCCACGCCATCCAGCAGCCGAAGTTCCCCTGCGGCAGAGTGTCATCGACATACAAAATGTCATCCTTCTTGAAGCTCAAGTCCTGCTCCACTTCTGCCATCCTGTCATAAAGTGCCCTGCAAAAAGAGAGAAATAAAGAGACCCTTTTTATTTTATTTAGTTTTTTAAATTTTATTTTTCTTTATTTTTTTGACAAAATAATAATCATAAATAAATAAGAATAAAAATGTGCACCCCACCACCAAGACCATTCCATTGTAACTATCCAACCTCCCAAAATTTCAACACCTCTTGCAATGGTTTGACCCCTTTCCATTTTAACAGTACAAATTTTGCAAATACCCTCCATATCTCCTCAAATCATTTCTCCTGCATATTTCCTGTCTTACCTTAATGGCACGTGTTAATTTATCATTAATAGCAATATCCCTCATCTCTTTATACCATTCTTCCATTTTATATTCTGCTTGCCCCTTATCGGTTTCCGAACAACTTGGAACCCGAACGCTGCAAACCCAGAAGTAGGTGTTCCTGTTTTCAAACTTTGCCCTGGAACCCAAATGGGGTCCATGAGCTTCTGTTTTTACTGTTGCGTAGCAAATTTCAGTCACTTGCATAGTAATTAAGCCTTTACTCTTCCCGCTTCTACCCTTGCACTGTGCATTTGAGTCCCCCCGATCGTAATTAAGCCTTTTCCCCTCCCTCTTCTGCCCTTGTGCCACTCATCTGAATCTCCCCCCCCCCCCGATTGTAATTAAGCCTATTTTCTTCCTGCTTCTGCCCTTGCGCTGTTCATTTGGGTCCCCCCGATCATAATTAAGCCTTTTTTCCTCCCTCTTCTGCCCTTGTACCACTCATCTGAATCCACCCCATCATCATTAAAGCCTTCCATTTCTGATTGCAGTGTTGTGAGGTGATTTTTGGTGCTTTTGTTTTTGCTATTTTTTGCATTTTTATGGCTTTTAAATTTTTGTGATTGTTGCTTGTTTTTCGTTTTATGATTGATTGATTGATTGTGTGACTGCGGAAATGGAAAAAAGCCCCCCATCCAAACAATGACTATCATCACTGCAGGTAAGGAAATTTTTTTAATTATTTTTTATCATCTACAATACTGTCTTATTTTATAGTACAGAACATTGATTATTGCTTTCATTTTATGGATTAATGGTCTTGTTCAGGCTTCCTCAACCTCGGCCCTCCAAATGTTTCGAGACTACAATTCCCATCATCCCTGACCCCTGGTCCTGCGAGCTAGGGATCATGGGAGTTGTAGGCCAAAAACATCTGGAGGGCTGAGGCTGAGGAAGCCTGGTCTTATTAGATAGTAAAATTCATGTTAAATTGCTGTTTTAGGGGTTGTTTTTTAAAGTCTGGAACGGATTAATCCATTTTGCATTACTTTCTATGGGAAAGTCCGCCTTGGTTATGGAACTGACTTACGGAACGGATTAAGTTTGAGAACCAAGGTACCACTGTATATCAAAGACTCCAAGGTGTGAACCAGGAACCTCCTGATTTGAGGCTGGGACTTTGCTGAGTTGAGCTCCTTGGGGGCATGCATGGGTGTTTACCTGGTGCTTCGAGGAGGAGGCTATTCTCATCCCATTATTGTGTTTTTCTTCTGCAAAAGGGCTATGTTGTGGCGCCCATGATAGTTTCTTAGATTTCCAAATGTGACCCCCCCCCCCCACAAAGCAGGGATGGTGCCCTGCTTTAAACATTGACAAAAATCTACTAGCTAGAATGCCGAACTCTCCATTCATGCAGTAATTTCCAAGAAAGAAATAATATAAATATATATTACCCCTACTGGAGCCAATGATGGTCCTCTGGTACTTTGGCGTCCATGGTATTTTTATTCCTTCTGTCCTATACTGCAAGTTGCTGGAAGAACCTACCTTTTTTAAAAAAAGGAAGTCAAAACTTGCTTTTATTTTAGTCAAATCACAACATTTTTTCCCTTTAAACTGTCAGTGTACCCACAACTTACAGATCCTTAAAAAAAAAAAAGACTTGCTTGGGAATATTAGAATTTTCCTCCTTCAAACAGATGAAATAATCCCCCACTTTTATTCCAACTAGAAATTAAGTATTCCATTCCAACAAATAGTAAGAATACATGAAGTTACAGCTAGCCAGCCAGTTGACAGCCATGGAGTCTTCAACAGTTTATTAGAAATAATGTAGACATTAAAAAAAATCCCCACTGCTCTGAACACAAACTGGTCAAAAAACAACAAACACACCCAAAAGAAGATCGTATAGTGTAGTAACATTTTGCCACTCGCTTTCATACTAACAGTGCAAATACAATTTGGTCTAAATGTACAGATTGACAAGCAACAACCTCTAATCCCTCCCTAGTGAGATGTAAGAGCTTTGAGGATCAAACATACAAATGTATGGGCTTTACTCATTTTAAGTTTCAAAAGGAATTGCTAGTTTTAACTAGGATATCTTGAACACTAACTAGTGATTAAAAACAACAAAATGAAGAGCATTAAAAATTAGCGGAACATACCCTGAAGACACCCTTTTCTCCTTTTCATAAACAACATAAGACAGATCTGTCAGTTCTTTTATGCTTGGATTCATTTGGATCAGTTGAATTACAAAGATCAATTTCATTTAAATGCTTGAAGTTACTGTTTCCTCCAAGACAACTGAACAAAAGTTTGGATTCCTCAAAATTTACATTAACATCTTTACTGTCTTCAACACAAAATTCAATAAAGCCGTAGTCCCTTCAGTCGTACCACTTCGCAGAAGCAGGCTGCATGGCAGATGGCATTGGTGGCGGCGGCACAGGTCCTCTTCCTCCTCTCCAAAGGGCTCGGCCAGAAAACAACAGCGGCAGGGCGGGAAGACCATCAGGTAAAGGTGAGGAGAAGGAGGAAGCAGCTGGGACTCCTCCTCGGGGCTCAAAGGCTCAGGTCTATTAACCACAGAACACTGTACACATGCACTGGAAGAACCTACTTTAAAGTAAAAAAGGAAAAACAGTCAGGCTTAATAAGAAAGAGGGGGAAAACTCCTTTAGGCCCAGAATTTCACAAGAGATGTGCAAGATTTCTGCTGTAAGCAATATAAAGTGCTCCTCCGGAACAAGTTTACTTATTACAGAGAAAAATCCAACTGCATTCCCTGGTAGTTATATGGAGATATATGAATCTCATGGGGGACATCTTTTTTTAAAGAATAAAAAACCAAAAGAAATGTATGGGTAAGGAGTGGGGCACCATTGTCCCCTCCCTGCTATCCTTCTCCCGATTGCTTTCCTCCTCAGCCCGAGCTCACATATTGGAACTGTGCTCAGTTGGGTACGAGAAAACATTTGAAGAAAGGGTTCTGCACTCCTTATTCCATACAGCCTTTTTATTCTTATTTAGCTACAAACACACACCACTCTTAAAAATGGAGCACACACAAATCACCAGTAGCTAATGTGGCCCTTATTTTCATATTGCAGTTGAACTATTTACCACCCTAAAGACAAAGTCAACATTACTGCCTATTGTTTTCTTCCCCTAGTTCAGGACTGCCATCCTGAGAACAGTTTCAACTGAATGCAACAGGGCTGCAGCCCCTAGCAAATACAGTGGTACCTCGGGTTAAGAACTTAATTCGTTCTGGAGGTCCGTTCTTAACCTGAAACTGTTCTTAACCTGAGGTACTGCTTTAGCTGTGGGGCCTCCTGCTGCCGCTGCAGTGTAATTTCTGTTCTCATCCTGAAGCAAAGTTCTTAACCCAAGGTACTATTTCTGGGTTAGCAGAGTCTGTAACCTGAAGCATCTGTAACCTGAGGTACCACTGTAACTGGGCATCTTAACTGTACACTATCATTCCATGAGCCCACCCTACCTGGATAACGGCTTCTGTTTTTTTCTTCCTAGCCACACCTCTCTCTTCCTTCACCGAGTTCAGCTCCTGAAATAAAATAAAAATCCATCATTGGAGGTACATTAAGTGTACAAGAAAGTCTTTCTCTTAATGAAAACACACTGAATTTTTGAAAGCCTGTGCCATGCATAAGAAGGAATAATACAGCATACTGCATGAATTAGATGCAACTAGCAAATATCTTTAAAGCTGCAACACATATTTGCTTGCATAAAAAATTGAAACACTCTGCAGCCCCAAAGTAATAATAGAGAAATCAGAGAAGTTAATTCTGACCAAGGGATGATTGGCACAGAGGGCAATAATACTTAAGACTTTTGTTTTGCCAGCTGTAGTTCTAAATATCTGGAGGGCGAGGAAGGGAGGGATGAGGAAGACTGGTCTAGAAACTCGCAGAGTTACACAGTCAACACCACTAGGTTTGAACAACTCTTTCTGGCCAGAGCAAGTGCCATCATACAATACCACACCTGTCTTAAGGCTTCCATTTCCCCACTAGCCACTCTTTTCTCTGAGGACATGTTTTTCAATTTGGATTCGGCAAGTTCCAACTCTGTATCCAGCCTATCCATTTCATTGAGGACTTCGTCCCTCTCGCTCATGATGAGACAATACTCGGTGAAAACGGAGTCCCTCTCTTCCTTGTACTTCTGTGCATCCTTCACTGCTTTCAGCTGCATTGTCTTAAACCTTGTCACTTCTGCCTGCATCCGCTCCATCTCTCTCTGTAGCTCCTTGTTTTGGGCAGTGGCCTTGCTCAGTTCTTGCTGCCCGGTCTCAAACCTAAAGAGAGGTGGGAGGACAGTCACAGCAAGTCTTTTCACCACTTGTAAGCGAAACGCAGCCCTATGAAAGCTTCCTTCCTCTTTTACACACCAAACTAAACTGTGTAAAGGACCAAATAAGAAGTGGGAGAGTCAGCCATGTTTTCTTTGTCACATTACTGCCCTGCTCACATTTCAATGTGGGAGCGGCAGGGGGGAGAGAAGCAGTGGTTCTCATCTCATTATAAAAGAAATGTTGGTGAAAGGAGATGAGCTCCTTTCACTTCACAAACCATGGTACAGGGGAGGGGAATAGTTCACCCACGTTTGATGTTTTTACTTAGACATGGGACACATAAAATTATATTGAACGCCGTGCAAGCAGAAATCCACTTCTGCAGCACTTTCCTCTCTACCTCCACATCTCTCCCCCAAATGTGCTCCAGAGGAGAGAAAGAGGAGGTGTCACTGTGTGCACAAAAGTTTTTTGCATCATGGGATGCAGCCCTCACACAGGCACACATACACAGCACTTTATATGTGGCTGGAGCAAACACATGAACACAATGTGGCTACTCAGTCAGGTCAACTTTGTTCGATTTTTGGTCACTAGGGAGCAAGCAGAAAAACCATGACTAAAGCCAAGAAAGTTCAGAGAGATAACTTGAGTGTCAAGTTTGTTCTAGTAAAAAACAAAAACATGAAATGGCTTTCTAGCAAAAGCATCTTCTACCTTCTGTTCAGCTTGTCAATCTGCTTCTGGAGTCGCCTGTTTTCGCCTTCCTTCTGCTCTAATCGGCTCAGATCAGTATTGTAGCTCGCCATCTTCTCATTGTACCGCTTCCTCAGTGCGTCGTAATCCTTCTTCACGCCCTCCAGCTTGCCCATTGCTTTATTGTAGGGTTTATTGAGTGTCTGCGACGACCCATTCTGCTTCATTACCTGGAATAACGGAAGATATTCTGAATAATAATTCCTGGCAGATAAACTTCAGTCATATTGTAAACAGGAGGGGGAAAACACAGGGAGGTTTTCTTTTCTGCTCACTAGGGCCCTCAAAAGAGCTGACGAGGTAACATATTTAAAAAATCACAACATGCTTAGAGCCAAAGAACTGTGAGCAGAAGGAAAATAGCTGCAAGTGCTGCGTTCCAAAGAGACTGTACAGAATCCTCAGGGCTTTGAAAAGCTGGTTTCATGGCACAACACATGGTTCTGCTCATGTAAAAAGCTGAATAAGTTCTTGGAGAAACGGAGTAACCTTTTTAGATTTAATTTCAGTTTTCTCCTTAAAAAAAAAACTCCAGTATAGAATGGAAGGGGAGGAATTCCAGGAATGAAAAGGGCCCATAACATCCAGGAAGGAACATAAACAGCAGTTAACAGTACCCAGACTTTGTACTGCATATTCCCTCCCCTTCTGAAAAGAAATCTCTCCATATGTATACAAGTGGCTGCTCTTAAGAGATTTAGCTTTCCATGATCACTGGGATTTATACTCAATTTATTAGCATATGATCATTGATTAAATACCCTTTGGACACCAGAAGGCCCAGGACACCTCTCATGTATGCAATGTACATGTTAAGATGTAAAACTATACAGGGCATCAAAGCAGACAGCAAGATGAAGGGTCTGCCCTGCCTGACACAGTTACTGATTTTTCCTTGAAAATAATATACTCGCCCCTTCCCTTCTATTGATTTCTGACACTTTTAATCCAATGTCTCTTCATGGGGCTTTCTCCCAATATATCACCCCGCCCAAAGGTGTCTCCTGAACATGGATCTTCTCCCACTGTGTCCTTCTAAGTCTGAATGGCAAAATCATCCCCCGGCCCCAAGCTCCTCCTTTCTTTGATCTACTGTCCACTATTATGAGACAAAATGCAACTGCAGTTCTGTTTAAGTCTACCACAAGGTGGCACACCAGTTACAATGTCCATTGCAGCCCTATTATAGATGCGTAATGCTCAAAATTAAGCTTAAAACCATTAAAATATATTCTCAACAAAGGGAGAATGGATTGCTTTCGAAACACTTGTTTTTATGGCCCTGTCAATGTTAATACACGTTTATTGGGGTCAATTGGTAGGCATGCATCTATTTCTAGAGAGTGTTCATAAACTACTCAGAGCAAAAGAACCCTTTGCCGGGTTTTTTTATTATTATTTAATCATTTTTTCAATACAAACAACCACAAAAAACACATACAACAAAAACCGCAATAACACTAATAACACAATTTAACATTTCAGATTTGAGTACTAATATACCTATGACTACACCTTTTTAACAATATTCCCCCACCTCTCATCCCCCTACTTCCCACCACCGTCCGCCTTATCGCTTAAATATTTCTTCCAGATTTCTTCATATTTATCCATTCTTAATTTGCGTCGACATGCAATTCATTCATATGTGGCTAGTCTGTCCATATTGTCAATCCATGTGCTCAATGGAATCTTTTTGTGGCTCTTCCAATTCTTCAAAACAAGTTTTTTTGCTTCTAATATGGCACGGTACATCCAATTTTTTTTGACCCCTTGTAATCTCCCACGTTTCCGGTATATAATTTAGAATTCAATTCAATTCCCCTAAATAACAATTTCTTTTTATTACTCTTGCTATATATATCTTCACCTCGCACCAAAATGATCTTATCATTGGGCAGTTAATCATCATATGTACTAAGCTCGCATTTTTACTTCCACATCTCCAGCAGTTGTCTGCATTTGTTATTTTCTTCTGGTAAAGTTTTGCTGGAGTTCAGTGGACTCTGAATATTATTTTCTGCTGAATAAGTCTTAGTCTTAGATCCATAGAGGCTATTTCTGTTGATTTTATACTTGTCTCCCATATATCATCTGTACCCCTAACTCTTCATTCCATTTTTGTATTCAAAATCATATTTCTTCCTGTTGAGTAGGGTTTTATATAGTGCAAGTGTAGAGTTTTTTGTTTTCGTTGCAGAAATTAAATCTTGTAGCAGCAGGGGTGTTTCTGATGCTACTATAGCGTCAGGGCCAAACTGCCTTTCCAACATATATTTCAATTGGATGTGTTGCCATTGTGTTTCACTAGTTAATCCATACTTTACTTGCAAAGTCTTATATTCCACAAATTTGTAATTTTCATCAATTAATTGATTCAATGTCAAAATACCTTTTTCCACCCAATTTTGCCAAATTATTACTTGGTTTTTTACTTGAATTCTTTATATATTCTGTCAAAAGCCTTTTCTGCATCTAGTGCTGAGTAAAAAGCCTTTGAAACTACATGGGTTGACAAAGACACAGCTCCACGTGTTGACAAATGGATGCTACACAAGGACGGCAGGGTTAAAGAAGAAATGAATAAGCCGAGGTTCTCTTAAAGATACCTGTAGGCTACATTCAAAATACGTTTTCAAGGCTGTGAAAGGAGAGGGATTTCAAGGAATAAAGCTGCCCACACTTGACTTAGAAAACACCCCTATGTAGTAGGGGCAGTCAATGTGGCACCTTCTAGATATTGTTGGATTACAGTTCCCATCATCCTTCACATCTCTGATATGAAACCAGCAATATTCCCTTTTGGTCTTCTACATGCAGTTGACATCACAATGATGGGGTTTTTTTTTGGGGGGGGGTTGGGTTTTTTTGGTCATCTATGGAAATTAAAGAAAAGAAATAAGCACTGCGTATTAAAGAAATGGAATGGAAGAGACACTCTTCTGAAGTGCCCCCCGAAACACTTGAGGAATCAGTGGGAGCGGGAAGAGAATAGAAAATAAATGAGAAGCTGAACTCAGCTGGCAAAAACAGAGCAAAGGCTACCTGCTGCAGCTGACTGCGCAGGTCTGTTATCTCCTTCAGATCCTCATCATGAAGTCTCTTCATTTCCTCACATGACTGCTGGAGGTGATCGCGCTCTCGTACCAACTGGTTGTTCTTCCGCTTCAAAGTGTCCATGTCCTCCTCCACCTGCGACTGGTCACTCAGCAGACGACTGTGCAGTGTACTGTTCAGATATTAGAAACGTACATATAAAAATGCTCCAACGGCAATTAAAAAGCCATTTTAGAAAACGTGGAAAAGCAACGTTGCTTTATCGAGTAAGCATCCCTGTTAAGCCATAAAAGAACCACCACAAATACAGCAAATCCTCCGGACTCAGAGGGGTTTATTAATTCTATCCAGCTGTGTATCTCCAGATATTGTTGGGCTCCCCATCAGCCCAGCCAGCATGCATCAGTTGTGTTCCAAGACTCTCTGGAGGATCATAGTTTAGTCACCACCATTATACACTATCAAACACAGAAATTAGTATGTGTAGTGTCATCTCCTCCAATTTGATAAAGAAGTTAAAAAATTAAGAAATATCCACCATTAGAAACCACCAGATTCTGCACTGTTGCTTGGTGTGGTGAATTTTGTTGATACCTAATTGCCCTTAAGAGAATCCTCCTTGGCAGTATTATTTACTGCACTGGACTCCAACTTGGAGCTGGTGAAAGCAGGGTTCTGAAAGGGGGAAGCAGGGGACAAGTATCATCAAATCGCTGAAGACTGAGGAAGTCACCCAACAGTTGCTAAACTCGATTCATTCCACACCAAGCTAAGCTTATACTCCCCACCATAATTTTCAGAAACTGGCTCTCCGTCTTCAAAGATTTTTAAAAACTAATCCTAAATCTGCAACCAGAAGCTCTGAACATTATCTCTCTACTGATGTTAAAATGATGCCATTTTAAAAGTTGACTAAAGCTGGGGATAAGAAAAAAGCTATGAAGGACCTTTGAACATGAAGATCTAAGGCAGCTTAACAGACATGTAGTAATGGTAAAAGGAAACCAAAATGCATCCGTGTGCATATGCTGTGTGCCTTTACTTACTGATAGAAAACAGCCTCCTTAGCAGATTCTTCACATCTTTTTAGCGCTTTGGTGTGTTGGTTCTGTAGAGACTGCAGATTGGGCATTGCCTTCATGCACTGAATCTTCAGCCTTTCATAGTCATGGTTTGGCTTGTGGCTAGGCGGCCCACCAGGATAGATATCAGATGAGCATGACCTTAGCATAAAATTCACATGTATACACATCAAACATTTTAAGTACAGTGCAACCTCAGTTGCCAAACATAATCCATTCCAGAAGCCCATTCGGCTTCCGAAATGTTCAACAACCAAGGCTCAATGGGGCGGTTGGCAAGCCCCATTGAGAAAAGAGAGAAATGCGCCTTGGAAGCCGTTCAGCTTCAGAGGCTTGTTCGAAAATGGAAGCAGTTGCTCCCGAGATGTTTGACAATAGGGGTTCCACTGTACAGTGGTACCTCAGGTTACATACGCTTCAGGTTACAGACTCCGCTAACCCAGAAATAGTGCATCAGGTTAAGAACGTTGCTTCAGGATGAGAACAGAAATCGTGCTACAGCGGTGCAGTGGCAGCAGGAGGCCCCATTAGCTAAAGTGGTGCTTCAGGTTAAGAACAGTTTCAGGTTAAGTACGGACCTCCGGAACGAATTAAGTACTTAACCTGAGGTACCACTGTATTAAAGTGAAAGAAAACATGCACCCTCCTATAAAGGTTACTTTATATGAAACAAAAAGAATACATTAAGCATCCTCTGTACCCACATGGAGTTGGCCACTGGTGGTGTAAGTACCGTAATCTGCAAAGATAACTTCACTAGCTAACAAAGACTGGGTCATCTAGTTCAACCCCTTGCAATGCAGGAATCTTTTGCCAAACACAGGGCTGTAACCACAACCCTGAGATTAAGCGTCTCATGCTCTCTGACTGAGCCATACAAGGCATCCTTAGCTGCCCCCCACCCAACTCAAACAGCTGTGCCTTGGAAAAGAGCCAAAGACCCATGCCCAAGTGCACACGCATTAGACCTGGGAATATACCCTCATGTGACCGTTCAGTCTTTTACCTGCAGTCATCAAAGGTTGACCCAGGAGACAACAGTGCAAGACGCTTCCTCAAGTCATCCCGCTCCTGGCATGGCTGAAACAAAATGGTCTCCGGTTTCTCATTCATCTGCCTCACATCGGTTACTGCAGCAGGTGGTGATGATGGTTTATCTGTTGTACCTGTTGCCAAACACAAACAAGCACAGAGTTAGGGGGTTAGACAAGAGCATTTTCAAAAAACCAAGCTATCTGTTTGCCAGAAAAAGTGGGAATGTGAACAAGCTACCAAAGGAAATGAATGGTAAATTTGCCAGGATCATGCATGTCTGCAATGAAGACAGACTTGTGGTCAAGTGCACACCTTTGGGGTGCTATCCACAATGCTTCCACAAATAATTGGGTTTGTTGATTTGTTATCCCCTAAAATCAGTTATCTAAACACAACATATTGAGAACTGCTGTCAAGTTTCTAGGCTAGTTTCCACTCTAGCCACCAAAGTAGGCTCATTCATCTAACTGGGATGTGTCCCATCAACACAGTGAAAAAAGTAGGTAGTCTACCTACTGAAGCCTGAGGTCACCAATGCTGATTTGTGGAGTGCTGGTGACATCCTGATCAGTTGACATTGGCACACAAATTCTTCCCAAGGAATAAACTTTGGGAACCATGACCCTTAACATATGTTTCCAGTTTCCTTAGAGGAAACTCCTTAAAATTACAAGCAACAACTATTTTGCGCAAGTTCTAACCATGCATGACTGTGCATGCATGAACTGCAGGAACCCTGGAAGCAGCAAGAAAAGGGCTCCTCCATCACGTGTGATGACCTGAAATGCAACCCCCGAACAAATCAGGGGTTGCCTGTACTACACAGACAGTACTGCACTCCTTTGCACATCTCAAAAATGCTTTCTTCCATATCACCTAATTTTGGGGGGAGGATTGCAATAAACTATATACATATCATTTAAGTTGGGAATGTCAGTTGGTGCAAGATTTTTGGAATTTAATTTTGATAAGAGTATTACTGAAGAAACTACTGTTTGTTGTCCAAATTTAACGTTGCTGAATATTTTGATGACAACAATGTAAATATATTGTCAAAAAAACTGCTTGATAAATGAGCTTGGCAGCGTGGAAAGCAAGCAACTCATTGGGAAACAGCCTGAAATCTTACACTGAACGCTTGGTACTACTCACTCTGAAATATAGCTATAATGGAGCAAGTTATGTGTAACCTGAGATTTCGACAAGGACTAGATCCTCCAGCCACTTTTATATGATTTGGCATTCCCTCATGACATATGCAGGGGAACCATCATTTCCAAGACAACCCTCATCACAAACCTGGAAAATCTGGAACTACAGTTGCAGTTGAAATTATTCAATTCCCTTTGCAAAGCAGGGTTATTATCAACTTTTACATACTTTCAGCTGTTTGCAATGAGCAAATCAAACCAAAGCAATTGAAATAGCTCAACACAATGGATGCTTCAAGTGGTTTCTCTAAATTCAGCTGAAAAAGCAGCTTCTCCAGTCTCACTGTTATTCAACCCCTTGAATGGAATTCCTCGCAACAGCACAAATACAACTGGTCTTGTCTCAAGCGTACCCGATGCAACTCATCAAGGGCTTTCAGTTGCACCAGGTGTGCTTGAGGTGGAACACATGATGTAAGGACCACCATTTTTCGGAAGACCAATTTGCGGATAACGGATTGTATGTAAGGCCCGCTTCCACTGGAAAAAATGCAGCTGACTTCTAACCTGAGCTTCTGTGACTGTAATCTGTGCCACTGTGATTATAGTTCATGTGCATTTGTGGTGTCTACCTCAGCCTTGTATTCCTATTGAGAGGTGCCTGCAGTTGCAACACATGGCTAGCAAGGGAAGTGCAAGGCCATATGAGCTGGCGGGCATCAGAGAACCTTGGAAAGAGTTGCAGGGGTTCTTGCTTCTAAAGAAAGGTATCTTCCCGTGTGACCTTTGCTCCTAAATGCAAAACAAGAGTCCTTCTTCCTGCCATTTCTATCAGAATGTCAGAACGATGTGATTAAAAAACTACTTATGCAAGGGTCAGGGGTGAGGCGCACAACAGTGGGGGAAGATATATGCATAAAAGTAAAAGAATCGCTCTTCGCATCTCATTGGCATCTCAAAAAGGGCATGATTCAAGAGAGTAAAATTTAGAAAAAGGCAGAGTACAGCAGGCCAAGGCTCCTTGTGAACCACTAAGTAGCAGGGCATAGCTCAACTGCTACCAAGTTTGTCCAAAGCCTCTTGCTATTGGTGCTTGGGATATCAGGTCCAGGAAACTCCCATTTTCCACACATTCAAAGCATGCACAACCGTGCACGCAGGTGCCACTTTTGGACCTGGAAGAGAGATGAAGAGGGGAGGAATGGGACTCGGCGTAATGGGGTGGGCTTATGTGCATTCTGACGATGCATGCAATGACCTGGAACTTACCTCCCGTGCAAACTGGGGCCTTAAGAATTAAAGTTCCGTCTTGTTTGAATACAAAAAGGATAAATAAAAATATATAAAAAACCACAAGTACAATTTTACTCTCAAATGTAACGGAAACCTTTGCCTCTGGTCTGGCACAGAATTAGAGAAGGTGAACTACTTGGATTTAGTCACAGTGGTTGGTAAAATAACATTTCCCTTTTTCAGGATAGGTACAGGGCAAAACTGACAGGGCAGCTGAATTTAAGTTTCCTAATTCACAAGGGAAGAACGCAGCATTTTGTTTAGGCTGATACCGAGGGAAATGCTGCACAAAGTACTTCTTACCAAACCGTATGAATCAAATGTCCGCATTCTTGTTATTAGTTCTGTATGATGAAGGGTATATGCACATGTGCATCTCTTAGCAAGCCTTCCTAAATTAGGAAACTAAGAATTCAACTAAGGCTATAATCGTGTGCAGTGCTACCTGGGTCACCTGTCATGTACCTGTGTATGATGATGTCATCATACTTCTTACCATACCATACAAGGGTACACCTCTTCTTTGCTGAAGCTCTGAGAAAAACCATAGTTCTATAGCAGGACTGGGGAATCTCTGGCCCATAGGCACAGCACAAGTCTCAATTTGGCCCACAAAGTCTGCCGATGCACACAATGACCAGGAACTCAACCCTCGTGCAAATAGGGGTCTTAAGAATTGAAGTTCACTCTTGTTCGACATCAGGTGTGGGGCAGGTATAATAAATGTGGCTACAAAGGAACAACCAGGAGCTTAAATCCAGATTGGTGCTGTTGGAAAGCTCTGTTTGCAAGGGAGCAATCAGCTGGTTGGAACCGACAGGAAGACCCATGGGGATTGAGTGCACCAGGGCTGTGTTTTGAAGTAGTTTACATTGAAATTTTATGCTAAAAGAGCACACACCCACACCCCATTTTAGCAAGCTACTTTGAGCTAACGGAGCAACCCTCTCCTTTGAAAGTGGGTGCTCTCTCTCACTCTCTCTGCCAATGAGCTGATTGATGCTGGAAGAATACCTTCAAAGAGGGTGGCTATAATGAGTCATGAGCTGGCCAACTGTTGCAACAAGACACACACCCCTTTGAACTCTGATAGGTGTCAATCACCTGACATCTTTACAACATTGTGTGATTGACAGGGGGTGGCCCTGCCTTCTAGTCAAAGCTGGCCCATGGCAGGCTGGGGACCAAGGGATCCAATTTGTTGAGGTGATCCAAGTCCCCCACCCCTGTTCTATAAAATATACAGTGGTAAAGGTACCCCTGCCCGTACGGGCCAGTTGTGTCCGACTCTAGGGTTGTGCGCCCATCTCACTTAAGAGGCCGGGGGCCAGCGCTGTCCGGAGACACTTCCGGGTCATGTGGCCAGCGTGACAAAGCTGCTCTGGCGAGCCAGCACCAGCGCAGCACACGGAAACGCCGTTTACCTTCCCGCTATAAAGCGGTACCTATTTATCTACTTGCACTTAAGGGTGCTTTTGAACTGCTAGGTGGGCAGGAGCTGGGACTGAAAGACGGGAGCTCACCCCGCCGCGGGGATTCGAACCGCCGACCATGCGATCGGCAAGTCCTAGGCATTGAGGTTTTACCCACAGCGCCACCCGCGTCCTTATACAGTGGTATCTTGGGTTAAGTATTTAATTTGTTCCGGAGGTCCGTTTTTAACCTGAAACTGTTCTTAACCTGAAGCACCACTTTAGCTAATGGGGCCTCCTGCTACCGCCGCGCCGCCGGAGCACGATTTCTGTTCTCATCCTGAAGCAAAGTTCTTAACCTGAGGTACTATTTCTGGGTTAGCGGAGTCTGTAACCTGAAGCGTATGTAACCTGACGCGTATGTAACCTGAGGTACCACTGTAATGAAAACAAGCTTTTGGAAGGAAAAAAATGACTGTGACATCACTGAGGCATAGGAAGCCCCTAATGTCAGTTTTTAAAAGGTTTTAGTTGTTGTTGTTTCTTAAAAAAAAGAGGCATGACAAATGGGCATGTAAAACAAGCAGCACTTAAAATATGAAAAGGAGGGCAGCTCACCTGAAGGTCTGGTTGCTGAACCAGCTTTTCTACTTAACTGAGTGGAGGTCTGTTCTGCAGGTTGTGCAGGTGGATGGAGACCATGCACACACCGTGGATCAAGTTCCTGCTGTGACTCGGCATCAAAGAAATGTACCGATTTACCTCTCCTTGAACACGTTGCTGTAGCTTTGGTGCCACCGCGCCCCAAACTGGGACAAAGACCCATTTTCAGCAGAAAACTTCACCCTGTGTTCTGTACCAGTATGGGTGAATACATTCACAGCTGATCCTTCATTCCTGGAATCCAGCAAATTAACAAAAAAAAGCTTAGACTGCAGCCCTAGACACAAGGACCTGGAATATTCTCTCACTCTAGTTAATTCAGATTGTTCTTTGCAATACAGTGACTGAACAACATAAACCCATTTATTATTTCTAGAGTGACCTTGACCTAGCTCACCTGGTTACTCAAAACAACAGCAGGCTAGACTGGGGTGGGGGTGTCAAGGAACATATATTCCTATTGTCAATCAAAGAACCATCTCCTTTATCCCCAATTACAAAGAGCCACTGGGAATGGTGATTAGGAGTTTTGGGGCAAGGTGCCATCTGTATGCTGATGACACACAGCTCTATTTCTTCATAACATGTGAATCAGGAGAGGCTGGTGCAAAACCTGGGCCAAAGCCTAGAGGCAGTGGTGGGATGGATGACGGAAAATAAACTGAACTTGAATTCTGGCAAGACAGGGGTAATGTAGGTGGCAGTTTCCTGCACCTGAAAAGCTTGTCAATTGCCTGCCCTATATAGAATTACACTCCACTTGAGAAGCAGCTACACAGTTTGGGGGGTGCACCTTGATCTACCTGTCACTGGAGGCCCAGATAGCTTCAGTGGCATTGGTGATTTCAAGGTTGGATTACTGCAATGCCTGTGTAATCTGGCAGTGCCTACCACCTTCTGAAAGCCACATATCATGGGGACACAGCACTATTAAAACTGGGTCACACAAGACATGGTTCTTTTACTCAATGGGCATCCCAGCCCTACTCAGATGAGAGTCTTGAGTCTCAAACTTGGGTCTCAAACTGTTATTGGACTACAACTCCCATCATCCCTAGCTGGCAGGACCAGGGGCGCCCCAAGTTTGAGAAATGCGGATCTAGTCATTTGAAACTGTCACCTCCAGGCAACCAGCCCACCCACAGTATTGTTAATTCTGTAACAGCACCTACAGTTACTTAGCACTGGTCTTAACACTATATTAGAGGTACACAGACCCCACCAACATGCGGTTGCCTCCAAAAAGGATTTGTCTTTTGGATCGGTTCTGGGCTAGTTGGTTTTGCAGCTCTTGGTTTTTGTTTTTTAAAAAAAGATTTTATGTTTATGTGCTTTTTATTTATCTTACCTCTTTCATTCCCTAACCTTTCAATTTCCTTAGATGGCAAGCCTCTTTGGGTCAGAAGAATTACACATTGGGGGTGGGGTGGGGTGGGGAGAACTGCTGCAAGTTGTCTTGAGTCCATAGGACAGAGCAGTAAATTAAATTAATATGTGACAGGTCATTTGCACACCATGCCAGCTGCTCCTAAATGACATAATACCAAAAAAAAGGGGAGAAAGGAATGAGTCAGGAACAGGAAAGCAGGTACCAACCTCTTTCAACTGTTATGGGATGAACAAGTGAAATAGTCGTTGAAGAATGCTCTGGAAAGGGGAGGAGCCAAATGGCTGTTGGTTCCAACAGTCACTGAAGGTTCCGTTAGCAAGGGGCCAGGGGTTGCTGTTGTCTTTTAAAAACATTTGAGTTTTAACAGCTAGCTTTCAATTCTACTCACAGCAAAATCTGTCACTGGCTGCGAGGCTGGGAAACTCTGAAGCAAGAATGCATTCAAGGGAAAACTTTGGCAAACTATTGGGGGGAAAACACATAGGCACACACCTCATCTTTCTTCCCTCTTTTGGGAAACATTTATTATTTTTCCTTTGTGGAATGTGAGCCATTTAATTTAGAAATCAAGGGATGTGATTAACGACTGAGCAGCAAAATCCCACCGTTGGGATGCAGCCAATGAGGAGCTAATTGTAATTGTATGTGAACTGTGCCTCTTTTACTTCCCCGGATTGGGAAGGATGGTGGCAAACAAATTTCCTCACCACACAGGCAGCCAACTACTCCAGGTGTCTAATTTCTATGGGAATCACTTTTTGATAACTGGCAGCTTATTCAGAGTGGCAGGATTAAAATATATTTATGCTTTCTAACATTAGAGGTGAGAAAACAGCAACCTGTAGTTTCATTAAAAAATAATAATGCTACACTTGGATTTGCTGAATTTGTGTTGTCACTAGTCGGATTTATTTTATTTTTTTGCTGTTGATGTTGTGGAACTGGCTGTATTGAAGAAGAAAGCTATGCTGTCCTTGTTCTTTTTTAACCTTGAATGTGGAAACAGACAAGAAGGGGTAGAAAAAACCCAATAATTGCACTGAAAAAAGCAAAGTACTTTTAAACCTTGGGTAAAGTCTCCAAGTAGCTTTGTTTACAATAACTGCCCCTTTAAAACACACGCACATTTACTCCAATGCAATATACGGTAACCTAATTGGGATCACTCAATTGCCTGTGCCTTTCAAGTTAATTGCCTGATGCTTTTTTTATTATGATTGAAGGACAGTCATCAGGGAGCATAATTTTTAAAACTTAACATTGCATCACTATTACATTTCATATTATCCTGCACTTCAAGTGCCTCTCCATTAGATTGCTGCACTGCAGCAATTAGCACTTTTATTGAAATTATCTTCAAGCAAAATGGAAATTAAAAGGAGATGGAGTATTTAAGGCATAATAAGGCTTCATTTATAGAAGCTCACCCATGCAATTTCCCATTCAACTGTGCAATTAAGATCTGGCTCAGCCATAGCATCATCACGTAAAAAGTGCATACAGTGGCATACATAAACTTCCACTGCCGCAGTTGCTGGTAACACTGTCGAACAAGGCACGGTCAGACTACTACTATTAATACTAAGGTTGGGCTTCCTAACCCAAGGTACCACTCTAATAGGCAGTTTAATAATAAAATAATAATATTTACTTTCCCCTTACCTTTAACAGACCCTATGTTATTTAGTGGCCAAAGGCCTGGATAAAGACAAATGTTTTCCCCTGATGCCTAAAGATATGTAATGATGGCGTGTGGTGAGCCTCCCTGGGAAGAGCATTCCACGGTCAGGGAGCCACCACAGAAAAGGCCCGTTCTCATGTTGCCACATCACACCCACGCACACTCCTTAGGGCAGGGGGCAAGGGTGCAGTGAGAATGGCACAGAGCAAATTGACAAACATAAGTACTGGACTGACATGGCCAATGCATTTGCACTGCACCGACCTTGCCACTGCCTTAAAGCCATCCACCGCAGGTAAACAGCACCTATACAGCTGCAAGAGGAGTCATGTATGCATCTCCACCACCACCCATGGTGTCCACTACTAATGCAATGCCTCTATTGCACCCAGGGCTCTTTTGTGAAAATACAAACCAGTACAGAGGACTGACACCTCTTTTTCTGCTGATTGCACAGCCTCAGACTACATGACTCATAGAACTGTAGGTTGGAAGGGACCACTAGAGTCATCTAGCCCAACTCCCTGCAACGCAGGAAACTTTCACCCAATGTGGGGCTTGAACCCACAACCCTGAGATTAAGATCCTCATGCTAGGTATTTTGTGGACCATTATTCAACCAAGGGACACATTTTAATGATATGAATTGTAAATTTAAAACAACAAACCAGAAGGACACATAGGCCTTTCAATGTCAGTAATTTTAGCTAGAGAAAGGCAGTAAGAAATAATAATAAAATAATAATTTTATAATAATAATAATTTATTATTTGTACCCCCAGCCACTCTGGGCAGCTTCCAACAAAGATTAAAAATACGTTAAAATGTCACACATTAAAAACTTCCCTAAACAGGGCTGCCTTCAGATGTTTTCTAAATGTCAGGTAGTTGTTTATCTCTTTGACATCTGATGGGAGGGCGTTCCACAGGGTGGGTGCCACCACAGAGAAGGCCCTCTGCCTGGTTCCCTGTAGCTTTGCTTCTCGCAGTGAGGGAACCGCCAGAAGGCCCTTGGCGCTGGACCTCAGTGTCTGGGTAGAATGATGGGGGTGGAGACACTCTTTCAGGTATACTGGGCCGAGGCCGTTTAGGGCTTTAAAGGTCAACACCAACATTTTGAATTGTGCTCAGAAATGTACTGGGAGCCAATGTAGGTCTTTCAGGACCGGTGTTACATGGTCTCGGCAGCCATTCCCAGTCATCAGTCTAGCTGCCGCATTCTGGATTAGTTGTACCATAGTTTCCGGATCACCTTCAAAGGTAGCCCCACGTAGAGTGCATTGCAGTAGTCCAAGCGGGAGATAACTAGAGCGTGCACCACTCTGATGAGACAGTGCAGGCAGGTAGGATGTCAGCCTGCATACCAGATGGAGCTGGTAGACAGCTGCCCTGGACACAGAATTAACCTACGCCTCAATGGACAGCTGTGAGTCCAGAATGACTCCCTGACTGTGCACCTGGTCCTTCGGGGCACAGTTACCCTATTCAGGACCAGGGAGTCCTCCACACCTGCCCGCCCCCTGCCCCCCAAGAACAGTACTTCTGTCTTGTCAGGATTAAACCTCAATCCATTAGCCACCATCCATCCTCCAACCACCTCCAGGCACTCATACTGGACCTTCACTGCCTTCACTGATTCCGATTTAAAAGAGAGGTAGAGTTGGGTATCATCCACATATTGATGGACACCCAGCCCAAACCCCCTGATGATCTCTTCCAGCGGCATCATGTAGATGTTAAAAAGCATGGGGGAGAGGATGGAACCCTGAGGCACCCCACAAGTGAAAGCCCAGGGGTCTGAACACTCATCCCCCCCCCACTTTCTGGACACGGCCCAGGAGCAAGGAGCGCAACTACTGTATAATAGTGTCCCCAGCTCCCAGCTTGTCTAGACAGTCCAGAAAACCTATGCAATATACAACCTGGCCAGGAAACATCAACAATATATGGCATGTTCAAAAATAATGTTCAACTGTGAAATATGTGCTTTCAGTTTTGAATGAGAAGGCTTCTTTTCAAAGACAGTTTATGAAGTGTCAGATATTAGCTTGCTCAGGGGCTTAGGGAGGCCAGCATGCCAGGAGTGCCATCTCTGCAGTTTCTCTTGGACTTTAAGCACAGTACAGCACTATTCAGCCACCCTGTACTACTGATGGTGAATGAGCAAAAGTGGAGATGTGTGACTCTCCAGATATATCAATGAATCTTTGAGAGACACTGCAGGGTTTACTGCCTTGGCAAGTGGGGCATATAACTAAGAGCCCACTCTGCCTGTAGAAATTGCTAATACTGCTGGACATTCAAGGGATGGAAACTTGTTCCTACAACCGAGTCCACACGGATGACTTGGAAGCCACAGAAGAACTATAGGTACTTTGTTCAGTTCTATAACTTTGGGAACAGGTGAAATATAAAAATGAAATATAGGTAGTCCTGCTAATCATCTTGAAACATTTTTTGCATCTTTGCTGCCTTCTGGACTTCCTTAAATATGTTTCTTGCAACAAACAAAGGAAAGCACTTGAATATATTTATTAATATATATATATATAAACACACAGAGACAAAAAGAGAGGAAACTCCTTCAGACGTATTAACTATTTGGCTTTTCTTTCTGAGGAGCCAGTTCTCTTCAAAAATATACATTTGTCATCATGTAAATAGAGATGAGTGTTACAGCTCCAACAAATCTTTCTTTCCGAAAGCTCACATTTACCATTTTCCCTCCACAAAAAGAGCATCTCTTCAGTGGGAAAAGGCTATTGCTGTTATTTACTTAGCAAGTCAAACTGCATTTTAAAGCTTCAGATTAAGGTAAAGGTAAAGGAACCCCTGACCATTAGGTCCAGTCGTGACCGACTCTGGGGTTGCGGCACTCATCTTGCTTTACTGGCCAAGGGAGCTGGCGTTTGTCAGCAGACAGCTTCTGGGTCATGTGGCCAGCATGACTAAGCTGCTTCTGGCGAACCAGAGCAGCGCACAGAAATGCCGTTTACCTTTCCGCTAGAGTGGTACCTATTTATCTACTTGCACTTTGACGTGCTTTTGAACTGCTAGGTTGGCAGGAGCAGGGACCGAGCAACGGGAGCTCACCCTGTTGCGGGGATTCGAACTGCCAGCCTTCTGATCGGCAAATCCTATGCTCTGTGGTTTAACCAACAGCCATAGCTTATGATAGCATCCTTTGCAGAGAAAAACTTGTTTGAAATGATGGCAATTCATCTGCTAGATCACAGGCTCTTTTAGGAAACTGACTGAACACCCTCCCCTTCAAAAACAACAACTCAGAAATTAGAAAGTAATTGCACAAGATGCAATTCATAAAAGATACTTGAGCTCCCACCTACTTTGATGGGGTTTAGATGTACCTAACTTGCTCAAAGTTGCTTTCATAATTCTCAGCACAGCAGTGTTATTTCTGTCATCACACAGAGATACACTCACATCTCTACTTCATTAACACTTTCAAATTAAAATTAATAATGGATTCCACGATTGCAGAGCCATGTTATGCCATATCTTGGGGGAAGCAGGGAGAGCTGATAACTGAATGTGAAGGGATCTCATTTTACTCTGTTACCTAGCCTTCAAAACACAATGGCATCCTAAGCATATTCTACCTTCTGGGTAGCTATACATAAAACTGGAAGGGGAAATCCTAAGAAGGCAGCTCTAAGCTACAGTACACATCGTTTGGAGTAATCCCACTGAGCAGGAAATGGCTTGAAATATACTCAGAGTCGCAAAGTGATTTCATGCTCTTTATTCAGTTCATTGTGGTGAGGAGGAATGAATGAAAGTCCCCTCAAAGTATCTGCTTTATATACATGATTTACACAATGGGCTGCACGTGATTGGCTAATTCCGGAATTCTACTGTAAGCCAATCAGGTTGTGTATTCACTTTTATCTGGAGCATGATTGGGTGGTTCCTGCCAACCAATCATACTGCTGCATTGTTCTAGGACCAATCAGACTGCTGCATTCTGAATCTTATTGTTCTAGGACCAATCAGACTGCTGCATTTTGGATCCTATTCAACTCAGTACATAACATGGCTGTTGGCTTCACTGTTTGCTTTGACAAGAATCTCAAATCCACAGTGGGTAAATAAATTTATTAGGATCTACCCAAGCCTCACAAAATAACAATCAAGGTCTTGAGTTCTCCAGAACTCTTCGTCAGGCTATGTATTAAACAAAGGGGGAGGGGGAGGGGGGTGAGAAAGAAAAAGTTGGTATGATGTTAAAGTCCTTAGCAAGAGTTAAGTCATCCCTTTACAGGAGGTTGGCTGTGAAGAGGCAACACTTTCTGTTCTGAAGACTCCCTGTCCACTTCAGACAAAAGAAGTCTCAACCTTTGAACCTCAGCTCACCCATGACCGCTACTGAACTGCTGGTCCAACACAGTTTTATCCAAAATCTGAGGTTATTGCCTTTTGAGGATGTTTTTAACTTTTCATGCCGCAGGAACAACAACAAAGGGCCCTCTGCTCTCCTAGTACCAAAGCAGCAGGAGGCAACCTGGGGCAGCAAACACACAACAAAAAACTCTTGCTGAACTGATGATGGTTAGAAGGCAGGAGGATTAAATTACTGCAATCTGTGCTAAAATGGCAATAAACCTTTGACGTTACTGTGACTTCTATCAACGTTAAAACTCACTTTGTGGAAAACAATATCAGTAGAGGAAGAAAGGAAAAATGGAAGGGGGAAATGAAGAGAAATAGTAAACAAAGGGGCATTGGGAAAACCTGGAGAAAGGTAACAGTCAATTAGAAAGGACCAAAAGAAGTGAAGAGAAGATGAATCTCCCCATCCCTTGCAGTTTACTTGGGACTAAGGCTGCAGTTCCCAAGGACTGAGCTGCATGTGACACTCAAAAGCACTTGCTCTCCGAAGCAGATGCCCTCAAGAATGAAGCCTTTGAACTCACTGGGACCCATTTCCCTGTCAACACGGAAAGGCTCCAGATACACGGCTGCAATCTGAACACACAGTTTATTTGTAAGTTTCCCTGAAATGAGTGTCCAACCATGAACGGGATATTCTGCAGCTGTCCAACCCTCGCCTTCCCCCCAATCCACGGCCATTCGCAGCTCCCAGAGGAAGGCACCTGCTAGACACGCGAGTGGGCGCGCTGCGCCAAACCTCTGCTTCCTGACCCGCCCCAGGCAACGTGTGAAGCGGTCCACAAGCGGGAGAACCCGGGAAAGAAGAGAAACTGTTACCTTCTCCTTGCCCCCACAGTGACAGCAGACGGTACACAGGTACTTGAGGGTCCTCCAGAGCAGAAGAAAAAAGGGACCATGGACGAGGCCAGGAAGGCCCGCCACATGCGCTGCCCGCGGGCGCAGGGGACCTCCATGGTCCTGGGAATGATGGCCGCGTTAATTGCCGAGGAGGAGTCCGAGGAGTATCTCCTGGAGCCGCCTCCGCCACTGGCCATGGCTAAGAGCTCCCGCTGCTGCTCCTGCCAGCGCCCTCGGCCAAGCCCAGGCCCAGCCATAGCGCTGCTCTTGGGCGGGGAGGTGCGCAAGCCGAGCCTCAACGCACGTCCAGGCAGGCTGCCCCTTCCCCCTCACGACGCCCGCCACCAAGGGGAGAAGGCGGGCGGGATTCCTCCCTTGGTCGCCTCACGATTTGCGCGCCAAGGCGGAGAGCGACCCCTCGTCAGTCTCTCCGGCAAGTCCAGCCCCTTCCTCTCTCCTCGGCTTCGGCTCCCCTCCCGGCTGGCTCCTGCCTGGTCTCGGGGCTCTCCAGGCTCCCCCTCGCCTCCTCCCAAACGGCCCTGCGCGCTTCTCCGAAGCTGCCTCGAACAGATGGAAGCGAGCGAGCGAGAGAGCCACGCGCTTGACAGGGAGCGGCGGCAGGAGCCGAAGGGCGGGCAGGCGGCCCACGTGACCTGCCGCCTCAACAAGTAACAAGTCCTTCTGGCGTCACAGAGAGAGAGAGAGAGAGAGAGAGAGAGAGAGAGCAGCGCCTTAGGCTTGGAGGCGGCGGCGCGATCCTGGCACTTGCTGAATGGAGTGACGCGCTGGCTGTCCCTCTCTTCTCCCGCTCGCTTATACGGTTGGAGTCCCAATCCAGCGATGTTTTCCCAGCCGCTCTTTTTTTCTCAGCAGGTCTCAGTGACTTGCACGCCTAATGGTCGGGCCGGGGAGGAAGGACTCCAAATAGCAAGAAGGAAAGGCGGCAGAGCAGAGATCGGCCTCCCTTCACCCCAGCCCGGCTCGCCTCTTTTGTTTGCCATTCTTTCTCTCTCTCTCTGTGTATTTTCTTCGTGCTCCATCGGAGGAGTAAGGAGACACGGCGAGCACCCCCGAGAGGGACACGATTAAAGGCTGCTCTTGAAATCCAGCGATCGGCCGGGATGGTTGGCGTTGTTGTTCTTTATTACGGCTCAGATCTGAAAGCAATCTTTGGCTGAGGGCAGGGAAGGAGGCCGTGGGGTCTGGGGAAATGAACGAAAGCATTGCAGTAAAAAGGATAGGAATATGCATGCCCAGGATTTTGTGAAGCCTGCCTCCCCCCCGTGGCTGTAAGTGGGGATGTCCCCGCAAGCGGGTTTTGGTGGTCCTGCCCAGGAAGAACGGAAGGCTCACAGTGTAAGGCAAGACTCTTTGTACCTTCGCAGGCAGCGCCTACTAGGAAGCGATGAATTCCTTTGGACTTGTAGATGTGCAATAGCCTTTCTTGCATTGAATGGAGGGGTGGAGCTAATGGAGCTAACCCCTTTCCCTCCCAATTCCATCATGCACGAGCAGAACTTGGGACGCCCTAGCCAGGATATGTAATGGCATAAATCAGGGTTCAGCAACCTTTTCCAGCCGTGGGCCGGTTCAACGTCCCTCAGACCATGTAGTGGGCCAGACTATATTGGGGGGGGGGGGAGGGATGAATGAATTCCTATGCCCCACAAATAACCCAGAAATGCATTTTAAATAAAAGCATACATTCTACTCATGTAAAAACACCAGGCAGGCCCCACAAATAACCCAGAGATGCATTTTTTTTTAAAAAAGGACACATTCTACTCATGTAAAAACACACTGATTCCCAGACAGTCCGTGGGCTGGACTGAGAAGGCGATTGGGCCACATCCAGCCCACGGGCCTTAGGATGCCTAACCCTGGATAGCAAAAGTTACAGATAATCTGAATAGCAAAAGTTTCAGATAATCAACTATTTTGATCTTTATGTTCCCCAAGCTGTAGAGGAGAAATGAATTAATCCATCTAATGTATCAGAGAGCCTCCAGCTACATCACTTTTAGCCAAACAATTATGCAACTCGCTCCAGTGTCCACCAGGGTTGTCATTTTGTCAATTCAAAATGTAGAATTACAAAAACCACCTCATTCCTTGAAGTAACCGCATGCTCCATATAATAGCAGAAAATATTTCACTTAGCCGTTATGTAGAGTTTATGGCCATTCTTCAGTGAGCTCACCAAACCAAAATCATGCAGATTATTAATGAGGAAGAGGATGGAGACAGCTATCCAAATATATCAGTAGCTGAAGGAATGCTAGCTTACTTCATAAGACGTACATTCATAAGATATTCTTTCTCTCCCAAGACATCTGAGATCAGGTCCAATGAAGCCCTTGCATGGTTCAAAATTTGTATGCCCCACCCCACCCCGTGGCTTTGCCATTTTAAGATTTCTCTTAACTTGGGGGAATTCTTTTATTTTTCAGCCTTACACACATTAGCTTGAGAAAAGCTTATAAAGCACTCCCATTTCCAAACTGGGCGTTGGAAGGTCATGGTTTAGGACTCCAAATCTGCAGGGGTGAGGTAGTAGAATTTTTACCTTTTGCCTAATGCCTCTTACACTGGAAAGAAAAAGGAGCATCCACCAAGCCCAATTTCCTTCAGGCAGATGTTTACCACTGATACTCAAAATGTATTATTTTGTTAAATGGGAAGGGCACAAAGAGTAGTATGTCAAACTAGCATCTTTTAAACTCAATGGTATGAAAACGGAAGCAAGCTTTGCTCTGAATTTTCTTTTGGAGTCATTATGCTTCACGGGTAATTGCAACTCTAGCAACAAAATGCAATTTGGAATCTCACTGTAATATAACCATTACAAATGTCTGTGAATTTGTTTTAATTCTGTAACCTGGCTGAGAGTCAGAGAGGGATTTATGCAACACTTCCATACAAGTCAAGTTACAGAAATTGACCTTTATTTTAATACAATACTCAGTTTCTTTAACTTTTTTTGTTTTCATACAATGACATTTTTTAGTTCAGAATATATATTGTAACAAAAATTTTAAAAACAAAACAGACACACATCATACAATTATACATACTAAAGCTAATTTTGGTCATCTGTCCCTTTAAAAATCCCTTGCCCTTCCCTGTGGAACCAACTGCCATAACAGTCATCAACAGTTATAAGGTTGAAGCCACCTCTGCTTCAGAGCATCTGATGAAGTGTGTATTACACACAAAAGCTCATACCTTGAAAGCTTATATTTAGTTGATCTTTAAGGTGCCACTGGAATTATTAAAAAAGATTTTTTCATCTTTCATCTTATTTATTATGACTACATTTATCGACAGTGGGAAAACTAACAAGTTACAGGACCACACTAGAGGTTGTCAGATCCCTATAACAGAGACTTCAATTCTAATTAAATAAAAATCCCTATGGCTGTTACACACCAAAAGAACAAAGCTTGAGCAATGTAAGCTTCCAATTACATAGACTACCTAAATGTGATAAAATAAAGCAGTCTCTAGGCACAGCTATTAACCCTTATGATTTACTGCTTAATGTAGGCCCAGTAACCCAAAATTATTATTCTGGATACACAATGAGCACAGTTTGATCAGATACACCATGACATTTAAATATTAACCCATGCATAAAAGAAGCCAATAACTTTTTTTGAACAGACAAAGGAGTTTATGAGATACAAACAGTGGCCTCACCCATATATCGGAAGAGTGCTTCTTCCCCCTGGATTCACTCCCCAAATGGGTACCTATAAGAAAACCCATTCACAATCCATGCAACTGATTGTTCTTGAAGGTAGAACAGCTGTTATGGAAGGACAGAACCACACTTCATGAAAAAGTCATGCTCACTCAGCTGAGTAGGAACTCGACACTTTTGTTTGGTTTTCTTCGTATCAGAAGCAGAGGAGAAATAAGCAGGGGGTAACTGGGGAAGGGGAAGCTGAACAGGTTGCTTGTTTTAAAAAACCAGATTTAACATGGACACCGGCACAAGAGCCTGCAATAAATCTAGATGCCAACTTTGCTGTCACATACACCCAGACAAGATCATTATTGGCCCCAATAACATCAAACATACCATCTCACACCTATTTAATTATTCATCTTCCAACATTATATATGCTATCAAATGCCAACAGTGCCCTTCAGCTCTCTATATTGGACAAACAGGACAAACTTTACGCCAAAGGATAAATGGGCATAAATTTGACATCAGGAATCATAAAACAGAGAAACCAATAGGAGAACACTTCAATCTCCCAGGACATTCTTTATAAGATCGTAAAGTAGCTGTCTTATTGCAAAAGAATTTTAGAAATACCCTTGAAAGAGAATTTGCTGAATTGCAACTCATTTCCTAACTAAAAACTATGGAGAGACCTGGTCTGAATAGAGATATTGGATTCATTTCCCATTATACATACTAAAGCTAATTTTGGTCATCTATCCCTTTAAAAATCCCTTGCCCTTCCCTGTGGAACCAACTGCCATAACAGTCATCAACAGTTATAAGGTTGAAGCCACCTCTGCATCAGAGCATCTGATGAAGTGTGTATTACATACAAAAGCTCACACCTTGAAAGCTTATATTTAGTTGATCTTTAAGGTACCACTGGAAATATTAAAGAAGATTTTTTCATTTAACACCTTATTATTTATTATGACTATGACAGATCAACACGGCTATCCACTTGAAAATGTTTGTGAATTTGTTTAAATTCTGTAACCTGGTTGATAGTAGTAAACTGAACAATGGAGTCAGAAAGGTAATCATGCAACACTCCCATGCAAGTCAAGTTATAGAAATTGACCTTTATTTAACAACTTTTTTTCTTTTCATACAAAGTGACTTTTTTAGTTTAAGAAAATCCATGTTGCAACAGTACCAGTCTGTTTCCATCACACTGCTGAAGTCCAACTCTGGCCTCCCTCTTTAAAAAAAAAAAACAACGTTGTCCCTCATCTTATTTTAACTAAGAATTTATCAATAGCCTTTCTACATTTCTTCGTCTCTCTCTCTCTTTCTCTCTTGTATTTTGATCTATAAAATAGTATCTGTAAAACAGAGGTTTAAATTTCCAACCAAATTTTGGCTTTGAACAACTGTGCAAGTAGAATCCCTTTTTTTAATTAATGCAAATAGAAAGCAAATACAAAAAAAAAAGGAAGGGGGAAAAACAGAAGAAAGAAAACCTATGTACATAATGAAATGTTAGGAACAGTCATCACAAATATTATTATTAATAATAAATCTTTATTGCGGTCCAAAGACCTGTAACATAGATTCAGAATAAAATACAGATTCATACAGACAACCCTCTGGGAGAGGAAGACCGAGACGATATTTATTTAGTCTTGAGTATGATGATCTTTGATATGTATGACTACCGAAAATTTTTTTGCCACGGCCACTGTGTTATCATTACACTTGTCATCCAGAAGATACTTAGTATAGTAGGCTTCAGATTTACCAGGCCAATTTGCCAGTAAGGGTTTAATCAATAGATCCCTAGCTTGCTCATATTGTCCGCAATGCAGTAGGATATGCCTCATACAATCGACGTCCTGAGAGCATACACAAAGCCTATTCTGATAAGGGATGCCTCTCAGTCTGCCATTTAGCACTTCTGATGGAAATACATTTAATCTGGCTTTGGTAAAAAGACGCTGATAAATTGGTACAGACAGATTTCTAAGATATGCAAATATCTGAAAATCGTAACCATAATGAATTCCTACTGCTATCGGGCCACAGATAACAAGAGATTGAGATCGGAGAGCACTGTGAGATGTCCCAGAGCCTTTGCCTCAGAGATTCAAGGGCAGATTATACCCTAGATGGTACAAGAGAGAAGGTGGTATAGTGGTACCTCTGGATGCGAACGGGATCCGTTCCGGAGCCCCGTTTGCATCCTGAGTAGAACGCCACCCGCATCTGCGTGTACACAGGTCGCCACTTCTGCGCATGACGTCATTTTGAGCGTCTGCACATGCACGAGCGACGAAACCCGGAAGTAACGCGTTCTGTTACTTCCAGGTCGCTGCAGAGCGTAACCTGAAAACACTCAACCTGAAGCATATTTAACCGAGGTATGACTGTATTCCAATCAAGTGGTTTTCTGACCATAGTTTTCATCTATGAGCTGATAAACTCTCATTGTTTAGGTGTGGAAGTAACCCCTTCCCTAAGCCAAAGACTGAGATCCTAAGCCAGTACAGGCATACCTCAGTTTAAATATGCTTCAGGTTGAGCGTTTTCAGGTTATGCTCCGCAGCGACCCAGAAGTAACGGAATGCGTTACTTCCGGGTTTTGCCGCTTGCGCATGCGCAGATGCTCAAAATGACGGCATGCGCAGAGAATTGCGACCTGCGCATGCGCAGATGTGGGTTGCGTTCGCTTTAGGTTGCGAAAGGGGTTCCGGAATGGATCCCATTCACATCCAGAAGTACCACTGTATCTCCGGGAAGAAGAATCCCCCCTTTTTTTAATTAATGCAAAGAGAAAGCAAATACTAAAAAAAAATGGAAGGGGAATAAACAGAAGAAAGAAAACCTATGTACATAATGAAATGTTAGGAACAGTCATCACAAATATAGTCCTACTTAAATGATACTTGAACAATAAAGTTACAGTACCTACAAAACATGACATGCAATTTTTTTACGAAGGAAAAAGATAAACACATGGTTGGGAAATGTAGTCAGAAGTGCAAAAAGAAACACAGAATGGAATTTGGTACAGGCAGAAGATACATATTGGAACAAAAATTAAAAAACAAAACAGACACACTACATTTATCGACAGTGGCAAAACTAACAAGTTACAGAACCACACTAAAGGTTGTCAGATCCCTATAACAGCAACTGCAATTCTAATTAAATAAAAATCTCTATGGCTATTACACACCAAAAGAACAAAGCTTGAGCAATGTAAGCTTCCAATTACAGACTACCTAAATGTGATAAAATAAAGACTGGGGTAGGGGAATCAGAACAGGTTGCTTGCAGCATCAGTCTTATGAAAAAGGAATCCACAGGACCTTGTTTTGTACTTGATCAACTGTTGTCATGATCTGAGTGCAAATGATCAAAAGAGGGCCTCCCTGGACAATCCCTGTGAAAAGAAGGATCACATACACCAATCAATCAGCATGATTGTTTACTGGGGGCGGGGTGGGGGCCTGAATTTGCACTAGCGCCAAGAAATCAAAACACACTGAAGCAACAAAAAGGAAGGGGGATTAATACCCCCCTTTTTGGTGGTGATGATGTTCCACCCTTTCTCCTAAGAGCTCAAGGTGGTTATATGTAGGACACCCTTCCTTATCCTCACAAAAACCTGCAGAGAACCAGGCATGTCAGTTGGGCTTTGTTTGGTTTCTCACCTGTTGTCAGTTCAAAAAGTGGCTTGCTTCTTTGGCAACAGGAACTGATGCTGCGAAAGGAGGGAGTGTAATAGTGCTCCCACCTTAGACCCTCTTCCTAACTCTCTCTATTAAAAAATAAATAAATCAGTGTCTGGTTTGTTTTTAATTTAGGGGTCGCCTTTCTTTGTGCCTGTGTTGTATTTATTAAGGGGGTATGCATGGGTGTTTTACCTGGTGCTTTGGGGAGGAGGCTTTTCTCATCCCATTACTGTGGGTTGTTTTTCTGCAAAGGGCTATGTTGTGGTGCCCATGACAGTTTCTTACGATTTCCAAATGTGACCCCGGGGGCCCACCAAAGATGGGAGGGTGCCCTCTTCCAAACATTGACAAAAATCTACTACCTAGAACGTAGAACTCTCCATTCATGCAGTAATTCCCAAGAAAGAAATAATATAAATATATATATTACCCCTATTGGAGCCAGTCTTCGGGTACTTTGGTGTCCACAGTATTTTTACTCCTTCTTTTTGATATTTCACGGTGATGGAAGAACCTGCTTTAAAATACAAAAGGAAAAACAGTCAGGCTTCATAAGAAAGGGGGGGGGGACTCCTTTAGGCTCTGAATTTCACAAGAAATCTTCAAGATTTCTGCTGTAAGCAATATAGAGTGGTCCTCTGGAACACGCATTAGGGGAACTGGGGTGTGTGGGTGAGGGTGGGCTGGTGGGTGAGGGAGGGGGATCTTACCTTCACGCAGGGAAGGCTGGGGGCAAAGGGGAGGCCTGTCTGCCGAGCTGAGCTGCTGCTCCCAGAACCACGTGCGGGCAAAATGAGGCGCTGCCACTCTCCTGCACGCTCCGCTGTCGGGGGGCAGCAGACGCTTTTGGGAGGGGGGTCAAGGCCCGAAGGGGGTGCGCGGGACAGGAAGTGGCCTTGACAGGCCTCTCCAGTGGCCCGGAAAGTCAGACTATGTGAAGAAAATGAGAGTAGGCCAAATAGATTTGGCCTTGCCTTGCCTTTGCCCCACCCCCAACCCAGCTGGCCAATCGGGTTTCTTAGATTTCCAAATGTGACCCTGGGGCCCACCAAAGGTGGGAGGGTTCCCTGTTCTAAACACTGACAAAAATCTACTACCTAGAATGCAGAACTCTCCATTCATGCAGTAATTCCCAAGAAAGAAATAATATAAATAAATATATTACCCCTATTGGAGCCAGTCTTCGGGTACTTTGGCGTCCACGGTATTTTTACACCTTCTTTTTGATATTTTATGGTGATGGAAGAAAAACAGTCAGGCTTATTAAGAAAGGGGGGGGGGGACTCCTCTAGGCCCTGAATTTCACAAGAGATCTGCAAGATTTCTGCTGTAAGCAATATATAGTGGTCCTCTGGAACACGCGTTATTATTACAGAGAATAATCAAACTGCATCCCCTGGTAGTTATATCAATCACAAGGACACCTTTTTTTAAAAAAACCAAAAGTGGTATATGGGTAAGGCGTGCGGCACCATTGTCCCCTCCCTGCTATCCTTCTCCTGAATGCTTTCCTCCTCAAGCAAAATATTTACTCCCACAAGCACAATATTAAGAGACATTGCTCTGTTCTATCTTTGGCAGTTCTAAACAAAGATGTAAACTCACTGAGACAAGGAATCATGTGCACTGGGCGTGTAATACAACATAGGCAGTGCATGGGGCCCAACACAGTCCTTACAAGGGCTGCACAAACCCAATGATTCACTCCTGCGTCTCATAGGAGGCTGGTACATGAACTTGGGAGAATTCTAGAAATCTGCATGTCAGCACTGCAGCAGCATTCCTGGTAGCTGAAATGAGGATTATTCCTGGGCCTTTGAAAGGCTGTCTGAGTGGCCAAAGACAGAGAACAGAGTCTGAATCAAAGGCTTGCAGCAACAGCTGGAGAGAAGGCAGAATATTTTCTTCCTAAATTGCACAGACGACAGAAGGAAAGAAATGGCCTGCACTGTCCAATCCAAAATGCCACTTACCAAGTCTCATCATTGAAGGCCGTGGTGGTGGATTCTGAGGTGGACCTTGCTGTTTGTGTTAATAGAATCACTCCTCTTGGGAGGGATGGAAATGGCTTCCGTTTTGGAGGGCTGAGATGAATATATCAATGCTCCTAAGCCCATCTTAAAGAGTCAGAGGCCTCTTGAAAGCGGACTTCTGTTGTTAAGGCAAGAAGAAAAAATAAAGGGGATTGTGGTCAGAGAGAAATCTTCTAAAGTAAGCACTTATGCCAAATATCTAATATTAACCACCGATAACCCTAGAGAAAGCACTGAAAGAATAGAGTGCATTCTTGTACCTGTGGGCAAAGTTCAGAATCACACACACTTTCAACTCAAAGTGAAGAGAAAGATGCTCTTCACTTGCTGGAGTGTCTTCCCTTCATGCAGGGAAGACTGGGGCTGAGGGGGGGGGGCTGAGACTGGGGCTGAGGGGTGTGGCTGAGGGGGGGATCCTAGCTTCATGTAGGGGCACTGGGGTGTGTGGGTGAGGGGGGACTGGCAGTAGAGGGTGCTTGAGGGAGGGGGATCCTACCTTCACGCAGGGAAGGCTGGGGGCAAAGGGGAGGCCTGTCTGCCGAGCGCCCAGGGCGGCGCTGAGCTGCTCCTCCCAGAGCCACGCGCGGGCAAAATGAGGTGATGCCACTGTCCTGCGCGCTACGCTGTCGGGGGGCAGCGGACGCTTTCTGGAGGGGGGTCAAGGCCCGAAGGGGGTGCGCGGGACAGGAAGTGGCCTTGACAGGCCTCTCCAGCGGCTCGGAAAGTCAGCCTATGTAAAGAAAATGAGAGTAGGCCAAATAGATTCAGCCTTGCCTTGCCTTTGCCCCACCCCCAACCCAGCTGGCCAATCGGGTTTCTTAGATTCTCCAAATGTGACTCCGGGGCCCACCAAAGGTGGGAGGGTTCCCTGTTCTAAACATTGACAAAAATCTACTACCTAGAATGCAGAACTCTACATTCATGCAGTAATTCCCAAGAAAGAAAGAAATAATATAAATATATATATTACCCCTTCATGCAGGAAAGACTGGGGTGTGTGGCTGGGGGGGGGGAGCCTAGCTTCATGTAGGGGAACTGGGGTGTGTGGCTGAGGGGGGACTGGCGGGGGAGGGTGGTTGAGGGAGGGGGATGCTACCTTCACGCAGGGAAGGCTGGGGGCAAAGGCGAGGCCTGTCTGCCGAGCGCCCAGGGCGGCGCTGAGCTGCTCCTCCCGGAGCCTCTCCTTTGAAAGTGGGTGCTCTCTCTCACTGTCTCTGCCAGTGAGCTGATTGATGCTGGAAGCACACCTTCAAAAAGGGTTGCTATAATTGCCCATGAGCTGGCCCATGACACCCCCCCCACGTTTGAACTCTGACAGGTGTCAGTCGCCTGACATCTTTAGGACATTGTGTGATTGACAGGGGTGGCCCTGCCTTCTTGTCAAAGCAGGCCAATGGCAGGTTGGGGATGAAGGAATCCAATTTGTTGGGCAGATCCAAGTCCCCCACCCCTATTCTATAGAATATAATGAAAACAAGCTAATCTCAGTTTTTAAAAGGTTTTAGTTGTTTTTTTAAAAAAGAGGCATGACAAATGGGCATGTAAAACAAGTAGCACTTAAAATATAAAAAGGAGGGCAGCTCACCTGAAGGTCTGGTTTCTGAACCAGCCTTCCTACTTAACTGAGTGGAGGTCTGTTCTGCAGATTGTGCAGGTGGATGGAGACCATGCACACACCGTGGATCAGATTCCTGCTGTGACTCCTCATCAAGGAAATGCTCCAATTTCTCTCTCTCTGAACGCTTTGCTGTGGCTTTGGTGACACTGCGCCTCAAACTGGGACAAAGACCCATTTTCAGTAGAAAACTTCACCCTGTGTTCTGTTCCAGTATGGGTGAATACATTCATAGCTGATCCTTCATTCCTGGAATCCAGCAAATGAACAAAACAAAGCTTAGACTGCGGTCCTAGACACAAGGACCTGGGATATTCTCTCACTCTAGTTAATTCAGATTGTTCTCTGCAATACAGTGACTGAACAACAGAAACCCATTTATTATTTCTAGACTGACCTTGACCTAGCTGAAATCCACATATCATGTGAACTCAGCACCATTAAAACTGGTTCACAAGGGACATGGTTCTTTTACTCGATGGACATCCCAGCCCTACTCAGACACGAGTCTTGGGTCTCCTAACACTATCCCAGTGTTTCCTCAAACTTGGGTCTTCAACTGTTGTTGGACTGCAACTCCCATCATCCCTAGCTGGCAGGACCAGTGGCGCCCCAAGTTTGAGAAATGCGGATCTAGTCATTTGAAACTGTCACCTCCAGGCAACCAGCCCACCCACAGTATTATTAATTCTATAACAGCACGTACAGCTATTAGCACTGGTCTTAACACTGTATCAGAGGTACACGGAGCCCACCAACAGGTGGTTGCCTACAAAAAGGGCTTGTCCTTTGGATTGGTTCTGGACTAATTGGTTTTGCAGTTCTTGGTTTTTTTATGTTTATGTGATTTTTATTTATCTGACCTCTTTCATTCCCCAACCATTAAATTTCCTTAGATCGCAAGCCTGTTTGGGACAGAACTACTATAAATTTATGGGGTGGGGTGGGGGAAACTGCTGCAAGTTGTCTTGAGTCCATAGGACAGAATAAATTAAATTAATATATGACAGGTCATTTGCACACCATGCCAGCTTCTCCTAAGTGACATAATACCAAAAAAGGGGAGAAAGAAATGAGTCAGGAACAGGAAAGCAGGTACCAACCTCTTTCATCTGTTATGGGATGAAGAAGTGAAAGAGTCTTTGAAGAATGCTCTGGAAAGGGGAGGAGCCAAATGGCTGTTGGTTCCAACAGTGACCATGCAGAACTGTCATGGAAGGCTCCGTTAGCAAGGGGCCAGTGCTTGCTGCTCTCTTTTAAAAACATTTGAGCTTTAACAACTAGCTTTCCATTTTACTCAAGCGCAATCTGTCACTGGCTGCGAGGTTGGGAAACTGATGCAAGAATGCCTTCAAGGGAAACCTTTGGCAAACTATCGGGGGGGGGGGGGACACAAAAATCCCACCGTTGGGATGCAGCCAATGAGGAGCTGCTTGTAATTGTTTGTGAATTGTGCCTCTTTCCCAGATTGGGAAAGATGGTAGCAAACAAATGTCCTCATCACACAGGCAGCCAACTACTCCAGGTGTCTACAGGGATCACTTTTTGATAACTGGCAGCTTATTCAGTGTGGCAGGATTACAGCAACCTGTATTTTCATTAAAAAATAATAATGCTACACTTTGATTTGCTGAATTTGTGTTAAGTCTCTAGTCGGATTTATTTTATTTTTTTGCTGTTGATGTTGTGGAACTGGCTGTATTGAAGAAGAAAGCTATGCTGTCCTTGTTCTTTTTTAACCTTGAATGTGGAAACAGACAAGAAGGGGTAGAAAAACCCCCAGTAACGGCACTGAAAAAAGCAGGGTACTTTTAAACCTTGGGTAATGTCTCCAAGTAGCTTTGCTTACAATAAGTGCACCTTTAAAGCACACACACATTTACTCCAATGCAATATAACCTAATTGGGATTGCTCAATTGCCTGTGCCTTTCAAGTTAACTGCCTGGTGCTTTTTATGATTGAAGGGCAGCCATCGGGTAGATCATTTTAAAAACTTAACATTGCATCACTATAACATTTCATATTATCATGCACTTCAAGTGCCTTTCCATTAGAATGTTGCACTGCAGCAATTAGAGTTTAGAGTTTGGACTTAATAGCCCACCTTTCACTCCCCTTAAGGAGTCTCAAAGCGGCCAACAATCTCCTTTGCCTTCCTCCCCCACAACAAACACTCTGTGAGCTGAGTGAGGCTGAGAGACTTCAAAGAAGTGTGACTAGCCCATGGTGTCTATACATCGTGGGACTCAGGCTACAATCCTGAACACAATGAAGCTGCTTAAATCCTATCAGAGTGAATGGGATAGGAGCAACTCAACTATGCACAGGATAGCCACCGACTGACCCAGTCCAGAGAAATTTACGTATATAGCAATCCTAGGCAAGTCTACTGAAAGCTAATTCTCAGTGTGTTCCATGCGCTTACTCCCTAATGTGTGGTTTGGGACTGCAGTCCTAGCTATGCTTCCGTCCCACTGAAATCTACAGCACAAGTTAGTTGTGAGCTGCCATTTCAGTGGGTCTCAGGAGTGAGAAGCTTGCTCTGGATCAGGGACAATATTTCCAAGACCAGTCCTAGGTTGGCTGTAGCCCAAGTATGGGGGTAACTGGAGAGACCTCAAAATATTCGGTCCACTAAAATCAGTGAGCACAATCCTGTAGGAAGTATTCCTGCCTAAGCACCAGCAGGGGAAAAAAAACCAGCGGTGTGCTCCTCTGTAGCTCCCTGCTTCTTTCAATGGAGCTTGCATGGGAATAACTTCTCATAGGATTCTGCCCAAAATATGTTTCCGGACAGCCGAAATCCCAAATGTCTTGAGTTAACTGAATGCAATGGGTAAGGATCCCATAGATTTCAAAGAGCGTGAGATACTCAAAATCCTGGCTCCATCGACATTTGTGTGTGGATTCAGACCGGTTCCCCCCCCCCCCCCCCCGTTGCTCAGTTCTTTTACTTGACAGTTTTCAGCAGTCACCTTAAGGGGGGCAATGTGGCCAGGTCTCTTCCACAACAATACTTCTGGCAAGTTCAATGTTTCTGCCTCTACAGTGCTTATGGGATTCTCCCTCCATGGCAGATGACAATTCCACATGGATTCTGCTTACAAAGAAGGCGGGAAAGAGCCATACAGAGTGGCTCAATTTGAATTCTGACCTTACGAGGAGCAAGATTTTGATTAAGTGGGAAGAAACAGGGGTGAATGAGAAGGGGTGGGCAATGTGTGATTGTTTCAAGACTATTTGCCCATTTAAATGTCTTCTTTGTGCAAATCCCTTATTCCCCCTTTCCTCACCAAAACGCATTCACTGTCATTAGATCTAACATGAATGGGCAGTAAAACTCTTGAATTGGATTATACATATTCTTCGTTACCATTTGTACTTTTGAGGCCACCTCATCTCTTTAGTTAGCTGGTTTTTCCATTGCTTTGTTACCACCTACGGCTGAACCAAACAAAATGTGATTTGGACATAGCAAAATCGACAGTACTTGATGCTAGAAAGGCAAACCCATCCGAGTGCAAGAGAGACCTGGCAGCAATAATAGAGCAACTTGGCTAGCAAGTTTATTCTTGCCAAGGTGCATCTCCTTCTCAGCCTGTTTGTGTGAGGTGGGGAGGAGTAGCTGAAGCCATCATTCAACAAGGAAAAGAGGAACTACCACCACTGTTCTGAAGACTCCCTGTCCACTTCAGACAAAAGAAGTCACAACCTTTGAACCTCAGCTCACCCATGACCGCTACTGAACTGCTGGTCCAACACAGTTTTATCCAAAATCTGAGGTTATTGCCTTTTGAGGATTTCTTTAACTTTTCATGCCACAGCAACAACAACCAAGGGCCCTCTGCTCTCCTAGTACCAAAGCAGCTGGAGAAAGGTAGCAGTAAATTAGAAAGGACCAAAAGAAGCAGTTTACTTGGGACTAAGGCTGCAGTTCCCAAGGACTGAGCTGCATGTGACATTCAAAAGCACTTGCTCTCCTAAGCAGATGCCCTCAAAAATGAAGCCTTTGAACTCACTGGGACCCATTTCCCTGTCAACACGCAAAGGCTCCAGATACACGGCTGCAATCTGAACATACAGTTTATATGTAAGTTTCCCTGAAATGAGTTGCCAACCATGAACGGGACATTCTGCAGGTGTCCAACCCTCGCCTTCCCCCCACTCCTCGGCCATTCGCAGCTCCCAGAGGAAGGCACCAGCTAGACACGCGAGTGGGCGCGCTGCGCCAGACCTCAGCTTCCTGACCCGCCCTAGGCAACGTGTGAAGCGGCCCACAAGCGGGAGAACCCGGGCAAGAAGAGAAACTCTTACCTTCTCCTTGCCCCCACAGTGACAGCAGACGGTACACAGGTACTTGAGGGTCCTCCAGAGCAGGAGAAGAAAAGGGGCACCATGGACGAGGCCAGAAAGGCCCACCACATGCGCTGCCCGCGGGCGCAGGGGACCTCCATGGTCCTGGGGATGATGGCCGCGTTGAGTGCCGAGGAGGATCTCCTGGAGCCGCCTCCGCCATTGGCCATGGCTAAGAGCTCCCGCTGCTGCTCCTGCCAGCGCCCTCGGCCAAGCCCAGGCCCAGCCATAGCGCTGCTCTTGGGCGGGGAGGTGCGCAAGCCGAGCCTCAGCGCACGTCCAGGCAGGCGGCCGCCGCTCCAGTCAGAGGCTGCCCCTTCCCCCTCACGACGCCCGCCACCAAGGCGAGAAGGCGGGCGGGACTCCTCCCTTGGTCGCCTCACGATTTGCGCGCCAAGGCGGAGAGCGACCCCTCGCCAGTCTCTCCGGCAAGTCCAGCCCCTTCCTCTCTCCTCGGCTTCGGCTCCCCTCCCGGCTGGCTCCTGCCTGGTCTCGGGGCTCTCCAGGCTCCCCCTCGCCTCCTCCCAAACGGCCCTGCGCGCTTCTCCGAGCCTGCCTCGAGCAAATGGAGGCGAGCGAGGGAGCGAGAGAGCCACGCGCTTGACAGGGAGCGGCGGCAGGAGCCGAAGGGCGGGCAGGCGGCCCACGTGACCTGCCGCCTCAACAAGTCCTTCTGGCGTAACAGAGAGCGAGCGAGCGAGCGAGCTGCGCCTTAGGCTTGGAGGCGGCGGCGCGGTCCTGGCACTTGCTGAATGGCGTGACGCGCTGGCTGTCCCTCTCTTCTCCCGCTCCCAATCCAGCGATGTTTTCCCAGCCGCTCTCTTTTTCTCTGCAGGTCTCAGTGACTTGCACGCCTCATGGTCGGGCCGGGGAGGAAGGACCCCAAATAGCAAGAAGGAAAGGCGGCAGAGCAGAGATCGGCCTCCCTTCACCCCCGCCCGGCTCGCCTCTTTTGCATGTCATTCTCCCTCTCTCGGTTTTCCTTCCTGCTCCATCGGAGGAGCAACGAGGCATAGGGAGCAGCCCCAGAGGGACACGATCCCCGCCGATTAAAGGCTGCTCTTGAAACCCAGCGTTCGGCCTGGATGGTTGGCGTTGTTGTTGTTCTGAAAGCAATCTTTGGCTGAGGGCAGGGAAGGAGGCCGTGGGGTCTGGGGAAATGAACGAGAGCAGCGAGCCGGATCTTGGGCCAGGGTGGAGTTGCACAAACAGGTGCTTCGCGATGCCAGAAGGGAGGCGTGTTTTGTTTTGTGCGGGCTTTTGTAGAATGGTGGCTTTATGCAGGCGCTATCAACATAGGACGAAGAGGAGGGCATGTCTGTCAGTGCACAGCCGGACTCGGAGGGGTTTATTGCTGGAGAGGGAAACAGTAACATGCTTTGCAGGAACAAGCATAGGAATAGACGCTTGCACAGGATTTTGTGAAGCCTGCCTCCCCGTGGCTGAAAGTGGGGATGTCCCCGCAAGTGGGTTTTGGTGGTCCTGGCCAGGAAGTAAGAATGGAAGGCTCACAGTGTAAGGCAGGACTCTTTGTACCTTCTAGGAAGCGATGAAGACTAGCAATGCCAATTCCTTTGGTCTTGTAGATGTGCAATAGCCTTTCTTGCATTGAATGGAGGGGTGGAGCTAACCCCTTTCCCTCCCAGTTGTTACAGATAATCATCCATTTTCATCTTTATGTGCCCCAAACTGTGGAGAAATGAATTGTGTTTGCAGGGCAGCGGCTGAAGAAGGAGCCAAAAGGGGTTTCTTGTGTGTGTGATTCTTGTGGCTGATTAGCTGATTTCCCTGGTCAAAGGTCAGAGGGGGCAGGGTTTCTGTTGAGGCAGGTGATTAGCTGTGGGAGGAGCTTATCAGTGTTTGCAGTGTTTGCAGGGCAGTTTGAACCATCTTTTAGATTTCGCGGAGCTAGTCTCAAGCCCAACGACACATTCTCAAGATGGAGGGGGAGGGAACAGCTGCAGTCGCCTGCGGTTCCTGCGCAATGTTTGCCATCTTGCCAAAGGTTGCAGGCAGCTTTACGTGCAGCAATTGCATGTTGATTGCCCTCCTAAAAGACAAAGTCCAGCAACTGGAGGAACGTGTAGCTACGCTCCAAAGAATTAGAGAGCTGGAGCTCTTCTTGGAAGCAACAGAGCACACCGTCTCCACCAAGGAGGAAACAGGGGACTCCCCTGAGAAGGAGGCTAGTTCACCAACACAGGAGCCCGATATGTGGAGAAACGTGACTCAAAGAAGTAGGAGGCCCAGGGTTCGCTCTGATTGTCTAGAAATACACAATCGCTTTGAGGTCCTCTCCCCTAGCATGGAAGACGAAGAGCAGACTCCATTTGAGGATCTCTCCCTCATTACAGTCGATCACGTATATGAAGAGGAGCAGCAAAGTCAGTCCTCAGGGAATGTGCAGGCGACCTTGGAACGGACCGCTCACGGAAGAACCCTGACCAAACCTAAGAGAAGGCGTGTAGTGGTGATAGGGGATTCCCTACTGAGGGGAACAGAAGCAGTGATCTGTGGGCCTGACAAGATGTCTCGGGAAGTGTGCTGTCTCCCCGGGGCTAAGATCCAAGATGTAACTGAACGGCTGCAAGGAATCATAAAACCCACTGACAAATACCCCTTCCTCTTGGTTCATGTGGGAACCAATGACACTGCAAGCAATAGCCTCCAGAAGATCAAAAGAGACTACGAGGCTCTGGGCAGGAAATTGAAGCAATTAAATGCACAAATCGTCATCTCATCTGTCCTCCCAGTTGAACGACGTGGCCCAGGGAGAGAGAGGAAAATAGTGGAAGTAAACAGCTGGCTTCGCAAATGGTGTAAACAGGAACGGTTTGGATTCTTAGATCACGGACTGCAGTTTCTTGAGGATGGACTTCTGGCAAGCGATGGGCTGCACCTCACAACGGTTGGGAGGAATGTTTTTGCCAAAAAACTAAGAAACCTCATCAGGAGGGCTTTAAACTGACTAATGTGGGGGAGGGAGACAGTGCTCCTGAAGGTAGGAGTCTATTAATTGATGAAGATGATCATCCAAATGTCATAGACCAAATGGAGCAAACAGCAAGCAGACCTAGTGGTGGGAGGAAAAAATCCTTAAATAAGAGACACGGGGGAATGACTAATGGACTTCAATGTCTGTACACTAATGCACAAAGCATGGGAAATAAACAAGATGAGCTTGAGCTCTTGGTACAGCAAACTAAATATGACATAATAGGCATCACTGAAACCTGGTGGGATAAGTCCCACGATTGGAATGTAAAAATGGAGGGATACAATCTATTTCAGAGAAACAGACCAGACAAGAAAGGAGGAGGAGTGGCGTTATATGTCAGGGATGTGTATACCTGTGAAGAGATCCAAGATTTAGAACCTCAAAGCCAAAGTGAGAGCATTTGGGTCAAAATTAAGGGAGAGAAGAATAATAGTGACCTCATTGTGGGAGTTTACTATAGATCCCCAAGCCAAACGGAGGACATAGATGATGCCTTCCTGGAACAGATGGCCAAGCATCCAAAAGGAAGGGAGATAGTAGTAATGGGGGACTTCAATTACCCAGATATTTGTTGGAGGTCAAACTCAGCCAAGAGCATAAGGTCAAACAGATTCCTCACTGGCCTTGCAGACAACTTCATTGTCCAGAAAGTGGGAGAAGCAACAAGAGGAACAGCCATTTTAGATCTGGTCCTAACCAATGTCGATGACCTGGTTAATGGGGTAGAAGTGGAAGGATCATTAGGCGCAAGTGATCATGCTCTTCTGAAGTTTACTATACAACGGAAAGGAGCAGCCAAGCATACTAGACTCAATTTCTTGACTTTAAGAAAGCCGACTTCATAAAACTTAGGGAAGTGCTGGGTGAGATCCCATGGACAGTAATACTAAAAGGAAAGGGAGTTCATGATGGCTGGGAGTTTGTTAAGAGGGAGATAGTAAAAGCACAACTTCAGGCAATACCAATGAGACGGAAACATGGAAGGTGCCTAAGGAAGCCAGGGTGGCTATCTAAAGAACTTTTAACTGAGTTAAGATTAAAAAAGGATGTGTACAAAAAATGGAAAAGGGGGGAAACCACCAAAGAGGAATTCAAACAAATAGCCAGCACGTGTAGAAACAAAGTCAGAAAAGCTAAAGCACAGAATGAACTCAGGCTTGCTAGAGAGGTTAAAAGCAACAAAAAAGGCTTCTATGGGTATGTTCGTAGCAAAAGGAAGAACAAAGAAACAGTGGGGTCACTCAGAGGAGAAGATGGTGAAATGCAAACAGGGGACACAGAAAGGGCTGAACTCCTCAATGCCTTCTTTGCCTCAGTCTTCTCCGATAAAGAAAACAATGCCCGACCTGAAGAATTTGGAGGAAATGATTCAGCAGAGGAAACACAGCCCAGAATAACTAAGGAGATAGTACAAGAATACTTGGCTAGTTTAGATGTATTCAAGTCTCCAGGGCCAGATGAACTGCATCCAAGAGTATTAAAAGAACTGGCAGATGTGATCTCAGAACCACTGGCAGTCATCTTTGAGAATTCCTGGAGAACAGGCGAAGTCCCGGCAGACTGGAGGAGGGCAAATGTTGTCCCTATTTTCAAAAAGGGGAAAATAGAGGACCCAAATAATTACCGCCCAGTCAGTCTGACATCAATACCAGGGAAGATTCTGGAGCAGATCATTAAGCAAACAATCTGTGAGCACCTAGAAAGGAATGCTGTGATCACCAATAGTCAGCATGGATTTCTGAAAAATAAGTCATGTCAGACTAACCTGATCTCATTTTTTGACAGAATTACAAGCCTGGTAGATGAAGGGAACGCAGTGGATGTAGTCTACCTTGATTTCAGCAAGGCATTTGACAAGGTGCCCCATGATATTCTTGTAAAGAAGCTGGTAAAATGCGGTCTTGACTATGCTACCACTCAGTGGATTTGTAACTGGCTGACTGACCGGACCCAAAGGGTGCTCATCAATGGTTCCTCTTCATCCTGGAGAAGAGTGACTAGTGGGGTGCCACAGGGTTCTGTCTTGGGCCCGGTCTTATTCAACATCTTTATCAACGACTTGGATGATGGACTCAAGGGCATCCTGATCAAATTTGCAGATGACACCAAACTGGGAGGGGTGGCTAACACCCCAGAAGACAGGATCACACTTCAAAACGACCTTGACAGATTAGAGAACTGGGCCAAAACAAACAAGATGAATTTTAACAGGGAGAAATGTAAAGTATTGCACTTGGGCAAAAAAAATGAGAGGCACAAATACAAGATGGGTGACACCTGGCTTGAGAGCAGTACATGTGAAAAGGATCTAGGAGTCTTGGTTGACCACAAACTTAACATGAGCCAACAGTGTGACGCGGCAGCTAAAAAAGCCAATGCAATTCTGGGCTGCATCAATAGGAGTATAGCATCTAGATCAAGGGAAGTTATAGTGCCACTGTATTCTGCTCTGGTCAGACCTCACCTGGAGTACTGTGTCCAGTTCTGGGCACCACAGTTCAAGAAAGACACTGACAAACTAGAACGTGTACAGAGGAGGGCAACCAAAATGGTCAAAGGCCTGGAAACAATGCCTTATGAGGATCGGCTAAGGGAGCTGGGCATGTTTAGCCTGGAGAAGAGGAGGTTAAGGGGTGATATGATAGCCATGTTCAAATATATAAAAGGATGTCACATAGAGGAGGGAGAAAGGTTGTTTTCTGCTGCTCCAGAGAAGCGGACACGGAGCAATGGATACAAACTACAAGAAAGAAGATTCCACCTAAACATTAGGAAGAACTTCCTGACAGTAAGAGCTGTTCGACAGTGGAATTTGCTGCCAAGGAGTGTGGTGGAGTCTCCTTCTTTGGAGGTCTTTAAGCAGAGGCTTGACAACCATATGTCAGGAGTGCTCTGATGGTGTTTCCTGCTTGGCAGGGGGTTGGACTCGATGACCCTTGCGGTCTCTTCCAACTCTATGATTCTATGATTCTATGATTCTTCTATAATCCATCTAATGTATCAGAGAGCCTCCAGCTACATCAGTTTTAGCTAAACAATTATGCAACTCGCTCCAGTATCCACCATGGTTCTGTCACTTTGTCAAGTCAAAATGTAGAATTACAAAAACCACCTCACTCCTTGAGATAACCACATGCCCCATATAATAGCAGAAAATATTTCACTTAGCCGTTATGTAGAGTTTATGGCCATTCTTCAGTGAGCTCACCAAACCAAAATCATGCAGATTATTTATGAGGGAGAGGATGGAGACAGCTATTCAAATATATCAGTAGCTGAGGGAATGCTAGGTTGCTTCATAAAGTGTGCATTCATAAGACATTCTTTCTCTCCCATGATATCTGAAATCAGGTCCAATGAAGCCTTTGCATGGTCCAAAATTTGTATCCCCCACCCCACCCTGTGGCTTTGCCATTTTAAGACTTCTCTTAACTTGGGGGAATTGTTTTATTTTTCAGCCTTACACACATTAGCTTGAGAAAAGCTTATAAAGCACTCCCATTTCCAAACTGGGCTTTGGAAGGTCATGGGTTAGGACTCCAAATCAGCAGGGATGAGGTCATAGAATTTTTACCTTTTGCCTAATGCCTCTTATACTGGAAAGAAAAAGCATCCACCAAGCCCAATTTCCGTCAGGCAGATGTTTACCACTGATACTCAAAATGTATTATTTTGTTAAATGGGAAGGGCACAAAGAGTAGTATGTCAAGCTAGCATCTTTTAAATCCAATGGTATCAAAATTTAAGCAAGCTTTGCTCTGAATTTTCTTTGGGAGTCATTATGCTTCATGGGTAATTGCAACAAAATGCAATTTGGAATCTCAATGTAAAATGACCATTACAAATGTCTGTGAATTTGTTTTAATTCTGTAACCTTTTGCTTGGTGTTCATAGTATGGTTGATAGTAGTAAATTGAACAACAGAGTCAGACAGGGAATTATGCAACACTCCCATACAAGTCAAGTTATAGAAATTGACCTTTATTTAACACAACTTTTTTGTTTTCATACAAAGTGACTTTTTTTTTAGTTCAGAAAATCCATGTTGCAACAGTACCGGTCTGTTTCAATCGTACCGTTGAAGTCCAACTCTGGCCTCCCTCTTTAAAAAAAATATATGTTGTCCCTCAACTTATTAACAGTATTTTAACTAAGAATTTATCAATAGCCTTTCTACATTTTCCCCTCCCTCTCTCTCTCTCCCTCCTGTATTTTGAATTATAAAATAGTATCTGCAAAACAGAGGTTTAAATTTCCAACCAAATTTTGTCTTTGAACAACTGTGCAAGAAGAATCCCTTTTTTTTTAATTAATGCAAAAAGAAAGCAAAAACTAAAAAAAAACGGAAGGGGAAAAATCAGAAGAAAGAAAACCTATGTACATAATGAAATGTTAGGAGCAGTCATCACAAATATAGTCCTACTTAAATGATACTTGAACAATAAAGTTACATTACCTACAAAACATGACATGCAATTCTTTACGAAGGAAAAAAAAGATAAACACACGGTTGGGAAATGAAGTCAGAAGTGCAAAAAGAAACATAGAATGGAATTTGGTACAGTGAGAAGATACATATTGTAACAAAAAACAAATAAACAAAACAGACACACACTACATTTATCGACAGTGGGAAAACTAACAAGTTACAGGACCACACTAGAGGTTGTCAGATCCCTATAACAGAGACTGCAATTCTAATTAAATAAAAATCCCTATGGCTATTACACACCAAAAGAACAAAGCTTGAGCAATGTAAGCTTCCAATTACATAGACTACCTAAATGTGATAAAATAAAGCAGTCTCTAGGCACAGCTATTAACCCTTATGATTTACTGCTTAATGTAGGCCAGCAACCCAAAATTATTATTCTGAATACACAATGAGCACAGTTTGATCAGATACACCATGACATTTAAATATTAACCCATGCATAAAAGAAGCCAATAACTTTTTTTGAACAGACAAAGGAGTTTATGAGATACAAACAGTGGCCTCACCCATATATAGGAAGAGTGCTTCTTCCCCCTGGATTCACTCCCCAAATGGGTACCTAGAAGAAAACCCATTCACAATCCACGCAACTGATTGTTCTTAAAGGTAGAACAGCTCTTATGGAAGGACAGAACCACACTTCATGAAAAAGTCATGCTCACTCAGCTGAGTAGGAACTCGACACTGTTTTGTTTGGTTTTCTTCGTATCAGAAGCAGAGGAGAAATAAGCAGGGGGGTAACTGGGGAAGGGGAAGCTGAACAGGTTGCTTGTTTTAAAAAAATTCAAGTAAACATGAACCACCAAATACTTGGGATGGGGGGGGGGGGAGAGGTTTTTGTAAACGTATCCTAAAGGGTTTCTCTCTCTCTCTTTGCAGCATCACAGTCTTACGTAAAAGAAATTCTGCATTCATTCATTTGTATAGGAACAAATGTAGAAGAATTCTGCCAGCGAAAGGCCTACCGCCTTCCACGGGTGCCTCACAGATGTTGTCCGCGACGACTCCAAATTGTACCAACCATCCAGGCAGCTTAGGGTGGACCAAACAACACCCACCGTAAGCAACTGTTTTATGTACGAATCTGTGGCAGAGTTTCAGTCACTTCACTGCATATGTCTATAGAGGGCCGGCTGGAATCCACAGGACCTTGTTTTGTTCTTGATCAACTGTTGTCATGATCTGAGTGCAAACGATCGAAAGAGGGCCTCCCTGGACAATCCCTGTGAAAAGAAGGATCACACACACACCAGTCAATCAGCATGTTTGTTTACCGGGGGGAGCTGAATTTGCACTAGCGCCAAGAAATCGAAAAACACTGAAGCAATTAAAATGAAGGGGGATGAATACCCCCCTTCTTAGTGGTGATGATGGTTTTCCCCCACCCTTTCTCTTAAGAGCTCAAGGTGGTCATATGTAGGACACCTTTATCCTCACAACAACCTGCAGAGAACCAGGCATGTCAGTTGGGCTTTGTTTGGTTTCTCACCTGTTGTCACTTATCAGTTCAAAAAGTGGCCTGCCTCTTTGGCAACAGGAACAACAACCCTGCCTGTTTCCTTATAAGCATCTCCTCCACCACCAGGTGTATGAACTAGACCTCTATGTGGCCCAGGAATCAGGATAATGAAGGGAGGTGCGTATACAGAGTGTGCTTCTCTATGCGTTCTCACTGTGCTATACTGTGACCTACACACGTGACTGCTAAGGGGGGGGGGAGGAAATGCTGTTGCAAAAAAAATACACAAACACACATAAACACAACCAGCTAGAGGAATCAGAAGCCAGCCTTCCACTTTGCTATTGTTTCCTTTGGCATACAAACCTGTGAAGTACTTGTTATATTCCTGTTCTATCTTCTGAGCAGTCTCAAACTGTTCTTTGGAATGTTTCTGCGTAACTTTGTCCCTCAGGAAGACGGGGTCTTTTTGCTCTCTAATACAGAAATGCAGAAAAAGCTCATTAAATGCTTAATTTTTCAGGGGACACAAGGCAAACCATTAGGGAGCTAAACAGATTTGCAGCCCATTTTAATCAGCATAGATGGTGTGTGGAGATCGCCACCTGGTGCCCAGTATAGGAAGGCCGCTTGACACACAAACTGCAGCAACAGGAGCAGCTACCGGGGTCAGCAAGCTTTTTCAGCAGGGAGCTAGTCCACTGTCCCTCATACATTGTGGGGGGCCAGACTATATATTTTTTTTGGGGGGGGGATGAATGAATTCCTATGCCCCACAAATAACCCAGAGATGCATTTGAAATAAAAGCACACATTCTATTCATGTAAAAACATGCTGATTCCCGGACCGTCCGTGGGCTGGATTTAGAAGGCGATTGGGCCGGATCCAACCCCCAGGTATTAGTTTGCCTTCCCATGAGCTAACCTTTGATCTGCTGCAACTGGCAAGGCAATCTGCCCTAATCAACAGGCACCTAACACAAGGGCAGTGCTGTCAACTGTGACCAGAAAGCACCCTTAGGGCGCTGGATGGCTGTCCAAAACCTTTATATATAGGAAACATTGTTTATAAATGTTGCTTAAAATCCTAAATTTCAGTTATCTTTTATGAACCATGATTGTAAGGAAGCAAGCATTGAAAATTGTTGTGCAAGGTGGATATATGGAGTGTGAGTGCAGCTGCCCCACAAAGCCCAGTGGTTGCCACTTGGCTCCCAAAGCTGGCTTGCCTCTGTCACTCCACTTGGGCCTGGATTCCTGTTTTCTTATCAGAGCCACTTTTCAAAGTGACTTCTTCTGTATAGAGATCTCTTCCCTCTCTTCTCCCTCTCCTCCACTGGCAGTTTCATCTTGCCAAAACCTTGGGGTACTTGTTCAATTTTCATGTCTTCATTCTCTCTCCAATACCTCCTGACTTTTGCACCTCTCCCTCCTTGCAAGGGTTTAAATATCATGCTGGCAGGGAACATCTGATGGGCTACCCCTGGTTTAAACAGCTTCTATGGCGCTGACCTGGCTTCTCCCTGTTCCCTTCCTAACTGCCTTACTTTTCTTTGCAAATCCCGAGGGCCTGTTCTTAATGCAATTATTGTACAGTACACCTTGGCCTCAAGGCATTTTAAAAGCATTAAAAAATAGTAGCCACAAGGGACTATATATGAATATAATCCAATGCAAATCTGTAGGCCTCATATGGAAAAAAAACACCCTTTACCCAGCATATATTATTTATACAGTGGTACCTTGGTTTACAAACATTCCTGTTTACAAACTATTCGGTTTACAAACTCTGCAAAATCGGAAGTAGTGTTCCGGTTTGCGAACGTTACCTCGGTTTACGAATAGAGGCCGAACGGTGGAAAGGCACTGCCGGCGGGAGGCCTCATTAGGGAAAGCGTGCCTTGGTTTAAGAGCAGATTCGGTTTAAGAATGAACTGCCAGAATGGATGAAGTTCATAAACCGAGGTACCTCTGTATAGCATAACCAATGTACAAAAATCAGTTCAGCAGAGAAGCACGAGAGAAACTAAAAGCACGACAACATTGTATGATCTGATTAAATAAAATCAAGCCTTTGATAATGCAGTGCAGCCCCATACTCAAAATTCATAGAATTTTGAAGTGCAACCCACAAACATCTACTCGGAAGTTACCCCTGAATGGGGCTTACTCTAAGGTAAGCAGATATAAGACTGAAGCCTAAATGGCATATCTAAGTGAAAGCAGATTTCCTGTTGCACACGAGAAAGCACTGGAAGCACGCCATCCTCCAAGCACCACCCGAATCCCTACAGCCACCCCCCCCGCCCGGCCCACATCTCACACTTACTTGATCTGCTTGGCATTTTTGTAACGGACAAAAATGACGATTGGGTAGATGTGAATGCTGTGGAGCCGCTCGATGGCATGAGGAGCAATGTCCAAGAGGCAGTGACAGTCCTGATAAAGAATAATTGATTAATGATATGTTCAAAGCATTTCACGTGCATTCACTTAGCAACCCTTACAAACAGCTATGCAAGGCAGCTCAGTATCATTAGCCCCCTTTTGCAGAGGAGGGGGCTGTGATGGAGTTGTGATGGAGGCAAGCGGCATGCTCTTATTTAAACATACGTCTCCATTAGTGGGGTGGGCAGGGCATGCTTTTTTACCATGGAAGTTGTGCTCAGGTGAGCAGACCTGAAACTTCCAAATGGCCTAAAAACACTTTTCTCATCAGCTTGGTTTACTGCCAGTAGCAGAGCTGGCCTGAGATAGAAGTTCCTGTAGCAATGGGACATGGAGAGAGGAGGTGGGGAGCTTGGATGGGTGCTCTTCCTGATAGAAGAAGCAGAAACCTCCCACTCCTCACCTGAGATTAATATTCTACTGCCTTTTAATTGTATCTGTGGGAAGGGGGGTATTGGTTTGCTGTTTTGATTTATTTACTTGTTTTTATCCTGTATTTTATTCTGTGAACCACACTGAGATCTTACGATGAAGGGCAGCATGTAAATTGCATGCAAACAACAAATGGATTTGAGGTTTATTACAATCCCACACTATGTAAGTGTTGTTAAATAATGATAATATTGGCTGCCATGTTGCATCAAATTTGGCCCATGAAGTATAAGCTGAAGAACAGGGATAGAAAGTTCTTCATTCTGTCCAGTGTGCCATGGAAAGTTACTGCCATGTGCTCCGGAAGTCAACAACACCCGAGGTTAGACTCAAACACAAGACTTGCTGGCTCACCTACTTAGCCACTTTCATCTAGGGATTACAGAATCAAAACAGCACATCAATCCAGTTTTTAAATATAAGAATGCAAACGTAATTGAGAAAGGGTCATATTTCTATCTCCTTGTGCGTTGCCTCTTCTCCAAAGAGTTCAGGTAAGTTTTTGTGTGGTTCCAGACTGTCTCCCACTCGAGAAGCTGGCAGGCCCAAACTAGTTTAGGTGCAGCAGAACTGTGGGTGGGTGCCTTTTTTAAGAGGAAAAAATATAACCGATGGTAAAGCTACCATAAAAAGAGAAAGAGAAAGAGAGAAGCACCTTCTCTGTTATCTCCTTTATTGAGGCAACAGTTGTCACATCGAAATGTCCACTCCTACGTTTATAATCTATGAATAAACAGTCTTTCACACCCCGCTCGATGGCTTGTTGAGAAGCTTTCATCACCTCTGTTTTGGAAGAACAAAAACAAAGAATGGTTTATTCATTTTTACTTTCACAGGAAGGCGGCATTCGGATGCTTCAGACCCAAGTTTTCCTTTGCAAACATACAGTATATATATGAAGCACGTTAACATTTAAACCAGTTAAAAGCAATCATTTGGCCTTATGTCTACTGAAGGGTTTAACTGGATCATCAAGGAATATGCACCCACAGCTGCACATTCCCCACAATGCAATATTCGCACAAGCTAATACCATGATGTTTTCCTCCCCTTCTAGAATGGGGCAGGGTAGAGGGATGTTACATTGCGGCTGGGAGAAAGGAGAGAGAATGGCGGGGGGGGGGCAGCACTGTTGGCATCTCTCCTGCCTCATGCAATGTAGGACCACACACAGAGTCTTGGGTGAAAGCAAGGAGGCTGTTGCAGCAGTTGCCCAGTTGGCTCTGTAGCATGACAACTGCTTCATAAACCCATGCTTTAATAAATCCAGGCTGGGGCAACTGTTTAATAAGTCCGTGCTGTCAAATGAGGATTTCCAGGCTGCATGCATAGCTGTCAGGAAGCGCTCTCCCCAAAGGAGCAAGCAGATAAAGAGTTTAATAAATTGCACACGTGGGAAGGGAGACCGTGATGCTAAACGCTGCGCCATCACTTGGTACTTCTGCTTAACCAGGAGTATGAAGCAGCACCTGTACCTTGGCTGATGTGGCTTGTATTTACTTTCCTTTTGAATTGAAAACAAGGTAATGGCATTGTTCACAACTTATATTTAGCAATTTCCCACAGTTGAGTCTTTCTGGTCCGTGTCTTCCCTATACACACTAGAAAGAAACAAAATTCGACTCTTGGATCAACTGCTCCGTCCCAAACCAGGGATCATTGTTTTCCTCTCAACAATACATAGCCCATGCTTGTTCTTAGATTACTGATCCAAGTTTGTTGGGAGTGAAAAACAACAATAATCTCTGGTTCGGAGATAACACTAAACCGGGTATTGTGGTTTGTTTCCTCTGTGTGCTGTAGGGGAGAAGATGAATAGTACAGTAAGGAGAAGAAACTTAGAGGAAAGAGAGCAGAGGGATAATTATAAGCTGAAGAGGGAGAGGAGGAAAGAATACCTGAGAATGCAGAGAAGCACAATGGCCAAATGGGCAAAGGAAAAGAGGTATTTTAGAAGGGAATTCTTGCCGATAGAGGATGTCTGTCACCTGAATTACCCATAACACCTAAGCAACTATTGTTTTTCTACTGCTCCCTCTGGAGACCAACTTTTTGTTACTAGAGGATCTTCAAGTGTTGGCATATTTACCTAGAGGACACCGGCAAAATTTTCCAGGAGATTCCTTGACTAGCATGTCCTTCACAGCATCAAGTAGTGGCCCTAGAATAAGCACAGGCCTGGGAGACGTGCAGTCCACTTTCTGGACTCGTTGATAAGCAAGGTTTACAGAATCTGGAGAGAAACAGAGAGTTGCTTACATGATCAGGAAAACAAATAAATAAAAGAATACAACAGCTCAAGGGCCCATGATAGTGAAGGTAACTGAGGTGTGAGACAGTCGCTGTCTGAAAATTGTGAATCTGAATTCTCTAACAATACAAAATCTGAATTGAAAAAACCAAAGCCCAAACAGGTAATACAGAAAAAGATATTGGGAACAGCTGGAGAAACTCCACATTCTATAGCTAATGATCCAAATCCATACTTCTTAGCTACTGTGAATAGCAGATTTATGGGGATATATGGAAATATACTTTAAGAAGGGTTATGGGACATACCAATCAGTCTTCTATGTAAAAGATTAAATGTGTGAGAGAAGAAGAGTTTGGATTTGATATCCCGCTTTATCACTACCCTAAGGAGTCTCAAAGCGGCTAACATTCTCCTTTCCCTTCCTCCCCCACAACAAGCACTCTGTGAGGTGAGTGAGGCTGAGAGACTTCAGAGAAGTGTAACTAGCCCAAGGTCACCCAGCAGCTGCATGTGGAGGAGCGGAGACACGAACCCGGTTCCCCAGATTACAAGTCTAGCATTTGGGTAGCACCAAACAGCTTTGAACATGAAGCAGATATGGCAGGCTGACTCTCCCCCGCTCACCCTTGCCTCAACTCCTCTGTTTTGTTTTGTTCTGAAACCCAGTCATAGGCCCTCCTTTAAAGGTAAAGGTACCCCTGACCATTAGGTCCAGTTGTGGACAACTCTGGGGTTGCATGCTCATCTCACTCTATAGGCCAAGGGAGCCGGTGTTTGTACGCAGACAGCTTCCAGGTCATGTGGCCAGCATCACTAAGCCGCTTCCGGCGAACCAGAGCAGCGCACGGAAATGCCATTTACCTTCCCGCTGGAGTGGTACCTATTTATCTACTTGTACTTGACATGCTTTCAAACTGCTAGGGGGCAGGAGCTGGGACCAAACAACAGGAGCTGACCCTGTTGCAGGGATTCGAACCACCGACCTTCTGATCGGCAAGCCCTGGGCTCTGTGGTTTAGACCACAGCACCACCCACGTCCCATGAAGGCCCTCTTTTACCAATATGCAAATAAACCTAGATAATTTTGTTGTGGGCTAAGCAAATTCAGTTAAGACACTTGCCATCCAAAAAAGGGATGGAGTCTGTGCTGATGGTGTCAAGGGCTAGCAGTTCCTTTCCATCTTTGGACCCGCTACGTTTGTGCTTGTGCTTCCTCCTAAAGAACGACCTCCGAGCTGCTGCCGATGATGTCTTTGCAGAGCTGTTTTCATCTTTAGCTTCGGACATGCTGTGCCTCCTGTAGAACTCCTGCTCCATCCTGCAAAGAAATTGTGGGCTTAATCGGGCAAAATCTGAAATGCTCTTGAACAGAATACAGGTAGCAGTAAAACCAACAATGGATCTTGAGTCGGGCCTCACTATAGGGTCATCTGTAGTTGACTTGAGGATGAAAGTTGGGTTCTGAGCTAAACCAAGCCGTGACTTACCACAATCGAACAAACATGAGGATTCCTGGGGTGAAGATTGTGGCCTCTGCACCCAACCTAGGCTTGTGGCACGTCTCACTACAGACAAACCATGAGCTGTAATTAAGACTCCCTGCTCGTGGTTTGTCTGGAGGAAGCCAAACCATGAGCCCAACCTCAGATGCCCAACATAAGTCAAATAATGAGCTTCTGTTCAGTGTGTGGTGGTCATCTAAGTGTGTAGGTATAGAAACTTTAAGCACAAAGTGAATAATTAAAAAATAGTAAGAATAATGGAGTCCCATACAAAAGATGAGAGCAGGTATGGCCACACTAGAACCCCATGATTCTACAGTTCCAAGGTTTCTACAGTTCCAAGGTTTCTGCACGGTTTCTACAGTTTCCAAGGAGGGAAATGAAGTGAGAAGGTTGGTGAAATGCTATTGCAAAGAGGGATAAAGAGAATTATATGATCAAGTAAAAGACCTGAGAGTGAGTGAAAACCAAAAAGAGTATAAGCTGGCAGCCAGAATGAGGGACATGCCCCTCCACCAATTGGCTGCATATACACCATGACATCAGGATCTTAGCTGAGGCAGCAGTGCCCAATTCTGTCCCTTGATCTTAATCTCCTTGATATTTATTAAAAAGCAAGCATTAATTTGGTGGATTAAAGGGGAAAATGTGGTGTTCTCTTATGTTCCAACCCACGGACCAAAATTAAATATGGATACCATCCATCCCTGTCTAAAAGTTCTGCAGCATGACGACGGAAGCCACTTAGGCTGTCCCGGAATAAAAGCACAAAAACAAAGTCCTTTCCATTTTTAGGAAGTAGGCAACCATCGGCAGCACTAAAAATGACTTGACGGAATAGTTTCTTTCAATTGAGAGTTATTAAAACATGCCACCTCTCTCAAGTAACTTTATTAGGAAACTTAATACCCCCTCCATCATTAACTACAAAGCTTTGAAGAACGAAACACTTGGCTTTCGTTCATACTTCATCGTAACTGCCCGCTTTTAGCAATGAGGCAAACGCCATTTATATCTCAGAGATTTAATTACATGTATTTGCTGGGAATCTGTCCTCTTTCCAGCTTTTGGGCATTTTCATCCAGCTGCCACGCCATCCAGCAGCCAAAGTTCCCCTGCGGCAGAGTGTCATCGACGTACAAAATGTCATCCTTCTTGAAGCTCAAGTCCTGCTCCACTTCTGCCATCCGGTCATAAAGTGCCCTGCAAAAAGAGAGAGATGAAGAGACCCTTTTTATTTATTTTATTTTATTTTTCTTTATTTTTTTGACAAAATAATAATCATAAATAAATAAGAATAAAAATGTACACCCCACCACCGAGACCGTTCCATTGTAACTATCCAACCTCCCAAAATTTCAACACCTCTTGCAATGGTTTGACCCATTTCCATTTTAACAGTACAAATTCTGCAAACACCCTCCATATCTCCTCAAATCATTTCTCCTGCATATTTCCTGTCTTACCTTAATGGCACGTGTTAATTTATCATTAATAGCAATATGCCTCATCTCTTTATACCATTCTTCCATTTTATATTCTGCTTGCCCCTTCTACTTCCTAGCTATAGTAATTTGTGCAGCTGTCAATAAATTTGTGAGCAAGTCCTTCATAGCTTGTAAACCTTCCACCCCATCATAAATTGATAATAATGCTATCTCTGGACTTTCAGCCAGCTTTAACCCAGTGATTTCTGTTATCTCCTTTAAAACCCTTTGCCAAAAAAATTGTACATATTTACACTTTTTATTTTAACAATGCTTTATATAAGAGAGGTGTGAACCAGGAGCCTCCTGATTTGAGGCTGGGACTTTGCTGAGTTGAGCTCCTTGGGACTATGCATACTTGAGCCTCAGTGGTGTCCTCAGGTTCAAGACAGAGAGGGCATGTGAGTCCTTGCAATTGGTAGGCAAACAAGGAGCCTGTGGAATGGCAAGGCCATATCACAAATCCTGGTGGGGGACAGAGGCTGAGAATTTTACTTTATTCAATAGTTTATATTATTAAATATACGTTATTTAATTGTGTGCCTAAATTACTTAAGGCTATTCAAGGAATTCATGACTGAGATAAGCTTTGAACCAGAAAATTGCTGGCTCACTTATTTTTTTCTCTTTTTTAAGGAAGTGCTCTCTCTGATACTTATTCATCTTCACAAATCTCTGGGAGGTAGATTAATACTATTCAATTTTACAGGCTATGGAATCATTCAAGAATCCTTGACAGGGCTGTGGTGAGCCTAAGGCTCACTTCCCTAATCATTGGATATCCATCCTTCAGGTAATTAAGGGGAGATTATTAAATTCATTGAAAAGGAAGTATGGAATCACCATAAATACAGTTTGCCTTATTGTGGCTGAACCTTTGATGCCAATTATGTAGGCGTGCTCTTGAGCTGTATTCATAAAAGTGGGATGCATGCTTGCTTTTGTTGACTATAGCATCAAGTGACAACTTTTATGTATAAATAAACCATTGCAGATTAAGTCACTGGAGACAGGGCTGTCCTGTTCCCTATAGTCAGTTCAAACACAATGTACACAATGTTTTCAATGCAGCCAATTTACAAATTCATCCGCAAGCCATCAAGTGCTGAAAGTTCAAGAGATGCTCATATCTGTGTGAATTAGAGCACAGTTGTAGCAGATGAACAGTCACCTGTTTAACCGATTGAACTTTTACATACCTGACATAGAACCCGTCTCCGGGTAACTCTTTGATCTTGTTGAATTCTTCTATTCTGTACTGAGCTTTTATTCTAACATTTTCACCTGGCTTGAGCATTTCAAGATAAGCTTCTTCGGCTGTTTTGTTCCGCATGTCAACAGATCCATACTGCGTGGGGGGGGGGGGGGGCAGAAGAAACAAAAACACTTGAGATCTCCAATCGGGTGCACATGTCCAACAAACCAAACAATGTAAAGGATGTTATGTGGGACTAGAGAGCCTGACTATGCCAAAAGAGGGGGAATACATTCACATTGCATTAAGAACATAGCGTCTTTGCTAATGGAAAAATGGGGAAATGGCAACCCAGTCCAAAAATACAGCTGGGCAGCACAAGTTTTCAGAAACATCATTCACTGGAGAATGTCTAGGCCATATTTCATCCATTAATCACTGCTCTGAATCTTAAGCATCCTTGCTGACATTCCACCTCATATTTTGTACATTTTCCAACTGAGACCTAATAGATTTCCTGCTTATCTCAACCTTCCTCATCACACTAGAACATTTGAGGGCCAGACTACATATCAGATGTAGTTGTACGATTATTTTTCCTTATGGTGTTTTATTTTTCCTCTTCAAAAGCACTAGCAGTATCCTGGAATCTCAAATGAAGGATCAGCTGGAGTGGTGGTGGCATGTGGGTCCATGAGAAGAGGAAGAAAACAAGGGATGATTTTCCCCTTTCCTCGTTAACCATTTTTGTCCACTACAAACAAAAAACCCAAGCTGCTTCCCCTTTCATGGGGGAAAATATGGATGTGTTTCGCATCCACAGATTCTGCAAGTGTTTGAACCACCAACCACCTTCCTTTTATATCTACTGCTTACCTCAAGTATCATGTCTCCAAGCACCAGCCCATCAGGTCCTTTGGCAGGGCTGTCATCTTCTACATCGGACACAAAAATACCATGTAGGTTTCCACCACAGATCTGGATTCCGAGTTCCACTTGGGACTTCTTAATGGTAACTGTTCTAGGTTCAGGTGTCCTCTTGCTGGTGTCTACAGAATTCCTTTCAATGGCAAGAGAAGAAGAGAAGACACCCAAGGCCTGTTTGACAAGCTGATCCTCATCAGGTCCTGCTCCTCCAAACCCTCAGCTCCAGCCAGCCCTTAACCCCTGTTCCCTTGCTATCTCTCAGCTCTCAGCAAGAGAGGCCCCAAAGATGTCCCAGCTGCCCCAATTTGAGTTCTCTGTGGCATTATTTGGCAGGAAGGAATCGGCTCCTTTCCACCATGCAGGGCTTTTCCCCCCAGCCAGAACTTGCCAGAACTCATTACCAGCACCTCTCAGGTGGGCACCGTTGCCATTATAAAAGAAGAAGGGAGGCATTCATGGTGAGTTCCAGCACCTGTTTTTCTAGATAAATAGCACTACCACCATGGATCCAAATTCAGTGTTCCTCTTGGGAACTCCCACTCCCTCGTGCTGAATTGCTTGGCCCTGGAGAAGGGCAATGTGAGGACCAAGCTCCTTGTAGAAGTGGAGCCCTTACTTTCAAATTTGGCACTCAGCTTTCAACCCTACTCCCCTTGAGTAAGTCTAGAAGACAGAGCAGCTGCCCAACCCCAAAGATGCAGAGAAAGAGAAAGAGAAAGGGAGAATCTTCATGAAGTGAAATGAGGAAGCAGGTTACCTGATTGAATTGCGGGGACTGGTGGTTGGGGTGGTCTGCTTGGATGGAGGTGTCATGGTCCCTTCATCCTGTTCGCTCACAGTATCAATTATGGAATGGCTGTCAGGGGTTGCAGCTCCGCTGCCTTGTGGAGTGGAATGGCTGCTCACGGGTTCTAGCCGGGAGCTCAAGTTAGCAGAAGGAAGAAGAAGAATACCACAAAAATTAAAAGCTGATCAACTGCATTATATCTAAACAGTTTCAGATATTTAGATATTTAAATGGGTGCTTAGATTTTCATCCACAACCTGCTCCAAAAGCTTAAGGATGACTGCCCTTGCTGCCTATAGAATATAGATCTATCCTGGTCCTGGCTAGCATCTGAAGTGACTGGCATCTTGATTATTCTGGGATCAGCTGTTCTCCCCCAGCAGACAAAAGCAGCCGGTGAGCAAGGCACAACTGCAGTAGCCTGGACTAGGAAGGGTTGGTTGGTGTAGATGGCAGCAGCTCTGTAGAATGTACTGGGTGCTGGCGGGATGGAATCTGCTCCTGTGAACTGGATTCCAAAACAGGTGAGAGGTACCTAAAAATACATGTACTTCCTGTGTAACATATAAATTTGCTGTCAAGAATCCCGTCCCACCCTTTCACTGCTTCAGACAAGTGTTGTGATTGGCTCTTGGTTTTGACACCCAATAAGGAGGTTCAGCCTGGGGTTGTTGACATGGAAAACAATATGCACTCTTCCCACCAGTCGTCCTCAGGGAGAATATGTATTTCACAGTGGTTCAATTCAAACATCATAGCAAACCACAACTAAGGAAGCTTAACAATTACAGCTATCTGCCAGCCTCCAGATGGCTGATCTGAGAAAGCAAAAACTATCAGTTCACACAGCGTAGGCCATCCTGGATAAGGGCTAACCAATCTTACCTTGATCGTGAGTGATTGCCAAGTTGGAACATGTGTAGGTTGTATTGTGCTAGAATAGTTATGGTGTCACACTGCTGTCCGATGATGAGCCGCGCTTGCTGTTCTGTAGCATTCCGCAGATTTATTCCATTAAACTGTGGGAGGAGAAGGAGGAAGACACATGAATTCAGCAGCACATTCCTGCTGATGAAATAAGTATAGATTTCCCCATTTAACTTCCTATTGCTTTTTGAAATTTGACACCCCCCCCCCCCCGATTTATTGGATCTGTAGCGCAAGATATTTGTCGAGTTCAAGTCAGGGTGGATAGGAATGCCATTATTGATTCTATATTATTTAATTACCACTTTGAAGAAAAAATCAATGGCATCATAAAATCTTGACAATTTGACCTGACTGCTCTGTAAGTGGATAACTTACTGACCTACTTAAGTACAGAAAGCTTTTCCTAAATAGTATTTTTTTTAAATAAAAAGCCAGCTTTTTACATAAGAAACATTTTAAACACACATACAATGAAGTAAATGCATTTCAAATTTGATTAACATTTATCTGAGGCTGATGGGATACCAAAGTCTAATTAACCTTTAAATTTTAAGTAAATTCAAGGGTGCGTGGAAACAAGCCTTGTGGGCACTCCCTCTGATCCAAATAGGTGCTCTTTGAACATTTGTCCAGGCAGAAAAGTTTGATCCAGTAGCCAGCAATGAACATCATACATTTGGAAGCTGAATAGGTGAGTGAAAGAGGATGAGCACTACTGATGACAATTTGACTGGCTTTGTTTCCTCCTATTGGATTACGCCAATATGAGTAACAACTTTGTGGGACCCCCATGCTCTTCTTTTAGGCATCCAAGACAGCAATGTTGTGAAATTTGATTGTAAACATGCCAAACAACTTAGCAAGGGGGTAAGTCAAAAGAAGCTCCTACCCCATCTTTTAGAATTCTCACATTACAGCTTAATTCAAAAGTGCAATGTGTGAATGTGGCAACGCATATTTCTAAATGTGTGTTAACATGCAGGAATACTCATTGGGGACCCAGAGCAGGTTGCTGCTCCTCCAATGGGCAATACAGACCCAAATCCCTGTTTGGTTCATTTCCTGTGTTTGTAGGTGGCAATTTCAGGGCACTGTAGAAATAGCAACACACTAAGTACATTGTGATATCCATTCTGTTTATGAAAGCAAGTTTATCCACAAATAAAATTGGCAATTTGTAAATGCCGGCATCTAAACCATTTGGAGCAAGCTGCCCCTGATGTAAAAATAGCAGCATTGGTCAGCTTACAAAAGTCAAAAAACCTTTACCTCCAGTAACTGGTCACCATATTCAAGGCCAGCCTGATGGGCGATGCTGCCACCAGTCACTTTAGAGACAAAGATCCCACCATTTTCACCACATACGATGGAGATTCCTAGTGGCTCTGAGCCCTTCTGGACTTTGACATGCCGCGGTTCTTCCATATAAGGCCTTTGGGAGGAAATGAGAAGGAGGAACCATCAAACCATGGACACCCCAAACAAAACGGAACGAATTACACAAAAGACATGCACTACTCATTCCCACCCTAACCCTTAAAAGCAGAAGACCACCTTAAAAACAGAAATGCTGCAAGAAGCAGCATTGCCTTAACACCATCATGCAATGTATGGTGGCCAAATCAATTAAAACGAACATTTTAAATGCATTTAGAGAGAAGAACAAAAAGGGAGGGAAGAAAATTAAAACACGAGAAGTAGAAATTAAATGATGAGTTTGAAACAAAACACACCTTTATCCATATTATATATAGGTAAGCGAACATATATAATATGCATTTTAGAAAATGTTTTAGAAGGAAGCCTTACGCCAATTTACAAAGAAATGTGAGATCCTTAAGAGGCAACAAACATAAATATAACATGGTAAGGCAAGAGCAAGGAAAGCACAATACCAATATTTAATATTTGTATGCAGGGAACACAACATTAGTCAATGAAAATTAAGCAGCTGTAAAAAAATCAAACCATTAAAAATGGTCAAGCCATTAAAAATGGCAGCTTGCATGGTAGGATTGCAATTACCATGCAATTTTTCCTTTGGGGGGAATTATCCAAACATGTAAATAGCACAGGGAAGGTGCGCAAATACTGCTTGAGAAGGACAACCTTTATATCAAGCCAACCTCAAACTCCTTAGTGAACAGAACCTTGGCCTAGGAGCCACAGGGATTCTCAGAAAAGACCTATTACGGAACAAATATCTGAAAGATGCAGAGGGGTGCAGAAAGGAAGAGAAGAAGAAACACTTAGAAAGAGAGATAGTAACAACAGAGACTAAATTGAGACCAGAAATCAAGCCCCATGAAAAGTGCAAGTCAAGCCTTGGTACCAATTTCCTACCAAACGCAGCTCAACCCTGGTTCGTGTCAACTGTTTGACTGACAACTCCTAGTGGCTGCGATGCATGCACCATTCACCTGCATATGGCACCAAGGCCCCCAACCTCTTGACTTTGGGTAGTTTCAGGCATGCAAAACCCTGGGCTAAACTTCCACTATTGGTAGGGACGGAAGCCGCAGCTTTCTCAGCCATCTTGCTGTTTGCACAAGGAAGTATCTGCTCAGTGGGTGGTTGGGTGACAGCTCCCAGCTTCCAGCAAATTGTTTGGCTTTTTACTCCAATTCCCCCCTTACCCCAAGGTGCAAGATTAACCACAGACTCTTGATATCCGCTCTAAGGCACTTGTACTCTTGTGGGTACTCTTGTACGAAGAATAAACACAGTGAATAGAGTACACGATACATTTCTATTAAACACATGCATGAGCTGCCCACGCCAGAGGAGCCAGACCTGGCCTGGTTTCTGGGCAAAACAGTCTTTGCATAGGTGCTTTTTTGGAAAACAAAATGAAAAAAGAGGGGTGTGCTTTATAAACATTATTTCCAAAGTATTGTTTTTGTGAGAGTAGCAGACAGGGCTGTAGTGAATAATAATAATAATAATAATAATAATAATAATAATAATAATAATACTCTTATGACCAGAGATAGAAGCCTCTGCTAGTCAGTTGGCCTGCATGAGAGTCCACTGGCAGCCCCAAGCGCTCTAACATCATGTACGACCCAGCCCTTGGTATATACGGCATCTTCCTCCAGTATTATTGGGGGGTTGGAGAGCTGGGGAAGACCACCAGCCAACCCATTCACAGATTAATGAATATGCTCCAAAAATCCACCAATCTGTAAGCTACTTCTGTCCCTCCATGCACCTTTCAATGCTTTGAACGGGAGCTTCACAGATTTGGTCATGCATAGAAAGGGACACCAGTGCCTTTCCTCAGTGTGATGACAGGTGAGTCTCTGTGATTCCGAATTTTGTCATGAATCTTTTTGTAAGAATCTTTCATATTCCCTGGAAAAGCTTTGCTCAGATGCAGTCAGCTCCTTTGGGAGTTCGTGAAACTGCCATGAGTTTACATAGCACCTGCTTAACCTTAAGTACAGAATTGGAGGGTGGGGGTAATACTCAGCACAACTCTAACATCTTATCATAATTATCCCTCAAGCAGAAAAGATGGGGCAGATCAGAGTTGCCAGACCTTTCTGTTTCATGTGTCACAGAAAGGGGTGTCATCACGGTTCAGATTGTACTACTGCCTTTCACCCTTCTGCTACCCAGAAATTGTTTTATTTGCAATGGATTATGCATGGATCACTGGTCACCCTTCCTTTGACCGCAATAAAGTCAGGAATGCCCTGGTCGCGGTCCTTTCTTTTCTACAGCGCACGAGTGAAGCCTCTTCACATGCTGTTCAACCCTGCAAGAATTAAAGATCGCACACACATATGTCTTCATTTAGACATATGTAATTCTCTCTCTTCTTTCCATTTAGGTGCATGCCTTGGCTCATCATACTGGCCATGTGCTGTTAAGTGAAAAGATCTCCAAAATGGAACAGTCAATCCAAGAGCAATCATGAAGCAAACCCATGTAAGCTGTTAACGCATTCCTTGTTGTGTTTGCTGCCAGAAGGGGGGGCATCTATGTGACCTGGCACCTGCAACATTTCTGGGAGGAACTGCTCTCTGGAACATTGGTCCTCAACAACTGGGCCACCCTAATGTGGGCTGCACCAGGGGTCCAACCCACACCTTTGCAGCTTTTCTCCATTTTTTAAGAAAAAAGAATGCAAAGCAGAAAGTTTGTGGGCACAAGGACAGCCAGGGGACATGGAAGAGAGGAGCAGAAAGGTAGCATAGGTAGTAGGGACTGGGGTGGGGTGGGGTGGGGGACAATCAGTCAAATTTTGCAGATTGGGGTCAAAGGCAAGTCCCAGATTGAGAAAGGGCTGAAGGCTACTGGTCTAGAAGGCTGCAGTTTCTGTTCTTAGCACATTTCCCCCCTTTCTCTAGCTATCCCCCCCCCCTCCCATTTACACATTTAACCACTATTTTAACTAGCCCTGCCTAAGACATTTACAGAATAACTTACTTGTCTTTTCGACGTTGCCCTACAGATACTGGGCTGACCGAGATCCTGGGCAGGGTGGAAAGCGAGTTCTGCGACTGGCTACTGGCGAAGGATGAGGTCTCCAGGTTAAGCGGCGACTGCGGTGGGGTTACCAGGCTGGGGCTGCTACATTCGGAATGAGACAGTGAACCTGTATAGAACAGCACAGGAGCAGCCATGGCAGTTGGATGCGTTGCAAAAGTTATCGGGGAAGTCAAACCGTTACTTTACATTGGCTTCCAAGTGTTTTTAATAGTGGGCTTCCAAGAAGAACAACACATAATGTTAAATTATGTGCACTATTTAAAGACTACCCTACCACTAGGATATGATGGGAAACGGGGAAAATTTATAACTTATCTTAAATACCATTGTAAACAGTTAATAGGATTGGAATACCACTTGTAGTTTAAAGGTGAATTTGGGCACAATGGAGAGGTAAAAGATTTGGATTATCATAAAAGATGCAGGAGGAAGCGATTAACAATAGGACCCACAAAGGGGAGGAGGGAAGTCCAGGAGATTCTCTGAAATCTTGTTTCTATGTTGTATGTTGGATATGTGTAAAATTATAATCGGAAAAACCAAATAAATAAATTAAAAATAAAATAATAAATGCTCTAATGAATTTTGGGGGTTTTTTCATACTAACACTGAGAGGTTGAGGGGGTAGAAAGAACATTTTTAATATGCATGCACTAGAAATATGGGATGGGAGTCATGTCCTTGCTCAAAACTGGGATTGCCCAATGTTCATCGTGGTAACCTCAAACTCCCCCTTGAGCCCCCCTTCCTAACCCTCTCAATTAAAAAATAAATAAATCAAGGTCTTGTTTGTTTTGTTTTTTTAATTTGGGGGTCGCCTCTCTTTGCGCCTGTGTTGTATTTGTGAAAGGAGCGTGCATGGGTGTTTTACCCGGTGCTTCGGGGAGGAGGCTATTCTCATCCCATTACTGTGTTTTTCTTCTACAAAATGGCTATGTTGTGGTACCCATGCCAGTTTCTTAGATTTCCAAATGTGACCCCGGGGGGCCCACCAAAGGTGGGAGGGTTCCCTGCTCTAAACACTGACAAAAATCTACTAGCTGGAACGCAGAACTCTTCATTCATGCAGTAATTCCCAAGAAAGAAATGATATAAATAAATAAATTACCCCTATCAGAGCCAATGACGGACCTCGGATACCTTGGTGTCCATGGTATTTTTATTCGTTCTGTCCTATATTGCAAGTTGCTGGAAGAACCTACTTTAAAGGAAAAGGAAAAAAGAGTCAGGATTAAGACGAAAGAGGAGATAAACTCCTTTAGGCCCTGAATTCCACAAGAGATCTGCAAGATTTCTGCTGTAGCAATATAAAGTGGTCCTCTGGAACAAGCTTTATTATTTCAGAGAAAAACCTTAACTACATCCTCTGGTAGTTAAATGGAGATATATCAGTCACATGGGGGACATCTTTTTTCAAAAAAATACAAAACCAAAAGGAATGTATGGGTAAGGAGTGGGGCACCATTGTCCCCTCCCTCCTATCCTTCTCCCAAATACTTTCCTCCTCAGCTGAGCTCAGATATTGGAACTGTGCTCAGCTGGGAGAAAAACATTTGAAGAAAGGGTTCTGCACACAGGCATAGGCAAACTCAGCCCTCCAGATGTTTTGGGACTACAGCTCCGATCATCCCTAGCTAACAGGACCAGTGGTCAGGAATGATGCGAGTTGTAGTCCCAAACCATCTGGAGGTCTGAATTTGTCTATGCCTGCCTTACAGCCTTTTTGTTCTTAAAAACAGGACCCTTCCCACCCCTGTATTATCGAGAAACTGCTGTCTTTCTCAGTATGAAGAATGCAATTGGGACAAACCAAAGAAAGTCATCGCCAACTCCCTCAAGCACAATTAAAGAGACGTTGCTCTGTTCTAGCTTTTGTAATTCTAGACAAGGATGTAAACTCGCTCAGACAAGGAATCATGTGCAGTGGGCTTGTAATATGACATGGGCAGTGCATGGGGCTGGACACAGACCTTACAAGGGCTGCACAAACCCAATGATTCACTCCTGTGTCTCATAGGAGGCTGGTACATGAACTAACTTGGGAGAATTCTAGAAATCTACATGGCAGCACTGCAGCAGCATTCCTGGAAGTTTTAATGGGCTGTCTCTGAGTGGCCAAAGACAGAGAACAGAGTCTGAATCTTGCAGCAACAGCTAGAGAGAAAGCTGAATATTTTTTCCTCAACTGCACAGACTTAGGAAGGAAAGAAATGGCCTGCATTGCCCAATCCGAAATGCCACTTACCAAGTCTTGCACTAGAAGGCAGTGAATTTGAACCATGCGATGACCTTGTGCGTGAGTTGTCAGAACACTCACTAGAGTGCTTGTGACTCAGGTCCAAACTCAGACGGCCCTGGTGTTGAGCACTACAACACATAGAAAAGCTGGGTGTTACTGGTTCAGAATCACCAATCACCCACTATGTGTGGTTAAGACACAATCCTGACATATGAAAGTGATCAGAACACAACAGCAGAATGGAGACGATTCACCAATTTGCTTGTGGGGAAATAAATGGAAACAAAATGGTGGCCTTCATGTACCATTTGGTTGGATATAATAATAATAGTAATTTATTATTTATACTCTGTCTATCTGGCTGGGTTTCCCCAACTACTGTGGGCGATTCCCAACAGAATATTAAAAACACGATAAAAGATCAAACATTAAAAACTTCCTGATACAGGGTTGCCTTCAGATGTCTTCTAAAAGTCAGATAGTTTATTTCCTTGACATCTAATGGGAGGGCGTTCCATAGAGCGGGCACCACTACCAAGAAGGCCCTATGCCTGGTTCCCTGTAACCTCACTTCTTGCAGGGAGGGAACCGCCAGAAGGCCCTCGGAGCTGGACCTTAAGCTGGGGGTGGAGACGCTCCTTCAGGTATACTGGGCCGAGGCTGTTTAGGGCTTTAAAGGTCAGCACCAACACTTTGAATTGTGCTCAAACACTGCTGAAAGCAGAACAGAAAAACAGCTAGACTTTCGGTCAGATCCAGCAAGCTTCTTTTTTTCCTTTTTCCTTTTTTTTACATACCTGGGATGCATATGCTGATAACAATATTGGCTGGCAACAGAAGGGCAATTGCTGGTGTTAACTCTATGGCTCCAAGCAGTGTAAACAGGATTTCTCATAACAGCTGTTACTGCAGGACATGGTGCAATGTTTCGTGGTACCGTACCTACAGGTTGTGGAACAATACATTAATTCAATGCTGAAGGTTCATTCAACAACAAGAAAAAATGCATCCCGTAACAGCATAAATGATAGCGCCTCTGCTTACCAAGGATTCAAAATTTCAAATCAAAACACAGTTCTCATGTTGTAACTAACCTGATGACAGGCTTCCAGGGTATAAAGAGGTAGGCACAAACCCATCGCTGTGCCTACCAGACTGTTTTGGTGAATACATTGGCCATTCTTGCAGCTCAGGAGAAAGATGCTCTTCACTTGCTGGAGTATATTTTTGTACCTGTGGGGAAAGTTCAATATCACGCACACTTTCAACTCAAAGTCATTATTCTGGTATCCAGCATGGCAGGGATGACCAACATCTAGCCCAGCATATTTTGCTGCACAAAAGATATCTAACAGTTCCCTGAGATTCAAGTAGGTAGCCGTGTTGGTCTGCTGTAGTCAAAATAAATTAAAACAATTCTTTAAAAAGAGAAGTTAAAAAGACTCTTCTTAAAAACCTAAAAACTCCCTTAAAAGAATCAAGTCTTCAAGAAAGTTATATGATCTAATAAAGTCTTTAAAAGAATCCTTCCAAAAGAATTATTTTTTTTTTTAATGTAGCACCTTAGAGACCAACTGAATAGTTTTAGGTATAAGCTTTTGTGTGCATGCACACTTCTTCAGGTACACTGAAACAGAAGTCATCAGACCCTTATATATAATTGGGGGGGATGCGTGATTCGCTAATGGGTATGGTAAGTCTGTTAGTGACCATTAATGACAGTCTGCGGGCAGGTAGGGTCTCAGCCTGCTTACCAGATGGAGCTGGTAGACAGATGCCCTGGACACAGAATTGACCTGCACCTCCATGGACAGCTGTGAGTCCAAAATGACTCCCAGGCTGAGCACCTGGTCCTTCAGGGGCACAGTTACCCCATTCAGGACCTGGGAGTCCTTCAATACCCACCCACCCCGTCCCCCCAAAACAGTACTTCTGTCTTGTCGGGATTCAACCTAAATCTGTTAGTGCCATCCATCCTCCAACCGCCTCCAGACACTCACATAGGACCTTCGCCGCCCTCACTGGTTCTGATTTAAAAGAGAGGTAGAGCTGGGTATCATCTGCAAACTGATGAACACCCAGCGCCAACCCCGATGATCTCTCCCAGCAGCTTCATATAGATGTTAAAAAGCATGGGAGAGAGGACGGAACCCTGAGGCACCCCACAAGTGAGGGCCCAGGGGTCTGAACACTCATCCCCCAATACCACTTTCTGAACACAGCCCAGGAGGAAGGAGCAGAACCACTGTATAAGAGTGCCCCCAGCTCTCAGCCCCTCTAGCCAGTCCAGAAGGATGTTGTGGTCGATGGTATCAAAGGGCGCTGAGAGATCCAGCAGAACTAGGAAACACGCTTTCACCTTTGTCCCTAGCCTGCTGGAGATCATCGACCAGCACGACCAAGGCAGTTTCAGTCCCATGGTGAGGCCTGAATCCTGATTGGAAGGGATCCAAATGGTCCACATCCTCCAGGCATGCCTGGAGTTGTTCCGCAACCACCCGCTCAATCACCTTGCCCAAGAATGGAAGATTTGAGACTGGCCGATAGTTGGCCATATTGGCCAGGTCCAAAGATGTTTTTTAAAGAAGTGGTTTAATAACCACCTCTTTCAGCAGGCCTGGAAAGGCTCCCTCATAGCTTTTAGGAGCCAGGATGGGCAAGGATCAAAGAGACAGCTGGCCAGTTTCACTCATCCAAGCAGCCTGTCCACATCCACAGAGGTAACAGATTGAAACTGATCCCATGCAACTTGACTAGACAGGACTCTAGCACTCTCCCGCCCGAGCCCTGCTCCCACGGTGGAGTCTACCTCTTTCCGGATCTGAGCGACTTTATTTGCAAAAAAACTTTGCAAAATCATTGCAGGAGATCTTGGGGTCCTTACTGGGCACCGATGGCACAGGTGGTTCTGTTAAATTGTGAACCACCTGAAAGAATCTCCTTCTGCTGTTTTCCTTAGATGCAATAGAGGCGGTGAAGAAGGTCCTCTTCACCATCGCTATCACCACTTGGTAGGCTCGACGTTGAGCTCTAACCTGTGTCCGGTCAGATCAGAGTGAGTTTTCTACCACCAGCACTCTAGCTGTCTCAACTATTTTTTCATTGCCCTCAGCTCCAGAGAAAACCATGGGGCTGTCCGGGCTCCATGCAATTGGAGAGGGCACTTTGGAGCGAGACAGTCGATACCCCTGGTTAACTCCACATTCCAGTGGGCCACCAGGGAATCAGCTGAAAGGCCATCAACATGGGATAAAACATCCCCTACCACTCTCTGGAAACCATTTGGATCCATTAAATGGCAGGGGCGGACCATCCGAATTGGTCCCACCTCCCTTCAGAGGGGAAGGGTCGTGGAGAAGTTCAATGCATACAAACATATAAATTTCATATTTACATGCAAGACATAATATCAAAATGGAGGACAGCTTCTCTTTACAGCTTGATGAATCCCACCCTACAAGTGGAACTGTGAGTTAATCTATCATAATTTGATTACAAATTGGAAGTTCAGCCAAGGGCTCAAATGTAAACTGCCTTGGGGTTGGATCTTGACTACAGGTTGCTAATGGGCCACTCCTGCATTATGGGGTTCTGCTTCTTAGTAAAGGCAACTACCACGTGTGGAACTGCCCCACAAACGTTCCACTTCATTTCAACTTCCAATTCCCGGGATCTTAAGCATACACCTGGGAAAACCAGTTAACCCTTTTCTTTTCTTTTGCTCTTTGCCTTGATGCAGAAAAGGTACGCAACACAAATAAATCTCTTTGGAAAGTATGTGCCAGGACCCACACTTCACGTTCTGGTATCTACCTGATGAGGTGGATTAGGAATAGGCACAGGGGTTAGTTTATGTCTCAAGGCAGGAGCAGACTTGGGCCTTGGCCTTTTAATTTTGGGCTCTTCCATTCTTTGAAAACCAATGTCATCTTCATAGGATTTCCTTGAAGGCAAATGTGCAGAGTCGACCCCCTCTTCCCTGTAATAATGTCCAGAAGGTCTACCTCGCCCCTTATGAATACCACAGTCTGGCTTGAGTTCAATGGACACAGGAGGCTGAGCTGTGGCAGGACTGGATGGTGGCGAGCCGGTCATGGCGGTGGAGTCAGAGGTGGAGCTTGCTTGCTGTTTGTGTTTGAACTTAATAGAATCACTTCTCTTGGGAGGGGTGGGAGGGGTGGAAATGGCTTCCGTTTTGGAGGGCTGGGGCGAATGTCCCAACACCTGATTGGGAGACAGGTAGTCCATCTTAGGAGGAGTAAGAGGCCTCTTGAAAGTGTCTGGATCAAAGATGGACTTCCGTTGTTTTGGCTTTTTGTACACAGAGAATTTTTCTGTTTCCGCAGCTGAAATGTTGACCATTATCTTGGGCCAAGTGCCACCGCTGTGCTTCTCACCATGCCCTTTGTCCAACACACTCTCAATCACCATGCAGTCTGCTACTGTGGGCTCAAAAGGCAGTCTCCTGCTGTCCAGACCAACAATGCCATAGCTTGGTTCCCCATACACATCTGGACTAAAGGAGCCTAGGCTGTGTTCAGAGGTACTGTGGCACCCATGGACTGCACTCTGGTGAGTGTCTGTGTGCAAAACTGTGTTGGAGAATGGTTTGAGATCGCAGTACAAGTTGCTCTCCTGATCATTCTGGTCCTTCTTGGTGTCCATTATGTCTGGATTGAAAATGTCTGTTTGGGTTGAGCTGTTGTGTTTTAAGTTTCTTTTATTCTGAGCCTGCACCTCCGATGCATGGACCCTGCAGTTTGAGATTTTCTCTGAATCCTTGAGGTTTTCAAATATGTTTTGACCACTCCAAGATGAGCTTGAGCTCTGAGGAAAAACCTAGGTGGAGAAATAAAAAAGAACATGCTCTCAGCAGAATGCTAAGACGGCAGCATCTTGTTGTGTTCTGCCCTCTTCTTCCTGCTGGCATAATTTGCAGGTTGTTAGGCAGTATTTTTAACAGCTACGCAGTAGATGAAAGTAAGCCCATGTTTTAAAATGGAAGGTGTGTCCTTTACTCCCTTTTACCTCCCACCCCCTTCAACACTCACCTTCATCAATGAAAGCGTAAGTGATTCCCTGCAGTTTCGCAGCAAAGCTTCACATTCAGTCAGTGATTTATTATCTAGTGCAATGCCATTTATCTGCAATGAAAGTATGGCATGTCAACCATGCAAAAGCTAGTAATGGGTCAACACCTCGGCTGGCCGACATTCAATAAAGAGAAATGCCAGGCTGCCTCAAGGCAATACCATCATGTGGTATTCACTATGCTCAACTCCTCCAAACTGCAAATTAGGCATCAGACACAGGTTTCCTACCGGTATCTGCATAACCACTGTGAGAACAGGATGCTGGGCTACATGGGCCTTCTGGCTGTTCTATGTTCTTAGACTTGGATGATTTATGTTCCCACTCCCTCTAAAGTGCATTACTCCATCGTGGTCAAGGAATCTAACTATGTTTTGGTGTGATATCTGAATAGACAAACTATGGCTTGCTGGCAAACAGCAAGCCAAAGCCCGAAACCATAGTTTGAAGTAAGTCTTGCAAACCATGGTTTATGCAAAGTAGGGATGTGAAAACCACTATGTCTTATAGACTGGAGTGCTAAGCAGATGAAATTCTAAAACAGACTAGTAACTCTTAAAGCATGCATTGCCTGGATGTTTGGTAGGACAAATCATGGTTTTATTAGCACAAACTGTAGTTTGTCATAATATCTGAATCTCAGTTCAGATATCTCTATATACGATACCTCAATTCTCAAATGTGAGCTAAGAAACACTAAAAATGTGACTTACGGCAATTATTCTATCTCCCACTGCAAGGGATCCCTCTTTGGCAGCTGGGCTACCAGGCACTACAGTAGCAACAAATACTCCATTTTCTAGACCAATTCCACTATCTGAAATTGAGAAGATAGGTGTATAGGTTACTTTGTTCGTTACTATGGTATATATTTTTGTGTTTTTATATTGTGATATTTGAATGAAGGACGGTATAGAAATTTCACTGGGGAATGTGTGAAACAATACCATGAACTCATCACTGAAATTAAAAAAGTATAAGGGAATTACCTTTGTGGCCAGCAAGATTTATGTGTAGTGGTGTTATCACTTTCCCTCCTAAGGACTTCCTTCTGCGAACAACCATATTTATAACTCCTCCACCGTTAAGTACCGCTTTTATTACTTGCTTCTTATCCTTGTTGGTAAGGTCCACATCGTTTATCTTCAGCAGCCAATCATTCACTCTGATTAATTAGAGCAAAGGCAAGGAAATCAATTTCCATTTATCCTACATGTGCTTATAAGCAATGATTATGCCAAGTGAAATGCAGACACTTCTAAAACCATGATGATACAACAATATCTTAATTCATTTCTTGGTTTCAGGAGAACGGTTTGATGATTGCTCTATTTTTGTCATGACATCAATTAAGGATTCCTTAAGGATTGCAGCATCTTTCACATTCATCAGACGGAGAGAACATGTCTCATAATTTTTTCTGAATCAGCATTTAGGTACAGCTCACATGAAGTAGTAATATTTCTGCCAAAAGCTGTACGGATGGAGAATTTCTGGTTTACAGATCAGTCTCTTAGCTACAGGTGAAACTCGAAAAATTAGAATTTCATGGAAAAGTTCATTTGTTTCAGTAATTCAACTTAAAAGGTGAAACCAATATATGAGATAGACTCATGACATACAAAGCGAAATATGTCAAGCCTTTATTTGTTATAATTGTGATGATTATGGGGTACAGCTAATGTCTTGAGCAGCCCATCCACTGTGTCGGGACTGTGTTTAGAATTAGCACACCAGATGCTTTGGGTAGCTTAGAAACAGTCCAAGCCTAGATGCCTGGAGTCATCCACCTGCCCTTTCCCTAAGGAACGTGTGTCCGTGCAGAGGTAGATATAAAGCCAAGGCTGCATTCAGCAGCCTTGGCAGGAGTGTGAGGCATTAACTGAGAAAAGGTTTTGCTCTGTGCAAGGTATCAGCAGAGAAGCTGAAGGTTACATGCTGCATAGTTCAGTATAGCATGGTGAGCTAGCATGGTAAAGTGCTAGTGGACCTCTCTGTATACTTGCATCTTCACAATGTTGACTTCTAAGAGCAGAAGAACTGTATTATAGTAGATTAGCTCATGATGTACCAGCATCTTTTAAAGCAGGCATCCCCAAACTCAGCCCTCCAGCTGTTTTGGGACTACAATTCCCATCATCCCTGACCACTGGTCCTGTTAGCTAGGGATGATGGGAGCTGTTGTTAGATTTTCTTCATATTGATGTGGTCAATGGTGCTACTCAGAGGTGTGTTTGTAATTATAAGAGTGGCCAGCCAGATGGGCAGGGTATAAATAATAAATTATTATAAATTATTATTATTATTATTATTATTATTATTATTATTATTTAACCTGCATGGCAGCACACCTGCGAGCTCTTGACAAAACAGCACACCTGAGGTATCTTAACAATTTAACTAATTAGCAGGGGGGAGTTTACCTGCTGCACCGAACGCAGCGATGTGATTTTGAAAACTGTATTTAAGTTGACCAAATGCTTTGTATGGTACTGGCTGGTGTAGAGTGGTGAGTTGCAGCTGTTTGACTATTATTTAAAAATAAAGTAAGCAAAGATATTGTGGGCAAGTTTTTATTCCATCGCCCCAGTTGCTGCGCAAACTCGATTGGCGAAGGAAGTCCAACAGTTGTAGTCCCAAAACAGCTGGAGGGCTGTTTGGGGATGCCTGTCTTAACGTTTATGTAGCTGGTGTGCGTATGTTTGCCTTGTAGCATGAGACAACAAACACTTTACACTCTAAGCTGAACTGAGAGGGAAAGGAGTTTTCTTAACTGGGAACGCTAGAAAAGGCTGACTACTGAAAAGCAGGAAAACTCTTGATGCTCTGTTGAAGCTGTGCATACTCTGCTGATCACACTGGTCCAAGTGTGGTGTAGTATTAACAACAGATGGTGGGCCCAAGTCTAACAGGGTATGGGCCGATTGACTTTTACAGGTCATAAAAGGTGTACTCTGCTCTTCAAAAAAGGTAACCTTCAGAATGCTGACAACCACTTCTCCTTTGCTGCCAACACTATTTTTGGGGTGGGGGTGGGGAAAGAAAATCATATGCCCTATCAATGTAGACCTGTGCAGACTGTCAAACCCAGTAGAAAACTACAGATTGAAAGGGATCCTATTCACCCAGCCCCTACCTCCACAGGTTGATTGCAATTTACACGTCAGCATGCATAGTGTCTGAAAGAATTATCTGAAACCACAGTCACCTCCCCTGACCCTCCATGTCAACCCAATTTGTCCTCACAGGACCAATATATTATATTTACAATGCACATTATATATTAGCATTGGCAACTAAACGACAAACTACTGATTCTTTACCTTAATCGACCGTCTGCAATGCTTCCTTTGTCCACTTTGGTAACAAATATTCCGCAGTCTCCGGGAAGATATGGTTCATTCACACCTTCGGCCACGTCAAAACCAAGGGCTTTCAAATCCATATCTTCCTAATGGATATGAAATGCTATATGTTATATGCAGTGATTCTGTACACATACGGAGTGTAAGTAACTGAATTATTTTGACTATATAGTACCTCCATTTTTCTGTGCCTGTTTTTTCTTGGGGGGGGGGGGGGGATAGGGGATGAGAGAGAGGCTTCAACAAATGGGACACTCTCTCTCACACACAAAGGAGAGAGTAACATTTGACCAGGACCTCAGTCTTACCCTGTCTTTCTCAAACTCTACTACTTCTGTTTCCCACTCTAAAGAATCCGTATCGATGGCTGAATCATGAGAGCTGTGGGCCATCAACTGCCGGAACCTTGCTTCCTTTTCCAACTGATTCTCCATCTTCTCTCTATGGGGAGAAACACACCTGAGTACTTCAAGCAAGGAAAGAAGGTATCAACAGCATACAGTAAGAAATGTATTTAAATGCACAGGTAGTGGCACTAAACTATACAAGTTATGGAGGTTGCTCTATCCCCACTGCAGATGCTACAGGAAGGCTCACCTGGGAGGAGACTGGCTACCTGCAGAGATGGTCAGCACAGCCCACCTGTTCCGAAGGCAAGTACAACTGCCCTCCTGATTACACAACCGAGTGTTTTCTCCCATTTTTCTCTCTCCTGCCCTCTGATTACTTAGCCAAAGGCCTGGCTACATTATTTTGTGACATAATTCTGGTACACACCTCCTCAGGTTTGCCAATTAACAGCATTTTTTAAAGCGGGAGGAAAAAATTGCATATACATTCTTTTCAGCCTTCTAGGTTGTCCTACCCCAAGGGCTCAGGTAAGAAAACACTTAGCATACAATATCAAGTCAGAGTTACACGTTGAAGGGGTTTCTGGAACGCACTTCAGCTCTTTCAATTCACGCACAGCGTCGTTCTTTTGCTTCCTCATATCATCCAGATTGCGAAGAGCCTCAGCCAGGTCACTCACTGCTCTGTCTCTTTCCCTCCTCAGGTTATCACATAGAGTCCTTCAAAATGGAGAAAAATTGAAAGGAAATGTTAATCTATTAAGATACTTTTTTTCCCCTTAAATCACCAGCACCCAAGGTGTTGTTTTCCAGATAGCCTTGTGCTAGACAACGAATTAGATGCAGGTGCCGGACTGGAACAAGCAGCCTGTACTCCCAACACTTCAGACTCTTTTCTCCTTCACTCCATTGGCAGTGGGCTAGAAAGAAGATATCAAGTGCAATTAATTAACAGACTCATAGAATTGTAGTTTGAAGGGGCGACGAGAGTCATCTAGTCCAACCCTCTGAAATGCAGGAATCTTTTTGCCCAGTGTGGGGCTCAGACCCATGAACCTGAGATTAAGAGTCTTGTGCTTTACCGTGGACTTGTAAAAGGGTAAAAGAGTATTGGGAAATGATATATAATGAATTTTTAAAAATGTTAAAAAGAAGCTTTCCCCCCAAAAAACAGTCCTTTTAGTTGGGGATAATTCGGAGGGGTATTCCCAGGTGTCAAAAAATATTATTTATGCATGCTACTACTGCCGCCCGTGTTTTGCTAGCCCCAAAATGGAAAACGAGCGAGGTCCCAACCTAAGAAGAATGGCAACTTAAACTAATGGAATATGCACAGCTTGCAGATTTAACATACAGAATAAGAGAACAAGAAGAACATACATTTAATAAAGACTGGAAAATGTTTACTGAATATATGGGTGGAAATTGTGTTCATTTAAAAATGCTGGTAGCATTAAGATAAATTCAACAGTGCAAATAAGCTTTGATGTGATGTAACAATGATTCATGAATGGTTTAGTTCATGTAAAATATGCAGGGATGTATGGTATGCAAAATGAACCATGGAAAGAGAAGAAGGGAAGTCACTGAATTAGGGCTGTCTAAATGAATTATTTTGAAATGTAAATTAGAAAAAATTAATAAAAATGAAACAGAGAGAGAGAGACTCATGCTCTACCAACTGAGCTATTTTTAAAAATGCAAATTTATTACTATTAATCTGGAATATTTGCAGAGAGATAAGATGGAGAGAGGGTATATTCTGATATAAGGCTTGCATACCACTCCCAGTTGTCCACATGCATGGAGAACACATGAATCAAAAGTAGCTAATTTGGCCCTTATTTTCAGATTGCAGCTGTACTATTTTCCCTCTTAAAAACAAAGCCAAGATTACTGCCTATTATTTTCTTCCCCTGGTTCAGGACTGCCATCCTGAGAACAGTTTCAACTGAATGCAACACGGCTGCAGCCCCTAGCAAATAACTGGGCAGCTCAATTGTACACTGCAAATAAACTCCTGGGGAGAACTGTCAAACTGTTGTTTGTTTTTACCGTATGCTCTCTCGTTCTGCCACAATCTTGTCGCGTTCCTGAAAGGCCCAATCTCTTCTGCATTTTGCGACTTCTGCTTCCTGGACAGCTTCTTTTAACTCCTGTGACATTGCCTCGTATTGCTTCCGCAGCATTTCAATTTCTTTGTTTGCTCGTTCTATATCCAGTGTAGCAGAATCTTGTATCTGAGGAAGTCAAATCATGCAATTCGTTTAAACACCATTGGGCTTAAAAAAACAAAAACCTTTTTACAGGGGTTTAAAAAAATACACAAGACTTCTAGATTTGGGGTAAGAGCAGATTTCCCAGAATGTGTTCTATTATCATGCCATGGGCTCGCTCTACCTACCTCCTACTTTAACTAACATAATTTCTAGCATTAATTTCGAAATAGGCACATGTGCAATATGTCAGCTTTCAATACTTCATGCACATTTTTTCCTTACAGGTTACTGAACACCACCAGTGTGTGCATGTGTATTTTTAATTGACTTAGTCACTCGGGTTTCTGACATCCATTACTACCAACTGCTGTTACTGAACTGTTTGTAAGATGCCTGCTACATTACGCTTTTGTTTTACTTGTGCATCATTTCTTTTTTATTTTGAATGTTTTGATTTTTAACTGCGCCTTCATTTTTTGTACACCACCTTAATTTTCTTGGAATCAAAATGATTCGAGTAAATGATTAAAAAAAAGCATGTCCACTGATTATATCAGTGTGAAATAGAAAATGGTGAGATTTGTGGGACATGTCAATATTCTTTTTTGTACACTAATTTAATTACAATGTGCTTGCACTGGAACGTTTTTGCAACCTAGCAGATAGAGACAAACCGAAAACTACGGCAAATTATGCATTCCTAGCAGGCTGAATAGCAAAATAAATACATAACAGACAAATGAGAGATTATTAATGTACTCTGGAAGCAAGGATGGGCAATTCAGAATGCCCAAATCAAGTGAGAAATTTGGAAAGAGAGAATCTCTTAAATATCTCAACTTGATGCCAGATGTAAACTTTTGAGTAGCCAAGGAGTGGGAGCTGATTAACAAATTTTTGTTTTTAGTCATGTGCATAATAATGTAATACAGGCACATGACAAACACGGATTTCACAAAGGTACACACATAACAGAGCTAGGGGACGGATTCATCACCTAATGATATTACGAGTTAAACTCTACAATGTTTTGAACAGCAACTACAATGATTTGAACAGCAACTCACACTGAACCCAGCCCAATGTCTACTGAGTCACAGAACATCCTTTTCCCACTTCTATCCTTGCCATTTGCAAGACTGTCACTCAAATAAAAAGCATATACTGATAGGGGCTGCAGGTGGAGAAAAAGGGGGAGGGAGAGAAAACCCACCAGTCCTGCAATTTTTAAAATGATTATTGCATCTTTCAACCAAGGCTTTCCCCCTTATTTTCTGTTCCCTTTAGCCTCTGTAGAAACCAAATGAGAAACTCTATTGATGGGCTTCTTTGTGGTAGCTGATTGCACAAAGAGTCCTCAATGAGTGCAAGAGGAAGAACAAACGTGCAAACTTTGCCTCTACCTGGCGAGCTTGATAGTACTCTCTCAGTAGATGATCTCTCTGGATGATGGCTTCTGTTCTTTCCTTCCTAGCCACATCTCTCTCTTCCTTCACTGTCTCAATATCCTTGCAGGCTTGATCCAGCTCCTTCTGGGCTTCAGCCTTATCTTTCACTTCATGGCAGTACTTTTCCAAGAGCTCATTCCTTTCACAGATTGCTCGATCTCGTTCCACTAGAGCAGAGTTCAGCTCCTGAAATAAAATAAAAATCCATCGTTGGATTAAGTGTACAAGAAAGTCTTTCTCTTAATGAAAACACACTGAATTTTTGAAAGCCTGTGCCATGCATAAGAAGAAGGAATAATACAGCACAAAGCATGCATTAGATGCAACTAGCAAATATCTTTAGAGCTGCAACACATATTTGCTTGCATCAAAAGTTGAAACATTCTGCAGCCCCAAAGTAATAATAGAGAAATCAGAGAAGTTAATTTTGACCAAGGGATGACTGGTACGAAGGGCAATAATGCTTAAGACTTTTGTTTTACCAGCTGTAGTTCTAAATACAGTGGTGCCCCGCAAGACGAATGCCTCGCAAGACGGAAAACCCGCTAGACGAAAGGTTTTTCCGTTTTGGAGGTGCTTCGCAAAACGAATTTGCTATGGGCTTGCTTCGCAAGACGAAAATGTCTTGCGAGTTCCTGCGGGGTTTTTTCCCCTCCCCCCCCTTTTCCCAAGCCCCTAAGCCGCTTAAAAGCTGATCGCTAAGACGCTTAACAGCTGATCGCTATGCCGCTTATCAGCTGATCCACTAAGCCCGCTAAACCGCTAATAGCCTTTTAACAGCTAATCCGCTAATCCCTTAAGCCTTTAATAGCCGCTAATAGCCGCTAATCCCTTAAGCCTTTAATATCCGCCAAAAGCCGCTAAACCGCTAATAGCGCTAATCCGCTAAACCGCTAATGGGCTTGCTTCGCAAGACGAAAAAAACCGCAAGACGAAGAGACTCGCGGAACGGATTCTTTTCGTCTTGCGAGGCACCACTGTATCTGGAGGACACCAGGATAAGGAAGGCTGGTCTAGAAACTTGCAGAGAGTTCCACATGCAACCCCACTAGGTTTGAACAACTCTTTCTGGCCAGAGCAAGTGCCATACAATACCACACCTGTCTTAAGGCTTCCATTTCCTCACTAGCCACTCTTTTCTCCGAGGATGTGTTTTTCAATTTGGATTCGGCAAGTTCCAGCTCCGTTTGCAGCTTATCCACTTCTTTGATGACTTGATCCCTCTCGCTCATGATGAGACGGTACTCGTTGAAAACGGAGTCCCTCTCTTCCTTGTACTTCTCTGCATCCTTCACGGCTTTCAGCTGCATTGTTTTAAACCTTGTCACTTCTGCCTGCAACCGCTCCATCTCTCTCTGTAGCTCCTTGTTTTGGGCAGTGGCCTTGCTCAGTTCCTGCTGCACAGTCTCAAACCTAAAGAGAGGTGGGAGGAGAGTCACAGCAAGTCCTTTCACCACTTGTAAGTGAAAGGGGGTCCTATGAAAGCTTCCTTCCTCTTACACACCACACTAAACTGTGTAAAGCACTAAATGAGAAGTGAGAGTCAGCCATGTTTCTTTTGTCACAAGACTGCCCTGATCACATGTTCGATGTGGAGGCGGCAGGAGGGAGAGAAGCAGTGGTTCTCATCTCATTATAAAATATATGTTGGTGAAAGGAGATGAGCTCTCCCCTGGATTACTTCTCTGAACTCCATCACTTCAGACACTTTTCTCTCAGCTCACTTCACTTCACAAACCATGGTGCAGGGGAGAGAAATAGTTTACCTATGTATGATGTTTTTACTTCAACATGGGACACATATGATTATACTGAATGCTGTGCAAGCAGAATTCCACTTCTGCAGCAGGACTTCAGTTTTCTCTCTACCTCCACATTTAACCCTCAAATGTGCTCCCCAACCCTCAGGAGAGGATTTTGAGGGTGCACCAGGTTGGGGTAGAGAGGACAGGAGAGAAAGTGGAAGTGTCATTGTGTGCACAGAAGTCTTTTGCATCCTGGGACACAGTCCTGACAAACACACACACACAGTAATATGTGACTGGAGCAAACACATGAACAAAATATGGCTACTCAGTCAGGTCTACTTTGATCCCGAGTGACCAAAACATGAACAAAGAAACAGGAAAACCAAGACACGACAAGAGTGAGACAAGTTCAGATAAGTAACTTGAGTGCTGAGTTTGTTCTAATAAAAAATAAAAAATGAAATGGCTTTGTGGCAAAAGCATCTTCTACCTTCTCAGAGAGGTAGAGTACTGCTGCTGGAAGTGTATTGCTGTGTCCCGCTGTTTCATCAGCATGTCAATCTGCTTCTGGAGTCGCCTGTTCTCCTCTTCCGTCTGCTCTAATCGGCTCAGATCAGTATTGTGACTCGCTATCTTCTCATTGTACCGCTTCCTTAGTGTGTCATAATCCTTCTTCACGCCCTCCAGCTTGTCCATCGCTGTATCGTAGAGTTTATTTAGTATCTCTGACGACCCATTCTGCTTCATCACCTGGAGTAACGGAAGATATTCTGAATAAGAATTCCTGGAAGATAAACTTCAGTCATACTGTAAACTGGAGGGGGGGAAACCAGGGGAGATTTTTATTTTCTGCTCTCTAGGGCTCTCAAAAGAGCTGAACACCTAACACCTTAAAGAAATTACAACACGGTTAGGGCCAAAGAACTGTGAGCAGAAGGAAAACAGCTGCAAGTGCTGCGTTCCAAAGAGATTGTACAGAATCCTTAGGGCCCTGAAAAGCTGGTTTCATGGCACAACACATGATTCTGCTCATATAAGAGGTTGAATTAAGTTCTTGGAGAAACGGAATAACATTTTTAGATTTACTGTATTTTTCTGTGTATAAGACGACCCCTATTTTTTAAGCCCAAAATTAAGAAATAAATAATTGCAACATTCCGTGTATAAAACGACCCCCAATCTTAAAAATATTTGGGGGAAATATAGTCTTATACACAGAAAAATACAGTAATTTTGGTTTTCTCCTATGAAACACTCCAGCACAGAATAGGAGAGGAATTCCAGGAATGAAAAAGGCCCATAACATCCAGGAAGGAACACAAAGAGCAGTAACAGTACCCAGACTTTGTGCAGCATATTCCCTCTCCTTCAAATGAACCTTGCTGCATGGAGGAAATTATTTCACTTGAAAAGAAATCTCTCCGTATGTATACAAAGTGGCTGCTCTTAAGATATTTAGCCTTCCATGATCACTGGGATTTATACTTAATTTGTTATTATATGATAACTTATTATATATACCTTTTGGACACCAGAAGGCCCAGAACACCTCTCATGTATGTAAAGCACCAACGTGAGTACAATCAAGGAGATGACAGTTGCTAGTTCAAGTAGTGATGACACCAGGGTCCACGGACTAATAACCGATGCCCCAGAGGTAGTGGAGGAAATACACCAGGAAACGTTCAGGGCCCCAAGTGATAGCCAACCCATAGACATGCAGCTAGATTGACTTCATGCCATGGTTGGGAACCTGGTGTAATATTCCTCTCTGAAGCTGCTATCATGGAATGTGGCAGTTTGGTTTTCAAAGTTGTGTCTCCCTGACTTTACAAAGTTAATAAGGGCACACGATATAGTTTGTTTACAAGAAACCTGGTCATTATGATCACATTGAACTGGCAGGTTTTAATGCCTTTTCAGTTCCGGCAACCAAAAGCCATAAGAAAGGTAGGCCTTCGGGTGGATTGTTAACCCTGGTGGCTCCCCATATAAAAAGTGAACATATCCTGTCGACAAATGCTAGTTGTAAATTACTAGTAACAAAGATAGAGCTAGAGAGCCAGGAAATGTTATTGATCAATGTGTATATCCCTCCCATTCCCACAGCCAAGAACCTGCAATGGAATTTATTGCTCAGGTGCTTGAGAATCTGGACTTCATCTGCCCATACCTACCTATTATCTTGACTTTAATGCCCGCCTAGGCCAAGGGTGGGAAGTGTACACAAAAGCATGCGAGATCTCGAATACTTCTGTTCTCCCAGACTTCTGTTTTTGGGAATGTAGATCCCGGGACCCAGTAATTAATCTGGCTGGTCTGCGACTCATTAAGCTGACCACCACCAGGGCCCTGACGTGGCTCAATGGGCTAACTGACTGGGAAGGCTCTGGGAATTTTACCTACATCTCCCTACAGGGAAATAGTGTGGTGGACTATATTCTGATTCCCACTAAAATGACATCCTATGTGGCTGAGTTCCACATAGGTGATCCTATGCTCAGCGACCATCTCCCTCTACACTGCAAACTTGTCTTTCCGCCGAGAAAGACAGAACAGTTAATTAATCCATCCCCCCAGGAACCGAGACCCCAGCACACAAGGATATGAGTCAACGAGCATACTCTATCTCTTTTCCAAAGCTTGGTGAATTCTGACCATGTGATCCATTTGCTCTTGGTAGAGAAAGGTGAACTTTCCCCTGTTGTTGGAGTCACTCAGTTCGAGGAATTTATCGACATTTTAATAACTGATCTGTCCTATTTACACTCGCTTTGGCCACCCAAGGAGAGGGGGATTGATCATTATAAACTGAGGAGTAAAGCAGGGCTGCGTACTCGCTCCCTCTCTTTTTAATCTTTTTCTTAATGACCTCGCTTCTTCACCTAAACAGGTGGATGCTCATAGCCCAAAACTCAACGTATCAAGCGTACCCATCCTTCTATACGCAGATGACATTATTTTGCTTTCACGGACAAGAATTGGCCTAAAACGATTGTTAAATTCCTGTACAGTGGTGCCTCGCAAGACGAAAAGAATTCGTTCCGGGAGTCTTTTCGTCTTGCAGTTTTTTCGTCTTGTGAAGCAAGCCCATTGACGGAGTAGCGCTATTAGCGCTATTGACATTTTAAGGGCTAAAAACGGCTTTTTAGGGGGGGGGGGTTAGCGGTTTTGCTGCTAAAATGCGATTCAGAATAAGGGGTTTTGGAGCAAAAAAAAAAAATTCAATTTATTTCGTCAATTTTCGTCTTGCGAAGCAAGCCCATAGGGAAATTTGTCTTGCGAAGCGCCTCTGCAGACGGAAAACCCTTTCGTCTTGCGGGTTTTCCGTCTTGCGAGGCATTCGTCTTGCGGGGCACCACTGTACTGACTATCTGTCCAGAAAGAAATTGTGCATGAATTTTGATAAAAGCAAAATAATGGTTTTGGGGAATTCACGCAAGAGCTATAGCTGGGTATTTGGTGGAAAACCGATTCCAGCAGGTATTTGAATTTAACTATCTGGGAATTACATTCCATCACAGGCTTCTATGGCCCTTGCACCATGCAATGGCGCTGAATGCCAGTAAGATGTCTATGCAGGCCATAATGTGATTTTTCATAACAAGAGGTAATTCGCATATGCCCTCTGCCCTCAAGGTCTTGAACGCCAAAATAATAGCTCAATTGCTCTGTGGAATTCCAGTCTGGCTGCCAGGGTTACCCAGCTGGTAAACGAATGCAGGAAGCTTTCCTTTTTAAGATTTTTGCTGTTCCACGTTGTGTACCCTATGCAGCCTTGAGGGAGGTCAACACAAGGTAGAGACCGTTGCCTGGGCGAGATTTCTTCTATGTTGGTTATACATCTACCTCACATTAGACAAAGATCCCCTCCTCAGCGAAGTCTTGTCAGACCCCTTTCTTTCCCCAGGGCTACAAGTTTAACATAAAGGTATAGCAACTTGGACTGTCAATGGAACTTTTGCAATCAATGCCTCCACCATCTGCCAAGGCTATAATAAAAACTAGGTTGTGGGACATTGAACGCCAGGAACTAACAGCAGCAGCAGCAGCAGAGAAAACACGTTCCCCTCTTTACTTTCAACTTTCTTGGGGACATGACACTAATTATAATACTCTTGAATTTCTGCTTATCCCTCAAGAAAGAAGGGCATTTTCACTGGCCAGGTTTAATTCAAACCCATCAAACCTCCTTTGGGGTAGGTTCTCGGGAATGGTGGAAGGAGAAATAATTTGCCCATGTGAAGACCACCTGCTGGAAGCTCTTACTCACATGGTTCTTAAATGTAAACTATATGCTGATCTCCACCAGCAGTTCCTAGATCAACTCTGCATGCCCAAATGGAAACCAGAGTTGGAGGTCATACATTTTCTATTACTGGGGAATGATTAGGAGCTCACCAAATTAGTGGCTAAATATATTTATTTGGTTTTTTGTCACAGAAACACATTGCAGACGTCTGATCTCCCTGGAGACCTAGAGATGTAACGTTAGACTTTTTCGCCTCTTTCCATTTGACAAATGTTCTGTGACATTGGGGAGGTGGTAATTCTGTATTGATTTACTATGGATGTTTGTATGTGATGCCAATAAAAGGTTTGATGATGATGAGATGTAATGCAAACGTTAGGATGTAAAACTACACATGGCATTAAAGCTGCCAGCAAGACGAAGGGTCTGCTCTGCCTGACACAGTTACTGACGTATTCCTTCAAAATAATACGGATGTCTTGCACATACTCTCCCCTTCCCTTCTATTGATTTCTGACACTTTTAATCCAATGTCTCTTCACGGGGCTTTCTGCCAATATATCACCCCGCCCAAAGGTGTCTCCTGAACATGGATCTTCTCCCACTGTGTCCTTCTAAGTCTGAATGGCAAAATCATCCCCCAGCCCCAAGCTCCTCCTTTATTTGATCTACTGTTGATTATTATGAGACAAAATGCAACTGCAGTTCCGTTTAAGTCTACCACAAGGTGGCACACCAGTTACAATGTCCATTGCAGCCCTATTATAGATGCAGAACGCTCAAAATTAAGCTAAAACCATTAAAATATATTCTCAACAAAGGGAGCATGGATTGTTTCCAGAACATTTGTTTTTATGAACCTGTCAATGTTAATACACATTTATCGGGGTCAATTGGTAGGCATGCATCTATTTCCAGAGACGGTTCATAAAATACTCAAAGAGAAAAGGAACCCTTTGTTGGTTTGAAAAGGACAGCGTTCAAAACTTTTGGTGAAGAACACAATAGGGAATAAGAAGCCTCAGGTTAGAGTGGTGGGGGTGGGTTGGGGGGAGTCCTGTTCCCCAGAAGCAAACATGATTGCTACCACTTTCCTCTGCATAATATCCAGGCCTGGCCCACCCATAAGGCGGGTGAAGCAGTTGCCTCTGACGGCAGAAGCCCCCAAGGTGGCACCCCCATGGGCCTACCTCCACCGGAAGAAGAACCGGCATCAGCACTGGTGTCTGTTTCCAGTGAGATCTTGCCAAAATCTTGTGAGATCTCACGTATAGTGCAAGGACTTCTGAGATTTCAGCAAAATCTCGCTGGAAATTGTCTTGGGTGCTGGTGATGGAGGCTGCAGGGTGGGTGGCAGCAAGGTGGGGTGGCACCTCACATTTTGCCTCAAACGGGACACACTGGCCCTGACAGCATCAGCGCAAGTCCAAACCAGACCCCAGGTCCTGAGTTTTTGAATGACTAATCAAGAACCAACAATCTGCTCCTCCTTGCCTGCCAGCACCTCTGCATGAGTGGAGGACATTATATATGTAGGTCTCACACAAAAATTTTGGCATTCACTGGCATAAGATGTGGCAATGGCCACTAGCTTAGATGCAGTTGAAGGCAAATGAATTAAGTTAACTTCATGGAGCACAGGTCTATCAATGGCAATTAGCCATTATGGCTACACAGAACCTCCATGTTTCAATGTCACTACTTATCCAGCACAATCAAGGAGGGATGGCTTTAGATGATTCCCTTCTGTTGGGTGACACACTTCATAATGGGATGGTATGCACATATATGCAAACACTTTCCTCCTGCAGCGCAGTAAATACGGTGTTTCCAGCGGGAGGTTCAAGGTCTGAAAAGCTGACCATGAGCTACCCAAACTCTAAAAAGAGGACAAAATCAAGAGTGCCACATTCAGGCCTTACTAAAGATGGGCCTAAGGTAGTCCTAATGAGAAGGGTTCACTTCCTCCACAGTAAACTGAGCTCGGTCACTTCCAGATGACCTCTTTCGTGAGCATTCACCCTCATTTGCCTGTACAAAGTTTGCAAGAAGATGAGGACGGCATTGTGTCTAGCCACCCCACACTTCCCAGTGCATTTTCCAATCACTTCTCTTACATCAAAAAGTCTCGGGGGGGGGGGGGGGGCTTTGTTGTGCAAGAACAACTTTGGCTGCATGTGGCAGTGACTGAATCCCACCACAAAATAGGAACAGTCTGGAACTGTCCCTTATCAAGAACTGACTGTCTGGAAGAAGACAGATGCACCATGTGCCCAGTCTTAAATCTAACTCCCGCCCAAGTAGGTCTACTTTTATAGGGGAGCGCCAACCCACCTCATTCATCCAAAGCTTAATGATAAAATAAGTCTTTCTATAAATCAAAGATGAGTCAATAGGGCCCTAATTGCTCCCCTATGCATGGCAGGGAACAAGAGCACTCCTTATCTACCTCCCATACCCACCTGGCACGCCTGCCCTGCTTCCAATTCCCCAAGCTGTCTACAATGGGGCGTAATATTTAACGACAGTCCACACATGTCAAAATTGCAATGTGTACAGTATTTCGTGAAGTCAGTTTCCCCAGGCGAAAATCAACAACCAATCACAAAATCAGTCTACGCGCACAAAGGCTGTATTGAAAGGTTATACCCACAAATGGATTGGGGGAAGGGGGGCAAACAGATTCTGCCACATGCATCTGAGAGGAATTGGGGAATTATCAACAGAGAAGAAAGGGGTGCAGAGGGAGTAAGAAAACGGACAAAATCATCTCCCCTTTTGCTCTTGAAAAGTTGGCAACTCATGGCTTCCAGCTCAGCCGCCATTGCAAGCAGCTGTGTTCGCACTAGCGGACACCAGCCGTGCAGGCAATCAAGGATAATCTGGGAGTAATTATCCTTGCAGGCCCTCCCCCCTCCCCCCGAGGATCATCCAATAACTGCCTCTTGCTCTGATGGAATGTGGGGGCAAGGACACGGGGGACAGCGCTGCACGTATTGGAAACTCCCCAATGCTGCCGCCATGAGCGGAGGTATCTGTTTTTTATGAGAAGTATTTGAATTTGGATTTAAGAAGCGGGCGTGTTCCTGGAAAGAGAGACAGATAACCTGTGAAATGAATCAGCCACTGAGTGCCATGTTATGAACTGAAGAGGACTTTCATCATCACAACTGGAGTGCTAGTAGGTGAAGGAAAGCCTTTGTTCTTTCTTTATATTACTTTACTGTTGTGCTATGAATTGGCAAGCCTTCACTGAAAAAGAATTAACTATTAATTAACCATCAAGGGACTGAAATTACTAATGGATTACAGCTATGTATGGAATGCAGGGGGACATAACAAGAACTTATGGATTTATTTACAGAATGCTGAAAGAATGGATTGTGCAGAATTTTATGAGGATTCACACATTGTCAATTACAGAGAGCTCAACAGTTTATATTACAGTTTGGATGAGATGCCAGCTCATTACAGTGGTACCTCGGGTTAAGTACTTAATTCGTTCTGGAGGTCCGTTCTTAACCTGAAACTATTCTTAACCTGCCGCCGCGCCACCGGAGCACGATTTCTGTTCTCATTCTGAAGCAAAGTTCTTAACCTGAAGCACTATTTCTGGGTTAGCGGAGTCTGTAACCTGAAGCGTATGTAACCTGAAGCATATGTAACCCGAGGTACCACTGTAAAAGCAATAAAGATAATACAGTGGTACCTCTGGATACGAAAGGGATCCGTTCCAGATCCCCATTTGCATCCTGAAGTAAACGTAACCTGCGTCTGCGCATGCGTGGGTTGTGATTTGCCTCTTCCGCGCATGACGTCATTTTGACCATTCCGTTACTTCCAGGTCGCCACGGAGCGCAACCCGAAAGCACTCAACCTGAAGCATATTTAACCTGAGGTATGGCTGTAACTGGAAGTGATCCAGTCGTGGCCAGACCTGGACTACTTTCGATTTCAAAGCAAGATGGAGAGCTGTTGCATACCTGAAATAGAGCTCTCGAGGGAGAGGCAATGTGAAGGAAGATGTTTTGATTTCAACATGGACAAAGGAAGAAAGCAAATATTCTGCACAGCTACAGGAAATAAATTCCTTCTGCAAGCTAAAGAATATGGATTTATAAAAATATGATGGAAAGCCATTCATCAGCGGCTGTGAGAACAAAGGGTTGGATAGGAATGGTGGAACTTGGACTAAGTAAGAGAGCTGGCGCAGGATTAAGGGAATAACATCAACTCCCAAGAGCAGGAACACGGGAAGTCAGGCAAAATGTTTAATTCAGATTAATTGGCTAGTATTGAGATTTGGCATGATTTGGAAATGTATTAATGTGGTTACCATTGGATTGTTATTAATGAAAAATTAATAAAAAATATTTATTTTAAAAAAAGAAAAGTTGGCAACTCACATATTTCAGGGCAGACCCAAAACAAAGGGGTCTTACTCCAGTTTGAGCCCAGAACCAACTAAATAACTGCATATTTTCATACCAACATATATGTGTGGAAAGCCAGTGTAGGTTTCTGCTTCCTACAGAGGTGCAATTTAGGGACTCCACTTCTCTACATTTCAGACTGCATATTATTCTTCAGGATCACCGATATCCCTCACCAACTTCATGGGACTACGTACTAGCTGTTGTTGTAACTCAGGATTGGAATCATGCACAAGGAATGTATGAAAAGGCACAAATATAAGTGGTTGCTGTTTGATCTGTGATAACATAGCTACAGCAAGTATATATAGAAAAAACAAAACACACCAAATGTTTATAAAATCCATTTAGTACAAACACACACACACACACACACACACACACACTTTGCAGCCCTTCTTAAGTTACTTTGTGCCTGTGTACAGTGTCAATATTTGTGCACAAGTAACATGCAATTCAGTCTTATATAGGCAAAGCAAATTCACTTAAAAACTGAAGCTTCTGGAAAGGGGGATAGAGGCAAAGACTGCAGCGATGGAACAATTGCTTCCACTGGGAGTTGGGGCAGAAAAGTTTGTGCCCCTTTGAAATAATTCTGCTGAAACTCCTTAATAAACAAATAGAAAACGAAGGCTAAGCCATCTGTGAAAACGTTTGCGTTTTCAACTGCTTGCTCTTTAACGGAAATAAATAAAAGTCGAGGCATGAACATAATGGCGGTAGAAGAGGAGAGAAAATTTAACAAGGAGGGAATTTTCCCACTCAAATCCTTGATAGGAAGAAGAGTAAATAATCCGAGCTGGGCCAAAGGGTGCCACCATGGCAACAGCAAGCAGGAAGAGACTTACAAGTTAGTCAGCTGCTGCACGGGAGAATCAGTGGCCATCTCTGTCAGTGGAAGTAATCTGATCCCAACTTTCTGTCCTTTTAAGCCATCAGGCTCCTTGTGCCTTTTGAACAAGCTGAAAAGACACCAAGCTCAACGCACCTACAAAGATTGGCACATGTTGCTGTTTGCCTCCCACCCCCACGTCATTCAGAATGAGACTAATCCTGATGGGCAGTAACAAACGCATGGATGCACTCGTAGCTCCTGTTCCAGACCAACGCAATTCACTTCAACATACTGAGAAGAGAAGCCGCAGATTCTTTCTTTTGCTATCGACTGTGATGAAAGCAAACAGGGTGCAAACCCCTCCCCAAAGGAAAATAAATGATGGGGGGCCCAGGTTGAGATTGGTACAGTCAACCTTCGGCTCCGAAACGCCTCCGTTATCATGCATTTTGGCTCCTGAATGCCGGAAACCCAGAAGTAACTGCTCCAGTTTTTGAACGATTTTCGGAAGCTGAAGGGCTTCTGGAGAGGGTTTTTTTCTTCCCTCCATTGACTTTGTCGACTGCCCTTTGCTCCTTGGTTGTCAAACGTTTCGGAAGTCAAACGGTCTTCCGGAATGGATTATGTTCGAAAACCAAAGTTTGACTATCATCTCTTTTGCCAAAGCAGTAGAACCGATGCACCAGATTTTGGCCCTTTAGTTCACAGTGTTTCTTATTAGTATTTTTATTTAAAAGCTCTCAACAAAGATTTTTCACAACGCTTTCCATAAGAAGCATTCACTAACAAAAGCCTGGCCTGGAGTAAAAACCAGCACCCTGCATAGAGAGTAGGATCAGCAGCAGCCTATGCACATGCACAAAGATAGAAGCATTATTATTATTATTATTATTATTTTCACTCCTACCACTTAGTGAACCCAGTTTCCCCTGGTTTACAGAAGGCCCTGTGGTGGTTGAAACAGAAAAGGTAGGTGACTGGAGTGGAAGTGGTTCTCCACCGAAGTCCAAGCTGAGCAATTATGGCATAAATTCCGAAAAAGAAGAAGAAAGGAGATAGGATCCAGGATGGCGGAGACAGTGAAGTATCTCACCTGCTTTGCAACAGTTGTCCAAGTGCGTTTCCTGTTCCAGGTGGTGAACGACCTAGCAAATCTTGGATCTCCATGCTCAACCTTCCTATCCAAAATACTGAGGAGTTTTAACTAAGCTGTTTTTCCAGTGCACACCCACCATTATTGCCTTAACATATCTGTTGCGAATTAACCCAATGCACCAACACCTCCCTGCAATTATACTTGGGGTCTCTTTCGAAAATGAACATTGGATCCAGTGCCATTTCCACTTGAAGGGCTTTCCCGCAGGGCCCTAATGTTCCTTGCCCGGGTGGAAGAGGCTACGTGCACTTCACCTGAGTTGTTTCCCATCTCTGGCCAGGCTGTTCAGTTCCCCCCACTTTGCGTGCTTCAGCAATGGAAGCAAATTAGAGAGACCCCTCACCATCCTTGTCCCCCTTTCTCTACAAGGGTCAGGTTGCAAAGCCAGAGCTCAGTCCAGTGCAAAAGATGATTTCCTTTGGATTCAGAACAGGGGTGCCAACTTGAAATATTGGGGTGGGTGTCACGGAAGCTACACCCTGCATAATCGATCCCAAGTTCCAGCACATACACAGCATTTGAACGGCAATGCCCATAAACGTGGGGGGCAGGCTCCCTCAAATATTTTATGGGTTGTGGCGAAGGGACCTTGGCCCCTAGGAGTTGACTCCTATAATAATAATAATAATTCATTATTTATACCCCGCCCATCTGGCTGGGTTTCCCCAGCCACTCTGGGCAGCTTCCAACAGAACACTAAAATACAATAGCCTATTAAACGTTAAAAGCTTCCCTAAACAGGAGGATACAGGAGGATAATTTGGGGTTCTAGACCTAAGTATTAACCCCATCACGTGCTTTCAGGAGGTTCAGCTTGGGCAGTTTCACACACTACTAACATATTCACATTCACATTTCAGATGCCTAGCAAAAACAGTGAATGAATGGGACAGAAGAGCTTGTGGGACTTGCACAGGTCAATGAGCTCTTTATGCCTCCATCTCCTACCTCTGGGAACCAATGAGACCAATCCTTCCCCTTTATATTGCCTAAAAAGCAGTGGCGTACCCAGGGGTTGGCCCCAGTAAAAGGCAGACGCATGGGAGCACAAAAATTGCACCTGTCTATTCTGGCTCATAGGGACGCGGGTGGTGCTGTGGGTAAAACCTCAGTGCCTAGAACTTGCTGATCGTATGGTCGGCGGTTCGAATCCCCGCAGCGGGGTGAGCTCCCGTCGTTCAGTCCCAGCTCCTGCCCACCTAGCAGTTCGAAAGCACTCTTAAGTGCAAGTAGACAAATAGGTACCGCTTTATAGCGGGAAGGTAAACGGCGTTTCCGTGTGCTGCGCTGGTGCTGGCTCGCCAGCTGAAGCCTCGTCATGCTGGCCACGTGACCCGGAGGTGTCTTCGGACGGCGCCGGCTCACGGCCTCTAGAGCGAGATGAGCACGCAATCCTAGAGTCGGACACGACTGGCCCGTATGGGCAGGGGTACCTTTACCTTTATTCTGGCTCAGATCCTCTAGCAAGGATGCAAGGGACCGATACATCTCCTTGCCAAGAGCACAAGGGAGCCTAGGTATGTGCAGTTCTTAGGAAGCCTGGGAATTGGTTCATCCCCCCCCCTCCCAAAAAAAAATATAGTCCGGCCCCTAACAGTGTCTGAGGGACAGTGGACCGGGCCCCTGTTTAAAAAGTTTGAGGACCCCTGCTCTAGATATTGTTGGGTTACTGCTCCTCCCATCATCCTTCCCATTCCTGAAATTAAGAGCAGCTGAAGTGCAAATTGAGCAGCCCACTTTACTAGAAATTAATGAGATAGAAAATGGTAGCATTTCTAATTTACACAACTAGGTCTGTGTTATAATCGAAAGTAAACTGCTCCTTGTAGTAATGGGGGGGGGGGTATGGAAATTAAGGAAATCTATGGAAATTAAGGAAAAGAATAAGCACTGCGTGTTAAAGAAATGGAATGGAAGAGACACTCTCCTGCAGTGCCCAAACAAACACTTGAGAAATAAGTGGGGGTGGAAAGAGAATAGAAAATAAATGAGAAGCTGAACTCAGCTGGCAAAAACAGGGCAGAGGCTACCTGCTGCTGCTGACTGCGCAGGTCTGTTATCTCCTTCAGATCCTCATCATGAAGTCTCTTCATTTCCTCACATGACTGCTGGAGGTGATTGTGCTCTCGTACCAACTGGCTATTCTTCCGCTTCAAAGTGTCCATGTCCTCCTTCAGCTGTGACTGGTCACTCAGCAGACGGCTGTGCAGTGTACTGTTCAGATATTAGAAATGTACACAGGAAGCGCTTGTAAAAATGCTCCAATGACAATTAAAAATCAATTTCAGAAAACACGGATCAGCAACATTGCTTTATCAAGTAAACATCCCCATAAAAGAACCACCACAAATACAGCAAATCCTCTGGACTCAGAGGGGTTTATTAATTCTATACAGCTGTGTCTCTCCAGATGTTGTTGGGCTCCCCATCAGCCCAGCCAGCATGCCAAACATCAGTTGTATTCCAAGACTCTCTGGAGGATCATAGTTTAGTCACCACCATTATAGACTATCAAACACAGAAATTACTATGTGTAGTGTCATCTCCTCCAATTTGATAAAGAAGTTAAAAATTTAAGAAAGATCCACCATTAGAAACCACCAGATTTTGCACTGTTGCTTGGTGTGGTGAATTTTGTTGATACCTAATTGCCCCTAAGAGAATCCTCCTTGGCAGTGTCATTTACTGCACTGGACTCCAACTTGGATTCTGAAAGGGGGAAGCAGGGAATAAGTATGATCAATGTATGATGAGAAGGTCATCCACACCAAGCTAAGCTTATACTCCCCACCATAAATTTCAGGCTCTCCATCTTCAAAGATACCTTTTAAAACTAATCCTAAATCTGCAGCCAAAAGCTTTGAACATTATCTCTTTATTGATGTTAAAATGATGGCATTTTAAAAGTTGACTGAAGCTGGAGATAAGAAAACTACGATGAAGGACCTTTGAACATTAAAATCTAAGGCAGCTTAACTGACACATAGTAATGGTAGGAGGAAACCAAAATACATCTCTGTGCATATGCTGTGTGCCTTTACTTACTGATAGAAATCAGCCTCCTTAGCAGATTCTTCACATCTTTTTAGAGTTTTGGTGTGTTGGTTCTGTAGAGACTGCAGATCGGACATTGCCTTCATGCACTGAATCTTCAGCCTTTCATAATCATGGTTTGGCTTGGGGCTAGGCCTACCACAAAGATAGATTTCAGCTGAGCATGACCTCAACACAACATTCACATGAATACACATCAAACATTTTAAGTATTAAGGTGAATGAAGACATGCACCTCTCCCCCAAAGGTTAGTTTATATGAAACAAAAATGATACATTAAGCATACTCTGTACCCACATGGAACAGAGTTGGCCACTGGTGGTTTAAATAATTTGCAAAGATAACATCACTAGTTAACAAAGACTGGAAGTCATCTAGGGCCATCTAGTTCAACCCCCTGCAATGCAGGAATCTTTTGCCAAACACAGGGCTGTAACCCACAACCCTGAGATTAAGCGTCTCATGCTCTCTGACTGAGCCATCCTAGGCATCCTTAGCTGCCCCCCCCAACTCAAACAGCTGTGCCGTGGAAAAGAGCCATGCCCAAGTGCACACGCATTAGACCTGGGAATATACCCTCATGTGACCGTTCAGTCTTTTACCTGCAGTCGTCAAAGGTTGACCCAGGAGACGACAGTGCAAGACGCTTCCTCAACTCATCCCTCTCACGGGTAACTTGGCGGAGCTGAAACAAAATGGTCTCCAGTTTCTCATTCATCTGCCTCACATCAATGACTGCAGGGGGTGGTGATGATGGTTTACCCGTTGTACCTGTTGCCAAACACAAACAAGGACAGAATTAGGGGGTTAGACAAGAGCATTTTCAAAAAAAACCCAAGCAATCTGTTTGCCAGAAAAGGTGGATAAGTGAACAAGCTATTCCAAAGGAAAAGACTGATAAATTTGCCAGGGCCATGCATGGCTGCAATAAAGACAGACTTGTGGTCAAGTGCACACATTTGGCGTGCTATCCACAATGCTTCCACCAACAATTGTTTTGTTGATTTGTTATCCCCTAAAATCAGTTATCGAAACACAATGTATTCAGAACTGAAGTCAAGTTTCTACACCATGTAGCTTTGGAGACGAGCTTAAATACCACTGAGTGCCACCTGAATGACTCCCAAAGATTATCAAAATAACAGAGCGGTATCTTGTCTTCAGCTACCTATTCTTCTTACTTCGATTTTGTACTTAATCCTAGGCTATCTGGAGATTATTAAAAAAGCAAATGCTGACAACTGGAGCATTGTGGAGCAAGCTGAAGCACTAATGGTGACAAAAGCAATAAAACAAACAAACCAGAGCCAAAGGGATTCAAATTCTGCCTTTTCCATGGGAGGAAATTCTGAAATAAGTCCCAGAGCCCTTCTCTTCATTAAAATGTCCCCCAGAAACAGATTCTCTCTGCTCAATTTAAGAGGGAGCCTGAGTTTTTCATTACCACAAAAGGTTTCCTAGCATTGTCAAGTGTGACTTGGCATATGCTTCAAGTAGCCCTCTAGCTTCAGGGGATGTGGAAGATTTGCAACACTCATCCCTTTCCTTACAGAGGACATTTCTAGCTGAATGCTAAAAGGCTTTTTATTTCATCTGACAGCTCACTTCAGTGTGAAGGAAGTGACCTGGGCTTAAGCTCTGTCTTCTTTTTTCCACCTGACTGACTGCTTCATGCCACAGCATTTCCATCCTTCACTCCAGCCAATCCAATTCCTTCCAACACGCTTGGGCCTGGAGACCGAAGCTCCCTTTTCTAAATTATTCCCCCACCTTTCGGTAACGCGCCTCTTTTCAGACAAACTGGATTTGTCATAACATATTTATTACAACTGCCGCCAAGTGCAGCTTGTTTTGTCAGCTTAAGTAAGTGCTTCACAACTCAATTTTTGCTTCCACACTCAGCCCTGAGAACCAATCAGTATGTGGGTCACTTTTTCAGGCTTGCTTCCAGGTAGCCAGTTTCCACTCTAGTCACCAAAGTAGGCTCACTCATCTAACAGGGATGTGTCTCATCAACACAGTATTGTGTCCAATGTACTATACACACAAAGTCCTGCAGTTGTAAAGCCATGTGTTGTATCTGCAGGCAGAAGTGCCTGCAGTTACAACACATGGCTAGCAAGGGAAGTGCAAGGCCATATGGGCTGGCGGGCATCAGAGAACCTTGGAAAGAGTTGCAGGGGTTCTTGCTTCTAAAGAAAGGTATCTCCTTGTGTGACCTTGGCTCCTAAATGCAAAACAAGTGTCCTTGTTCCTGCCATTTCTATCAGAATGTCAGAACGATGCGATTAAAAAACTACTTATGCAAGGGCCAGGGGTGAGGCGCACAACAGTGGGGGAAGATCTATGCATAGAAGTAAAAAGAATCACTCTTCACATCTCACTGGCATCTCAAAAAGCACATGATGCAAGAGAGTAAAACTTAGAAAAAGGCACGGTAAACCAGGCCAATGCTCTTTGTGAACCACTAAGCAGCAGGGCATAGTTCAACTGCTACCAAGTTCGTTCAAAGCCTCATATTTTTGGTGCTTGGGTGGGTTTACAATATAGCGTAGGTGGTGCTATGGTCTAAACCACTGAGCCTCTTGGGCTTGCCAATCAGAAAGTTGGCAGTTCAAATCCACGTGATGGGGTGTGCTCCTGTTGCTCTGTGCCAGCTTCTGCCAACCTAGCAGTTTGAAAGCACACCAGTGCAAGTAGATAAATAGGTACTGCTGCGGTGGGATGGTAAATGGGGTTTCCGTGCGCTCTGGTTTCCGTCATGGTGTTCTCTTGTTCCAGAAGCAGTTTAGACATGCCTTAACACAATCCTAGAACTATAAAACAGATCTTCCCCTTACCCCCCCCCCAAACAAATACAATGTGCGGAATCACTACTCCTAGTTGTGCAAGAACAAGTACTGCACTTCCAACAGAGTTCTCGGCTATTTCACCTGTGTGTATTATGAACAAGAAGATAGATTTGTTCACAATCAACATGCAACTCGAAGCAAACAGGCACAACACCACAGGCACAAGCACGGTTCTTACCAGTACTGCTGAGAGAACTGCTGCTTTCAGAGTCTGATGGCATTATGGACAGTACGCTGTAAGTCGATCCTGTGGGGGGTGGGGAAGATAAAAAATTACAGATTTAAAAAAAAGTGTTGCTTAATTTACATGGGATATGCAGTTAACAAGAACAAGCAACCTTAAAATTTTTCCTAACATCTCCCAATCCCCCTTTCTCTAAAACAGCTACTCACCTCGCTACCTATGGCAAATAGCAGATGCAATGGGGTGAGCATAAAGGGCTTTTTGTCGCCTTCATTCCATGACTACCAGTTTAGGTAGGCCAGTCAAACTGAAGACTAAGTCGGCTGCCACCACTCCCCTTTATACTCCTAATCTTGGACAGGAGAGAGCTCTGAAGCAGAGATAGCATCCAGCCTTAGACACAAATACACCCACGCACCTACCTAGCATAAACTAAGGAACTAGGAACATTGGGAAGCTGGAATAATCCTGCAAGTTTCCATACAAATGCATCCAGGACCCCAACAGTCAAATTCTGCCACATTTATTCAAAATAGAAAAGAAAGAGGAAGAATAAAATAAACAAGTGTCTATTACATCCTATCCTATTATAGCTACTTATAGTCTTTTGGCTTTATGTACAGCATAAAGGGTCAGTTGAGGGATTTTGTGTGACAACAGCACACTTTTTAAAGAATTCTGATCCAGGTGGGCCTTAACTAACAGCTGGCAGTGTCAAGACAATCACAAGCCAGTCAGGTGATTGTCCTGGGAGCTGAATCTGGGGCGCATTGAATTTTTCAGCTTTCAAATTTCAAAAATGAGGGGCACTAAGAAGTTGCAACATGACTGGGGAATTACAAGTATGTTTTGGTACAATTCATATAATTTAGTTTTGTTCGCTAAGTAAAATGTGTGTAAAATTGCACAGAAATCATGAAAAATGATTGTCAAGCAGTTGCAGTTATAGTATATATCATTATTAATTTTTATTTAGCATTACCTGACATTTTCAGAAGGTAAAATTGCAATTCTTTGGTTTTCAGAAAGCATCAAACATAGACTTACCCAGCTAAATGTTTTCCAATCACAAAAATCCCACACACCCAAAACTATATTTTAAGACCCCTCACTGAATAAATTCACAAAAATTAAGCTCCACACCCTAAAATGACATGACCTACAAACAACCAAGGGGCAGTGAGTGAGAGATGGGCTACTTGGCTAGAGATAGGCTGGAGATAGGCAATCAAGGTGCAGAACAACAGTCTTTTTTCAGCTCTTGGAAGTAAATTCTTACAGAAATTGGAGGACTGGGGAGATCGAACAGGCTCAAAGGAGGAGGTTAGGGAGAGCACAAATGTGCTTCAACCCTCTCCTCCCAGCAACCAGGCACGGGAATTTAGCTGGAGCAGGACTCTGGTTCACCCATGCTCCCTCACCAAACACAAAATGTCTGCAACTGGTCCCCAAATATATTCATCCATCTGTACATATTCCCACGCATATGAGTGACACCATTTTTACCAAAAGGAAATGAAACCCAGAAGTGCCATTCTCCTTTTCAATCTATACACGGGCGTACCTGTTCATAAAGCGAAAAAAGGGAAGACATGTACAGCTTTCCTCAAGCATCCCTAAAAGCTTGAGAGTATCCTAAAAAGGTGTAAACTTTTCCCACCCCTTTCTCTAAGATACAGCATTGCACTGCAGTGGCAATCCCAACAACCCCCACAAACTCAAATTTTCAATACCCCATTGTGGCTGTGTCTATTCACCCACTCCCACTCCTCCAGGCTGCTGGATAGTTAAAAGCTTGATGGTTTTTTTGGTGTGTGTGTTTTTTAAACACCCTTTCCCTCAGGACTGCAGGTCTCTTCAGAGGGAAAGATCCTCCATATAGCCAAGGTCCCTGGCCTGATGCCTGACTTGAACCACAGACTGAAAAAGGAATGCCAACCATTAAAACTGTGTATCCTTTCTCATCAGTGCAGCCAGATGACAGCCACCAGGCATATCGGGGCCTGGCAGACCTCCACAGAAGCAGCTGGTGCCACAAAAACAAGAAATACCCATATGGGAGATCAACTGGCGACAGGGAAAACGGAGGAAAGAGATTAGCACACGAATCCGAAAGTAATTAAACGAAAGGGCTTCTCTCCTTCCTTCTGTCTCGTTAACCTCAAATGGTCGTAACGCAAAAGAAAAAAAGTCAACAGCACTGGTCACTGTAATTATTTGGAACAAAGCAAGCAACAAGTACTTTGTCCAATGCAAGACTACTTAAATGGGAAAGGATGACCAATCCTTCAGCAGAAAGGCCAAATGAGGCAAGGCTGTAACCCATCACATGCCAACAAATGGCACAGTGGGCAGGAATAATGTGTTACATAAAAAGGCTCAGGATGTCATGGTAATGAGTGACGGTTTATTGAGCCGCCTCCTGCCTATCCTACACTAAGGAGGCAAAGGGAAATGCTTTCAGCGAGAGAAAACAAGTCCTCCCTCTTCCCTGGCCAGTTCCGCCAACAAACTGCTCAGGTTGACTACGCTCTAGCTCCCTCCCTTCCTTGCCAATGCCAGTGGGATTGAATCTGGCTCCAGGACAAGTAGCCAACTTTGGGCTCTTCAGTAATCAACAGCTGAATTGAGACTGACAACAAAAACAAGAAGAGCTGATTGTGCTAAAGGCACTCTCTGGCCCATCAAATACCCCTGATATAAAACAGTCTTTACTTGGCATGTAAATGCCACAATGGCAGGAAGCAGTCAGATCTTCCACAGCAGGAAATTGCGCAGCTTGGATGCCATGACAGAGAAGCAGTGTTCGAAATGTGTCGGGTGCATTTTGCACCTGGCTTTCGACCCCTTGCGGCCAAGTGAAGATGCCTGGGCACAAGGATGGTGCCTGACATCTCCACCACCTGGGAAGCATTGGAACTGGACTGCTTTCACACACTAATGCCCCGTCCTGTGGAATTCTATCACTTATATTTTATCTGCACAATCAGAATGAATTCTGGAACCAAATTGCTTTTTCTGTGCAGCCTGAGCAGGAGCAGTCACCATTAAGAAAAACAGGTCGGAATAGGCCACAATATATTTGGACTGTCCCTGGATCAAGTACCGTATTTTTCGCTCTATAAGACGCACCAGACCACAAGACGCACCTAGTTTTTGGAGGAGGAAAACGAGAAAAAAAATAGTCTGAATCTCAGAAGCCAGAACAAGAATAGGGATTGCTGTGCAGCGAAAGCAGCGATCCCTCTTGCTGTTCTGGCTTCTGGGATAGCTGTGCAGCCTGCATTCACTCCATAAGATGCATACACATTTCCCCTTACTTTTTAGGAGAGAAAAAGTGAGTCTTATAGAGCAAAAAAATATGGTATCTTTTCTGCTTTAACCTCTCAAAGCTCTTAACCTAGCTCAAAGTTGTCATCTGAACTAGCCCGATGTTTAACTGAGAATCAATCACAGTCAGTCCATCAATTGAAAAATAAGACTTTAGAGCCGTCTTGCCCCCAACTGGCAACTAGACATTCTGTTTTGGCGACCGCAACCTTGGTTTAAGGAGCCATTTTGCGTCTCCTCATTGGCAAAGTTGATGAAACTTCTCTCTGTTGCAGGAAGCCATACATCAAAACAGCTGCATAAGGCCAAAATCTAAGAGTCATACTCTATTATTACAATTTCTGCAAGGATCAGCTCTCTTTCATTTGCATCTCACTATGTCTAGACGGCATTAACACCCCCATCATATTACCAATAAATCCAAAACAACTGCTAGAAGCTTCCCATTCCTCCTTTTGATAAAGCACTTCTTACAAGTCTTGCACTGCAATTTTTCAGTGAATTAATGGGAACCTGCAAAACATTGATAACCAAACAAAATTGCTATTGTATAGCCTCTGCACAAAAAATAATATAGATTGTTTAAAAGAATAAAAGCCTAGTCAAGCTCGGTGTTCGAAACTCCCATTGTTCTAGGCACATTTTGTGACAGGGAATTTCTTTCATTAGCGTGAGCAGTTTCTGAGCTCTGGGCACAGTACTGCAGCTGAGATTTCAGATCAAAATTGCAGAGTGGAAGGAAAGGACCTTTTTCTGCCTCCCCACTTCCAGCTACTCTCTGAAGACGGGAGAAGAGACCCTCTTCAGAATATTAGAGAGGTGGGCAGGGGAAGGACTAGATCATGTGAAAAACAAACATAACATTTTAGTACCAGTTCATTCATTTTCAGCTTTGTATTCTTGTTATTTAAAAAAAATGTGCCTAGACATTTTGTTGTTGTGCCCATAACCTAGGTTTAAGGTGCCTTTTAGCTCCTAGCTTTTATATCTTAGTTTCTAACACTGGTCAAGCTAGATTTTAAAACTCAAGCATTTCTATAATGCTTAAGGCAGGTGCTTAATCTTATACATTAGATAAGGCTTCCAACTGAAGTACTTTGGTACAATGCAAGATGTAGTTGGACCTGCTTACCTAACATTTTTGAGATTAATTTAGAAAAGGTACAGCTATTTTCCTATACATATTTTTCGCTGCACCTTCTCAGAAACAGCATCAGTAAGCATCTCTTCCTAGTTGCCTGCTGGGAATTTCCATTATCAATTAAGCACAGATTTGCCCTTCCACCTTCTCTCCACTCCTCCTGACAAAGGCCTGAGTTCAGCATTATGGCAAATGTTTGCTTATCCACATCCTCAGTGCACCAAACTGAGCACCAGACAGGACTCCAATTAGCTTTGGGGATGCAAAGGAAGTTTGATTAAGATGGGAAATGATCCAGTTTATAAGGCTTCCGTTGCCTTTCACATCACCAGAAAAACTGCCCAAGGAGCTGAAAATTCACATGGATATGCCATGCTGCATCTTCTTTTGTTAAAAGCTTGTGTTGCCAGATTTGTCAGAAGCAGTAAAACTCACAGCAGTTGCAAGTGCTAAGGGGTGTTTTTTTTGGGGGGGCGGTAAGTGCTGTGGTTATCAAAGCCAAATTTGTGCATTACTGATGTTCATTTACAACTGCAAAATGCGGTTTGACATATGCATCAATTTCACATTGGTGTTTTGCTGCTAATATATATCTAACAGTATGCTGCTATGTGGTCTCCCCTTTTCCAAAAAAATAGGAAGTTTCAGGGCAGTCTTTTACAGGCTTAATTTCCTTTTCCAGAGAAATAAAAGTACTGGAGACTAGGCATGTTTTTGCATATCCATGAATAAAAATGAAAGATGACCAGAAGGAGCAGGCAAGTACTGTACCCTGTCAAACTATGCTCGTCCTTTACAAGCATATTGTAAGGGTCAAATCTGGTCCATAGCTATTGCTGAAAAATTAAGGTATAGTAAGTCAAACAAAAGGCTTGTAATCAACCACATGGCAAAAAAATAATAATATTTAAAATATAAATGATGCACACAATGTTAAAATGTATCCAGTGAAATATGCCAGTATTTGGAATTCTTAGTAACTCTTCAAGTGAACAATCTCATATGACCCCGAGGACAATGTCCTGATATTTACAAACAAAACAATTTATAATAAGGACGTGTTACTATGCTCCAATATCAAGAATTGTTCTACTTCCCAGGAACTGTGAATGCAACAACTCACATTTGTACTTTTTAAAAAAGAGTGCTTAATTTTAAACTTAACATTTCACTGGATACATTTTAACACTGTGTGCATAATTTATATTTTAAATGTTATTATTTTTTGCCATGTGATTGATTACAAGCCTTGTATCCCCCTTTCTTATATGTTATTGAAATATATGTTACCAAATTTTATGCTTCTCTGCTCAGTATGGGATTCATCGGGATTCTACGAGAGTTAGTCCAAGTCACACAAATATAAGGAGTCAATCTCAGAAGATCAAATATTGGGCTTTTGTAATTCCCCCTTTAAAAGTTTTATTGGCCAGGTGTACAGAAAAATTCAATGCAAAAAGAAAACACCTACTGTGGTTCATAGAATCCTTATAGAAAATTTTAAGCATCACCAGAATGCCATAGTTTACTGAGAAGCTAGCAAGCAAACCTCTGGAATCCTTAAATCCAACTCTGGCATTTCACTGCAGGTGAAAGAAGTTATGCAACTGCATGAATAAAGCACGTGCTTTTCAATTCAAACAATAAAACTTAGACTCTTGGTTTTATTAAAATGAACCTAGTGGAAGTGGAAATAGTTTAATCAGACTACTGTTGTCAATATTAAATTAACTACTCTGATCATATTGCAAACCATGGAATCAGCCACGGAGAAGCAGAAACAAGACTCACAGTATACTGGTGAGCAACAGATAGGGGTAAGGGAGGTGATCAGAAGTTTGAGGAAGTACATTCTCTCAACAGTTGCCAAAAAGAAAATCCACTCCAAGTATATCTACTTTAACAGATCTCAGTAAATACTACCTTCATCATTATAAGCCATACAAAAACAAACTTTTCATTGTTGTTCATTTCGCACCCAACATGATGGATGCTAGAAACCAATACCTATGACCTGCAACACAACGCAGTTGTGCAATAACCTCCCTCATGTAGGATGATAATGCTCACAGTGCAACGATTGTCAATCTGACAACTGACCTTGGTTCTCGGAAAGGGAGCATTTCCCAAGGCAACGGCAGTATAAAAGGGTGTCTGACTCATCAATAGTTGGCAGACAGCTAGTGTACATTGTGAAATCTGGTACCACAGTAAGGATCTCAACACTGCCATATGAGAAAAAAAATGGGCACACGGTCATTATGCACTGTTTTACACAGATTTTTACAGTAAGGGTTTTTACATTGTATTTTCAATAGCTGTATTTGTTCTGCAGAGGACACTTGCATTATGTGGTGTATATATAAATTCTGTTAATTAACAAATAAATGAAAGATGTTGGGAATTTTTCTACCTCTGCCATGAAAGAACTATAATGTAGCATTGGGATGGAGAACATGTGACCTTCCAGATACTTTTGGACTAAATTTCTCCGATCACTGTCCATGCTGGTTGGGGATTATGGGAGTTGGAAGTCCAACATACAACAGGTTCTCAGTTCCTGGTGTAGTATGTGTTTGCTGCCCAAGGCCGTGGTAAGAATCTCTAGATTAACAGTGGTAAATGTTCTTGCTTTGCCAGAATTTGGGTTCCTACTCTTGATAATATGCACTGCAGAACATTAATCATGCACGCCAATACTTTAACCGGTTTAACTGTTTGTTTAGTATTTCTGAATGTCAGTTGCATCCTGACAGTTTGATATTAAAGCTAAGGCAATACAACCATATGATGAAAACTTGGCACATACCAAGAAGCTCAGACTATGGTAAAACAATCTTTAAAATAGAAAAGGGAAAATATAACCATCCGGATTCTATTTTTCATTTGCAATTTGTACGTGGAGCAAGAACCCATCTCTAAACTGTGTACGTGTTGAATGTTTGCTTGAAAGCTTCCCATATTAACAGGAAAACTACTTTGCTCCATTAGAGGGAAGAAAGATTACCTCTATCTTAAATGGATTACAACTCAGTAACTCAGGCAGGCAAACTTTTCAGGTGATAATCAGTGAAGGGAGAGGGCACTATCAAACCTGCTCTTCTCATTCCTGATCTGAGCACTGAATGTTTCTTTTACATACAGCCTAGATCTGCATGTAGACTCTGTGAAGACAACCCAATCAAAACATGGAGGAAAGCATGAGCAACAAGTGCAATCCCATTGCTCCCTCCTACACCTGGCATCTGTTCATTATCCCTAGAATTAAGGTAATCTGCATAGGACATCAGCCACCACACTGAATGAACTATGGTTTGCAACAGACATGGTTTAGAACTCAAACCATGGCATGTTTAACAAACAATGGTTCAGAACCATTTGATCTTATTCTCCACCCTTTCAGCTTCACTCTGTCTCCATTGCAGGGACTTACAGAAATAAACCATAACTATATTTCGTCAATTCGGACACTGAACCAAATCACAATTCAACTTAACCATGGCTGAGCCTTATGTTTGGGCTGGAAAACATGAAAACTATATACAGAAAGTAAAAAAAAAAAAGTTACCTACTACTATATAGATATATAAAATGACTGGAGGGTTAATCGTCCTTGCCTGCACAATGTAAAATTTGCTTCTAACCCTTGTAACACAAAGAATTTTGCGCTCAATTTATCTGAACAGTAAATGTTGCTTGCCAGCCGTGCGCTTGCAGAAGACATTTTCTTCAAAGCTTAAATAAGAGAGGCCATGTATTATACAAGCTTTCAGAAACTATTATATTCGTTTGGTAGATAATGCTTGATACGCCAAAGGCAAAAAGAAAGAGGGAGGGAAAAAGTAAAATGCCATTTTTACTATAAGCTTTAGGGTTCCTATGATCTTTTTATTAAATTACACTGGTATATTAATATAATTTATAAGACCTATTACATAAAACAAGCTGGTTCCAACCATTCTACTGAGGAAGAGACACTGCCCTCCAAGTCCTTGGTGGCTTCCCCTCAGAGCTCCGAACTCAAGAGTGAACTCATGCATGCAATATCCAGTGATGATTTCCATGTGTGAGACAGATTAGACCTATATAACAGAGCTTTCAGATCCCTGCATGTCATCTCAAGCACAAGCTCTCTCATAGAAGGCACCTCATGCTTCTGCCGTGAGCCATCAAGTGTGTTTTAATCAAAAGTTGAGATCTCTGCACTGGAGATTCAACGAAAGCATTTTTGCTCTCTAGATTAGGGTTGCCATATGTCCGGAATTTCCCAGACATACCCATGATTCGGGAGTCAGAAGCAGCGTCCGGGCGGAAATCGCTGAAGTGTCTGGGAAAATCCGGATGCATGGCAACCCATTTCGGAAGTGTAGATTTTGATGCATTGTCTTAAAAATAGCTTGTAAACTTCATTTTTTTAAAAAAGATTTTTTTTTGGGGGGGGGGGGAGCTCAACAACTAAAACAAAAACAAAGTTATGGCAACCCTACACTAGATAGGAGGCTTCAGTCTTGGAATAGCCAACATGGTGCCCTCCAGGCTATGGATGCAGTGAGTTGTAGTCCAAAATAGTTGATGGGACACCACACTGGCTGTTCCTGGTTAAATTCCAGCATATTTAAGCTGCAAAACCACTGATTCTCTGTCTTGAACCCACCATCTTAAAACATGGATTATACGGGGAATTGTGTACTACATTAAAAACTTCCCTAAACAGGGATGCTTTCAGATGTCTTCTAAAAGTCAGATAGTTGTTTATTTCCTTGACATCTGAAGCGTGTTCCACAGGGAGGACACCACTACCGAGAAGGCCCTCTGCCTGGTTCCCTGTAACTTTGCTTCTCACTGTGAGGGAACTGGCAGAAGACCCTCAGAGGAGGACCTCGGTGTCCAAGGTGAGCGATGGGGGTGGAGACAATCCTTCAGGTATACTGGGCTGAGGCCGTTTAGGGCTTTTAAGGTCTACACCAACACCTTGAATTGTGCTTGGAAATGCACCGGGAGCCAATGAAGATCCTTTAGGACCGCTGTTATGTGGTCTTGGCGGCCGCTCCCAATCACCAGTCTAGCTACCGCATTCTGGATTAGTTATAGTTTCCAAGTCACCTTCAAAGGTAGCCCCACATACAGCGTGTTGCTGCAGTCCAAGCGGGAGATAACCAGAACATGTACCACTCTGGCAAGACAGTGTGTAGGCAGGTAGGGTCTCAGTCGGCGTACCAGATGGAGAAAATGCCACTAACATGGTTGCACAAGCATCTGTGCAACCATTGGTGCATTTTGCACATTGCCAAAGATGGAGGTACATTTTTTAGTTAATTGCATTTTTCTCTTTTCATGATCTAGGTCAGCCTTTGTCAACCTGGTACTGTCCAGATGTTGATGGAGTACAGCAAGACAGCCCTGCTGTAGCCAAACAACATCTGAAGGACCAGGCTAGAAAGTCTGTTCTGGGCCATTTTTACCTTACATAATCACAAGGTCTTTTCAGCATCCAGGAGGACACTTCTAAATCCATTGTGCTGAGATGCGGTGTAGTGGCTCATTGGCCAACTGGGTGTGTTCCTCACCTGCCTAGGGCCCACCTCTTGACAATGATCATACTACCAAGACATCTGCCTGGCAGGTACGGTGAGGTGAACAGCTGCCGTTGGATCCAAGCTAAATGTCAATAAAATTTATTTTACTTGCAAGGGTTATTCCACACGTCTTGTGGCAGGACTGACACTGAGTGCCCGCTCAGCTGAAAGCTGCAATCCAGGGTAGCAAATATAGTGAGCCCTCCAGCTTGTTACATTTCTACACTTAACAAATGGTGCGCGATGTGGCCGTTAAGAGGCTCACTATTAGAGAACCTAATTCCACAGAAGAATTTCTGATTTCCAACACAACACCCACCCACAGAACAAGTATCAAAGGGCAAGAAATGCACCATTAAACGAGGAGATCTGCTTGCCTCTTCTTAATGCCTGCATTTAATCAAAATGGGAACTCATCCTTTCATTCCCGTAAACTCATTTGATACTGTATAACTCACAGCGGAAGAACAAAGGAGGAGATTAGAATACACAGTTTGAAAATGACGAAACGGGTATTCAGAAGGCCCAGACCTCCGCTAGGTAAAAGCAAACATTACTTCTCCAAGATTAGGCAGCGAGTGAGTTACTGCATCCAGCTCTTTCATTAAATGCTGGGAACTGGGTATTTCCCACTGCAAAACATGCCAGAGGGCAAGTCTGTAACTGCTGGCAGCAGGAGGTTTATCACATGTGTGGCTCAAGCTATTCTCTAGTAAATCAAACTTGAACAGTGGGGAGGGAAAATCAACATTATAACTCTTCAAATGTATTTATGTAAAATCAAAGGGAAACACTCTAAGCCTGACTTTTCTACCCACAAACTTTAAACATTATTATTAGCATATTAACAAAAATGCCAGACCCAATGATCATTTGGTCTGTGTAATGCTGTGTGTGTGTTTCAAGACCAGAAATGTATTGGACTCCACTGCACGAGCCTGGCCACGTGGATTGAAGGCAAGCCTTGCTCCGACTGGCTGCACCTGCTGAATATAACACCAAGCTACCATAATGTACACATATTGCATGCACCAATACATTGTCTGAATGCTCCCACTTTGCTCTTCCTTTGGCTAAGCAGGGAAAGCAGACCAAGGGGTGACTAGCTTACCATAACATCCAAACAAGCACATATGTGGTTGGCTTTCCCAACGCAAACCACAATCTGAAGGCAACACTTTTCCCTGGCCTCCTGCTATAGTTATGTTTTGGGGTTGTTGTTGTTGTTGTTGTTGTTGTTGTTTGGGGGGGAAACAAACCATGAATGCTGGTTCAGGTGTGACGCTAAGCCAGCAGCACCATGGTCTGCTGCCCAGTCAACTGAGGCAAGAGTGAAGTGGGATCTCTTGAACTGCATGTGCCATTTATGATTTTTTAAAACTATGCAGCTTTGCCTAGTGTTACGCATGAATGCAGAAATTATAACACTGCCCCTAGCATTGTGTTTGATTATTGAATTAATATACTGCCTTTCCTCCCAAAGGATCCCAGGGCGTGTTTGCTAACTCCCAGAAGGTTCATAGTCCATTCATACAAAGTGCTGACCAGGCCTATGGGAACTCAATGTTGTCCTGCAAGAGAGAGGACTTGCTCAACTACCCCTCCTTGAACTTTTATGTAGCTGAGCACCACAGGGAAGATCAGGAGTGATGCTGTCATCCATCCATCTTCTCATGGGGAAAACACCTAATCAGCTTCCAAGGAACACAAAAGTTCTTGGACCAATTTGAAAGCCACCATATTGCCCAATGGCACCTCTCTGACTAATGCAGCCCATCAATTAACCTGTTTAGATATCCAGCCTTCAGAAAAAACAGGGAGGGAGACAAAACACATCCCTTTGTCCACAACAAGTGTATGGAAGTACAAGAAGTGTCAAAATGCATGCTTTCAGTAAATGCAGTAGAAAAGGGGGACTCCCCAGGCAAATTGTGTGTTGGTGGGGTGGGGAGCAGGAAGCAAAGGAGTAGGAGAAAACATTTGAAACCCAATGCATTTCAGACCTCACAGCTGCTTCATCAGGGAGTTTCAACTACTGAAGTTCCACCTTTTGTTATATAGGGCTGCCTTTCCTTCCATTGTACAGGCTGCCAGCTCTTAAGCCTGAGAGATGCTCCCACTCCAGTACTTCCTATATGATTTTTTAAAAAAGAAATGGCTTCAGTTTGTTATGACAGGAAAGAAGCTGCTTGAGGCCAGCCTGAGGGGGAAAGAATCTGAAGGAGTTACACCGGTCACCTCAATGGAAATGATGTTGTGTGTCAATTCAAAATCAAATCATGGTAACCAAGCCACAAAGACCATCTATGGGCCAATAAATCATGGCATATGCCCCCTACGCTCAGCAGACAGTACCACACTTCTAAAAGATAAAGAAGCTATTGCACTGCGCTGGAAAGAACATTACCAACATCTCCTTAACCGCAAACCCCCCTCCCCCCATAGATGCTGAGGTCCTCTCACAAATTCCGCAAAAACAAGTTAGAGATGAGCTTGCAGTATCTCCAAATCTGGGAGAGTTGTGTACAGCTATTACCCAAATGTAAAACAACAAAGCCATCGGACCTGATGGGATACCTGCTGAAGTCTTCAAAGTGGGTGGAACTGAATTTACACAACAACTTCACAAGCTCACTGAAAAATTCTGGGAGAGAGAAGAGATCCCAGCAGATTTTAGGGATGCCAAAATTATCAATCTCTTTAAAAAAGGTGATAGAACTGATTGCGAAAACTACTGAGGCATCTCTCTATTAGCTGCAGCCGGCAAAATTCTTGCAAGGATCTTAGCAAACCATCTCTTAACAATATCCGAGGTGACCCTTCCTGAATCCCAAAATGGTTTTCCGCCTTCTAGGGGGACAGTGGACATGATTTTCACCACTCAACAGCTTCAAGAAAAATGCAGAGAGCAAAACCAACCCCTGTATATGGCGCTTATTGACCTGACTAAGGCTTTCGATGCTGTAAATTGTAATGCCCTGTGGACTGTCCTTCTGAAAATTGGCTGCCCAGATAAATTTGTAAACATCATTCAGCTCCTCCATGATATGACAGCAACAATCGCAGATAAAAATGGCCCTCAAAGTGAACTATTCACAGTGGGATCAAGTGTTAAACAGGGTTGTGTTATTGCCCCAACTCTATTCATTATTGTCATTGCCATGATCCTACACTTTGTCAAAGGGAAACTACTCACCAGAGTAGAAATCATGTATCGAACAGATGGAAAGCTCTTCAATCTGAGCAGGCTGAATGTAAAGAGTAAGGTTACCGTAACTTCCGTCATAGAGCTTCAGTATGCTGATGACAACATGGTGTGTGCATGCTCAGAGGATGACCTCCAAACCATCCTAAATATTTCGCAGAAGCTTACGAAAAGCTTGGCCTATCACTGAACATTCAAAAAAACAAAGTGCTGCACCAACAAGTACAAAATAACCCCTCTGCAGCACCACAAATCAAATTCAATGGTGTAACGTTGGAAAATGTTGATCACTTCTTCTGCCTGGGCAGTTATCTTTCCGCAAGGGCCGACACTGATGCCGAAATCTAGCATTGCCTGAGCTCTGTGAGTGCGGTTTTCTCCTGATTGAAGTGCAGAGTGTTTGAGGACCAGGACATTTGCAGGGAAATAAAAATGCTTGTTTACAAAGCTATTGTACTACCAACCTTACTGTATGCTTGTGAAACATGGACCACTTATAAACGCCATCTCCAACTCCTCAAAAGATTCCATCAACGGTGTCTCCAAAATTTTTTACATATCACTTGGGAAGACAGGCGAACTAATACCAGTGTACTGGAAGAAGCAAAGATCACCAGTGTTGAAGCAATGATTCTTCAACATCAACTTCGTTGGACTGGTCCTGTTGTGCAGATGCCTGATTATCTTCTCCCAAAGCAACTACTCTATTCCAGACTTAAATATGGAAAGTATAGTGCTGATGGTCAACAAAAGAGGTTAGAATCATAGAATCCTAGAGTTGGAAGAGACCACAAGGGCCATCGAGTCCAACCCCCTGCCAAGTAGCAAACACCATCAGAGCACTCCTGACATATGGTTGTCAAGCCTCTGCTTAAAGACCTCCAAAGAAGGAGACTCCACCACACTCCTTGGCAGCAAATTCCACTGTCGAACAGCTCTTACTGTCAGGAAGTTCTTCCTAATGTTTAGGTGGAATCTTCTTTCTTGTAGTTTGGATCCATTGCTCCGTGTCCGCTTCTCTGGAGCAGCAGAAAACAACCTTTCTCCCTCCTCTATGTGACATCCTTTTATATATTTGAACATGGCTATCATATCACCCCTTAACCTCCTCTTCTCCAGGCTAAACATGCCCAGCTCCCTTAGCCGTTCCTCATAAGGCATCGTTTCCAGGCCTTTGACCATTTTGGTTGCCCTCCTCTGGACACGTTCCAGTTTGTCAGTGTCCTTCTTGAACTGCGGTGCCCAGAACTGGACACAGTACTACAGGTGAGGTCTGACCAGAGCAGAATACAGTGGCACTATTACTTCCCTTGATCTAGATGCTATACTCCTATTGATGCAGCCCAGAATTGCATTGGCTTTTTTAGCTGCCGCGTCACACTGTTGGCTCATGTCAAGTTTGTGGTCAACCAAGACTCCTAGATCCTTTTCACATGTACTGCTCTCAAGCCAGGTGTCACCCATCTTGTATTTGTGACTCTCATTTTTTTTGCCCAAGTGCAATACTTTACATTTCTCCCTGTTAAAATTCATCTTGTTTGTTTTGGCCCAGTTCTCTAATCTGTCAAGGTCGTTTTGAAGTGTGATCCTGTCCTCTGGGGTGTTAGCCACCCCTCCCAGTTTGGTGTCATCTGCAAATTTGATCAGGATGCCCTTGAGTCCATCATCCAAGTCATTGATAAAGATGTTGAATAAGACCGGGCCCAAGACAGAACCCTGTGGCACCCCACTAGTCACTCTTCTCCAGGATGAAGAGGAACCATTGATGAGCACCCTTTGGGTTCGGTCAGTCAGCCAGTTACAAATCCACTGAGCGGTAGCATAGTCAAGACCGCATTTTACCAGCTTCTTTACAAGAATATCATGGAGCACCTTGTCAAATGCCTTGCTGAAATCAAGGTAGGCTACATCCACAGCGTTCCCTTCCTCTACCAGGCTTGTAATTCTGTCAAAAACCGAGATCAGTTTAACCCACAGCACCACATGTGACTATTAGTTATTAGGTAAATCTGCCACAGCATGTTACTGCGATTGTCTAAAGACCCTAATTTACCAGAACATGTCTTGTTGTTGTTGATCATTTCATTTCTATACTGCTTTATATTTTTAGAGGGGGGGGGGATCTCAAACACGGTTTAGAATACATTCTAACATCAAATAAAACAATCTAGAGGGGGGAAACCATCAACCAAGTCAAATGCAACACATGTTTCTAGCGAGACTTGATAACACGAAACGCAGAAAGGAAACCACTAAGTTTCACTAAGTTTCACTTAAAAAGTGCTGACTATGAACGTCACAGCTTTGTCAACCAGCTTTGGATACTCGTTTGATTAATCTTCCCACTTAAACACAATACCTATCTCTACACACACACACAGTGGCATTCAACTACATTTTACTCAGAATAAGCCTATTTAAATTAATGGACCTAAATTGATGTTGCTAATTCATTTCAATGGGTTTGAGTACAACATAGGGTATTTTTCCCCCTGTGGCTTGAAATGCAGCAAGGTCGTCCTCCACCCCCCACCCCCCCGGGCTGCATTTCAAGCCACATTTGTGCAGAGTTTTTCATATCAGAGAATGGGTGGGGACGTCTTCACTCAATGCGCACAAACTTTTTGGTTTCCCTGTCTCTGTGACCCTCCTGGAACTCCTGTTCATTAAGCTATCTTTTATATTCACTTGTTTGCTCATCTGCACTGCACAACAGCTGTTAGGGTATGTTCACATTGCCGCTTACTCTGCATCCAGTTTTCTAATTGGCTTGAAGCTTGTGAGAGACAGAACACACACAAAACATCAGTATTAGTGAAGAAACTGCAGGACTGGTATAGTTTATGGCTAACAACGTGTGAATGTGGCTTCTAAAATTAGCAGGGGGAGTGCCTTGGCTGTGGAATAAATGGTAACATGAATATATTCTTAGCTGAGTATCACTCACAACTATTGCCCTATTGAATGGTAAAAGATTAATAGAACAGTACCTCCTCAGGAGGGACACGGGTGGTACTGTGGGTTAAACCACAGAGCCTAGGACTTGCCGAGCAGAAGGTCGGCGGTTCGAATCCCTGTGACAGGGTAAGCTCCTGTTGCTTGGTCCCTGCTCCTGCCAACCTAGCAGTTCGAAAGCATATCAAAGTGCAAGTAGATAAATAGGTAGGGAAGGTAAACGGCATTTCCGTGCGCTGCTCTGGTTCACCAGAAGCGGCTTAGTCATGCTGGCCACATGACCTGGAAGCTGTACGCCGGCTCCCTCAGCCAATAAAGTGAGATGAGCGCCGCAACCCAGAGTCGGCCACGACTGGACCTAATGGTCAGGGGTCCCTTTACCTTTACCTCCTCAGGACATATGTTCATGAAAACAAAGGAATCCCCAAAACATAGGCAACACTCCAAAAGGATAGCACAGAATTAGAGAAGGTGAACTCCATTGATTTAGTCACAGCGGCTGGTATAAAATAATATTTCCCACTAACTTTATATAATTCCCCTTTTCAGGATAAGTATAGGGCAAAACTGACTGGGCAGCTGAATTTAAGTTTCCTAATTCACAAAGGAAGAACGCAGCATTTTGTTTATGCTGATACTGAGGAAAATGTTGCACAAAGTACTCCAGACCAAACCATATGGATCAAATGTCCACATTCTTGTTATTTATCAGTTCTATATGCTGAAGGGTCTGTGCACATGTGCATCTCTTAGTAAGCCTTCCTATATTAGGAAACTAAGAATTCAACTAAGGCTGTAATCGTATGCAGTGCAGTGGGTCACCTGTAATGTACCTGTGCATGATGATGTCATCATAAACCACACTATATTCAATACAAGGGTACACCTCTTATTTGCTGAAGCTCTGAGAAGAATGCTGGTTCTCTAGTAGGGGTGGGGCCTCTGGCCCATATGCCTGATTAGGCACAGCACAAGTCTCAATTTACCCCACAAGGCGTATCCTCACTAGTCATGCCCACCTGCCTCATACCTGATATCTCATGTGACATCAGATGTGGGGCAAGTATAAATGTGTCTACAATGGAATAATCAGGAGCTTAAATCCTGATTGGTTGGAAAACTCACTCTCTCGCTCTGCCAGTCAGCTGATTGATGCTGGAAGCACACCTTCAAAGAGGGTCTTTATAATTGCCCATGAGTTGGTCAACCACTGCAGCAAGACACCCCCCCCCCGAACTATGACAGGTGTCAATCGACTGACATCTTTACGGCATTGTGTGATTGACAGGTGGTGGTCCTGCCTTCATGTCAAAGCTGGCCAATGGCAGGCTAGGGACCGAGGGATCCAATTTGTTGGGCAGATCCAAGTCCCCTACCCCTGTTCTATAGAATATAACGAAAACAAGCTATGGGTGAATAAAAATTGACTGTGACATCACTGAGGCATATGCAGCACCTAATCTCAGTTTTTAAATGGTTTTAGATTTCTTTTTTTAAAAGAGGCATGACAGATGGGCATGTAAAACAAGTAGTACTTAAAATATAAAAAGGAGGGCAGCTCACCTGAAGGTCTGGTTGCTGAACCAGCTTTTCTACGTAACTGAGTGAGGTCTGTTCTGTAGGTTGTGCAGGTGGATGGAGAACATGCACACACCATGGATCAAGTCCCTACTGTGACTCCTCGTCAAAGAAATGAACAGATTTACCTCCACCTGAACACGTTGCTGTAGTTTTGGTGACATTGCGTCCCAAACTGTGACAAAGACCCATTTTCAGTAGAAAACTTCACCCTGTGTTCTGTACCAGTATGGGTGAATACATTCACAGCTGATCCTTCATTCCTGGAATCCAGCAAATTAACAAAACAAAGCTTAGGCTGCAGTCCTAGACACAAGGACCTGGGATATTCTCTCACTCTAGTTAATTCAGATTGTTCTCTGCAATACAGTGACTGAACAACATAAACCCATTTATTATTTCTAGAGTGACCTTGACCTAGCTCACCTGGTTACTCAAAACAGCAGCAGGCTAGACTGGGGTGGGGGTGTCAAGGAACGTGTATTTCTATTGTCATTCAAAGCACCATCTCCTTTATCCCCAATTACAAAGAGCCACTGGGAATGGTGATTAAGAGTTTGGGGTCAAGGTGCATCTGTATGCTGATGACACACAGCTCTATCTCTTCATAACATCTGAATCAGGAGAGGCTGTGCAAAACCTGGGGCAGAGCCTTAGAAGCAGTGGTGGAATGGATGATGGAAAATAAGCTGAACTGGAATTTTGGCAAGACAGGGGTAATGTGGGTGACAGTTTCCTGCACCTGAAAAGCTGGTCAACTGCCTGCCCTGTATAGGATTACACTCCACTTGAAGGAGCAGGCACACAGGTTTTTTTTTTTTTGGGGGGGGGGTCACCTTGATCTACCTGTCATTGGAGGCCCAGATAGCTTCAGTGGCATTGGTGATTTCAAGGCTGGATTACTGCAATGCCTGTGTAATCTGGCAGTGCCTATCACCTTTTGAAAGCCATATATCATGTGAACACAGCACCATTAAAACATGGTTTTTTTACTTGTTGGGCATCCCAGCCCTACGCAGATATGAGTCTTTGGTCTATTAACACCTAGCCCAGTGTTTCCTCAAACTTGGGTCTTCAACTGTTGTTGGACTACAACTCCCATCACCCCTAGCTGGCAGGAGCAGTGGCGCCCCAAGGTTGAGAAATGTGGATCTAGTCATTTGAAACTGTCACCTCCAGGCAACCAGCCCACCCACAGTATTATTAATTCTATAACAGCACCTACAGCTATTAGCACTGGTCTTAACACTGTATCAGAGGTACACGGACCCCACCAACAGGTGGTTGCCTACAAAAAGGGCTTGTCCTTTGGATTGGTTCTGGACTAATTGGTTTTGCAGTTCTTGGTTTTTTTATGTTTATGTGATTTTTATTTATCTGACCTCTTTCATTCCCCAACCATTTGATTTCCTTAGATCGCAAGCCTGTTTGGGACATAACTATTACAAATTTATGGGTGGGGGGAGAACTGCTGCAAGTTATCTTGAGTCCACAGGACTGGGTCAGGAACAGGAGAGCAGGTACCAACCTCTTTCATCTGTTATGGGATGAACAAGTGAAATAGTCATTGAAGAACACTCTGAAAAGGGGAGGAGCCAAATGGTTCTTGGTTCCAACAGTGACCATGTAGAACAGTCATTGAAGGTTCTGTTAGCAAGGGGCCAGGGCTTCCTGTTGTCTTTTAAAAGCATTTGAGCTTTAACAACTAGCTTTCAACTCTACTCACAGCACAATCTGTCACTGGCTACGAGGTTGGGAAACTCTGATGCAAGATTGCATTCAAGGGAAACCTTTGGCAAACTATTGGGAAAACACATAGGCACACACCTCATCTTTCTTCTCCCTTTTGGCAAACCTTTATTAATTTTCCTTTGTAGAATGTGAGCCATTTAATTTAGAAATCAAGGGAGGTGATTAACGACTGAGCAGCAAAATCCCACCATTGGGATGCAGCCAATGAGGAGCTGATCATAATTGTATGTGAATTGTGCCTCTTCTGCTTCCCCAGATTGGGATAGATGGTGGCAAAAAAATTCCTCATCACACAGGCAGTCAACTACTCTAGGTGTCTAATTTCTATAGGCATCACATTTTGATAACTGGCAGCTTATTCAAAGTGGAAGGATTAAAATATCCTTATGCTTTCTAGCATTAGAGGTAAGGAAACAGCAACCTATAGTTCTATTTAAAAATATTAATGCACCACTTTGATTTGCTGAATTTGTGTTAAGTCACCAGTCAGATTATTTTTATTTATTTATTTTGGGGGTGGTTGATGTTGTGGAACTGGCTGTATTGAAGAAGAAAGCTATGCTGTCCTTGTTCTTTTTTAACGTTGAATGTGGAAACAGAAAATATGGGGTAGAAAAAAACCCCAATAACTGCACTGAAAAAAGCAGGGTACTTTAAACCTTGGGTAAAGTCTTCAGTTAGTTTTGTTTTCAATAAATGCACTTTTAAAGCACACACACATTTGCTCCAATGCAATATAACCTAATTGGGATTGCTCAATTGCCTGTGCCTTTCAAGTTAACTGCCTGGTGCTTATTTATTATGACTGAAGGGCAGTCATCAGGGAGCATAATTTTTAAAACTTAACATTGCATCACTATTACATTTCATATTATCATGCGCTTCAAGTGCCTCTCCATTAGATTACTGCACTGCAGCAATTAGCACTTTTATTGAAATTATCTTCAAGCAAAATGGAAATTAAAAGGAGATGGGGTATTTAAGGCATAATAAGGCTTCATATACAGAAGCTCACCCATGCAATTTCCCATTCAGCTGTGCAATTAAGATCTGGCTCAGACACGGCCTCATCATGTAAGAAGTGCATACAGTGGCATACATAAACTTCCATTGCAGCAGTTGCTGGTAACTCTACGGAATAAACCAAGGTCAGACTACTACTATTAATACTAAGGTTGGGCTTCCCACTGTCTGCAAATCAAAGTGGCTGATATTGCAAACCCAATCTTTTTTCTGTGCCTGAAGAAGGCCCTAAGACCACAGCACAAAGGAGGGTGGAATGATATCTAACCTGTCGGGAACAAGGTGCCATTTCTAGGGGGAACAGGCAGGCAGACAGAAGAGGATGCTCAACCCTTTCTATGTCCATTGATTTTCACTTGCAAACACCCCCAATGGCATTTTGCCCCTGTCCCCCACCTGAGCTAAAATGGCCAGGGGGCATTTGCAGAAGAGAATTCAAATATATCCACACACACCCTGCTTGCTATCTTGTTTCCCTTGCAATGTGTAGTTCAGCCCAGTCTTAGGCTGTTCACTGGGTCTGATCCCTGAATTAGGCTGTGAGATTATCAATGAAAGTATTGAGCTTGTTATGGAAAGGGAGCTATGGGAGGAAAAGGGTGAGGTGCAAGAGAAGTAGGTGCATGCAGGTGGCAACTATCCACTGAAAACCTTGGGCAAAATCCAATGTCAGTCAAGCAGGTCTCCCCTTCCTCTCCCGCAGCCTCCTCAGATCTGCTCCAGAGAGTCTCCTAAACCTCTGGAGCAGATTCTGCAGGAGCATAGGGGTCTGCAAGTGGAAGAGACGATAAAGGAAAAGCCATGTTGCACAAGCAGAAGTCCTCCCTGCTTGGATGTGGACACCACTGGACGCCACCCTCTTTTGAGACTGTACAAAGGAAGCATGGTGTATGGGGAGATGAGGCTTGCCACTCAGCTGTAAAAAGGAAAACCAAAAGAAGTAAGGTCTACATACAGAATGCTCATCTGTCTATTTCATATTTACCCATCCTACTTGTATGTATCTCATCCTCTCTAAAAGGAAACTCAAAGGATACATGGGGTTATCCAATATTTCCTCAGAGCAACCCCTTGAGGCTTGTTAGGCTGAGAGTTAGTGAGTTTCATTGCTTGTTGATGCAAATCCTTCCCAGGGGAGTCTCTTCATATATACCCACCCAAAAGTGTTTTAGAATCTTCCCCTAAACTCAGAGGACAAGGGAATTAATCCACTGAATTAAATAGATGAACCACTAAAATATACAGGAGTTGGAAATACGAGTGCTACAGATGGCCATAGCTGTCCTTTAAAACATTCATACTGTTTTGAGGTCAGCTTTTTTGTCTTATAAAAATTTAAAGCAGAACACCGTTGATGCTTTTAAAACTGCATCCCAAGCTTTTAAAGATGAAAGATTTTGCTCGATTAGTCCTAATTATGGCAGCATCAATGAAGCTAGAATGTCAATGAGTGTAGTAACTTGGTCCAAAAGTGACTGTAAATGCAACACAACAGGATCTCATGCAAAAGCAGAAGGATCTGACCAGTATTTCTTCAAGTAGTGCAAGTCAAAGCCACCTAACGGTCTGCTTGATTTCTAATCGCAAACCTATCATAAACAGCACAACAGATTGAAACCCAAGTCACTGGGATACCAGCTGACAGGTCCTCTAAAAAGGGGGCGGGGAGAGAAAAGAAACATAGCAACCTGCTGACAATGCACTTTGGACAGCCAAGCACACAACAAAGGCCTTTTGTTCCACATTAGCAAAGACACAGTGGTTGAACCAGTTGGCCTACAGCTTTAATGCAGGCCTGTATTGCGACAAAAAAGACTTGCTGTGACCTTAACAGAAAATTAGTAAATTGGTGTAGAATTACAGACTTCTAATAGGCCAGCCAAGCGGTAGTAGAACAGAAAATGTACTCTTTGCTAAGGGCGGTGGGTGGGAAGATTTTCTAGAGCATTGGGGAATCTTTCCAGAGCAACGTTCAAAATCTCTACCTGCTAGAAATCCTTTCCCACAACAACTAACCCTGCCTTCCAGCACAGAACCGTTGCATTTTTGAAATGAATTTTGTATCTAGAGGTTGCAAATTTATTGGGATAGATACTATAAATGAAAATAGCTGGACATACTTACAAGCTACTGAAAGAGTTAATTATACCTATTCAACAGAAAAGTTGAGGCAGTCCTCCATTTAACCATTCCATGCAGGCAAGTGAATGGAATTCCCTCCAGGTGAGTGAGTAGACTAGCAAAGAGCAACAGAACACTATTACAGTGGACCCTCCGGATACGAACTTAATTCATCCCAGGGGTCCGTACATATCCCGAAAAGTCCGTATCCAGAGGTGCCACTTCTGCGCATGTGTGCAGTGAAACCCAGAAGTATAGAATTCCGGGTTTGCAGCGTTCGTAACTTGAAATTACATTACCCGAAGGTAACGTAACCCGAGGCACCACAGTACACCTTGCCAGCTCAATTTGCTTCTAGTCCGCAATATGATTCACCACTCCAGTTTTTACTCATAAGATGGGTCCCTCTTACAAGTAAAAAGTAGGTTAAGTAAATTTTTTTTGCAGGCTTGTAACTTTTGCAGGCCTAGTAACAAGGCTGTATTCAGTGTAAAAATACAGTGGAATAAACTGCTTAGTCCTGTATGCTCTTTTTTGTGGTTAATACTTCCGCCCAATTAAAGAAATCTTAGTAGTTCATAGAAGTTTAACAATGCTATCTTATGCATTTGTACACAAAAGTTAACTAGGACTTCCAGGCAAGCATGTATAGGATTGCAGCAGTCATATACAGGATTGCACTAACCACTTGCATAATTGCACATATTAATTAAGTAATAGTTCTGAAGGAGGGAGAAGCACTTTTTAAATTATCTTTCTGCATGCTTTAGTTTGCAGCCTATGATCCACAGCAGGGCAGGTATGGATAGAGCCCAGACAATAGCTGGTGAGCAAATTAGTAGGAGAATACGAGAGGAGGAAAGACATGATGGAGAAATTAGAGGGCAAGCAACAGCACTGGGGCAGAAGCGGCTGAGCAGAGAAGGAGACAATGATGCGTATGCAGGAAGGAGGAGCTGGACCAACTTCTACAAAGTCATTCGCCATTCTCAGGAGAGGATATTTTTCATTCTGGCAGTTAAGAACGCTGCAGGGGCCAGGAGGCAACCTTGTTAGTCGTGTCCAATTGACACACGATCACCAACATACGGGGACAGGGCACGCTCATATGTAGAATTCTATCAGTGATCTTTTATCCACACGATCATAACAAATTTCAGGAACCAAAAAGTTTTCTTGAAAAATGTGACTTCTGAACTGTCTGGCCCCAAAATGGCAGGCATTCAATTTTGGCAACTGTAACCCCGGTTTAAGGAAACCCTGGTTTGGCACCTATCTGAATTTCTAACACTGACAGCAGCAGAAGGTAGAAGTGCATTGGGAAAGCCTGCATTACATCCACTACATGAGATTGCTAGACCTCTTGCTGCATTAAAAAACCCACACAAGTTGCTCTTCTTTTTTTCTTCTCATGGAACAAATGATTGTGTTCACTACTGTTTAGGCTGGCGCTGTTTTGTTCTGGGAGCAAATTAACTCCTGCATTGTTGGAGTTGGGTGCATAGAATAAAGAGCTTGCCTGGGATAAGACAGTCAGCATGGATTGTTAATTATGAAGGGCTGCTGGTTGGGCAGTAGAGCTTGGGGAGAGGGAGTCTGTATTCTCTATACTAGCTAGGGAGGCAAGCACAATGCTTCAATTTAAAGAGGGAGATGGTTAAGGGACTTACACTTTGTGGGAAGAGTGAAACAATACTGTCTTGACCCATAAGCTCTTTTCCTTAATTTTGGGGTTGGTGGGAAAGAGCAGATTTTAGTTGCTCAGTGGAGAAGGAAAGACACTCTGCATGTGCTCAGGGTGACTTTTGCTATATCCCCACTGGTTAGCAGAAATGTGGTTGGCTATCAAGCCCAGATACAATTTGTTGATCCCAGGCAACAATGGTTGCCAAGGTCTCAGGGGAGCCCCAGCAACAAAAGGTTAACCTTAGGAACACCAGCTGCTAGGGAAAATAAAGGATGAGGAACAAACACAGTGAGACAGACAGAGGGAGCAGATTAATGAAAATCAAGAATTGCAATAAAGGCAAAGCAACACCTAGGCAAAGCTAAGGAGGAATGAATGAAAAACATATAAATGAGTGGCTTTAGAATGGGGATGTGATTTGGGAAGCAAACACTAGAGAGAAAGATGTGCCAGACACTCTGCACTTAGCAGCAGACAGGGGATCAAAACAATGGCCATCTTTAGAAACAGTTTTCACAGCGCCTTCCCACAAAGCCCCTAACAGGGAATTATCAAGTGGGGACATAATCAAACAGAGACTGGCATCCATAGCTTAGTGCTTACTACCTGATGTGTTTGCAGTGCCAAACACCATTATGCTCTCACTCCTTTTTGCCTATGTAGGTTGGATTCCCACCTCCTGGCAGACACCTACGTACACAGAATATACAGTGGGGAAACTTAATTTTCTACACTTGTTGCTACTGTTTCTGCAAAAACAACCATATTTTTCCATGTATGACTATGCTTTTTGCTAAAAAAAAAAATGCAAAAATTGGGTGTCATCTCATACACTGATAGTGAACGCAGAAGGAAGACGTGTGATTAATGGCAGCAGCAAGCAGGAGACTGTCAGCAGTGATTGGGTGGGTGACTGGCTGTGGCTGCAGCAATTGGGAAGGCGACTGGTGACTGTGGTGAGGCGGGCAGGCAATTGGCAGCTGCGACAAGTGGGCTGCTGGTGGCGGGGCGTGGGCAGACAATTGGTGGCTGCGGTGAGGTCTGCAATCAGCAATGGCTGTGGCAAGCAATCAGCAGTGGCGGGCAGGTGGGTGAGCGATTGGCGGAAGTGACCTCCTCCACTCCCCCCCAAAAGCAAAACAACTTAATTTCTTAATTTTCGGTTAAAAAAAATAGGGGGCATCTTATACATGGAAAAATACGGTAATTTGGGAGTGGCAGGGGACTGGTGGAAGTTGCACAAGCTACTTTTGAGGCCATGGCAGCCCAGGGGGCGAGCGCCAAAGAAAGATGGCAAATGGATCCAATGATTATATTGTAGGCGTACTTGAAGAAACTTGGAATAAGCCCCAGGTGGAACAGATAGTTCTTCAGATAATTTCTGCCAAAAGGTTAACTGCCCATGGAAAACCAGCATAATGTCTGCAGTTATAAGACTGGTTACTGAAAAGGTGGAATAACACAGGCCTTTTAAAACTTACTTGCGCCATAGGATTGAGACAGGAAAGGGGTCTTAGATCGAATAAAGTCTTTCATGAAGAACAGATTTGTTTAATGCTGGAAATTGCTACAACAGAAATAATGTATAATAAAACATGAGCTTAAAAATATCAAGCCACACTTTGCTCTATCATCTTAACAGGGGAAGGGGAGGAAGCTGCCGCAGAACATCATCTTGCTACAACTTCCTTAAAATGTGCAACAGTAAACTAATGAAATTACACCCGCCACTAGCTCAAAATGCTTTTCACGCAGAGCCTACAGGGCAGCCGCACAATCCCATGACCCACAAATAACCTTGGCATTAGCGTTTCTTCGCACATGCCCTATTTCCTTAGGCATCTCTGAAACTTCAAAACAAGAGATGCCTTTTAAAACCTTCAGCTGCATTCAAATTTCCTTCTCCATAATGATGCAAGTGCCAGGACGCACATTTGACACCATCACCATGTTTTTCAGCTACAACTTCAACCAACAAGTCAGCTGACCCTACAAAGCAGAAGGAGAGAGATAGTTTTCCCAGAAGTATTGGCTTGTTTCAAGAACTGAATGGAAAAGGCCTGAGAATCACGTCACTACTGGGCGAGTGGGAACAAAAGAAATCTGGATTCTTGTTAAAAGCTTCCTACCCGTCTTTTGGGGCGCGGGTGGCGCTGTGGTCTAAACTACTGAGCCTAGGGCTTGCCAATCAGAAGGTATCACCGCGACAGCGTGAGCTCCTGTTGCTCGGTCCCTGCTCCTGCCAATCTAGCAATTTGAAAGGAAAGCAATACTCTACAGAAAGCACATCAAAGTGCAAGTAGATATATAGGTACCGCTCCGGCGGGAAGGTCAACGGCGTTTCTATGCGCTGCTCTGGTTTCGCCAGAGTCATGCTCGCCACATGACCCAGAAAAACTGTCTGTGGACAAATGTTGGCTCCCTCGGCCAGTAAAGCGAGATGAGCAATGCAACCCCAGAGTCAATCGCAAGTGGACTTAACTGTCAGGGGTCCCTTACCTTTTTACCCCTCTTTTCCCACTAAAAAGTGGCACACCATTCTGTCCCTAGAGCTCCATGAGCTGTGGTACAGTGGTTAGAGTACTGGACTTAGAGGTCTGGATTCAAATTCTTCTTTCTCCATACAGTTTGCACGGTGATCATGTACTCATTGTTACCTCTCAGCCTAATACGCCTTACAGTTGTTGTAATGGGGGGGGGGGGAGAGCATCTTGTGAGCTTGCTTTGAGGATCATCAATATATTAAATATAATAAATGAAACTAAGGCTGCACCCACTTACCTGGAAGTAAGCCCCATTAAATGCAATGTAATGGTTAGGAATGCATTGTAAATCAATTTCACTCAGTCTTCTCCATGTCCTTTAATCCCAGGTAACTTTAATCACAAAGTTATCAAAGCAACGCCAGGCTGCTGTGCACAATTTAACCCAGGTGACACACGTGGTGAATCTAAATAGAGGGGTGCAAGGGGAATTCCTGCACAAGTGGAGATGGAAAGATTAATGGGCATGTGGAGAGCTTTGAAGTCTGAAGATAATACTCACAGTTCTCATTACAGTATAACAATTATGTGACTTAGTCACCAAGAGCAAGAAATCACAGAAGACGACCTGTGTCATTTCGAGTCCCATTTTGAATTCTACACTTGGTCATACTAACAGCAACCTCAGTACATGGACCAAACTTGACATAGACAATGATCTCATAACTCAGCCTGTCGCTCAGTTTTCCAAAGCACGCACTCAAGGAGGAATATTATTCAGTTGCATATACAACAGTTTACAACTGTTCAATATATCTTCTCCCACTTTTATTTCTTTCTCTCCCAACCCCTCTCCATCACTTATGTTTGGGCATGTAAACGTGATGCGCTAGAGATAGAGTGTGTCTCTCTCTGTCCCTGTTGGACTCTTACTTATTTGGAGAGAGGATACTTTCCTACATCCCTGGCAGGTAGGGGAATGAGAGCCTTCCTCCACACACTGTTCATGTCTTCAAAGGGGTGGGGAATGGGAGCACAAAACACACACACAGCATTTCCTTGAGATTGAGATGCAAGCTAAACCTTGACAGAGCTGAAAATGGGGACTATCATGTCACTGAGAGGTGGGGAGGAAGGTGCTTCAGATTAGGGAAGGACACAGAATCATAGAGTTGTAGAGTTGGAAGGGGCCACAAGGGATCATCTTATTCAACCCCTTGCAATGCAGAACTCTTTTGCCCAATGTGAGGCTTGAACCCACGACCCTGAGATTAAGAGTCTCATGCTCTACCAACTACCAAATTGCACTGGAGTTAACAGGGGAGAAAACCCCAGTATTATTGCCTCTCCCCCACTCAACAACAGATAGAAACTCTTCGCTATCATGCCTGGAGGGCAGCAGGAGCCACATTCTCACTAATGTTGCCTTTGGGGGGTGGGATCTGGGCTTGGGGTATGCTCACTACGGAAGCCAGGGGAGAAAGATGCACAGAAAGATACTTGCTAGCATCTTCATCCCTGAGTAACACGGCCTGGTAATTCTACTAATTTCTGTTGGGGGCTTCACTTCCTAGAAGCATTTGTGGTGGAAGGTTGGGGTGGCTAATGAGCATAACTGCACTCCACACTCCAAACTGAATTACTACAAAGCACTTTGTGATGCAGCCCTTGAAGGATACTCAGAAACTTCAAATGATCCAAAGCACAGCAGCCAAGATAGTGGCCAGTGTTCCACTTAGAACTCAAATAATGCTTGTTCCATTATAAGAATTTTGTAACAATTATTTTTTTCAAAATGTAGTAAATTAAGTCAAGAGCATTTTCTCCCTCCTTCCACCGCCACCATGCTGGTTACATAATTTTTTGCACAGAAGTTGCTTTCTGTTCCAGCTATACAAATTTAAACTACAGCACAGATATATAATCAGTGGCTTAATGCCAGCTGTAATTACGCCCTGTTTGGGTTGATTTGCATGAATGGGGAGACTGTTGTACTCTAGTTGTAGCTGATAACCACTGTAGTTTATTATCCGTGTAATGACTACTTCAGCGGTTGTTCACATAAAGGAGCAGTTCTCAAAGTTTTTTCTCTGGGCCACACTTTCAGAATAAAAAAATGTGCATGCCACAATTTTTTAATTGATACCCTGGAAAACACAACTAGGATTGTCCTCAGTATCGCTTCATGTTCTTGCTCTCATTTTGAAAAGGTATCTATCCATAATCTGCAAATAAAAAAATTATGTGATGCTATCCCATTCCATACTATTCTGTACTACAATTAAATGTTTAAATGTTTCTTTGATTGTCCTTGAATCTTCCTGCCACACTTGGTAGTCTCTCCTGCCACTCCCTTTGAGAACTACTGATGTAAAGATACCTTACAGCATTTAACAATGGTGTGAGTGTTCTAATTACTGAGATCAGGGAGGTAAAATGTTTTAGAACTTACACATAATACACGTTGGCTTTCTGATGCCACAGATTTCTGTCAAAATTGTTCAAATGTGTGCAGCCTATTAGCTATCATTCAGGAATATTAAAGCTCCACCTTTGGGACTGTGCTCATAGGAGGCAAAAAACATTGTGTCTGGATAATGCTAGGAGGCTTAATTCAGACACTACACCAAACTATGGTAAGGAAAGCTCAACTGCAGTTTAGTGTGATATCTGAAACAGACAAACCATAGTTAACAGTCATTGCTCTGCCCTTGGAGGCCACTATCAATTGGACAGGTAAGCAGAGAGAAAATCAAAGCATGGAAGCACGTGCAGGTTTGCCCACACATTTCTAAGCTATGTTTGAGTTCAAACAATGATATGGTGCAGTATTTGACTTGAAGCAAAGTGTATACAGCCTACATACTAGGGGGAGCCAAATTGCATGTGTCTATTCCACCATCAGACATCTACACATAAGGCTTAGCATTTATAGGGCCTAAGCATAGCATGTGACACACACCGGGCAAAACTATATGAGCACTAGTCCTCAAGAATTAGTGAAACAATTCCTATGTTTAAGCTTGTATAGAAGGACCCTATAAGCAATCTATGCTCATGCAGATATCTGGCAGTCCCAGAGGCAGAGCAGAAATGGCATGCCCCATAAACAGAGACTCAAGCAAAAACTGATACGTTTGGCAGCAGAGTTTGTATTCCTTTTCATCTTTAAACTGTTTAACATGGCTGCTTTTGAGATATATATTTGTTTACATTAGGGGATGCGACAATCACATAAAATTAAAAACAATAAAACACTCAGGCAAACATTTCTGAATATATTCACAAAGTTGTGTCAAGGTGTATATACCAAAATTACAACAAGTATTACCAATATGAAATGGTGCATAGTGATGTGTATTTGCTTAGATTGTGAACATAAGTATTTTGTATCAATAACAATTAGCTTTTATGTGAAATTGGGGGGGAGGGGGGAAATTAAAATATATACTTCATGCATGCCAGACTGTGGTACTGTTCTATAATTCTATGAAATACCTCATTATTTGTGTAATCCATCATCATCATCATCATCATCATCATCATCACACCAGACTGCATAAAAATTGTCATGTTTCTTTTGGCCTCGCTGCATTTAATTTTTATGTCAGTTTTTCCAATAATGCTGTTTGTGAACTGCATTATATCATTGGTCCATAGTTAATAACTGTAATGATTTCCATGTTCTGACAATAGTTTTTCTTGCAGCAGTTAATATATGTGTTATCAGTTTTTGTTTCTTACTGGCAACGTATCGTGACTATATAAGTTAAGCAGAGCCAGTCCTGGGGTCATGGGGACTGTCTGCCTTGTAATCAAATATATTTATGTAAATACATTAAAAAAGAACTGACCCTATTTTAAGTTGAAACAGAACGTACATTACATGGTATCTTTTTCAATGCAATGTTCCTGCTCTAAGTGTGATGGATCAACGACACATTAAAATTCCATTTATATAGCGTAAATGGATGGTGGTTCTATGGTTTCACACCCAACGTACCGGTATTTTCAAGCCACTTTTTGTTAGGCATTTTAAGCACCCACACAGAGAAAGGCAACAGAAGAAGAATATAGGAAAAAAGAGTCCTTTAATGATTAGCAATACACTTTGCTCCAAACCAAGGAAATTTATAGCAAACAAGACTCCCTTCTACAAATCCACCTGCAGGCATTTAACCCCTCCCCCCCCCCCAAAAAAGATTTCTACTTAAACAGCCCCAATTAAATAAGGCAGTGCAATGCTAAGAGAGCTAAAACCAAGGGAGTATTTGTTTATTTTCTTTCAAAAAGAGATGCATTCCCTGCTTTCATCAAGTGTTCAAGATGGCTTCTAACAAAGAAGCAGCAGCATATCTGAAGTGTTCCTGCATGCATTATGCAGCGTACAGTTTGGCTCCCTGGAAATCACAGCTAATTTTGTCTCACGTTTCTGTTCTGTCGCTCATATCCCAACAGTTTCTACCCTTCGTGTTGTGAATGAATTGACCAATTTACACAAACAAAACACAGAGCATACAACACTCTAGAATCTGAAATGTGTAATAGAGTCACCCATAGACATCCACAGGGGAGTAAGCGGAGCATTTGCCACCCCAATTAATAGTAATATCCAAATCCCCAACTACACACACACACACACACACACACACACACGGTTTCTAGCTTCAAATAACAAAGTCTGCATTCACACGACAGCTTTTTTCCATTTTGCAACTTTCCTCCTATTTCTACAGTATATATGAGCTTTCACATGATGTAAAAGCTACTTCCAGAAGTATTGTGGAACAGAGCACAAGTTTAACAGTCATTTCCATCAAGTCCCCCCCCCCCCCGAAGCAAATAAACATGCACTATATTCCACTATAGTTCCAGAAACAGCTTTTACATCATTTGGAAGCTCACATATAATGCAGAACTTAGGGTTAGGGAAAAGTGATGAAAACAGAACAAATTGCTATGTGAATGCAGCCAAAATACACAGACCAGTTAGCATCATAAAATCATAGAATTGTAGAGTTGGAAGGGACCCCAAAGGTCCTCTAGTCCAACCCTCTGCAATGGAGGAATTAATAATAATAATAATAATAATAATAATAATAATAATAATAATAATAATAATAAATTTTATTTATACCCCTCCCTCCCCAGCCAAGACCGGGCTCAGGGCGGCTAACAACCAATAATAAAAACAAGTTGATTGAAATACAACTTAAAAACAAGATTAAAATACAACATTAAAACATTAACTAGATCATCTTAACTACGGTAGATCATGCATGGCAGATGGCCATCCAACCTCTGCTTAAAAATCTCCAAGGAAGGAGAGTCTATCATGGTCTACACAGTCTCGTCTGCTTTAACAACTGGCTAATGCTAACTATGTGTAGCTTTGAACAAATGAACTTGAACTGTATACAGTGTATACAGCGGTACATTGGTTCTCAAACGTAATGTGTTCCGGAAGTCTGTTCCAAAACCAAAGTGTTCCAAAACCAAGGCGCGCTTTCCCATAGAATGTAATGCAAAACGGATTAATCTGTTCCAGACTTTTAAAAACAACCCCTAAAACAGCAATTTAACATGAATCTTACTATCTAACAAGACCATTACTCCATAAAATGAAAGCAATCATCAATGTACTGTACTATAAAATAAACAAGACAGTATTGTAGATAATAAAATTTTTTTAAAAAATAATTTCTTACCTGCACTGATGATAGTCATTGTTTTGATGGGGGGCTTTCAGCCATTTACACACACACACACACACACACACACACACACAATCAATCAATCAATAGCTGAACTGGGTTCCACACAGTCACAAAAACAAATTAACCGAAAAGCCTCAAAAACAAAAACGCAAAATAAATAGCAAAAACAAAAGCAACAAATACAGTGGTACCTTGGCTCACAAACTTAATCTGTTCCAGAGGTCCGTTTGACTTCCAAAATTTTCAAAAACCGAAGTGCAGCTTCGGAAACAATAGCCGACAACTGCAACGGACGTTTGGCTTCCGAAAAACGTTCGAAAACCAGAATACTTACTTCTGGGTTTTCAGTGTTTGGGAACCAAAGCGTCTGAGAACCAAGGCATTTGAGAACCAAGGTACCACTGTATTGTGATATTTTGTTTAATAAACCAAATTTAATGTTGACCACAGTCCTGGGTTTAGAGGACAAAGGAAGCAACGGACAACAATAAATGGAGGCTTCCAAACTCCTTTCCTCAATTGTGTAGGAGGTAGAGAGATGAGGGAGAGAGAAAGAGTCAAGGAGGAAGTTCATTCATGTCACTATAAACCATGGTTTAATTTCTACATGCAGACATTAAATGGAACACAGGACAACTAAAAACTGCATCATGTTACTGAGTCACATAAAAACCAAATCATGTTATTTGATATAATTCTCTCGCGTGTTTCTTCAGTCTGAATTGAAGAAAGAAAGAAACGTGAAATTATTGTGTCTCGATTTTGGTGGGTTTTTTTTTCTAAACACACATCTGCTTCTTCAACATGCTGCAGATGATGGAGAAATCAGGTGAGATTATTTGAGAGCCGCCCAAGTTTATAGTATATAGGAATTGTATTACTAGATTGTCTTATACAGTATAGTTATTTGAAAGCATTTTAAAGGGGTAATAGGCAAGCTTAAACAACATTTTAAAACCTTGCCTTTAAAAGCATTACACTGGTCATCGTAAGAGAAAATATTTCATGCCATGTTTTTGATTTTTCTTGATATTGCCAATTCTTTTCATTGGAAAAATAGAGGGAAAGTCCATGGTGTGTGACAATGAACCCGTTTTCGGGGTCCTCATATATTTATTCCCTTCAGCACTCAGGGGATGTGGAATGTGCTGCTTCATGGCTTATTTTGCCTCTCTGCAAAGGCCCCAAATTCTGCATAATCACCAATGCAGCAATAATAATAATAATATATTGAGCAAATTCAGACAAAACCCACATCATCTACATCATTTATTCCAAGTCAAGTGAGATTTATTTATATATAGGTAAAGGTAAAGGTACCCCTGCCCGTACGGGCCAGTCGTATCCGACTCTAGGGTTGTGCGCCCATCTCACTTAAGAGGCCAGGGGCCAGCGCTGTCCGGAGACACTTCCGGGTCATGTGGCCAGCGTGACGAAGCTGCTCTGGCGAGCCAGCACCAGCGCAGCACACGGAAACGCCGTTTACCTTCCCGCTTTTTTAAAAAGCGGTACCTATTTATCAACTTGCACTTAGGGGTGCTTTCGAACTGCTAGGTGGGCAGGAGCTGGGACTGAAAGACGGGAGCTCACCCCGCCGCGGGGATTCGAACCGCCGACCATGCGATCGGCAAGTCCTAGGCACTGAGGTTTTACCCACAGCGCCACCCGCATCCCAATCGCCACCCGCATCCCAATCGCCACCCGCGTCCCAATCGCCACCTGCGTTATTTATATATGCTTTCTGTGCAATTACTGCACTCAAACTGGTACAATGGAATATTGTATGAGAAATCAAGTTTGTTACAAAAGTGAATACTCAAAACTATCAAATCACGGAACAATCTCAATAATCAAATTCTCAACAATTCATTATACTAAACCCACCATCAACATTACAACGACAGAATTAAATAGTGATTCATTTTATCACCAGTAGTAAACAGCAGCAACAAAATACAGATTAAATTAAAAGGAGCAGAATCTGCAGCAAAATGTTATCGCGCAAGACGCTCCTGTTCAGAGTTCCAGCAAGCCAGTCACACCTTGTTTCAAAGTATTCCATTCCATTTCCACACACCCCTGCAACAAGACAGGCTCAGTCCTCAATAAACTGCCCCCCACCTCCCCTCATCCCTACAATAGTTGTTTGGAACTTCTGCAAAACTCTCCTCCCACAAAGCCTGGGGATACCTCCTCTTTGTGCATGGATGTTTCCATTGTGGCAACACAAAAACTCACACTTGGTGAAATAGTTTGCTATTACCATATTAACTTGAATGTAATGCACACCTTCTTTGGCCAAATTATGTCACAAAAATTAGACTGCACATTAGTTTTGATGATGCATTTACATTCACCAGCAAATATTTTTCGGGTTTCAAGGTTTTGAAAATTGAGGTGCACATTAGGTTCAATGGCGCATGAGATTCACGTAAATACGGTAGTACAGGAACAATTAAGGTATTAGAAACAAATAGCTAAAACTTCAGCTTTATGGAGAATATGTTTCTTTAGAATCAGTGGCACTGTCACAAGAACAAGCATGGTGCCAACATCTTCATGGCTCTCTTAGAACACTACTTTCCCAGCTCCTGTTCCAAAAAAATTTCCCCCATGTACTGGTGACATCTTTATCATCTGGACTCATAGACAGGAGTCACTGATTGCAGGGAGACCGCTGAGTTTACATCAAGAGATGTCAATACTATTACTTTCAGACTAATCTGAGGCAGTGGATTTCCAACGCATTATGTGTGCTAATCGGCAGACCAATGCCATAATGTCTGTGTTATCAACCACTGTTTTGTGAATTGTCACTGTCTATAGTATGCACACACCTGTAACTTATGATAACACTTCATACCTCCAATGTAGTCCACAAAAGCATGTTAAGGTTCCCCGACACTTTGCACCTTTAGCTAAAACCTGAACACCTTCAGTGTAGTCCAAGTGCAAAATTTGCTTTCCCCCTGACATAGGAACACAAGTCATTAACAGGTCCAGAGCCAGTCAATAGTGCGTGGTCTTATAAATGCATTCTCCAATAATTTGATCTGCAAATATCCTCAATGGAACCCCTTACTGCATTTCATTTGGGAGTATACTGAAATCCCCCCCAAAAAATAACACACTAATGAAGAGAACCTTGCAAATCCCAGAAAAGGATGTTCTGACCCTGCCTAGGAGATTCATCCTTAGATGCGCCAGCCAAGCAAAGAAGCACCCTTTTTCAGAAGGGGATTCCTTTGCTCCTCACAACATGTTACCAGGAGCCACTACTGCTACAACCAGAAATCTTCCTGGTATGACGTCATCATTGATGGCTTTTAAAATAACTTTGAAAACATTTTTTATTCCTGGACGCATTTAGCTAATTTGCTGTGGGGGAAGTTAACCGCAGACTTTTAATTCTGTATTTGTAGTTTATATTATTATTGTGTTGTGGTGTTATAAAATGTTCTCTTAAAATTGACTTGCGAGGGGAATGAGCCCTGAGAGGTGTTGGGGTAGGAACACATTACATTTTTTCCCTGGTACTTTTAAAGTTTTTTATCAGAAGTTTTGCTAAGCTGTTAAAAAAAAGTTTGATTTTGGGGCTGTTTTAATCTTGTTGTGGTTTCATCACTTTTTAACTATTATCTTTTATATGTTTTTAGCTTTCTGTATTTTATCTGCGTTAACTTGCGCAAGCCACCTTGAATCCTGGCCTGGGAAAAGGATATAAATGAATGAATGAATGAATACATCTTTGAACCATTTCATTTCACCAACTATTGTTAAGATTAACCACACTTTAGGGTTAATATGTAACACTAAAATGGAACTGGAAGCTTCTGATCTCTCTGTAGCCACGTTCTAAGACAGGGGAGCAGAGTACATAAGCTTGAGACTTGTTGCTGCTCATAGAATCATAGAACTGTAGAGGTGGAAGAGACCCCCAAGGGTCATCTAGTCTGACCCCCTGCACTGCAGGAATCTCAACAAAAGCATCCATGACAGATGGCTATTCAACCTCTACTTAAAAACCTCATCTTCATGGCACTATATGCAAACCAAGACATTCTCTTTTCCCACCATGGTTGTCAATGAGGAACTAAATTATGCTGTATGAACTTGTGACAGAGCAGTGTGATAATACACCTTGCCCACTCCCTCAGTTTTCTTCTATACATTCAGCTGATGAATGCAGGAAAGTGACTGATCTATTTGCACCAGCAAGCCAATAGCAAGTAACACATGCAATCATCTCCTGGTTTGGTTACTTAAACTGGAAAAAACCAAACTAGCGCATTTCATATAATGATGATGATGTTTGGGAGTCTACAGGCAAGATTGTTAAAATGTATATAAAAGGTAAAGGTACCCCTGCCCGTATGGGCCAGTCTTGACAGACTCTAGGGTTGTGCGCCCATCTCACTCAAGAGGCCGGGGGCCAGCGCTGTCCGCAGACACTTCCGGGTCACGTGGCCAGCGTGACGAAGCTGCTCTGGCGAGCCAGAGCCGCACACGGAAACGTCGTTTACCTTCCCGCTAGTAAGCGGTCCCTATTTATCTACTTGCACCCGGGAGTGCTTTCGAACTGCTAGGTTGGCAGGCGCTGGGACCGAACAACGGGAGCGCACCCTGCCGCGGGGATTCGAACCGCCGACCTTTCGATCGGCAAGCCCTAGGCGCTGAGGCTTTTACCCACAGCGCCACCCGCGTCCCTAAAATGTATATGCAGAACTCCTATTTCCAAATCTGCATCAAGAAACTGTTAACGCTCAGAACACAGATTCAGGTTTTGTCCTTCAAGATGTTAATTTTTTATTTGGTCATGCTTTAATAACTGCAATGCATCAGAGCTATGACTCAGAAAAAAACCCACATCATCAAGACAGAGTGTGTGTGTTTTGAGCAAAAGTTTTGCTTTGTCATCCAATACACATTTCCGTTTGGTATTCCCAGCCAACCTACAAGGCTGTCAGACACAATGCCCTCAATTTACTAACTTCACTATTATTTTTAACTCTGCCAAAGCAATTAAGTAAAGCTGCAATCCTATGTCTGCTACTAGAGAGGTTCATTGAGCAAAATAGGACTTGCAGCCTAATGTACATTATTCAGAAGTACAGTGGTACCTCGAGTTACAAACGCCTCAGGTTACAAATTCCTGGAAGAGTTACCTTGAGTTGAGAACTTCACCCCAGGATGAGAACAGAAATCATGTGCTGGCAGCTCAGCGGCAGCAAGAGGCCCCATTAGCGAAAGCACGCCTCTAGTTAAGAATAGTTTCAGGTTAAGAACGGACCTCTGGAACGAATTAAGTTCGTAACTAGAGGTATGTTTTACCAATGAAGACATAAAAAAAAATTGTGACAACTGAGATGAGTCATCCATAACTCAAGACTTATCAGGAGCGCCTAGTTGCCTGGCAACTCTTATTTAAGTCATAACAGTTGCTGAGCAACAAAACTGCATTTGCTTATCCTCGCCTTTACACCTCACCTTCTCCTTGGAGCAGGGACCTGACTTTTTTAGGTAGCTAAAACTGGCTTCCAGCTCCTTCGTTGCAATTCTGTATTTGACTCAAAGGTGCAAAGTAACTGGGATTTGAATGGCAGCACAGCCAAAAATATTTGGCATCCCCAAATGTTAGCTTGGCTTACTAGGTAGCCACTATTTGTGGTTGCCTGCGACAGGTGCAGAGGGAGCTCAGGTGTGAGATTGGGTCTTTGCTCAATTACAATGGAATTTGGAAAAGGTAAGTACCGTATTTTTCGCCCTATAAGATGCACTTTTCCCCCTCCAAAAATGAAGGGGAAATGTGTGTGCGTCTTATGGGGCGAATGCAGGCTCACTGACTTCAGCGATAGCTGAACTCAGAAAGAAGAAGATTATGCTGCCATTCCCCTTGATAGCCAGGGGACATTCACCCTTGCTGGATTTCTGCAGGACTGACCCTGGGCAACCTCAAGATCACAGAATTGTAGAGTTGGGAGGGCCCAACCCGCTGCAATGTAGGAATATGCAGTTGTCCCGTATGGGGAGTGAACCTGCAAACTTGGTGCTATCAGCACCATGCTCTAATCAGCTGAGCTACCCAGGCAGCTATGGCCATGTGTCACTAGCTGACTGCCCCCTACCACATGCCCTAGCGGAGCTACACAAATAATAAATGCAACATATATAATAAAAGTATTACTTGTGATAGAAAAACAGTCCATGTCCTGCCAAACTTCTCAAGTCTCCTCCTACTGTACGGCCAGCTCTGGAGGACTGCAAGTGGCTTCCAGGCTAGCTAAGGGTCCAACCCCCCCCCCTCTCAAAAAGCACCCCTATTCTCACTTCGAACAAAACCCCAAATGAAATCAGACACACAAAGAAGACTGCCCATGACATTTCTCTTTAAAATCAAATCCTAGATTTTGTGCCAACTACACACACATGCACGTTTTCTTCTATGTACGCCATAATACTATCCAAATAACCATGATGATTTTATGCAGCTATCTTGACAATGATACAGCAAATAGCAACCCTTCTCTGACCGCACGGCATTAAACGTTACAAACACAGAATACTCACAAAGGAGAGCAGAAGCCTTAACATTTTGGTTCCTGTCCACATATTCAAAGCACAGTAAACTGTTTATCACTTTAAACTCCAGCAAGAGCATTCAAAGAGATGATTGGCTGTCGCCAAACAAGCCTGTAATTTAATTGTGTTTGCCCTAAATTCCTTCATTAACTATACTCTAAATAAGGAGACGGCTGGCTGAGGGAAAGGGCCTTAGGCTAAGCCAAATGGAAACAAACATGACACAGTCAGAATATATGCATTTTCTTTATCCTATAGATATGCAGAAATGCTTTCCTTGGCTTTTATATCTTTTTTATAAAAGTTATTTTTTAAATTTTTAATTGTATTTTGACAAAGTAATAATCATAAATAAATAAGAATAAAAATGTGCACCCCAGCACTGAGACCATTCCATTGTAACTATCCAACCTCCCAAAATTTCAACACCTCTTGCGGTGGTTTGACCCCTTTCCGTTTTAACAGTACAAATTCTACAAACACCCTCCATATCTCCTCAAATCATTTATATCTAACATACAGAAAAAGACAAGTCACCTCTTCAGGAGTTGCAGTGACCCAGTCACAGAGTACTGGTCACAAAGCGAAGGTTTGTCCTCAGGGTGAGGGACTCAGGTAGGCCTGAACTCCAAATTAAAGACAAGACGACACTTGCAAGGAACCCCAAGAAACCATGGGGATCTGTAAAGGTGCCTAAATGTTCCCCCTCAGAACAGATTTCCCTCAGCACCGCCATAGGAAAACAACTCCCACAGTTATTTAGAAGAAAGTTGCATCAGTTAAAAGCATATGAAATGTTTACCCGAAAAACCCCCGCCTCAGAATGAAGGAGCCTCCCCAAATCTAACACCCGGCTCTGTCAGCACTAACAAAGATGACAGTTCAGTACGAAAACTGTCAGTGAGGTAGCCATATTAGTCTGTGGCAGCAAAGTCCACAATATTTAGGGAAGTTTTTAATGCCTGATGTTTTATTGTATTTTTAATGTTTTGTTGGAAGCCACCCAGAGTGGTTTCCAACAAAACAAGATGGGTGGGGTATAAATTTATTATTATTATTATTATTATTATTATTATTATTCCCAAGCCTCATTTTGACCCAGGCAGATGAAAACGGCAAAGATATACAGGCTCTATAATCCCAAATGCACAATTTAAAATCCTTTGGAGAAAGAAACCCAGCAGCGTCCTCAAGGATTGCTGGAACTGGAAATTAACTTGAGAGAGATGTTACCACTTAGCTGCCCCATAGTGTCTCAACTGCCGTCTACATCCTACTCAAGACATCGCTAAAAGCACCTCAGGAATATTTATTTTGAGGCCACCACATTCACAAGGAGGTGTCATTTGTGTGAAATAGTGTCTCCACTAGAGGGTGAATATGCCTCTGAGGTATTTGCACGACAGATACCACAGAAGGGAACGGGCTCCAGTTTACCTCAGACACTCGCCAACTTGTTTGAGAGAGGGTTAATGGCCATGTTTGCCATTTTTTGCTAGGTCTGATGCAGGGATGCCAGATCTAACATGGTAAGTTACGTAAGACATTTCTATAATAAAGAATGTTAGCCAAACAAGTCTAGGTCAAATATTACAGATAATAAAGCAAAGTTCCTCAAAATGTCAGAAGTGGTCCGGAAACTTTGCTCCAAACACCCTCAACAGGGCTTCAAGATTCCTCCCTATATTCACTGCCCCCAAGATGAATCAAGAGAGTCTTAGGCAAGTCTCAACCTACCCTGCCTCACATGGTTGTTGTATTGTTCCACAACTCTTCCCATATTGGCTGTTTCTCATGGAAACTCAAATGTTAGCACACGATCTGGGACTTTCTTTGGAGCTCAGTTCACTACCCCTTGCAAATGGAGTTTAGCCTAAGGAACTGGATGCAAGTTGCTTTGAGGGTCAAATCAGATATAATAGTGGCAGACACAAGTCTGCTCTGTTATACAGGCTGATTTTTCGAGCAGGTGACAGTCTGTGCCTTCAAGCACTTCCCAGTGTTAGAAACTCAGATATATAAGCTAGGCACCAAATGGTTCATTAAACCAGGGTTGCAGTTGTCAAAGCAGAATGTCCATTTGCCATTGGGGGGCCAGACGGCTCAAAAGTCGTCTTTTTCCACCACCATGTGGTAGACCTACAAAAGGGTAACAAAGTATTGGGAAATAATTCATAATGAATTGAAATGTTTAAAAGTACTTTCCCCCCCCCAAAAAACCAGAGTCCTTTTTGCTGGGGATAATTCAGATGGAAATTTCCAGGTGTCAAAAAAAGACTATTTATGTATGCCACTACGTCTGTGTTTTGTTAGCCTTAAAATGGAATATGTGCAGCTTGTGGACCTAACATATAGAATAAGAGAAAAAGAAGAGCATACATTCAAAGAAGATTGGAAAATGCTTATTGAATATATGAGGGAAATTGTGTACATTTGAAAACATTGGCAGCATTAATAAAATTCAACAGTGTAAACAAGTTGTGAGGGATGTATTAATGGAAAACTGAATGGTTTAGTTTATGTAAAATATGAATGGATTTATGATATGCAAATTGAACCATGGAAAGAGAAGGGAAGTCACAGATAAAATATCACTGATAGAATTCTACAGTATGTGGTGCTAGTGTGTGAAAACAAGCAAGATCCAAGGATCCCCAGGCATGCACCTCCAGATGGTGGAGACCTCAGACAGCCATCCCAGCATGCAAGTATCTTCACTTGGTTGCAAGTGGCTGATAGCCAATGCACCTGGTGAATTTCAAACACTGTTCTCGCCCCTCAATCAATCTCCGATACTGGAAATGGGTATGGCGGGGGGCGGGGAGTCTGAAGTGAGAGAATCCTACACCCCCAATCTGCATCAGACCACTGCCTCTACAGTAGCCCACTAAATAAACTATGCCTTTGTCTGAGACAATCTGCAGATTAGCGTCTTGGCAAAGGTGTCTTGTGGAAGGTTCCTGCATAGAGAAAATGTGGACAACTTTCAAACTCATAATTAAAACCAAACTTCTCTTAGCTCCTCTCACTTCCCAAGCAAGAATAGTCAAAGCAGGAAGGCTCTGTTGCCTTTCTACCCATGGATGAAGTCAAGTCCTGTCGTATTCCACCAGACCACTTCAGTTCAGTCATCCACCAACAGAAATAATTTCAACACTGCAATTGGCCCTGAAGATTTTAGTGGCTCATCCACATTGGATGTAACAGCACTGCTGACGGGGGGTAAAATTTCAGTTTTCCACTTACCAATACATTCACTGCCTTCCAGGCACAATAATGGTTAAAGGCATTAATTAAACAAATATGCAGCTTCTCCAAAAATGTAATATCAGGAAGCAATATCTGCTTCAACATTTGTACTTGCTCAACAAGTAGAGGCACCTTGTTGCAGAAAAGAAGCAAGGCTCGTGAACATAATAGTGAGGAGGAAAAAAGCAGATTAAGAACAACCCCTAAATCAGAGTATAGATAAAACTACCATCAGATTTCAGTCAATCTTCTGCCCGCCATCACTGTAGGGATCCTTTGGATCTGGACACAGAGACATGTGTGGTTTTAGTGGAAGGGGTCCACATATTTTGGCTTTGCTGTTTGCCATCTCCACAAAACCCTTTGGCCAAGTTCTGTGGCTGGTGCAAAGCACTCAGGGAAGGGAACAAAATTTGCCCCTGTGCTGAGTTTCTGTGGAAGGCAGAAGAAGTGCCTTGTTGCTGCTGGCATCTTCTGCAAAGCCCAATAGATGAGAGACCAGTAGCCTTTCCTCCCCTCAAGCTCCCTATTTATTTTTTTCCTGCCTCAACACTGCACTGGGCTTCTTCAGGAAGCACTAGCAGCACCTAACTGTTATAAATCTATTGGCCTACATGGTCATCAATATATATTTAAAAACTTGATACAATCATATTGAAAACTGCATGCCTACGTTTCACACACGCACACCAAATAGCAGTAGAGTCAAAAACCATTTAGGCGACATGTGTCTACCCCTCCTAGCCTTCTCCAGCCTTGTGCTCTCTAGATGTTTTGAACCACAACTCTCATCAGTCACATCCAACAGTGCTAATATGTGACATCCTTTTCCACTGCACAGAAGTTTGACGCCCTCTATTAATAACAACAACAGATTTTAAACGGAGCTTTTTGCATCTGTTGTGTTTTCCTCTATTGCTCTTGGGTGCATTTTTCTCCTCTGGTTTGCATTATTTGCAATTGGCGCTATTGCTTTAACTTCGTATGTGTAACACTGCCTGGAGAGGGGCAATCTGCCAGTAATGCTACTTACTTCTACTGCCGCCACCAATACTTTACAGCCTGAAATGTGCTACCATGCATTTCCTCCTGGCTCCCTGAATCAATGCAAGCAGGCAAAGCACTCCCTTGGTCCCTGTATCCCAGGCTTCCACCACCACCACCACCACCATGCTGCCCCCCACGAGTGATGCAAAGCCCCACTCACCAGCTGCCTCGCCAGGCTGCGCGCCCGCCACGCCGTTATTCAGGTACAGGATGGAAAGCAGGTGAGGCTGCGTCTTCTCCAAGGCCACGCGCAGGTCCTGGAAGTGATCGCGGTCCTTGGCCAGGAGCAGCTTGATGAGCACGTCGGCCTTGCAGGCGCTGGCCGAGGTTCCCTCTTTGCCTCCATCATCGCTTCCTCCTCCCGTTACCATCCCGGCTTCCTGCAGCTCTCGCAAGTCGATGGGGCTCAAGGTCCCCGCTGCATCCAGCAGCTCGATCACCTTGTCCACCTCCGTCATGGCCTGGGCCAGACTCTGGTGACACTGGGCCAGCAGCTCCTTGTGCTTCGGCTCCATGGCAGCCGGGAGGCAGGCGCTGCAGCCCCGCCGAAAGTAACTCGCCAAACTCCTCGCCTCCCGGGAGGAAGAGCCGCGCGCCCGGTGCGCGCCGGAGGCACAGTGGCAAAGAGAAGATGCTTGGCTATGGTGCGTTGCGCCTTTGCCTTTCCTTTCCCTGTCTTCCTTCCTTCCTTCCTCCCTCCCCGCACAACAGGCCCCGCCCACCCCCTGCAATCAAAGGGAGCTGGACAACTTTTCTATTTCTTCCCCTGCTCTCCTCCCTCCCTCCAGACAAAGATCCAACGACCCCTCTTCCTTTTCCCACCGCAAAAGCAAGCGCAAAAGAGCGGCTACATTCCGCCTCCAACCCCCCTTCAAAGTCGCCACTCCTGGGGAGAAGATTTCCAGAGAAAAGGGGGAAAAGAGTGAGGGGGGAAAAAGACTTATTTTTGCACACACTCAGGGCAAAGTTATAGAGAAGGGAAAACAACTGTTGCTCTTTCGCTGCCTCCTCGATCAAGCCCACCCACCCCTCGCTTCCCTCTGAATCCCCAAACTCCAAATCAAACAGGTAGCTCTTAAAAATTACCTTTCCTGAACCGGGTCATCACGCGCTGAAGACGGCGGAGGCTGGCGTGGTTCCTGCGTTCCCTAACAGTTCGGCACCTCCTGCCACCCACCAACTCCCCCCTACGAGAGAAAAGGGGGGGGCCCTCTCCTTTTATTTCCCCTCCCCCTCTTCTGTTGTCTTCCCTGCCAAAGCTTGGAGAGTTCAGCTGCAAGCTCCGAATTGGCTCCGCTTTGGGCAAAGGGCTCCCCGCTTCATCTCGGCCCTAAAAAAAATGAAAGCTCGAACCAACTTCTCTCCCACCCAGAGTTGTTGGGGTGTTTTCTTGCAGGGCAGAGGCCCCGTTTATACAAAAGAGGAGGGGGGTGGCGGTGGAAAAGCGAGGGGGGGGCGAGGCTTCAATTCCTCCCAGGGCCTCCGCTCAGGAGCCCCGGCAGCCGCACGCAGCCATATTTGCTGCACCGGGCTTCTGCCGCTCCTGCAGTTTTTCCTGGGTGCAGGAAATGCATTTCCCTGCGTTGCCTGCGGCCGCCTTCCTCTCGGCTCCGGGAGAGAAGAAAGCGGGCGCCCGCCCCGCCCCCAGCAATGGAGAAGCGGGGGGAAAGGAAGGAAGGGAGAAAAAGTGAGGAGGGAAAAGGGGTGCAAAAGCGGGAGGCAACAAGCACCTAGCAGGAGGAGGAAGAGGAGGAGGAAGGGATGAGGGCGATGGCCACTCGTGTTGCCGCTGCCGTTGTTTGCTCCATGCTTTGGATCCTTTCTGTTGCTGCTGCTGCGCCTTTGCTCGGCTAAGTTTCGCCTTCCCTGCTCCCCGCCGCAGCTTCCTCCGCCATAGCTCGCCCTGGCCGTCAATCAAAAGAGCCTTTGCTTTGGCAAATGTGTAAGGCGAGGCAAACGGGAGGAGGAGCTCCCTCTTTCTCCAAGCCGCTCCCTGGCTCTGTTCAAGAGTTGCAAGGGAAAGGGCGGGGGTGGGGTGGTAGAAGCCCTTCCCACTCTTAATTACCGTCCTCCAACTGCACCTTTTAAATAGGTACAGGCAGAGCTGCCAAGAAAGAAAGAAAAAAGCTCTTGGGATGGAAGTTATCATTTAACAAAGGCTGCTTTGGTGCTCCTTTGCTGTCTCCCCATGGGGACAGTCTTGCACCCAACACCCTTTCTCAACTTACCCATATCAACTACCTTGTAGCGCAGCTTTGTTCTTTGTGCTTCACCTGTCAGCAGCCAAGCAAGCTGCAACATGATGACACACTTGCATGTTTATTCTATAGTAAGATAGCAGGCATCACCTTTTTTCAGCTCTGGCTGGTTTGCCAGCTTCAGCTCCTTTGGGAATAGATGGAGATGACTTTGCCACTGTACACCATGCTTCGGTAACTTCCAGGCTGGGTTATTGCAATGCACTCTACTTGCACCCTTGAAGAGGACTCTTAAGCTTCAATTGGACCAACATGCAGAAGCCAGGTTTCTGGTTGAGGTTCCATTTAGATCTGTTTTAAAACAGCTGCACTGGTTGCCATTTTATTTCAGGGCCCAATTCAAGGTGCTCATGCTAGTATTTAAAGCTGTAAATGACTTAGACCCCAAATATCTGAAAAACTGCTTCCTTCCCTATGGACCCTCTCAGGTGCTAAGATTGATAGAAGCATCCTCTTGTTGGTTCTTCTGTCCTCAGAGGCTCAGGGGATGGGTTTGGTCCAGGAAAGCACAATCTCTGTGGCATTCCTAAATTGTGGAACTCCTTTCCTTCTGAGTTGGTACCTTCATAATATATCTTCTGGCAAATGCTGAAGATGCCCCTTTTTAGCCTGGCTTTTGACACTTGAGCTATATATTTTTAGGACTCACCTTATTTTTGTGATTGTAAATTGCTTTAAAGTGTTTTTAATAGTGTTCTAATGTTGTGACCTGTCCTGGGACCTTAGAGTGAAGGGTGGGCTAATATTCTTCATCATCATCATCATCATCATCTGCTCAATTTGGAGTCAAACCAGGCCTTTATCCACATTTGCCCTTCAGCCTATCATCTGTGCCCCCTCCTGTTAAAATTAAGTGGGTTTCAGGTGTACAACACCTGTATGGAGACTGAGATGGAAGGATGGAAATGGATAGGAAAAACTAGCATTTCTGATTCAAGAGATTTAAAAAGCAAGGGGAGAGTCTCTGGGTTGCAAACTTTCCCATGAACTGCTCCTAGAGGGCGGGGTATAAATAAATTATTATTATTATTATCATCACTTCTGTGTCACTGTGGGAAGCCCAGGGCAACCAGGGTAGATACCTTATAAAGGTAAAGGGACCCCTGACCATTAGGTCCAGTCGTGGCCGACTCTTGGGTTGTGGCGTTCATCTCACTTTACTGGCCAAGGGAGCCGGCGTACAGCTTCCGGGTCATGTGGCCAGCATGACTAATCCTCTTCTGGCGAACCAGAGCAGCGCACGGAAAGGCTGTTTACCTTCCCGCTGGAGCGGTACCTATTTCTCTACTTGCACTTTGACGTGCTTTCGAACTGCTAGGTTGACAGGAGAAGGGACCGAGCACCGGGAGCTCACCCCGTCACGGGTATTCGAACCGCCAACCTTCTAATCAGCAAGTCCCAGGCTCTGTGGTTTAACTCACAGCGCCAACCGCATCCCTACCACAGGGCTCTAAATCTCTTCGTTCCAGGCATGGAAAGGCTGAGCATGGGACCAGAGGTCTCAAGTAGTCATACACATGCCTGACCACCGAATTACATCTGCATTCCCACAAGTGACATTTGAATGACTTCTTCTGCCACATATTACACAGTCTCATCCTGTTCCAACTTGCATGAGCTGACAGATTGACTGAAGTATGACTGGAAGCAGTTCCCTTTTTAAGCTCATCTTGTGGAAAATAACTTTGTCGAAATGAAGGAGTCTCAAGTTTGTGCTTTTAAAAATCACAACAGATGCACAGATAGCAGCAGAGAATGACTCTGTATGGTACATGTGCACACCAAACTCCCTCAAGTCACTCTGCCCACAGTATTTCCTGTCCCCTCTTTGTTCTTCTCATCACCTACACTGGGGTGGACAGAAGGTAGACCAGGATTTATTGGTAGATTTCTAGGCGATTTGCCGTAGATTGGCAAGCGTTTCTGATTCTAACTGCTTAACAATTGCAATCGAAAAACCACTGTTCACACCTAAGTCCCCATCTGCCCTATGTATTTAAAGCAATATCATACCACTTTAAATAGGCATGGCTCCTCCCAAAGAATCATGGGAACTGTAGTTTGTTAAGAGTGGAATAAGGGTCACCTAACAACTCTCAACACTCTTAACAGCTAGTTCTCAGGATTCTTTGGAGGGAAGCGCTATTTATAGTGATATGGTACTGCTTTAAATTCATAGTGCAGATGGGGCCTAAATTAGGCTGGTGAAATGAAGAAAGCTAATTGGGAGTAGACTTTTGCATGGAAAGGACTCTGAGCTCAGTTAAGATCTGGTACTGACAACATGTTCCTGGACTCCGTATGTGCTCAGAGATAGCCTGTTCTTTCATTGTAGTTGCCTTGGTCTGGATGGTAGATCCTAAGCAGGGATAGTCAACATAGTGCCATCCAAATATTGTTGACTACAACTCCCATCATCCATGACAATTGGTCTTGCTAGTTGTGACTGATGGCAGCTCTAGTCCAAACCTTCAGGCATTGCAGGGGATTGGACGAGATGATCATCAGGGCCCCTTCCAACTCTACAGTTCTATGACAACATGTTGGCTATCCCTGATCTTGGATCCAGTTTTGGTTTTTGCAAAAACTCCAAGAAGCCAGAGACCTGCCAACCTCCGCCTTAGATCGCCTGCCAGCTTCTGTCCCACTTCCCATTTTCCACTCCAATCTAATAGCTGTTCTAACCAGGAGGAGGCTGCAAAAAACTGTATCGCCGTGATGGGTTTTCCAGCCTTCATCTGTAACATTGAGAATATAGGACATTATAGGCAATTGGCAGCTCAAGCTGGTCCCCCAGCAGTGTCCCAAGGACCTCTCCTATTATTTGTGATGTGCTGATGAACAAACATAAAAAGAAATCTGGTCTCACTGCAACTTTCCTGCCCAAGTTGTTTCTTTAGAAGAGAACCCTTTGAATTTTGCTTTAAGTGATGTTTTGGTGGCAACTTGTAGAAATACATTTATATAGCACACAAAGCATTATCATCACAATTGTCTTGTAACACAGTAACCATTGGAAATAAGCCAGTATTATTATCCCCACATTTTGGATGGGCAGCTGAGACAGAATATATACAGTATATGCCTTCCTTAAGACCACCTAATAAGTTTATGGCTGTAAGATTTCAACCATTGACCTGGACCACAGATTATTCTCTTAGCTACAATGCTACACCAGCACTTGTTCTTTTTTTACTGTTTGCAAAGGACTGCAGAGATGCTAGAGGTACTACAGTCATACCTCGGGTTAAGTACTTAATTCGTTCTGGAGGTCCGTACTTAACCTGAAACTGTTCTTAACCTGAAGCACCACTTTAGCTAATGGGGCCTCCTGCTGCTGCTGTGCCAGAAAACATAGATTTCTGTTCTCATCTATTTCTGGGTTAGCGGAGTCTGTAACCTGAAGCGTATGTAACCCGAGGTACCACTGTAAATGGAGAGCAGTTGGGATTAATACAATTTTTTAAAACCCTAAGTATGTGGTAGGTGATCACTTAGCATACCTGAATCGTTGCCATTTTGCATTCCCATAGAGAAGTTGGATAAACGATTTTTAAAGGTGGAATCTCTTCTTCTCACCCACTTTTTCATTTCAATATATGTTTACCAATTGGGTAATCATTGCAATTGCAGAGTGGGATGGTAGTTATTACTGGTTTAGGACTTGGGGGACATTATTGTTTTGTTTTGTTTTTCTTCTTGTTTTCATTCTGTATTTTGTGTTTGTTTTTAGCTTGTATTTTTATGCTGTGAACCATCCTGAGATTTTCGGATGAAGGGTGGTATACAATTTTTAAAGAGACAGACAGACAGATTTATGATGATTTACAGAACGAGATGGTGGAGATGAGAAAGCTTTTTGGGTGTTCATGTCAAATCATTCCAGAGTTGTTTTTGTTTTGTTTTGTTTTTAAAAGTTTTACTTGAACACTCAAAAAGCCCAATTAATTTTTGGGTGAACCAGATCGCGTCCACCCATCCCCTGATGTCAGGGAGGACACTAGGCTACAACTTGACGCCTAGCTTTGCATGTGGAAGAAATATTTTTGTACAAGTAGTAAGTATTCAATCCTGTGACACCCCTCCTCCATGGTCTGAAGTGGTACAGTCCAACCCTATACATAGGCTTGCCCCCTCAGTAAGAAAGGGGCCATGGCATGAGATTTAGAACACATTTACAGTTGCCATGGAAATATAGCCTGGTGGCCAAGTTCTCCATCCCTCACCTGCTATGAAGTATTGTGCAGAACCAGTCACCGTCCCATGGTGGGTCACCAATGGTCACCAAGAATATGGACCTTCTTTTTCGGCGATCACTCATAGCCGAGTAAGATTGTCTTCCATAAACACGGTTTTAACAGTGAGTCCGTAAGTGACTGTGGAGGCCAATTCTGGATCCACACGTCCTTCCACAGTGGGGACATTGGTTTCCGGGCAGGAGTTGACCACGGTGTGGTTTTGCCAAGTGTGCCTTCCTCTTAGCATGTTTCTCCTTTACATCTTGAGTTCAAGTGTCTTCAAAGCCCATGACACCTTTGGTAAAGGCTGTTCTCCAACTGGAGCACTCACAGGCCAGTTTTTTCCCAGTTGTCAGTGTTTATATTACATTTTTTTAGATTTGCCTTGAGACAGTCTTTAAACCTCTTTTGTTAACCACCAGCATTATGCTTTCCATTTTTAAGTTCGGGATAGAGTAGTTGCTTTGGAAGACGATCATCAGGCATCCATACATGAGCAGTCCAACAAAGTTGATGTTGAAGAATCATTGCTTCAACACTGGTGATCTTTGCTTTTTCCAGTACACTGGTATTAGTTCGCCTGTCTTCCCAAGTGATGTGTAAAAATTCAGTACACAGAGTGGTTGTGGTGGGGCACTGTTGACAACTACTTTTTAATAGTGACCAGAGAGATCCCATTTCAAGGAAATACTTCATCAAGGGAAAAAGTCAGGAGATGTTTCCTGTTGCTTTCAAGCCATTGTCAAGGAAATAACTCCTCATCACACACCCCCCATCCCGACAAGAGAAAGTGAAACACATTGGACACACTGAGCATTTATGAATAAATTACATAAGCTAAAGCAATAAGTGGAATTCCTTTCTAAAATATTATGTATATATATGTTGAAGTAACATTTTTACTTAAAAACCCCACTCCCCCATATCATTGCTGTTCTCATCCGTCTCGGGAGACAATGGAAGAGTGTGCCTTCAGGGGTAAAGTTGGATAGTTACAGTGCTTCTATTTTTTAATGTGTTATATATTTTTTATATTTTATTTATGATTTTCAGTTTTATACATTTCAATAAATTTAAAATCATTTTAACATTTTGAAACTTGACTTCCTCCCCCCCCCTTCTGCAGTTCCTTAATTTTTAATATTTTCTGCATATCCAAATTAACTTAATTTGCTCGTTTATTCATCTACTTTAAATATATACTCTTATAAAGCTGCAGGTTATTACAATAATCCTGCCAATGTTCTTATCTGTTTACAGTTTGTAAATATTCAGTAAACCGTTTCCATTCTTTTATAAAAAGTTTGTTATATTGATTTCTTATTTCGCCATTTCTGCATATTCCATTAAGTTTTTGTATCCATTCTTCCTTTGCTGGGACTTCTTCTTCTTTCCATTTTTGGGCAAGTAACATTCTTGGGCAAGTAACATACATGAATAAATTTCTATAGTTTGGGTAGTTCTGTCCCTATAATTCCCAAAAGGCTCTTCACTGTATATGTTTGCCTCCAATCCATGAGGGGGAATTGATATCTTCAGAGAACTGTCCTTTTCTGCATCTATTGCTCTATAAAGACATTTTCTTAATTGCTATGCAAAATAAACAAGCACATATTCCACAAATTCAGGGCAACTGATATGCAAAGAGGTTTGGGGTTTGGGTGCGATGCATCTTTCCTCCAAAGGCATTCATATCAGGAAACCCAGCATGATTAAATATGATAATCATCTATAAAGGCGAGAAAATAATTCAAAAATGTGCATCCATAAGATTACAAGAACTTTTGGCAGGCAACACACGCAATGCCTTTGGGTCCATATATTAATTTGAAGCAAGGCCCAGTCTTTAAACATCATCCTAATGCATTCATGATTATCTACAAGCAGTTGTGCCTGAAGTATAAATTATCGCTGCTCATTCAAAAGGAACACCTCTCTAAAGTTCTTTTTAAAACCTATCAATATGGCGCTTATTTATTACGCTGGCCTGTCCCAAAGGCTTGGAGCCAGTTCTACCATGTTCAAAACCACATTATATAAAGCAAAATATAACAAGCAAGAAACAAGACACCTGCAACATTTAGCCGAACAACCCTCCAATACAGTATCAGCTAAATGTGGTTGCTAAGCAGCCACTACTCTATTGCCCAAACAGTAGAGTCGCGCTCTGGCAATAAACCTCAGCGCTGGGATGGCAAATATTTATTTCTATTGACCCCCATCCCTCACCTGATACATACCCACGACCTCATCTGGGCCTTGCCCCCAACATCCAGGCCATGAATGACACAACATACCGTATTTTTCGCTCCATAGGGCGCACCTGACCATAGGGCGCACCTAGTTTTCAGAGGAGGAAATCAAGGGGAAAAAATATGATTCCCCGCCCCCCAGCTCTGGGAGCAGGCAGCCTGTGCGCTTCTGCCAGACCTTCTCCCTGCTTTTGCGGGAGGTGGGGGAATTCCCTCACCTCTCGCAAAAGCCCGCAGAAGCCGTGCGCTCTTTAAAGGGTGCGTGGCTCCTGTGGGCTTTTCTACGAGGTGGGAGAAGGGACTGATGCAGCCAGTCAGTCCCTTCTCCCTCCTGGGGAAAAGCCCGCAAGAGCGCACAGAGCTTGTGTGTGGCTCTTGGGGGCTTCCCCCCCGCCTCCCCCCCTGCATTCGCTCCATAGGACACACACACATTTTCCCTTGCTTTTTAGGAGGGAAAAAGTGTGTCCTATAGAGCGAAAAATACGGTACCTACCCATCTTTTCATAGGGTTGTAGTGTGGCCGTATTTCTCACTTTACAGACAAAAGTCCTCTCCCTGAAAGGCTGTTCAACGAAACATAAACAGGAGTTGCCCCTCAAGTTAGTATCTGGACAGCAGACATGCATAATACCTGTCTCTATCTAAATTACAATCATTCTGAGTTTGCATGCAATTAGATATATAAAGGTAAAGGGACCCCTGACCATTAGGTCCAGTCGCGAACAACTCGGGTTGCGGTGCTCATCTTGCTTTACTGGCCAAGGGAGCCTGCGTAGAGTTTCCGGGTCATGTGGCAAGCATGACTAAGCCACTTCTGGCCAAACCAGAGCAGTGCACGGAAATGCCATTTACCTTCCTGCCGGAGCGGTACCTATTTATCTACTTGCACTTTGACGTGCTGTCAAACTGCTAGGTTGGCAGGAGCAGGGACCGAACAATGGGAGCTCACCCCGCGTGGGGATTCGAACCGCCAACCTTCTGATTGGCAAGCCCTAGGCTCTCTGGTTTAGACCACAGTGCCACCCACGTCCCCTAAGAGATGGAGATACAGGACGATGAAGACAAGAACGAGCCGTCTTAAGAACAGCTTCTTCTCCAGAGCGATCTCGGCCCTGAATGGGAAGCCCGGACTTTGAAAGTCATCTAATCTCCCTTGCTGTATTTTACTATATTGTTTAACTAGTGTTTTTATGGAGCAGTCAAGTAATTTCGTTGCCCCCGAAGGGGGCAATGACAATAAAGATATTATTATTATTATTATTAATTGGATATATAAGCATATGAAATTTGACATTTTTACTTTGTCCCCCTTTTGGTGACAAAGTCCATCTTTTTTTTGCTGATGCATAAACAGCCACCCTATAGTGCTGTCAACATAGCATCCTGGATACTATGATAAGCATGGGGCGAACGTAGCAACACGCTATTGAGGCAAACGTGCGGGTCTCTTTCTATCTCGTCACCCCGAGTGTAAGCGAGTGTAAGCTCGCTTCCCAGCACAGTCGGTCGTTTACAGCCGGAAATCACTCAAGTCAATAGTCATAGCTGTGATGGCAATCAAATTCCAGCTTGCAATACACAAAAGGACTCCCGCCCTCCTTTAGTGGCGAAATTGCCCCGGAGGGAAAGAGTTCAGCATGAACCTGCATGGCTGAATTAAAGTCAGCCAGTGGCACAATGTGGTTAATGTAGCTCCGCTCTGGGGAAGTGTTGTCTCTACCAGTGACATCCAATGTGAGGCCAGAGGGCAGAAAAGTTCTCTGTAAAGAATAAGGATGGGGAGGGGAGGACACTAAATATAACAGGAAACTGTAGGGTATGAGATGGGAATGCAAAGATTTAGATAGAAGTATCGTGTCAAGGCTAGATTATACAAGCAGCAGCATGGGAGGGAAGACCAGAAAAGATCACTAGAGAATGATACTGTGGACCCAAAGATTTTTGCCCCAGTGTTTCCAGAAAATGAGGGAATGTGGTTGTAGACATTGCTGCCATAGGGCTTACACACACCAGAAATACCTTATTTAAGCCCAACAGACCAGTTAGTGAAGACGGCATATTTGCAAAGCCTCTGTGCGTTTACAAAGACAAAGCAGCAAAATCGTTTTGCTGAATTACAGAACGCAGAGTTAAATTGGTGTTTGATTATAAGAGGAAATGTGTAGAAACCACTCCACCCCCCCAAAGGAGTTTGTCAGAGCTTTGGGTTTTCAAGAAATTAACATCCCTTTTGACCAACTTCTATAATCTGTTTTGTGTTTGACTTGCTTTTGTTTTTATTTTTTTAAGAGTTTGCAGAAAACTTATTAACTTTACTTGAAGTTTCATTTGTGTTGTCATTTCTCAAGGGCCCAGTTCCCAAAACAAATCCCCTGTGCAGGAAGGATCTTCTGAAGACTGCATATGCTCTGTGTGCGTGACAGCAGCTTAAAATCTGGACCTATCAAAATTGATGTTCTCCACTCTTCCACCCCTTGTTTTAGCAGGTGGAGGGGTCTGGCTTGACAATCTCTTTTTAAACCCCAAACCAGCTGACAGCATTCCAACCTAATGGAAATGTAGAGACAAGCTAGATGACGGTTCATTTCCAATCAACGTATTAAGTTTACTGACAATAATTACTGGCACATTCTATTATGAATTGGGAGCCATCATCTCTACAAACAATGATCATTCTCTGCACTATATTGTGTGTGCACGCACAAGCAGAGTATGGTCAGCTGATGCATGCAGGGCCGGAAGAAAAGATCCTTTGATTGGCTCATACATGATAGAAGCACATCACATGATGAACGACACAAAATTGTGGGGAACCGCTTGTGAGAAACATTGTAAATAAGGCAAATGGAGGTTTCCGCTGGGGGTGTCGCATCTGTGTCAGTTACTGAGACAAGGAAGTCATCACTTAAAGTCGCCACAATCATATAACGTTCATGTGTGGATCAGCCCTAAAGGTAAAGGTACCCCTGCCCGTACGGGCCAGTCTTGACAGACTCTAGGGTTGTGCGCCCATCTCACTCAAGAGGCCAGGGGCCAGCGCTGTCCGGAGACACTTCCGGGTCACGTGGCCAGCGTGACATCGCTGCTCTGGCGAGCCAGAGCCACACACGGAAATCAGCCCTTATTTTCCGCACACGGAAATCAGCACACGGATCAGCCCTTAGATTACTGGAAAGGATTCATCTTTCTGCATGATCTAACGGGTTACATAAATGCAACAAAATGGTCTCAGGGTATCCTAGGTATGCATGAATGTTCAAATAGTTATGCTTTATTAAGAATATTTACAGCAGTTTTAGGTAGAGAATTCCATCAGTAAATGACCCTGAATGCACACCTTGAAAAATCATTTTTATTCACATCTACAGTACGGTATAAGAAAGCAAAATTTTCCCATGCTACATGAAACTGTTCACATTTTGGAAGGGAACTTCCTTTTGGAAGCTTCTGGATTCTGAGGACCAACTTGTCTTGTATAACATTATCCACAAAACTGGGGATAGTGATCTGACATTCAGACCCGCTACTGGCTCAAAGAAGAATTTGCAAACTGCCATACAAAGCACAAACTGCAATCACACAGTGGTCTTTGTTGCCCCATAGCCTCCCAAATACAGAGTAGCTTGTAGTGAATTGGGGGGGGGGGTCATCTCGTTAGTACTCCAGCTTCATACCTTTTAGTCCATGGTGCTATTAACAGCTCAGCACAGCTTTTATATGAGTTGTTACACTCCATTCCCTCTAGTGGTAGGAGAGATTTGGTAGTTCACGTTTAGATCTGGATCATCTTTTGGACTGGCTTCTACTCTAGTCTGGCTTTATCTGGAAGGCTCTGAAGTACTGTCTCCATCATAGTCTTCACCTTCAAAAAGGCATCCAGAAAATAAGCAAATGAGTGGTCATGAATGCTATTCTGGCTGCATTACCAATTTTGTTTATTTTATTATCACTATTTTTTCATATTATCTTTCTTTGTATTCAGAATTTGTTTCTTTATGCCTAGCAAAAAAAGAATCATGCAATTTGCTGTACATTATCAACCAGAAGATGACCTTAATTCCTATGTTGGGGGTGATACTAACAAGCACATGCAAATATAATTGCGAATCAGTTAAACATTTGCTCTGATAAACAATGTACGGTAGTTTAGGACCAACGTGAAACGCATGAATCAATATGAACTGAAAAGGGATAATTTAAACAATAAGGGCGGGGAGAGGGGCATTGCCTTCATTTCCTCATCTAGTTTTCCCCATCATGTTACTTGCTACAAAAGTATTGAAGGGTTCCAAGTCCCTTCATTTACTTAAAAACTTTACTCACAAACTCTTCAACATTCAGCAATATAAAAAGTGTCAGATATTACAAAAGTGAGTTTTGCAGCTTTCTTACCTACAGAATATAATTGCTCTGGGGAGTAAACCCAAGAAATGTCTACTAGAATGAAAGGGGGGGGGGGTGTCCATCAGCCCCCACTTGCACAATTCCCAGTCATTCCCATTAGCTCATCATTAACATGACACTACTGTGTATTAATTAGGCTGGAGAAATAGTCAGTGTATCAGTGCCTGAACTTTAGCAGGTAAGATCATTCTCTGAATCTCCTAATAAATAAAATCAGTGTTGGCCATGATCCCAATGCTAACCCCCAATAGCTCCTCCCCATTCAATTCACTACCATTCAGAGCCAATTTTGATTCCCACCCCTCTGTCTTCCTCTCTGTTTCTGTAGTTACTCTGTGGTGGAATCTACATGGAATAGAGTTTTGTGAAATGGCCCCAAAATATAAATAATTTCTCGGGCCCCTTCCCCCCCCCTTTTCTAAGAAGTTGCCACACAAAGTGTACTTGGGAAGCAAACTTTAACAGAAAAGGATATGCACTACATATGACAGCAAACACAACCTATTTGACATCAGTCCAACTGGAAATTACTTTGGACACTCTGACAGATGTTTATCACAGCTGGTAGAGGCAGCAGAAATCTTTCCTATTACTATAGCTAATGCTTCTGACAGAAATCCAGGCAAAAACGTTAAGCGTCTTCCCTTTCATAGGGATTTGGTGTCCCACAATCCACGTTACAGGTTTTTGATGTAGCAGGGGAAATTATTGCTTTTAAAAACCCAACGCCGTCAGCTGAAGTTCACTGCGGATTAAGTACACAAAAGATAAACGCCTGCAGCAGTGGTGGATCAGTTGCGCACATCATGATCTCTCACTTATCCAGCCTCCAAACCCTACTTAGAGAGGCATGCAGCTCCAGTTTAAAATATGCCATCTGCTTGCTGTTTGGTGCTCTCCAGCTGCTACGTAGTAAGGGAAATATGGAAATCGGGGTTGTCGAAAATTAAAGGCCTTCTTGGGGGGTCTGCTTCCTTGTCAGCTTTATGCAGCAGCTTGAAAAGTCCAGTTCCAATGTTCATTGGGATACCCATAATGATGCACTCAGAAACGCCTAGAGAAGATCAAGAAAAAATGATTAAAGCCTCATATTTCCCATGCAATGTGCACCATGGACTTAAAGAAGCAGAGGTTGTTTAAGAGGTTAGCTGCAGTAATATTACATATTACAATCGTGAAGACTGATCTAAAGCAATTATTACCTGCAAACCAACTTCACTACGTCAAGGCCATGGTGAAAAATGGAGTAGGAAGAGAGATCATTCCCTATACTATGGGGCAACAGCAAAAAAGGCCATGCTCCACTTCCCCCATTTTCAGCCAGGATACATTTAGAGAGCTGTGCTTAGTGGCAAGATTCATCACCCAAGACACTTACCACACACTGAATCCTTCTGCCCAAAATATGCAGCGTCGAAGAGGTGATCTGCTGTCTTCTCAAACGAAGCAAGCATCAATACACTCTCCTTCATTTTTGCCAGGCCAAACCGAGTAATCCCTAGAACCTCACCCTAGTCCGAGAAAAGGAAGACAGTGGAACCTCATCAGCTAATTCATGCTCAACAAAGGCTTTGACTCTATATGGTGGATGAAGTTGCATTTCTTGTCCTGGGCAAGTGTACACTGATAGCTATTTGGATGCATAATAATTTGTCCAGCACAGTTGTTAATAAAGGAGATTTGGAACAACTGTCTTGCCCGCCTCCTCTCAAATACAACATATACATATATAACATATTTTTTACATATACAACAGCCCAAGACCTGCTATGCTTAGTTTCTTATTGTTCTATTATATTAGGCCACTGATTCTTGAGTGCCAACTTCCAATTCTCAGGCTGGTGGCCAATCAGGTGCGGGGAAGTGTCAATGTCTCTTGCAATTGCTGGCAGCAGAGGCTGATCTCTCCCAGTCAACAAAGCAAGTGGAAAGAGAGTATGGCAGAGCAGCAGCTGACAGACCAGCTTGCTCACTCTGCTCACTCTTGTGGCGATGGGCAGAGAGGAAGGAAACTGGGTACACCAGTGGGGGGAGGAAGCAGAATATGTGTGGACATTCCTGGAAGGGCTCATCCTAATGATTCACATATTCCTGATTACTTGGACCAAAGGAAAAACAGCCACCCTAACCCTTAATTTGGGATTAAGAAGATATACTGCATGACAGTACAGTAAACGGATGCCCATCATGAGGGTCTTTGCTAGGCAGGTGCCTAGGAAGGGAGTAAACCATGTGGATATCGCAGCAAGCAACACTCATATAGGTGTTTCCCAGGTATTTTCTTCATTTACATTTATTTGAGGGAAGGGGGGCCAAGTGCATTGGTGGCAAAACAACGAAAAGGGATAAAACAAACCTTGTATGTCATCAGGTCAGACAGCAGCATCACATGCCTCCGGTCAATGCTCATACCATGGTTTACCATAGTGTACTGAATCTCATTGATGATGGTGGTCCGGGCAGCCTCAATGCCCAAGGTTTTCTCGACCTAGTGGATTCAATTATGTGGTTTAGGGAAGTGGCAAACATTGATTCTGCTGGCACATAAGCACTGTGATTTTCCAAAGCAACTCCTTCCCCCAAACTACAATCATTCCCATATATTTTGGCTTTAAAACTGCCCTGGCTTGCACCTGCCTCCTTACAGGCAGTAGCTTCCAGTGGTAGCATTTTTCTTCATTATCACACTTAGGATGCCTATAGAATGCTGGTTAAATGGCTCAGGACCGCAATACCTCAAGGACTGCCTCTTTCCATATGAACCTACCTGAACCATGAGATATCTTCCGAGGCCCTTCTTCACGCACCTCCTCCTTGAGAGGTCTGGAGGGTGGCAACACGAGAACGGGCCTTCTCTGCAGTGGCTCCCTGTCTGTGGGATGCTCTTCCCAGGGACGTTCGTCTGGCGCCTTCATTATAGTGCCAGGCAAAAATGTTCCTTTTTAACCAGGCCTTTGGTTGATCTGATTGACAGCCTATGCCCTTTTAGAATGTGGGGTTTTTTGGGGGGGGAGCTATTGGGCTGTTGCTTTTATTTTTATCATGTATTTTGTGGTTTTATATCTGTGAACCACCCTGGGACCCCTGGGTATAGGGCAGTATATAAATTCAATAAATAATAATAATAACGCTTTCTGAGTGTTCAGAGTGTTTCACTATATTACCTTGCTGCAATCTGTATTAACCCCATATTGTAGATTGCGGGGGGGGGGGGGGATAAGTTAGTCTTGAGAGAACATGGTCTGCCTTAGACCACCTAGTACAGGGGTCAGCAAACTTTTTCAGCAGGGGGCTAGTCCACTGACCCTCAGACCTTGTGGGGCGGCCAGACTATATATATATTTTTGGGGGGTGGGGAATGAACGAATTCCTATGCCCCATAAATAACCCAGAGATGCATTTTAAATAAATTGGCACATTCTACTCATGTAAAATGCTGATTCCCGGACTGTCTGCAGGCTGGATTTAGAAGTTGATTGGGCCAGATCCGGACCCCAGGCCTTAGTTTGCCTACCCATGACCTAGGAAATTCATGGAAAAGGTGACATTTGAACCAAGAACTTCCACAGGCTCCATCACTCAACCACTATGCCTCACACCGCCAGCTCATATCGCCAATGCCCTCTTGATGTCTACCTCGTAAGTGTTGTTCGAAGTAGTCCTTGTTCCTTTGACTCCATGCGTGGCCATGACAGCTCGCAGGTTGTCACCTTCCACCAGCAGCTTGTACTTCTCCTTCCCACTCTGCTCATCGATATGAATGACAGCGCGAGACACTTCCGGGATACCCTGCACAACCACCTTTATGTAGGAAAGGAAAAAAAAAAAAGTGTCTAGAAGACAGATACCCTGATAAATGCTTCTTGCTATAGACCAGATATCGCAATCAAAACCCCACTCTTTGCCCTCCTTGCTCTTTCCTACAGTGACTGTTTAATATTGCCTAAACTGGAAGGGACACACCTGTAGCCCTCCAGATGCAGGTGACTCCCAGCTCTCATCAGTCCCAAGCCTGCATAGCCTAATGGTCAGAGATAATGGGAACTGAAATCAAGCAACATCGGGATGACTACAGGTTAGCCTCCACCCCTGGCTCTTCATATTTGCTTGGGAGTTCCATGAATGTGTGTTGTGACTGTGAAGGAAAGCAGTCAGAACACTTGAAGGCAAGGAGTCCACATAACTAGGGCTCACACTCTGCAACATAAAAACAGAATTCCTACAATGGATGGACTTCAGGGACTATACTTCTAGCCTTTTCACTTGGCGTGTGCATTTTTGCAACCCAAAGAATATGCATCCGGCACAGATCAGTCTACTTCAATTAGGCACTCAACTGATTTTGTTACATAGTTGTTTGATTTCTTTATTGGAAAGGGAAGGAAATAGTTTGGCTTTGGTAGGGATCTGGCTGTTTTTGAAAGGCCAAGTTGTTTTCAATGCAATTGCAACCAAACAGAATCAGTTTCTTCAAACACCTCCTCCCACTGGTTTCTTCCTCTTCCCCCAGTTCCTGCATGCCACTCTCTGCCCTTCATTATTTCCTTGGCTCCTCTGCATCCTCTTCAAGGCTCCCCTTCTCCTGTACACCCTCTTTCTCTCCTTACCCCATTCCTCCAGCTCCTCTCTCTTCAGCCTGTCAGGCTCTCTTTCCTTCAGCAAACCTCAGCCTTGAGCTCTCTTTCCCTAAGCTTCCATCTATTGTTCAGCTTCTTTGTGACATCATTCTTCTTTGTGACATCATTGCTACTCAGCCAATGGGCACCAAAGGCTTCACCGCTTTGACAAAATAGTGAGTGTGCTCACTGTAATTAAGAGAAGCCACCACCTATCACCCCTTCAAGCAAATTCAAGCAAATTTGTGAAGTTATTCACAAATCCCAAAGAGCTTCAGTAAAACTAACTCGGTACCTTGACGGTTTAGCACCTAATTTATTATACTGAAAGGGAGAAACAAGCTAAGAGGAAGGCAAATCCTCACCGTGATCAAGTCCCACCCAGAAACCTATGTCCCCACTATGAAAGGCTGTGTAGATCCAGAACTGACCTCCACAGTAACTTACGGACTCACTGTTAATACTGTGTTCATGGAAGACAATCTTACTCCGCTATGAGTGATCGCCAAAGAATTACACTGTGATCCCCAGTATTATTTTTTGAATGACTGAAGGCATTTTATTGTACTTTACTGTATATATATATTATATTATAATGCATATATTATATTATATTATAATGCAGGTTATGGCTTAGGGAGCCTTTGGGCTGAAAAATGGTATGTAATAAAATCTGATCTCTCTCTACATACACACACAAACACACACAGAATATAGATCATGATGTAAAATAGGCTCATCCAACAGCAAGAGGGCAATACCCAGATCCGCTTCTGTTAAATATGCACAAATTTATAAAGGTACGAGATGCCCAATATGTTTTCAAAATACAAAAGCTTCTTTAGGGGGGAAATGGAAAAAGTAAGGAATGAAGCGGGGGTATTCTTAGCAGAGGTTTTCAAGAATTCTCACACTAATGCAGTGAATCCTTTGAATGCTGTTATCTGAGCACATTCATTTGTTGTCGAGCATCACACACGGAAGGTGGAAAGTCCTTACCTTTGGTAGCTCTTCCTTCAAAGACTGCAAGACATAGTACATTGAACTCTTGCTGTTCTCTCGGGGAGTAACGCAGACAACGGCCTCACCGTGAACAGCTACATCCCCAGGCTTCACTCTCAGCTTCGAGACACAAATAGAATACCGCACAGTCTCCGCATTAACCTGTGTCACAAATGTCACTTTGTTATTTGCATAATTATTTCGACACTGGGCGCAGTTCCGCAGGCATGCAATTTGTTACACGGTGTCCAAAACACTAGTCAGGCAAAAGCTCTGCAAGCGATTATTTGACGGCCTTCGCAAGATGCTATTCTATTTGGCCAGGCGATGTTCGCTACTGCCCAGGAGCCCCAAAAACATTCAGTTCTGAAATATGTGAATGTCCATTTCAGCCTCGTGCTACTGAAGACTGAGGGAGGCTTTGGGCGGCACAACTGACCCATACACCCTATTCTTACATTTTCAATGTAATGTTGGAAGTAATGACTCCCAGGTATGCCCCCCATGCTCCTCAAGTTGGGTGCATGAATTACAGTCATTCTACATATTGCACAGATGTGCAACTTCAGACTGCAACTGGTTGTGCTGAGTGCCATTTCAATTGACCTCGTACAGATAAAAAGGATGTACTGAACTAAGAGAGGATTGCTCTAAACCTTTCTTCCTTATATGCTAATGTATTGTAAGAGAGGTCTTTTGACTACTTGCTCACATGAAAGTGGTACCTACAGCCGAAGAGGTAGAGGCTGTTTTACCACTGCAGGACTTTCCCAACTCATTCTGTGCCACGTGTAGCTTCAGCCTCAAACAGGGAAATTAACAGGAGATCAGGACTCTCTAATTTCATCTGGCGAACACTGGTGATCGATTTGATTGATTGTATTTCTAGGCCACTTTTCATTCAAATGAATCTCAAAGCGACTTACAACCAATAAATAACCATAACATAATAAAACATAATAGCACATCGTGAATACAGCATACATCATATAAAATAATTAACCAATTATCAATAAAACAGTTGCGATCTATAAAAAACTAAACAAAGCAGCAACTAAAAAAATAAGCTAAACCTCACAATTATGGCAAGTCATATGATTAACAAATCAACGCAGCATTCAGAATCTATAAAACAATATTAAAAACATTAACAAAATAGCAATTAAAATATAAGCTAAGCACTAAGTTCACTCACACAATCTCTGCACCCCCATGACTCATAACCTTTTACTCTGTTCAGTTCATTAAAATACACACATGCGAATCATGCCTATTGTTAAGCCTGCTCAGCCAGATGCTGTGCTGGTTGGGGTCCTCAGGTTGCAGGCCATGGTGGAGATGATGGGGCTCTCAGGCCTACCACCAGTGGTAAGGTGGAGGATGTCTTTGGGTAGCCTGCCTACGCACTGCTGAGGAGGAACTTGCCCACATTGCTTTCAATGACCAAGAGGTCCATTCCCACTTGAGTCCAAGACAAGCCTGTCCCTCTGAAGCAGTGAGTGGCAATTGCATTTGGGACGGTAGATGCAAATAGAGGAGGTAAAGGTAAAGGGGCCCCTGACCATTAGGTCCAGTCGTGGCTGACTCTGGGGTTGCAGCGCTCATCTCACTTTATTGGCCGAGGGAGCCGGCGTACAGCTTCTGGGTCATGTGGCCGGCATGACTAAGCCGCTTCTGGCGAACCAGAGCAGCACACGGAAACACCGTTTACCTTCCCGCTGCAGTGGTACCTATTTATCTACTTGCACTTTGATGTGCTTTCGAACTGCTAGGTTGGCAGGAGCAGGGACTGAGTAACGGGAGCTCACTCCGTCGCGGGGATTTGAACCGTCAACCTTCCGATCAGCAAGTCCACAGCGCACCCGGGTCCCTCCCTGCTCTGCCATGGAACTCACTGGACCATCTCTGGCTAGCCACTGCCTCGTAACCTAACCACCATGATTTGCAGCTGCTCACTGCCTGTTGCCATGTTTGGACCAACAAGAGAAGCGTAGTGGCAAGAGCAACCCAACGCTGTTGAAGAGAGATTACTTGGGGCCATATGGGCTCAGGGATTACAGCGGTGGATGAACTGCGGGGTCCCTCAAGAGAGCAGAAATTGATGCATTAGTTGGGTCTGAGACAATATTAGTTTTACATGCCCTAAAGAGATCAGTGCAAATCACTCCAGGAATTGCCTGCTCGGAATTTCATCAGAAATTTATTTAAAATATTGTCTGCACAGCAGCTGCAAGCCAAGTTCTATGAGCCAGTTTACATGGTCAGAGTAATTACACGGTGCAGATTATTGTTAAGATGCACCACTTTGGACCACAGGTGTAAATGACATTTGGATGCTTCTGCATATAAGAAACAACAAACAGGCATTCTGGGGTTACAAATCCTGGTGCAGCTAGGGATGGAGGAAAATTTCATTTAGTCTGGATTTTCAAACAAGCTGACCTAATTCACACCTCCAGACTAACACGCAAATCAGAGGGCAATTATCCTTTGGATTTTGCATTTTTCCAAATTTTGCAACGCAGTTCTCATCTCAAAAGAAAAGGCATACCAACATACAGATTTCTCTTTTTTTATCCTGAAATATGCATGTTGATATAAACTACATCAAACGTATCCATTCTTAAGGAAATCAGGCCTGAGTGCTCACTGGAAGGGCAGATCGTGAAGTTGAGGCTCCAATACTTTGGCCACCTCATGAGAAGAGAAGACTCCCTGGAAAAGACCCTGATGTTGGGAAAGATGGAGGGCACAAGGAGAAGGGGACGACAGAGGACGAGATGGTTGGACAGTGTTCTCGAAGCTACAAACATGAGCCTGACCAAACTGCGGGAGGCGGTGGAAGACAGGAGTGCCTGGCGTGCTCTGGTCCATGGGGTCACAAAGAGTCAGACACGACTAAACAACAACAAATAAACTACATATATACATATTCTGCGTAGATATTCAAATATGAATTTAGATACTACAGTCGTACCTTGGAAGTCGAACAGAATCCGTTCTGGAAGTCCGTTTGACTTCCAAAACGTTCGGAAACCCAAGTGCAGCTTCTGATTGGCTGCAGGAAGCTCCTACAGCCAATCAGAAGCCGCGAAAGCCACATCGGACATTCAGCTTCCAAAAATAGTTCACAAACCGGAACAGTCACTTGCGGGTTTGCAGTGTTCGGGAGCCAAAACTTTCGACTTGCAAGGCATTCGGGATCCAAAGTATGATTGGGGTCATGGGCTTTTTTTTTTAAAAAAATGCAGATTAACATGGAAAGGGATCAGAAGAGAGTTAGGATTTTGTAGATCTGTGGTAGAGCATGTGTTTTGCTAAAGGCTCTAGGTTCAATCCAAAGCATCTCCAAGTAGGGCTTTGATGTCTCCAGTCTGAAACTCTGAAGAGCTGCTGCCAATGGATGTAGACCTTACTGAGTTACATGGACCAATGGTCAAAGTCTCTATAAGGTAGCTTCCTATGTTCCTATGAATAAATGTGTGTGAAACTGATGCAGGCTGGAAATAGAAAGACAGCTAGCCTGATCCATCTGCTCCCTGCTCCCTTCAAATCTGGTTAGGGGGAAACTAGCAGAGAACATTAATTCTCTTTGAAAATGTGCATAGATGCATGCTGCAGAAGCAATTAACATATTGAAAGTACCACAGAGCAATAACTAGAATAAATTAAAGCACTACAGAAAAAGCCACGCTAATTTTCACTGCGGTATCTGCCCTGCCTGAAGGCACCCCTGTGGCAAATCAGTTTCTCGAACACAGTATCACTGGGAGGGGGACACACTCACTTCCAGCCTCAGCAGCCTAATCCGCTCTAACGAAAGCTTGACAAGAATGAAACAGTCATCAGGAAGGAAAACCTCTTCAATGTACTCTGAAATCTGAAAGTCAAAAAGAGAAATTCAACCATGCTCATTGTTTAATAAGCATCACAGCAGTGCAGAACCATGATGGGAAATATTGTATATTAAGCAACAATAAGGCACCGTCTACCTCTCCCAGTAGCGTCTTCTCTATTCTTCCTTTAACCAAACGGGCAAAGTCTGGATCATCGTCCGTGTCAAGGTGGGCTGTGATAATTGGCGTACTATAGATAAGAAGCAAAAGCATATCGTTGTGAAAAGCCTACTGGTTTATTACCTTTACGTACCATGAACATTAACTGATAATTCTATTTTATATATCGAGAACTAAACATTGTACGAAACAACTTATGATGCCTGTACTTTTAAAATCTAAAAAAAATCCATAAACCGCATCTCTGCAGTTATCTGCTGTGGTGTTAACTCACTCTGCTGAAATTTGTTGCTTTCCCAAACCAATTATTTCAAGGATACTGAATCTTGCTCATAGCTTGGAAGACATAGCACAACACTTTTTTGTGAATGGAGGTTCCTCTTATGAGCCTTGACCTTGTTCACACAGTATCTTGACTTTGTTAATCAAGAGTCTACTAATTATAGTGCAATCAGCTACTAAATTGACCCCCTTTTATCTTGCTGCCTTAGGTCGAGGTAGCAAATGGCAGGTACACTGTAACTTTTTAGGTTCAGTTATTTTTGTGCTTTGATCAACAGGAAGGCCTAAGAAATAACTCTCCACCTTAAAAAAAAAAAGGGTCTCATTTTGTTGGATCAAGAGAGCAACAAATACATTGAACCCCTATAAATAAGAGCATTTAGCAGCCATCCAAGATAAGGGATATCAGCCTGCAGCTTATTCCGCCCCCCCCCCAGTAGGCAACTTGCAACCAGAAGTTGAGTTACTCAACTTGTTTGCTTTTCAGAAGACAAATGTTTGTGTCATAGGCAAGAATTACTGGATAGATCAAATGTTGTAGTTATCCTGTTCCTGTCAGTTTCTGTTTATTATAGTGCCCAGACTCTGACTCCAGCTAGCAAGTTGACAGAGAGAGAGAGAGACCTCCCTCCGTTATAATTAAATCTGCCATTCAAATATCAAGATGAGAATAAAATCTGGCTTCAGTACCTGATGGCTTTGGAGGCATTGATGATCTCTTTGATTCTCGGCACCCCTAGCGTGATGTTCATTGAGGCAACCCCAGCAAAATGGAAAGTTTTCAGAGTCATCTGTGTGCCAGGCTCTCCGATACTCTGAGCGCACAGAGCTCCCACTGCAGAGCCAGGTTCCATCTGTGCCCTAGGTTATAAAACCAAGAAAACTTTTGTATTTATTAATTTTCACACCTACGAGTCGACTCTAGAGAGTTCCTGGCTGAGATGGCCTCTAAGGACCAAGATCCCCATTCTCTGAACCCCCAAAAGGTTCAGTGTGGCACTATGAAATCATAAAACCCACTTCTTTAAACCCTGGTGGAAGACAAGAAGCTGTGTCGCAGCCTAGGAGCACAGACAGCTCAAAATCTTTCCGTCACCTTTTTTTTGCGTTCTGAGAATTCATCAGGCACCGGCTGCACACTTTCAACTATATATTATATAATGGTCAAACACTCGATTTTAAGAAAGTGAAAGCACAGGTGTTCAGGAGAGCTGTGTATTTAATACACATTTTGTTTTTCTCCCTGATCCTTCAGAATCACAAAGCCCCAAGATCAGCTGCTTGAAACTGTTCCCTCATAAGCCTCATGGCATATGCCCCCTGTGCTCAGTAGACGGTACCATACTTCTAAAAGATAAAGAAGCTATTGCACTGCGCTGGAAAGAACATTACCAACATCTCCTTAACCGCCCGCCCCCCCGTTGCTGCTGAGGTCCTCTCACAAATTCCGCAAAAACAAGTTAGAGATGAGCTTGCAGTATCTCCAAATCTGGGAGAGTTGTGTACAGCTATTAACCAAATGGAAAACAACAAAGCCAGCGGACCTGATGGGATACCTGCCGAAGTCTTCAAAGTGGGCAGAACTGAACTTACACAACAACTTCAGAAGCTCATCGAAAAAATCTGGGAGAGAGAAGAGATCCCAGCAGACTTTAGGGATGCCAAAATTCTCAATCTCTTTAAAAAAGGTGATAGAATGGATTGTGGAAACTATCGAGACATCTCTTTATTAGCTGCGGCCAGCAAAATTCTTGCAAGGATCCTAGCAAACTGTCTCTTAAGAATATCCAAGTCTACCCTTCCTGAATCCCAAAATGGTTTTCGGCCTTCTAGGGGGAGAGTGGACATGATTTTCACTGCTCAACAGCTTCAAGAAAAATGCAGAGAGCAAGACCAACCCCCGTATATGGCATTTTTTGACCTGACAAAGGCCTTCGACGATGTAAATCGTAATACCCTGTGGACTGTCCTTCTGAAAATTGGCTGCCCAGATAAATCTGTGAACATCCTTCAGCGCCTCCAGCAACAATCAGGGTCTCTTATATATAATTACCCTATTCTGAAATGCCTTCAAAGGCAGACAAAATGTTTTTTTTACCCTATAATAAAACATATCAACCATTTGACAGCAAATAACAATACAGAGACAGTGAACACTAGAAGCATCAAGGCTATGATCCCCATGACATGAAAAAGGTGTCTTATTATATCAACATGAGTTCATTTGGTAGATGAGATTCAATTGATGCCCTTACCAAGGTCACTGGACCAGCCCCGATCTGAATACTCCAATGAATATTATCAGCACTGTCGTTTTCTTGTGCACAGGCTAAGTGATCTCAGCCAAGGAGGTCAACATCAAACAATTATTTTAAATCCCATTTGTTAACCATCCTCATCTGGCAGGGCAAAGCTAAGGCTCCAAGATGCACAGAGTCACAGCAGCAATATGCTCCGCGAGAGACCTTATGCAACGAAGCAAGTAGAAGATCAGAGGACAGCTGTCACCCTTAGTTAAATCCCAGCGAAACAATCCTACGGCATATTATGGACCTTCTCTACATAAAGCAAATCAACTCACAGAGCAGTAACAGCCTCAAGACTAGTACTGTCTTCTTCCAGTATAAAAAAAGCCTCAGCCTTCTCAAAACCAATGTCACGATTCAGGATAAAGGCAGTTCGGAAACAGAGGTAACTTCCTTTCCACTGTTACCGAGACAGAATATTTAGATTGGGGGGGGGTGTGTGGAATCAACCCACCCCAAAATATCCACTCCGTGAGGGCTGGGAAGGGAAATTGCTTCTCCCAATAGTCCTGTTTTTTGGTGATTTTACACACAAGTAAATTCATTCGCAATTCAGTGTTTTATGTGCCCCTTTGCTGCTTCTGCAATACATTTTCAATATGGTTTTAGTGCTTCTGTTCCTCATAGAAGTTGCTTTTATGTTGCTATGGGCTAAAAGCTAGCACAGACATTTAAAACAAGCATTATTCTTATACAGTATACCTCCTATTACAAAACCTAAATGACCGAGAAACCATAGGCACAACATGCTTAAACTTAATAGTTTGCTTAGTGGGATTTAGTATTAGTTAATGCAGCAGCCGTCCATAGTTGGAGAACTTGAGGCCCAGGATAATTTCAGATCTCCTTCCGTTTCGTAATCTGGAGCCTTCCGAGTTTGCTACTGCCTGGTGAAAGGCAATCAGCACACCCAAAGGCAAGACTATTTATAGCGTTTCACTGCAATGCAGAGATGGGGAAACTGAGGCCCTCCAGATGTTAATGGACTTCAACTTCCATTAACACTGCCAATGATCAGGGATTATGGGAGCTGCGTTGCAGCAGCATCTAGAGCAGGCATCCCCAAACTCGGCCCTCCAGATGTTTGGGACTACAACTCCCATCATCCCTAGCTAACAGGACCAGTGGTCAGGGATGATGGGAATTGTAGTCCCAAACATCTGGAGGACCGAGTTTGGGGATGCCTGATCTAGAGGGCAGCAGGACCCTCATCTCTGCAACTGTCGCGTTTCATAATTACTGTTCAATCCAATTCAAGCATCCAATGTAATAATATTTTTAAAAATATATACTGTAATAATAATAAATTAGAATGTCATCCAGGAAATGTCCTGCTATATAATACCCTTGGTTTCAGTAGTAGCATTACTGGGAAATCTCAGGTGCTTGCATTTATATTATGTTCGACTGCAAGGACTAAAACGGGTGCTTCTTACTACTGGAGAAATCATAAGCACAAAAAATTACGGTGGGTGGGTGGGGTGAAGGTGGATTCCTCTAACGCAGTGGTTCTCATTTTTTTTTTCTCTGGGACGCACTTTCAGAGGAAAAAAATGCCCAATTTTTTTATTGGTAAGAAATACATTGGGAAACAAAACAACTCCCAGCAATGCTTGATTTGTAATACAAAACACAACTACTTTACAACATGATCACAGGACATCCGGAAAACAGAAATCATTGTGGCTACACAAGAACATGAATTATTCCCAAAATATAATACTGATTGTCCTTGAATCTTTCTGCCACACTTGCCATCCTGTCCTGCCCATCACCCTTTAAGAACCACTGACCTAATGAGTCCCGTCAGTGCAAGCCATGCGTGAGGGCTTCTGCAATGGGGCTTCCCCCTTCCGCTCCCCCCCCCCAATGGCTCTGGGGGTTGGGAGAAACCCCAGAACAATGTAATTGTGTGGGGGGGGTGGGGAGGAAAGGGATGATCCTTTAGTCTGGTACCTCGGGTTACATACGCTTCAGGATACATACGCTTCAGGTTACAGACTCTGCTAACGCTGAAATAGTGCTTCAGGTTAAGAACTTTGCTTCAGGATGAGAACAGAAATCGTGCTCCGGCAGTGCGGCAGCAGCAGGAGGCCCCATTAGTTAAAGTGGTGCTTCAGGTTAAGAACAGTTTCAGGTTAAGTACGGATCTCCGGAACGAATTAAGTACTTAACCTGAGGTACCACTGTAGTAAGTATGCAAGGAATTTAACTATGTATCAGGGGAGATGGGCAACTTTGCAATAAATCTGAGGGAAGCTGGTCATTGCTATATTAGCATGAATCATGTGACAATTGCAGAGCCATTACTGCTTATCTTTTTAGCTATATTGACACTGAGACAAACATCTGAGGGAGAAAAACTGAACTTTGGCTAAAACTTGCCTCCCGCTTCAGACCTCCTAAGTTCTGCCCGAGAAGCAGGAGAATACTTTCTACCACTTTCTCACCTACTTATAATCAGATTTGGCTAAATCAGTTCAAATGACATTCACTCCTACCCGGGGGGTGGGGTGGGGTGGAATTATCCATACCTCATATACTTCTCTCTACAGGTCTCGAGAAACTTCTCCAGCTGGGTTGGAGTAATCCGGTCCAATTGGTACAAAACATACGGCTGAAGCAATAAAGAGCCAGAACAGTTAGGAATTTAATTCAATAGACAGGGCATGTATTATGCATTCCCCTAGTGCACAATATGAAAACACAGAGGAAAAAACCAACAGTGATATTCACTTCTGTTCCCCCCCTCTCTGCAGTAAGCGAGATAATAAGTTATGGAATATGTTTAAGCCGCAGCTGTTATTCAGTACATATATCCAGAATCATTGCAGGTTAAACTTTAAGGATTGGGTCTTTGTTTTTTTTAATGAAAGAATTGTATTGAGTTTCCGAATCTCCCTGCTTCAGAAACAAGTGTAGGACAAGGTTGCTGCAGATTATTAGACAAGGTGCGACACTGTGTCCAGCATTACAAAACGACAGTGGGCATGGGCAGTTCTGGCAGAGATACCAGGTATGGGAATTAAGGGTGTGTTACACAAGCTTGCATACAAATAATAATAATAATAATAATAATAATAATAATAATAATAATAATAATAATAATTTGTTATTTATACCCCGCCCTCCCCAGCCAAGGCCGGGCTCAGAGCGGCTTACAAGCAATAATAAAAACAAGATGAATGATTACAACTTAAAAACAAAAGTAAAATACAACATTAAAATAATGGAACATTAAAATATTAAAATGTAGCCTCATCGCAGGAGAAGGAAAAGAAAAGAGAGAGAGAGGGAGGGAGGGAATCAAATTGGCTCCAAGCCAAAGGCTAGGCGGAACAACTCTGTCTTACAGGCCCTGGGGAAAGAAATCAGATCCTGCAGGGCCCTGGTCTCATGAGGCAGAGCGTTCCACCAGGCCGGAGCCAGAGTTGAAAAGGCCCTGGCTCTGGTTGAAGCCAATCTAACTTCCCTAGGGCCCGGGACCACTAGGGTGTTGCTATATATGGACCTTGAGGCTCTCCGTGGGGCATACCAGGAGAGGCGGTCCCGTAGGTACGAGGGTCCTAGGCCATGAAGGGCTTTAAAGGTCAAAAGCAGCACCTTAAATCTGACCCTGTACTCCACCGGGAGCCAGTGCAGCTTGAAAAGCACTGGGTGAATATGCTCCCATGGCAGAGACCCCGTGAGGAGCCTCGCTGCAGCATTCTGTGCCCGCTGGAGTTTCTGGGACAGCTTCAAGGGCAGCCCTGCGTAGAGCGAATTACAGTAGTCAAGCCTGGAGATGACCGTCGCATGGATCACTGTGGCCAGGTCAGGGCGGGAAAGGTAAGGGACCAACTGCTTGATGCGGCGAAGGTGGAAAAATGTCGCCTTGGCTGTTGCTGTAACTTGCGCCTCCATGGAAGGATTACACCCAAACTCTTAACGGAAGGCAATGGCACTAATTGGGCCCCCGCAAGAGAAGGGAGTTGGTCCCTCATCCCCATGTCATCTCGACCTAGCCATAGGACCTCTGTCTTCGAAGGATTTAGTTTCAATCAGCTCCCACGAAACCATCTAGACACAGCTTCCAAACATCTGGTCAGTGTGTTCGGGGCCAAGTCGGTGTGGCCATCCATCAACAGATAGAGCTGAGTGTCATCAGCATATTGGTGACAGCCCAGCCCAAAGCTCCGGATAATCTGGGCAAGGGGGCGCATAAAGATGTTAAAAAGCATCGGGGAGAGAATTGCGCCCTGCGGCACTCCACACACCAAGGAGTGGCGCGACGACATTTCCCTCCCTAGTGCCACCCTCTGTCCCCGACCAGAGATAAAAGAGCACAACCAGTTACGGGCTATGCCCTGTATCCCCACGTCTGCGAGGCGGTGGTCCAGAAGATCATAATCGACCATGTCAAAGGCTGCTGACAAATCTAAAAGGATCAGCAGTCCTGACCCGCCTCGATCTAGTTGTCTACGGAGATCATCTGTTAGGGCAACCAGAGCCGTCAAATAGTGCCCCTATCTTAATCTGTTAAAGGGTATGGAATCAGCACACAACCCACAAGCGACATTACCTCTGTTGTGCCGTTGTCATTAATGCCATACTTGTCCCTGGTTTTCTTGATCTTCTCGGACATAGCTTTGATGAATTTTTTTATTTCCTGCAACAACAGCAAAAAATAAAATAACATGCATGTTTTAAGGCGTCTCCGCCTTATATTCTGCAGCCCGGCTACTATGGAGACTCTTAGCTTATAAACATCTGGCAGTATTTTGCATTAGTAAAAAAGTCGTAAAGCATAAAAGTGACTCAAAAATGCATTTCATGCCACAACTGCACACTTCAAGTTGCTTTTGGAAAGCAATTGAAATAGCTACCTGCCAAGGAGCAATAAAGTGATTACAGATGTTCTCTCTGCTAGAATTTTGGGGACTTTTCTGACTTTATATACATCTCACAAAGCTGAGAGAGGCGGGGAAAGAAGGAGGAGATGATTCTGGAATATTTCTCTTATGCCAAGATTTCTCTAACATACAGAGACCTGGGAACCTGTATTAACAGAATGCAAAAAGCAGATGCACAAAATTCAGTCGGACTGGCGGAGGGGGAGGACACCAGAAAGGAGCAAGAGATAAGAAGGTGTGTTTGGAGGAGCTTCTCTAACCTGACTGAACCCCAAGATTGTCCTGTGAGGCTCTTCTCTGTTTGCCACCTACATAAAGGGTCCAAAGAACAGGCTTTTTCTGTAGTAGCTCCCAGTCTATTGCATGCTCTCCCCAGGGAGACCTGCTCGGTGCCAACTTTGTCGCTATTTCGCTGCCAGGTAACAACATTTCTGTTTTCCTGGGCATTTGGGTTGCACCAATGACCAGATATTTTGCTCTAATTATGTTGTTACCATGTTTAGAGCCAGTAATCAACGTATGTGTCCTGTCGGCACAAGGATTTCAGATTGCACAAAGGGACTTTCCCCACACATCTCCCTCTACCCCACAACCTTGCACCCTCCCCAAATCTGCTCCAGAGAGCCAGGGGAATCCCATAACAAGCTGGGGGAAGAGAGTGTGGACGTTTTCTTGTGCAAGCAGAAATCCTTGAGCGGATGGAATGCTCACATAGTCTTGCTTTGGATACAACTGTGTGTATTTTCCACCGCATCCCCGTATTTTACTCCTTTAAAATGCTTTAGGATTGTCCACTGTGGGAAGTAATGCATGAATTTAATAAACTAACTACGAGAACTCAGGAACACCCTGATTTGGGCCAGGCAATATTCATTTGGCTGCTAGCTTAAGATAGAATTGAAAGGGGAAGGGGGGAAATCATGGATTTTAAGAGAATCAGTGGCTTCTAGCAAGACTGTCTATATGCAGCCTCCCAATTCAGAGGTGGTATGTCAATGAATAAGTGATGATGAGGGGTGACGGGATTGGCCTGTTGCCTTCATTCTCTGCTTGGGGGCTTCCTGGAGGCAGTGGATTAAATCACAGTGGGAAGCAGGACACAGGACCTCCAGTCTGAAGCTCTGATGCTTTTTTAGCCAACTTGGGTTATGAAATGGTGCCTTTTTTTTTTTTTAAAGGGCCAGTTCTCTCTCAGCTTATCATTACATTAATGATCCCTGCTCATATACAGGACTGGTTAGTGTTACAAAATGAACATTAAAACATGTACGCCATCATTTATATACTCCCCCACTCCGCCATTAAGTGTACAAAGCACTTTGCATGCATTTTCAATCTAACCACCACCCTGTTATAAGGTTGACTACCCCAGAAAGTCTTCCGTCAAAAAAATGATTGTCTTTGAAAAGGCACTACCAAAGCCGGTGAAAGTCGCAGTGAAATGTGTTCTTTTGCACCGAGTTATTTTCTGAGCTAACAGACAAGTAACAGTGCAGCAGATCAAGATCCGAAGAGGGTCAAAATACATTTCAGCAGTTAGGCTTCAATCCAGAGGGCTGAGAAAAGGAGTTTACAGTGTCTGCTATGCCAAAGTAAAACTCAAGTTCAAGGGAGCATGTGCATATTGTGCTTTGCGTGTAATGGCAGTGGCAACCCCAGGCACTTGTAGAAACCAAGTTTCGGAGTTCTTGCAAAAGACACGAAGAAGAAAAAAGCAAGCTTTCCCTGGCTCATTATTGTTTCAATATACCTTGTCAACAACCAGAAATGTTTCCCATAGGACAAAACGCTGACCTCTGCTACGATGGAGAATGTCCTCAGATTTCAATGTCAGACCCATAATTACCGTATTTTTCGCTCTATAGGACGCACCCGACCATAGGATGCACCTTGTTTTAGAGAGGGAGAACAAGAAAAAAAAAATCTCCCCCTCTCTGCACAGCGTCCCTTCAGCGAAGCGGCAGGAGAAATGGAGCCCCTTCCATTTCTCCTCCTGCTTAGCTGAAGGGGTGCTGCGCCTTAGCTGAAGGGGCACCTACCCTTCAGCGAAAGGAACCCAAAGCCCCCAGAGCGCAGCAGGAGCTCCGGCTGCACTCCAGAGGCTTCAGGCGGCTATCTTTGAAGCCTGGAGAGTGAGAGGGGTTGGTGCGCACCGACCCCTCTCGCTCTCCAGGATTGAGTGAAGGCAACCTGAAGCCTCCGGAGCACGGTGGGAGTTCCCGCTGCGCTCCGGAGGCTTGGGGTTCTTTTTGCTGAAGCCAGGAGAGTCTTGCTCTCCAGGCTTCAGCGAAAGGAACCTGAAGCCCCTGGAGCGCAGCGGGAGCGCTCCCATTGCGCTTCGGAGGCTTCGCGTTGCTATCACTGAAGCCAAGGAGCCTGCATTCGCTCCATAACACACACACACATTTCCCCTTAATTTTTGGAGGGGAAAATGTGTGTCCTATAGAGCGAAAAATACGGTACATATTCAAAAAGTAGAGGAGCAAGTATAACTGCTGCATCTACTGTAGTTTCAGAAAATGTACTTTAAAGTTAGCCTAGCAACAGTGGAGACTTAGAAATGCCCCCCACTGACTGACACGATAAGGCCATCACCATTTGGTTCCCTCAGCAACTGCTGAGAATAGTTTGCAGCTATTCTATTGGGGTTTCATTCTCTCGTCTGGTGGTTTGTATGTTTTTTGGTACCTCTGCTATCACCTGTTGTGAAGAAACTACATTTTTGATGAGGTGCAAGAATACTGTGATAATAGGGACACACACAAAGTATGAAAAATTGTAAATGCGCAAAGAGGGGGAAAACACCAGCCATTTACTCTTGGCTAGAGCCAGAAAGGTAAACATTATATGCGAGTTCAGCTGACAGTCTGCCAAGTGGCAGTTAGAACTGTCAGTGTTGCTAAGGGGAGGTAACTATGTAAAATGTGAGGTTTCAATTAATCAGTGCACCTCAACCTTTATGCATCAGGCAGGAGCATCCAAAATAAGTCTGTTTATGATTGGTCCCTTTGTGAAAACTCGTTCCCAACAACGGACCGCAGTTATAGGCCAATGAGCATTCAGAATTTCAGTGCAAATACACAGGTTGGAGATTTCTAGCTGGTGTGGAATGTGGAAGCAGATTCAGCACTGGTGGGGGGGATGGGGACCTGTGGCGTTTTGCCGCCTGAGGCAAAACGGGATGGTGGTATCCCACTGCTAAAGCGCCCCTCACCTGGCTTGTGTGGTGGCACCTGTGAAGCAGCGATGGGCTGCAGTGAGATCTCACAGAGCACACGAGATCTCCTGAGATTTCGGCGACGTTTCGCCGGAAGCCGCTTCTCCACTGGTGGCCGAGGGGGGACCACCTCTTGGGATTCTGATACCCAAGGCAGCTGGTTCAGCCTGCCTCATGGGTGGGCCGGCCCTATCACACTCTTTGGGGGGTTCAGTTGTGGAAGCTGATTCAAGAAGTGACTCTGAAGGAGGAAGAGGAAGCCTGGAGAGAGAGCCTGAAAGCAATAGCAGCAACAGTTGGGGAGGAGGAAGAGTGAGAAGCTCATGCGAGAGCTGAAATCACTGAAGGCAGAAGCTAAGGAGGTCCAAAAGTGAGAAGAAACCTCCAGCAGCAGCCTTCGGGAGGGCTCAAGCCAGCAACTGGCAAATTCCTGACCAGAGAGAAGACTTCCATTGAAGTCCTCTGAATAAACTTGTGAGTTAACTGAGGTGGAGATAAGCAGGTAATTGGTTAATGGTTTCATGTAAGGATTAGAACCAGTTCATGGGAATCTTCTTAAAGCAACACTAACACTGTTACAGTTAATGTACTATTTTCTCCAATCGGTAGGGATATCTGATAGTATAATACTTTGCTGTCTACCAATAAGCAAATCCATTATATTATGTTGTAAATAAGCATTAACGAATTCTCTTTAATTCTTAAGCATGAAATTCTTGAGCTGTCTGTCCCATACATATACCTAACAACAGTGTGCGAGGGATTTTTTAAAAAATTGAGTAAGGTATTGGGTGGAAACAATGGTGCAAACAGAACTCTAAATAAAAAGACCAGGCTCCCTTAAAATAAGGTATATGTGGTGAGGATTCATCAGGGAACCTTACATGTACGGACTATTTGAATAATTTTAAAAATAAAACTACATGAATACAGTGGTACCTCAGGTTACATACGCTTCAGGTTACATACGCTTCAGGTTACAGACTCCGCTAACGCAGAAATAGCGCTTCAGGTTAAGAACTTTGCTTCAGGATGAGAACAGAAATCATGCTCCGGTGGCGCAGCAGTGGCAGGAGGCCCCATTAGCTAAAGTGGTGCTTCACGTTAAGAACAGTTTCAGGTTAAGTACGGACCTCCAGAACAAATTAAGTACTTAACCTGAGGTACCACTGTACAACATTATATACAGCAGAGGCATTGAAGGGACAGACTGAATTGCTGCAACACATTCTATGTGTGGCTTCACTTGCGCTTGATCCAGGAGCTAGTGCAGAATGCTGCAGTACGGTTGCTGAAACGAATGAGGACTTGTCAATGTAGAACATCTGCACTGGTTGCTGGTTTTCAAGGTGTTACTATTAGCATATAAAGCCCTTAACCACTTGGGAACAATTTATCTCCGAGATCACCTGAGCACCCACATATGTCCACTTGACCACTTTGATCAGCAGAATTGGCACTACCTACAAGTAAGAACCCCATAATGCCTGTTCCGCAAGTGTAAGAACTCAATGGTTTAGTGCGGCAACACCTATGCTTTGAAACTCCCTGCCTAGTGAGATCAAGCAGGCACTGAGCTCTTTTTGGTGCCTGCTAAAAACATTCTTTGTAAGACAAGCCTACCCAGTTACTTAAGAGTTTTGTTTTAGTCTATTGTTGCTCAACTTTTTGTCTGTTTTGTAAACCTTTACTGTGATAATATCATTGTTTTATCTTCTTTGTAAACTGTTTTGAGGTTTTTCCTACAATCAAAGCAGTGTATGAGCTTTATGAAATGAATAAATAGTAAACCTCCAAAACATGTGTTTGTGATGTTCTGTTCTGCTATTGTTATTTATCGTTTGTAGGCTGCTTTGCGGTTCCCTTGAATTAAAAGCGGCATAGAAATATGAATCAAATTGACTCAAACGGCTGATGGATCAATAGTGATAGGGAATTAGCCTCATCAGTCAGGCTCCCAAATCCTGTCAGGACCTTGAGGTAAGCAAATTGAAGTCTTTTAGACTGGGGCTCTGTTTCTCCAGCTGCACTTCAGTCAACCTCTCCTGCTTTTCCTGATTACAGTGGAACCTCGGGTTACGTACTGTCCTCCTTACGAATGCTTCGGGTAATGAATTCTGCTAACCTGGAAGTAAATACCCCTAGTTGCGAACTTTGCCCCGGGATGCGAGTGGAAGTTGCACGCCGGTGGCGTGGCAGCAGCGGGAGGCCCCATTAGTGAAAGCGTGCCTCATGATAAGAACGCTTTCGGCTTAAGAACGGACCTCTGGAACGAATCAAATTCGTAACCGGAGGTACCACTGTATTCTGAAGTTACTTCTTGTAGTCCACAAAAAACTTTTCTTGACACAGCAGGACTTTTGAGGGTGAGATGGGAGTCCCAGGGACTCTGGAAGGTGGCTTGGGTGGTGCAGAGCAGAACAGCATTCGGGGAGAGGGATTACTAGATCTGAATGAAAGGAGGAAAGTTCATGGAAGGTGTGTTGTCCTGTTGTCCAGTGCCTTACTGATCCTCGTGTTGCGGGGCGATTCCCAAAGGTTGGGGAACTGGAGAGTTGGCAGTGGAACCAAAGGGCTGTCCAAGAACGGTGGCAAGAGGGAGGTGGTGGATGGAAGTTCCAGCACCAATGAACATATGAACTGGGGGTTAGTAATACAAAACAGTTTCAATTCCAGAAGCGTCACCACTATAAAGTTCTACATAGCGCGCACACATGCTACAATTACCTCATTGTACACTGCATAACCTGTTTCAGTAAACGCCTTCAAGAAAGAACAGGGGAAAAAACAAAGTAACAGGCATTTTGCTGTTATTGAAATAAACTATTCATAGGATAGCACACGTTAATGCTCTTTCTGAACCGAATCCCTGCTATCGCAAACCAATAATTATGCCAGTCACGGAAAATCAAAGCAACAGAGTCCTGGCTCATATTTACAAGAAAGTGCTGCCTTTAAAACTGAATATTTAGGCACCTCATCAGTTCCTAACTGGCAAATAAAAACAATTCCTCAGAAGGCAGAGCACAAACACCCGCATTTCAACCCAAAATCTGTCTATTTAACAACTGAGATGGTGCTACCGAAGCAGGAAACAGGTAAGATTACTGAATCGTGCTGCTTTGTGTTCTGGGGAGAGCAGTTTGTAAAGGACTAATGATCGTGTGAAAAAGAAAACGATGCAAAGACATCACCTGTAGGAAGCTGTCCTGGCAGCAAAGGAATTCGTTCTTCTTCATGATGGATTCAGCAGTTAACACCAATTCATTTTTACTAAGTGCAGGCTCACTTCGGCTTGGATACACTGCCTTAAACAGCAAAGTAGTACACAGACACATTACTAGGGCCTTTTCAATTTAATTCCTTCAGACAATTTAATATGCTTTCAAACTGGATGTGCCCAACTCCCCTCCCGCTTTTTAATCAAATCCTATCATTTAGGGCAAAAAGCCCAATTCTTACAAAGATCCCCAGTCTCCACTAGAATCATATAATTGTACAGCTGGAAGGGACCCTGAGGATCAACCCCCCTGAAATGCAGAAATATGCAGCAGTCCTACACAGGGAATCAAAGCTGCAACATTGGTGTCAGTAGCCCCACACTCTAACCAACTGAGTCATCCAAGCTCAAAGACAGATGGAAGAAAACAGATACAAGATTAAGAATTCTGTAGCATATTTAATTGGTAGATGCTGAAACGAGGACTGGGAGGTCCATTCACTAAAATCCAATAGGAAGATTTCCTTCAAGCTTTGTAGTGAAGGAATGACCTTGGCTGTTCCAGTGGAGTAGGGATGACATGTCTAGGTCTTATCTTACGTCCTGACGACCACACTCTGATGCACAGACCCAGTGGCGTAGCGTGGGTTGTCAGCACCCGGGGCAAGGCAAATAATTTGCGCCCCCTAACCTGTGGATTTGCGTCCCCTAACCCCCAGATGTTGCGCCCGGTGCGGCCGGCCTCCCCTGCACCCCCCACGCTACGCCACTGCACAGACCTAGTCCGGAAACAGTGCCAGTGTGTGTTCTTGGAGTTGGTGACCTGTTGCTCCAAGGTAAGAGTGTAGTAAGGAAAACCCTTTTATGGTCAGGAGTACAGGAGGAAATCCCTTTTATGGTTAAGAGTGCCGGAGCAGGAACATCTGTGATGTCAACCTGCGTGTACAAGCTGACGTGGCTGGATTCCTGGGGAAGGGGGAGAGGGTGCCTGGAGGATATATATACTGCATGAAATTTCTTATTTCTTTGGACTTGCTGTGGACTGACCACGCGAGTGCCTTTCTGCTGCTCCGGAGAGCAGAAATAAAGAACTCTTTCTCTGAACCAACCCTCGGTGTCATTTGACTTCCTTCCTCCCGCCCGGGAGCAACGCAGAGCCCACCAATCAGTAAAGTCTAATAAGGCTACAGTAGTACGTTGACATTTATTGATACCGTTTTAAACTTACTCTGATGTTGTCCAGGACACGCTTGAACTCCAGAGGTTCATCTTTTCCCTCCATAGCTGCAGGATCTAAGCCATCTCCGCCATAAATGAACTGTATGATGTCACCGGTAGAACTCCTGACAGTCAGGTCATACTGTGAGCACAGATCTTCAAGGGATTTTACCAGCCGTCTCTGGGAAGCAAGGGGAGACAACTCCTTCAGGACCTATCTAGTAATGCAGTTTACAAAACTTCTAAAATGTGGGTGGGGTGACCAATTCGCACTGCCAAACGCAGGATGAGCAACTGTGCTGCATTCTGAGAGTCATTACAGGTCTGGAAATATCACCCATGGTGTAATAAGTAGGAACCATTGCAGTCCGGTACACTGAAAGTCCCCCTCCATTTGAATCTTTTAAGGGAACATTTCAAACACTTAATACTGCATTAAAGGAAATCAAGGTACAATTCTTGAGGTATTGCTGCCTGGTTTGGCTTGGATAAATCTCATTAAATGTTCTTTATCAAAGTCTCAATTTTTAAAAAGCAGAATATTTGAAAAAAATGCATCCCATCCCATATTTCTAAGCATTGAAGCCTGTAGAAGGGATGAAGGCAGGACCAAGTCATCTTTTAAAGTATGATGGGTTTTTTTTTGGGGGGGGGGGATAATCTGGAGTTTTCAGCTCCTTTGCTACGTAGAATTTGGCTGATGAGACAAAAATCCTCTCATATGAAACAGCCTCACACAGGTTTCCAAATGACTGCTTAGCTGCAAATAGAAAGAATTGACTCCAAGCAACCTGATAGAAAAAATGGGTAAAATGAAAGGAGTCTGGTCTCTTTCTTTCTGGTCATGAACACGTTACATGTGTATTAACACTGGTGAATATAGACAGCTTGCAGTAAATGTTTGCTGTTTTTGCAAGGCTGCCCCTCATGGTAAAAAGACAACTCGGACATAAAGGGAAGACCCACAAAATTTCCTACAATCACAATTTACGTCTACAGATATAGGAATCTTTCTATAGATGTAGTATAGACATTTCAAGAGATAGAGGATTCCTTCTTCATCATCAGAATTGAACCTTTGAGGAAGAATGAGGCCACAAACTGGGAGAGGAATGCTAGTTATTTTCTTGACTTAGGTAAGGAAAACGAACCTTTACATGTAACGGATAGGAATTGCTCATGAGTGTTCTGCTACGCTAACACGGTCTCCCACAACAAAGTATCCCCAAGTTACCTGCATGTATCCCGTTTCAGCTGTTTTTACAGCAGTATCAACCAGGCCTTCTCGACCAGCCATGGTGTGGAAGAAAAACTCAGTGGGCGTCAAGCCAGAATAGAAGCTGTTGGCAACAAAACCTTTCGCTGCTGGAAGCTGCAAGAGGGGAGAAAAAGACCTGAAATGTGCTGCAGTAGAAAATGCACTCAGAGTCAATGAGGTGCAGTAGCCTATAACGTCAAAGTAGGACCGGGGAGACCCAAGATGCACGCTATGAAGCATCCTGGGTGATGTTGGGCCAGTCACTGTCTCTCACTCCAACCTACCTCTCAGGGTTGCTGTGAGAATAAAGCAAGAGCTGGACAACCATACATGCCACCTTTAGCTCCTTGTTAATTATATAGAAATTATAATAAACAAACATGCAAACCATGAGAAAACTGCTTCAGACTTCATATACCGTATTTTTCCATGTATAAGGCAACCCCTATTTTTTGGGAGATGTGGGTGGCGTTGTGGTCTAAACCACTGAGCCTCTTGGGCTTGCTGATCGGAAGGTTGGCGGTTCGAATCCCTGTGACGGAGTGAGCTTACGTTCCTGTAGCCCAGCTTCTGCCAACCTAGCACTTTGAAAGCATACCAGTGAAAGTAGATAAAAAGCTGCTGCTGCAGCAGCGGCAGGAAAAGTAAATGATGTTTCCGTGCCCTCTGGTTTCCATCATGGTGTTCTGTTGCGCCAGAAGCGGTTTAGTCATGCTGGCCACATGACGCGGAAAGCTGTCTGTGGACAAATGCCAGCACCCTCGGCATGAAAGCAAGATGGGCGCCGCAACCCCATAGTCGCCTTTGACTGGACTTAACCGTCCAGGGGTCCTTTAGCCTTTTACCTTATTTTTCTTAATCCAAAATTAAGAAATCAGGCCAGAGCCAGAACCACCCATGCCAGAGCCCAAACCCAAACCCCTGTGAATTCACCATCTGTGTATAAGACAACCTCCAATTTTTAACTAATGTTTTAAAGCAAAAAACAAAACAAAAAAACATCTTATACATGGAAAAATACAGTATTACAGGTACGATAATATAGCTATTATCTTTACAGCGATTATCTGTACCTCTTCAAGAAGTGCTGCACGAACAGATGAAATTATCAGCTCTAGAAAATGTGAGAACTCATCTCCTAGGAGTGCCAGTGAGGTCAAGAAAGGATGGAGGGGTGTCCCTTTTGCACACAGTAAAATATCCTATAGTAAAAGCTCCACTTTTACCAAAATATTTCCTACAGGTTAACAGTTGTTCACAGAATTGCTTTCCATAGAAACGATCCAGCGTGATTGCTGAACTTCTTGGAATTCCTTCGCCACAGGCCGATTCCCAACATTTACATCCTGTATTTACTCCTTACACCAAGGGTGGAGAACTGATGGCCCTCCATCGAGATGTTGCTCGATTCCAGCTCTCATCGGTCCAAGCCAGCATGGCCAAGAGTGAAGGATGAATGGAGTCCAGAATAACTGGCAGTACCTCCACCCCAACTTCCTTGCTTTTAGTTTGCCAATTCCTGGTTGGCTCTAGAGGATTCCAATTCCAGTACAAGAAGCCACAGGCCTCTCTGCTTCCCGGGGAGTGGGAAAGAGAACTAGCTATAATGGGCAACACAGAGGAGGAGAATGCTCTAAATTTGATGCCTGCCAACTTGCGGCTGGAGAGAAGGAAGAGGAGCGAGAGGGAGAAGAGACAAAGATCTGGGCAAGTTGCCCACTGGAACTGTTACATCCTTATGGAGTTAAACTCCAGTGGTCTAAAGCAAACGACCCAGCTTGTTCAATTGAATTAAGAGCAAATTATTTCACATTATCGTGTCTTGGTCCTTGTAGCAACCCTATGGGGTAGGTCATTTGTATTATCCTGAAAGCACAAGGAGGGGGGAAGGAGGAGCAGAGAGGGAGGTTTTCTCAAGGCCAACTAGCCTGTGAGTTCGCAGCAGTCAAGATTTGAACCGCTCAGACATTACATCGCACCAGAAATTCCATCTTCATTTAGTATTCAAACCCACACCTCCCCATTTCATAAGGTCATTTAGGTCCCGCAATGCTATTCACCTTAGAATGCTTCTTAAAATGAGGCAAGGATCGGTTCTCAAAGCCGTCAGGCACGCGTGAGCCACTGATAGCCTGCTGTCCTACGCAAGCAATCATCTGGGAGATGTTAATGAAGGAGCCTAAAAAGACAACGCCAGAAAGAAAGAGGTAGGTCACATCTTGCCTCATGTTCCAAAGCAGCATACTGTGTGATGGAGGTCTGCCCCACCCTACTTTATTTGTATGTGCAAATTCGCTTTTTTAAAAAACAAAGTTTAATTAAAACTTTTCACATTACAACAAAAAAGACAAACTAATCTAAACCAAAACTAATAAAAGAAATAAAAGAGAAAAGAGAATGTGCGTGCACATTTTCAAAATCTGGAGCAGATTATGAGGGTGTGCAGGAGAGAGCGCAAAATTTCTGTGGCACAATTGAGGTGGCAGCACTGGATACAACCCACTGTAGAAGTGCCCCATTATTTATGAATCACGTTGGGCTTGCATTTAATGTAGATCTGTGCAAAAAGCTTTAGTATTCATTACCTTTAAAAAAACAAAACACGAAGTGTCCAAAATGGAATTCTTATCTTATCAGAATGCCAACAGGGAGCACTGGGTTTGATTGAACCCTCACATAGGAAGTGCTGGCACTCGACATGCCAGTTCAACCAGAGCTGGAGAACCAGTTTGCAATGTTGCATGGGCAAAAAAAAAGCAGACAAAATTCCCAATGAATTAAGAACAATCAATCTAGAGTTGGACAGAGAGCAAACAACTGAACGCAAAATTAAGATGCAGCTGCTTGGTCTTTTAGCATCTGTGTTATGTAGGAGGTATAGAAATGACGTGGGAAAGTTTCCAATTTAAAATGTGGTGCTGCCATGTAAAAACCAGAAGCAAAACTTACCTGTGCAGTGTTTTCATGCTGCTAGCATGCCATTTAAGCCAGCCTCCACAATGCATAACATTGGCATGCCAGTACGATCTTTGCCCACGCCACTGATCTTTGGTTGCTAACTGTGCACCAACAGGCAATGCAACTCAGATTCAAATAGATGCTGGTCATATGGGCTGTCTCAGGTTCAAAGACCATCTGCATGCACTTGGAATTACATCTAAACCTGTGCTTCATGTTCTAGATCCAAGTGTTGTCTGAACTGCAACCATAACCTTTTGCTGCCTTCTTTATTTACTGGCAACAGAAAAATTAGAATGAGTGGGCAGCAGCCACTTGTTTTCTAAAGTCCTCACGAGCTTACCTTTTGAACCACAAAGAGCCATGACGAGGGGGCTGTTACTCTTGTCTAGTTCTCGAAGGCAGGCACTGCCAGCATGGTCTCTGATCACAGACAGCTCTTTCAGAATCAGCGCCTGGGAGGAGACTTACAGTTAATAAGCTGACCATTTCAAGAATTCACCTAAAGAGATTGATGCAGCGTAGCAAATCCTAACGACCAAGAAAAAGCAGAGTGTACCAAAGGAAAGCTCTGTCGGCTGATCATTGCAACAACAGAGGCACAACCAAGAATTTGGTCAAACTGACGAACATGCTGGCTTTCTGTGGGGGGTTTGTTCTAGCCTGGCCCCTTTGGTGCTTCAGAAGACCCAGAATCCAGGGAGGCCAGAAACTGCCTCTTTCTTTTTCCTGCACTTATTGCTGTTGGGAGGTGCCTGTTCCCTAGGTAGGGGGAACCCTATATTCAACCATCAGGAGATAGGAGGGTTCACCTATGGTGCAGCGAGAAGAATAGTGGCAATTAGGGAAAAGGAGAAACCTGAAGTCCCCAATCTTTCCCTGGGGACAACCTTGAGAAGATTAAGATTCTGATTCAGCACACTGATTTACTGTGATTTGGTCACTTGAAATGTGGCCCGTCTTCACATTTTGGGACTGTTTGGCCAAATCACAGCAAATCAATTTGCTGCATCAGAATCTTAATAGTTATGCTTCACCCTTGAGAGGGTAAATAAGCAAACAGCACACAACATGACTTCTGATTCATTACTAAGAATGAGTAATTCTCTATCAGATGGTATACAACTCACCTCTAATGTCTCTTCTGCTGTACAGCCAGGTTGCTGCTGCAGTTTGCCAGTCTTCAAGGCGTCAATATATTCATCACATTTCTTGTACCCAGCATTCAGAAGTTCATACTTTGCCTTCAGCAGCCCCTGTCCTGGAGTCACATCGCCAATTCCAATTGAAAATCCTCGATTAGCTAAGTGTTTGGAAACAACAGCCAAATGTACACATCAGCTCACTGAGTGCCACACGGAGAATTTTATCCGAGGTTATTTTTGTACTCAGGGTTTAACTTCTTATCCGTGCAGGATATATTTAGACTTTTCTAAAACTAGCAGAACTAGCTTTAAAAGTGTAGCATTTTTAGTAAATGGTCTTGCTGGTTTGTGGTACATTTTGACATTGTGTGTTCTCTTTGGGCCTTTCCAGAGAATCAATTGATAGGCATGGTTGTGGCTTCTTTATTCATTGCACAGGACCCAGATATTTTTTGTTGTTGCAAGGCCAGTACTTTTCCTGCACTCAAATTTGATTATCTTGTCACTGGGGAGTGTGTCACAATTCTTCCCTAAACAAGTGGCATCTATTGGAACGCGCCTGTGGCATCACTAGGGATGAACAACAACTACCTTCTTTGTACAATGCCTGTGCAGTTTAATGACTCTTAAAAAGTTATCCAACCCTAAGCTCCACCATGCCATGGCCCCAGTGAATTCAGTGAAAGGGAGACACAAATTCCAGACCTTAGTATTGACTCCAGTTTTGACTAGGAAGAGTCAGCTGTGGAGGCTCTTATTAGAACTATTGTGGTATACTAATTACAGTGTCAAAATTAGGAAGATCTGGGTTCAATTCCTCATTCAGGCATAAAACTCAGAGGATAGCTCAGTCAATATTTCTCAGCTAATCTTCCTCTCTGGGTTGTTGTGAGGATAGATAAACAGGGGTGGGGAAGAACTGTGCATCACACTGCCCTGAGCTCTTTGGAAGGAGCGCAGGATAGAAACATAATGCAATAAAAAATGAATAAAATTACTAGAAAGCCACTTTTCAAGGTACTTACAGAGGTAGACAGGAGCAAGTCTGGCTAGCCGTGACATCGCATCAGCTGCCTCCACTTGTCCCCAATCTCTCAGCAAAATGTAGAAGATATTATTCTTGGATCCAGACCCTAAAGTTCCTTTGTCCATGCTGCCAGCCATCAACTCACTATTGTGGATTGCAACGTCTGGGGAAAAAAAAGTCAGAAACTTGTCAACCTAAGCTTCCCGTTTTCAGCTTTTTCAGACTCATGACCACTTTTAGCCCCAACATGGCAACATTTCATCCCTTCTCTTATAATAATAATAAATAATAATAATAATAATTTTTATTTATACCCCGCCCTCCCCAGCCAAGGCCAGGCTCAGAGCGGCTTACAAGCAATAATAAAAACAAGTTGAATGATTACAACTTAAAAACAAAATTAAAATACAACATTAAAATATTGAAACATTAAAATATTAAAATGTAGCCTCATCGCAGGAGGAGAAGGAAAGGAAAAAAGAAAGAGAAGAAGGGAATCAAATTGGCTCCAAGCCAAAGGCCAGGCGGAACAACTCTGTCTTACAGGCCCTGGGGAAAGAAATCAGATCCTGCAGGGCCCTGGTCTCATGAGGCAGAGCGTTCCACCAGGCCGGAGCCAGTGTTGAGAAGACCCTGGCTCTGGTTGAGGCTCATCTAACTTCCTTAGGGCCCGGGACCACTAGGGTGTTGCTATTTATGGACCTTGAGGCTCTCCGTGGGGCATACCAGGAGAGGCGGTCCCGTAGGTACAAGGGTCCTAGGCTGTGAAGGGCTTTTAAGGTCAAAAGCAGCACCTTAAATCTTAAAAAAACTCTTCTCAAAATAATGGTGGCAGGGCTACTTATGCAACCTAGTGTACATTACGGCATTACCCGGTTGTGGTTCCTGGTTTGCAAATGGGAAAAACAGTGCTTTAACACACCCAGAAACCTATACGGTAGATGCAGAAACGCTGAGAACTCAAGTTGTAAGGCGGGGAGGGTGGGTGGTAGAATCCAAGCATATTTCGGTCATTTCGTATTTTGTAACAGTTTAAGGCCAGCAGGGCATATAAACAAACACAAATTCTCAACCACAAAGGTCATGGGACTTCTTACAATTAAAACTAGTTACAAGAATAAATACAGAGACTAAAACAAGGACAGAGACATAACTGAGCACAGTCAAACAAGAGCCTGGCTTTCTGTATGTGAGCTATATTTCTAAAACAAGGGGAGTCCTTTTCTTATTCTGACATGTCAAGGACTGCAAAGCTAAAGTTGGCTTTGCTAATTTAATAGACAAGACAAGCAGGACTGTCTCTTCATTCAACATGCACCTATAAGATGGATGTGCATTTTCGCCTGGGGTCTATAGCATCCTCCAAAGGACTTTCTGGTTCAGCCACAAACAATATTGAGCTGCGGGCGTCCACACCTTCCTTGGGAACATCTGCTTTTGGGCAGCAAGAAGACTTTCAAAGCAAGCCTCAGCAGTATTTTCTACAACAAAAGGCCAATCAAGTAAACCTCTCTTTGTAGAACATGCTGCAAGCATTTGCCCAAATCGAGTTAACCTCGTAAACACTGTTCTCATTCCAAAAATAATCTAGGAACTGTTAAACAGTTTGATTTCAACTAGAACAATGGTTTGAGGTTAAGTTAGTTTCAGAAATAAAAACAACCCTCCCCACAAAGTCAGATTGCTCAAGTTTTGCCCAATGTTCAGCTCCTATGAAAGGAACAATCTGCACTGCACTTGCCAAACAGTTTCATAACAGTATATATTTAAAGAAGATGAATAAATGAGCAAGTTAAGTTAATTTGGGTATGCAGGAGGTATTAAATAAATTTAAGGAATCGCAGAAACAGGGAGAAGGAAGTCAAGTTTTGAAACATCAAAATGATAGTAAAATCAGTGAAATGTATAAATCTGAAAAGTATTTTCGGTCACCTCCCAGCTTGACTACTGTAATTTGCTCTACGCGGGGCTGCCCTTGAAGCTGTCCCAGAAACTCCAGCGGGTGCAGAATGCTGCAGTGAGGCTCCTCACAGGGTCTCTGCCATGGGAGCATATTCACCCAGTGCTTTTCCAGCTGCATTGGCTCCCGGTGGAGTACAGGGTCAGATTTAAGGTGCTGGTTTTGACCTTTAAAGCCCTTCACGGCCTAGGACCCTCGTACCTACGGGACTGCCTCTCCTGGTATGCCCCACAGAGGACCTTAAGGTCCATAAATAGCAACACCCTAGAGGTCCCGCTCCCTAAGGAAGTTAGATGAGCCTCAACCAGAGCCAGGGTCTTCTCAACACTGGCTCCAGCCTGGTGGAACGCTGTGTCTCATGAGACCAGGGCCCTGCGGAATCTGATTTCTTTCCGCAGGGCCTGTAAGACAGAGTTGTTCCACCTGGCCTTTGCCTTGGAATCAACTTGATCCCTTCCCCCTCTTTCTTTTTCCTTTCTCCTCCTGTGAAGAGGCTGCATCCTAATGTTTTAATGTTGTATTTTAATCTTTTTAAATTGTATTTTAATCAACTTGTTTTTGTTATTGGTTGTTTGCCGCCCTGAGCCCGGTCTTGGCTGGGGAGGGCAGGGGATAAATAAATTTATTGTTGTTGTTGTTGTTGTTATTATTATTATTATTATTATTAAAATTTGAAGAAGAAGAAGAAAGCACAAATCTCCAATAAACCCAGCGGCCAGTAAGCATGTCAGAAGTTACAGTTGCCAAGTCTCAGGCTTCCCCACTACCTCCACTTACAGGAATCGTTGCTGCACAAGTCTTCTCCTTTGCCACAATACTGCTTGCCCTTGGTTCGAAGGTTGGCTTTGACAGGACAACTGTCACTAGGCTTCAGAATGATACCGAAGACCTGCTTTCCTGTCCACAGGGTTACAGGCTGGAAGAGGACAAAGGATTATGAAGACAAGCAGAAGAGCTTCCACTAAAGTTATAGAACTAGAACATGCAAAAACATTATACTTTAGGACCCCAAACGACTCTTCCACTTCTTTTCAACTATTCCAGCTCAAGGAGCAACATATAGCTCAGCCGGTAGAGGACGAGACTCTTAATCGCAGGGTCGTGGGTTCGAACCCCACGTTGGGCAAAAGACTCCTGCCCTGCAGCGGGTTGGGATAGATGACCTTTGTGGTCCCTTTCCAGTTCTTCATTTCTAGGATTCTAAGCAATGGGATGGTGCCACGGTTTCAATCTCTACCAATTAAATTGATTAAACCAATCAACTGAAGTTTTAATCACAGATTAAAACCTGCCCTTTGTTCAATCCACGAGGCAGAGGTCAAAAGATACAGCCACGCAAATATGTCTGCTCCCTTCCACCAAATGGAAGAAGACCCGTCTCTTTGTAATCAGAATTTGCAACCAAGCACTGCAGAGATGGTTCATTTAATGGGGAAACTCTTATGGTTATCCTTTTGCCAGTAAGAATTACATCGATAACTGAAGAAGCGTGTGTTCAGCTGAAGTCAACGGAATTTTTTATCTGGAACAGCGATGGGAACATTCATTTTTGAAACCCAACATGGTGTATTAACTGCAGTGTAACACATTTAGTGTCACGGGGGAGACAGATGTGTTCAGCTATAGTCCAGTTTGAGACTCTGCCACCCTCCAGAAAGGCCTTTTGCCCTTCCTCAGAGCTTGCCTTTTGATATACTGCACAACAACATCAGGGAGACCCGCTCCACGTCCAGGCAAAAGAACCTCGCCAATTTATTACTGACTAAACTCAAGTGTGCACTCTTTCTCCAAGACATTCCATACCTTGAGAATTGCTGGCGGTGGGAGGCGAACTTTTATTTTCTCATCCTTGCCAACCAGAATAGAAGCGATAATCTGACAAGCTTTAGCTCGATCGAAGAAAGTGTCCTTGAGGGTGAGGAGGTAAGCCCCTAAAATGGGAAATACAGAACACAACTCAAGCACTTCCGTATAAGAGGATAGGCTAGAAAGGGCATTGAGTAACATACACTATAAATGTATACATGGCAATACATTTAAACGTCATCAGATCACATGGAACTGCAGTGGCGTGAAAGAAAAATGCATCTTAATTATCTGCATTAATATAAATAAATTTCATGCAGGTTGCATTTTGGATGCTAGAAAGGCCGAAAGGTGTTTAAAAAGAGAACAATGAAGGCAAATATTTTACCACATGGCTCTCCTTGTACACATCCTAGAGACAACAAGGCAAAGATTAAGAATATCTCAGCAGCGGCCACACTTAGGCCCAGGTCTTCAGTGAAGAAGTTCCAATACTGATGAAATCCTGCAGTCCATGCAGAACCCTGCTTTGCAGAACGTTGCACCTCTACACCCATGCATCTCTGTGTCATGCCCAGCAGGAAAATTGCTCTTCAGAAGAGGCACCACTATATCAATGACGCCATATTAAAAATTCTTTTTTTTGCAAGGAGGTATTATTCTATCAGGGATGCGGGTGGCGCTGTGGGTAAAAGCCTCAACGCCTAGGGCTTGCCGATCGAAAGGTCGGCGGTTCGAATCCCCGCGGCGGGGTGCGCTCCCGTTGTTCGGTCCCAGCGCCTGCCAACCTAGCAGTTCGAAAGCACTCCCGGGTGCAAGTAGATAAATAGGGACCGCTTACTAGCGGGAAGGTAAACGGCGTTTCCGTGTGCGACTCTGGCTCGCCAGAGCAGCGATGTCACGCTGGCCACGTGACCTGGAAGTGTCTTCGGACAGCGCTGGCCCTCGGCCTCTTTGAGTGAGATGGGCGCACAACCCTAGAGTCTGTCAAGACTGGCCCGTACGGGCAGGGGTACCTTTATTATTCTATCATGCATGAGCAAGGAAGATCTAAGAGGTCTTGAAAACAAATGAGTGTCTCATAACACAGGTAAACGCATATTTGACTTCAAATACAGACCTGTAAGGAAATCCTGAATTGCAGCAATAAGGGGCTCTCCATTTCTTGGTGTTACCAAGTTTGCTTTAGTCTAGATGAAGGAAGATATATTAACTAGGGAAACATGGCACAATATTTCAAAAACTCTTATTATGTACATGATCATACTACTACAAGATCTTTCTACTCCTCCCTGCGACATAACACACGTTAGATTCCAGTGCATTTTCTTAATGCAATAAATCTGTTAAGGGTTTGATAGGGCTTCATTGCCTTTATTGTCCATCCTGACAAGATTGTTCTACAAAAGGAATGGGGCCAAATCTGGCCCTCAGCAGTTTCTCTGCCCTGTTTTCTTTTAGGTAACTTTCCTCTGTACTTATCTCCGACTCTTTCCCCTTCCTCACAAAGTGGAAGCATGAAGGAAAGCAGTTAGCAAAATGCAGACTTTGTGCAGTTCTTAAAAGGTTTCAACTAGTAAAAGAAATCAGGCAGCGGGGAGTGAACCTGCCCCATCTCAACAGGCAGTAGTATGTAATAGGACTTTGCTTACCCCCATCAGAACAAGGGCTTCTGCTTTCGCTTCTTCGGTTTGAGGAAGATGAAGATTCATCTCATCGCCATCAAAGTCAGCATTGTATGGTGTACAGACACATTCATTAAATCTGAAAGTCCGGTGTGGTTTTACTCTAGCCTGGAAAAAACGTATCAGAAGAAAAAATCCAGAAGAAAAAAATACTGTGTAAAACATACAAGGAATTCAGAACGTATCAACAGTATTTGGAAAACGCTTGGAAAATTTGTGCTTTTGCCTTTACATAATTTCAGTTTTACAAAAAAAAAGAGAGGACTTGCTGCATCAAATGACAAGTTTATTTCATTTTTGCCTGGCACTGCTGGAGGGTTAAGATAATGTAATGATGTAGGCATTGTGAGCCATAACTTTACCCAACTCTTAGACAGGAGAAAACATGATGGCAGTAGGATATCTGGGCTTGTACCTACAGCACAGATCTGGGCTCACACCCTTCCGTGTATCAGTTATAGGGAAAGTCTAGCAAACAACCACTATATGCATTATCTTAATAATTTAAAGTATATGGTGGGTGTACACATGCAGCAGAATGAGGTGGTAGAATATACTGTACCACATCAGACTGCAAGTGGGGAATTACATATTTGAATGCCCCCCTATGTAAAGGGCTCCTTGCAAGTAGAAAAGTAAAACAGACTGGCCTAGAGACATCCCCCACTCCTACCAATACTCTAGTTTTATACATGCAGACAGGTTTGGGTGTCTGAACCAGAGAAGCATTAAAAGTGTACTCTCTGCTCCTTTGCAAACCCAAGGTGATTTTACTATTCCACTTTGCTGCATACACAGAGCCAGCTTTGCTCGGGCACATATCAGGAAACCTGAATTTTAGATTTAACTGGCTAACATGGTCCAGAAAGAGAGGTGTGATCACAGAAGGAACTCCTCTGTGAATGACAACTCTTCTCCTGCGAAATGGAGAAGATCCTAGGGTTGTTTTATTTAGTCAAAATCTCAAGGCAGTGTGCAATATTAAGAACATAATACACAACATAATAGTAAAATAATCATAACAGCCCCCGTCCCAAATCTAACAGGCCATAGATTATTTAATGGCCAAAGGCCTGGGTAAGATGAGTGTTTTCACCTGGAGCCTAAAGACATGTAATGATGGCGCTAGGTGAGCCTTTCTGGGGAGAGCATTCCAGGTGGGGAGCCACCACAGAAAAGGCCTGTTCTCATGTTGTTGCCCTCTGAATCTCTCAATAGCAGCCAAGTCATGATCATTGCCTTATCTGACTTGAATAATGTTCTACTTAGCTTGGATCTGGGGCAATGGTAGCCAAACCACACAGATGAAATTACAGAAGCTGGGGAATAGTTACTCAAGTTAGATAAGGTAGCAGGCAACATGTACTATTTGGATCATGTAAAAATCACACAGATCACGCCCGAAGCCTGGCAGGCAGAAATCAGTGATCGTGCTCCTTTTCTCTCGCAGAAGAATAACTCTTGCACAAAAGCCTTAAGAACTAAATAATTTATGTGTTAGGTGACCAATTATGATGATGAATGGTAACAAAAATAAATACGCCCCAGGGAACCACAGCAATAAGTTGCTATGCTTACTATATGAGCCATGATGCTGAGCTTGTGCAAAGAGGGTTGTCGATTGAACAGGACTATATCGCCATCTATGAGGTGTCTCTCCACAATGTCCCCATACTTCAGTTCTTGAGCCATCTTCTCACGGTTTCCGTATTTCAAAAACCTGGGGGGAGGGAGGGGGAGAGAGAAAGAAAGGAAATCTATCGTAAGAAATAATCAGTCTTAGAGGAAATGATTGTCTTCCAGTTATACAGCTGCTCTTCCACAGGACTGCTGAGCTTCTTCGGTGATAAGAAAGGAAATCACAGCTGAAAGCTTTTCCGTACCATTTTACAACAGTGAAGGTAACTTTTTAAAGTTAGAGGGAGGGTGAGAATCTACTTGTGCAAACGGATGCAGAAAACACCAACAATTTACAAAAGTTATGATCATTAAACAACGCTTAAGACACATGTACGAATAAAGATTTTGGAAGAGGGGAAAGCATCCATTTTTAGGTGCTGCCTACTGCAACCCATACATGTGCACTCTCAGAAAGGGCATTCCCTCTTGTGTGAGAAGGAATATCTCTTAAGACAGCACTTGATGGATGCAGTTTTATAAGGACTCACATTATACAACTCTTGACTTTTGAACCTATGTTGCTCAGTTAACTTGGGGTGTGTTCCTTTGCTCCTTTTTAGTTCAGTGTTTTTAATCACTTCACCTACCCACTGAAAGGCTGCAGGCCCTAGTCCTAGTAATTATGATTATCAGCAGTTCATGGGAGAAGAGCAGGGCACTTAGCTTACCCTCAACCTATTTTTGAAGGTCACACGCACACAGCAACTGGATCAAAATTAAGTTTTGCCCACCAGATGTGCCACTGCTTTTCAAGGCAAGTACTTAGTGAATTGTATAAGGAACAAATTTAGAATGTTTACACAAACAAGATTAGCATCTTAGGCAAGAATCATTGAAACTGAAAAGAGGGGAAAGAAAAAATCCAGATAGCCTCTCAGTATGTTCAAAACAAGCCCTAAACTTTCAAATCAAGTGACTGAAGTAAAATGAGTCTATTTCAGATACAAGGCCGCACCTTTTCATCTGTGTGTGCCTCTGCTGAATGAAGTTGGCACCAGGATGAAGCTCTGGACCATTCCGAACAAGTTTCCTCATAAAGTCGATGTTAGCTTTATTCACCTGTAATAGGAATGCTCGAATTAAAGGCGAAAAACTCACACAATTCTTGTGCAGAGCTTTGCCAATAATTTTTGCTGCCCTGGGTAAATCATAGTTATGTGATTTTCTCTGTATTATATACTAGGCAGCACAAACAACAACATATTAAACGATCAAGAGTTAAGTCAAGATAGCATTTTATTGCTGTTAGCTTAAATGCCTGTCACTCCTTTGTAACAGGGTAATACCTCAATACCCTGGGCTATCCCTTTACATCACACAACTGACAAGATGCCTCTGTTCTCTTCTTCTGCTTGGTGGTCTCTTCAAGGCATTTTGAAAACAGAAGGAGAAGCTTCTGGAATTTTAGCACTAGAGGACTTGCTAAGTTCCAAGTTTGGGCTAGCCCTATTCTTGTGCACATACTACAACTCTTTTCAAGATTATTGGATGTCATCTATAAAAATATACATACTAAATGACCTTTCAGCTTGGCAAGAGTGCAAGGAGCAGGGGGGAATGCTATTGTGAAGATACCAGATTAGCTTCTGAATTTAAGGAACAGACAACATACAGCTAAATTTCTGTCAACAGGACATAGGCCTGTCCTTTACAAGGATTGATACCAGGAGCAAGTCTGACATCCATCTTTTTCCCAAGTACAGCCTAAGTCAAAAGGGTGTTTAATTCCACTTGGTTATTCAAACAAAGCTTGAGATCTGATCTTGATAGAACCATGTGCAGACTCTCTGGAAGCTACTACAGCAAGGGGCTGCACCACACAACAGAAGATTTCATTTTCTCCCAATTACCTTCTCAGGAAATGTTAGTATTTTTGCAACATGAACAGGCACAGCCACTTCGTCAATGCGCAGGTTTGGGTCAGGCGAGATCACTGTTCTGCCCGAGAAGTCCACTCGCTTTCCAGACAAGTTTCCTCTAAACCGACCTTAAAGGAAGTGGAGGGAGGCGAGAAAAGAGAGCAAGTTGAAGCCGGTCAAGAAAAAAAACAACAACTCTGATTTTCCACAGAGAAAACAAACTGAAATCATTATTCTTTATTATTGTTATTTGTTGTTATCAATGTACAGAGTGCTTTATGCAGTTTAACAAACAAAACAATGTGTTCCTGCTGCAAGGAGGATAGAGTCTGAAAACGTGACCCAGGAATAAGCAATGGGGTAGCTGGGGACGAAGGAAGCAGGAGAATATACATTCAATTCTGTTGAATATATTTCAGCTCCGTTTCGGTAAGTGATGATGGCAAGAGGGTTAAACCAAAGGCTTCATGGAGAAAGTGAATTTTAAGAAGGTGTTTGAAGGACGAGAGATAGAGAGAGAGAAGTGTTGTTGTGCAAATGTTCTTAGAAGAGAGTTTTACACAGGTATAACGGATAACAAAGGTGGAGTTATCTAAGCTAGCAAGTAGAAGACTTTTGGATGACTTAAGGATTGAGCTGGAACATTTAAGGGGATAGGCAGGAAGGGTGTGAAATTAAGGTGGGGGCAAAACCACGGAGGACATTAGGTATAATGCACAGCAGCCTCTATAGAACAAAATATAGCAAACTCAACTGTGCTCATTTAGATTTACCAATTGCATCAGGAAATAAAAGGGTTAAAACTCACTAGCAAGTGTTAATGTGCACAAATACACTAGTAGCCTGCTGCCAAGCGCCTTGACAGTCAGCTGCAGAGTCTACCTGGCAAGTCCAACAAACAAAAGCTACAAAGCCCATATTGACCATTACGATATGACTGCACCGTTTGAAATACATGACCCCAGAGGGATAGTCTATATCCCACTTTCAGCAGTTGGTAATGGAGCTCAACACACAGATGTGTTTGCTTTCATTACTTCCCCCTAAAAACTGCTTTGGGAAGCAAGACAAAAATCCAAGAAATAAATGTAATCCTGAACAGCGTTTGGAAAAGGTTCCACCACCAGACTCCAGAAAGAGCATCTGTCAGACTAGCCAATACTGGGGCTACATGGACATGACGTAAGGGGGTTTCACATGTTCAGATGTGATAGCAGCAGGAGCCAGAGATTATGCTGAAACACCTACCCTGCTTTCCCTTCAGTCTTTGAACAAAGCCTCGTGTCCACTTCTTGGGTGCCATGTTGAGAGGAATGCCAGAGAGTTCACTATTGATGTACAGAGCGCACTGCAGCTGCAGGAAATCCCAATCCTCCATTATCATCTGAGTTTTGGCTCCTGATATTCTATGCTGCCCAACAACAAAACAGCCAATTCAAGAAAGGAAATTTCAACAAAAGCAACTCCATAGTTCTAGGGAACACTCGGCAAGTTCTGCAAGAATGTAACGATGTTCTTATGAGAAGCACAAATCAAATTTCTTTCATAAAGTTTTATTGCAAAACAAGGAAACAAAAATAACCAGAGTAGTAACCATTTCTGAGCAATTCCGAATATGGACTTCCAGATGTGAACTCAAGATCCGAGAACTAAGAACTTTTACCAGACCAAATGTATTATAGCTGCAGTTAAGATCTTTGATTAGGAACATATTGCACCCTAACCCCTTCAAGGTTGCCCAGAAAGAGAATTCTCTGGGGCTGAGAAATGGCTTTGTCCCTGGTCTCAGCTATGTTTTACTCCTGTGTAAAAAAAAATATCTTTGTGAATTTGCTGATTCTGGAAGAGCCTGATTCAATCCCTGCCGCAGCCACAAGCTGATTAAGGATGGCTGATGCAGACATAACATTACACCATAGATATAAGCAGAAGGGATAGGAGATTTGCATGGTAGGAAAGGAGTTACGAGGTCAGGAACTTTATGGCAACCCCAGGCCCAGACCAACCTCACGTATATATGCTTAGAATAAGAATGCAACGAAACTCAGGCACTCACAGAGTTTGAAGACAGCCTAAAATAAGGTGTCTCCTATGGACACTAGCCATGCATTTTACTACAAATTCAAAAGCTAATAGCATCTGTATTTAGGAGGGCATTCTAAAAAGCACTGTTAAGAAGCACAATCCATACCTACTTTAACCACAAATATAAAATTAAAGGGCAACTCACTTTTTTGATCACATCATTGAGGAAAATTATTTCTGTCAGCTTCATCGTTAAGTCATCCTCGTTGGTGCCGGATTTTAAGTCGCTCACCACGGACGGCCTAATGCAGAGCGGGGGGACCAAGAGTCGTGTCAGGATCAAGTCCGAAGGCTTGCCGGATTCAGGGTTCATCAAAAGCAGAGGGATGTCTTCTGCGGGAATTCTCTTTAGGATATTTAAAACCACTAAAGGATTCAAGTTCTCCTACAAAACATAAAGGGTTACAATCACACTTTTATCATTGCAGGGCGGGAAAGTCAGTTTCTGGCTAAGACTCAAGCAATGCCTTGTCCACTGATTTGTCAAGTAGCTTTAAAACCACAAGGAAGGGCGAAATGTTGTGCCAGCATTTCATGTTTTAAGGATCACAAATGTGTTCTTTACTTTCTTTAGAACACAAAGGCTTAAAAGGCTTAAGCAGACATTTCTCAAATTTTGCCTATTTCCTAAAGTTATTGGGCCATCCCCTATACAAAAAAAGTGGGTAGAACAATGGTATAAAGTATTGTACTTTGTACAGTAGGCTATAAGCTAGCCACACATAAATAAGAGGTTTCTACACACATGCAAATGAACCTTCCAGGCAAGGAATAGCATTGTCATAGTCCAAGGGCACATTCCAGTCAGCTGAAAGAACATGCTATCAACTGCATGGGTAGACAAACTAAGGCCCGGGGGCCGGATCCGGCCCAATTGCCTTCTAAATCCAGCCCACGGACGGTCCAGGAACCAGCGTGTTTTTACATTAGTAGAATGTGTGCTTTTATTTAAAATGCATCTCTGGGTTATTTGTGGGGCATAGGAATGCATTCATTATTTTTTTTTTCAAAATATAGTCCGGCCCCCCAGAAGGTCTGAGGGACAGTGGACCGGCCCCCTGCTGAAAAAGTTTGCTGACCCCTGAACTACTGCATCCACACACTTCAAGTATATGTGGCTTCATACACACACAGAACCCAGAGTCTAGACTGCGTATTTGCTTATGAAGGCCAAGTACACTTGCTGCCCAGACACAATTGTTTTAAGAGTATGAGGCAGGGCACCTAATGGAACTGCAGGCTGTTACCAGGGGACACACAAGGCTAAAAGCTTTCCTTGACAAAATTCAAGACGATTACAGCAGTTGGGAGACTGTGCAAAGTGAACATTCAGCTCTTCGAGCGGCAGCCAAGATTCACAGTGATTCAGCCCACACAATAACTCAGTGATTTTGGTACAACAACACATGTACTTTCACAGACTCCTGTGCTACATTTCCTCCCTCCACGACAAGAAAATAAGAATGTCTGGCTTTTCGTCACCACCCACTCATCATCTCTCACACATGGCAAATAACCATTATTAGAGTTTGATGACAGAAACGATAGGGGACCTCCTTAGACTAGTGATTCCTAGAGCCTGAGAATCCCAACTCTGACCATCTCAAACCAAATTCTCAAGGATCACACGCAGTCAAGCTCTTACAGGCTTGCTGCTAAAAAAAACCCCAGCAACAATGCAACTGTCAGAAGTAAGCCTAAATTCAACGGGACTCACTCCCAGGTAAGTGTAAGATTGCATACTAAATTGGAAATGCTTTTAATCTAGAGTTTTGCAAGAAAGCCACACACTCAGCTGCTACGCTACAATCTCTCCAACTTCTTTTATTGTGAACCATCTGTAGGTTGGGTAGACAAGAGAAGGCACTTCACTGGTTTTATAAATGCTACGAGTAGCGGATGGCAGAGGGAGGCTGCGTCACTTACCTGACCTCCCTCCCTCCGAATCACAGTTGCATACAGGGTGGAGAGGGGCAGGGAAGTGGTGAGGTTAATACGGTGCAAATTGGGTGGCAGAAGCACCCGACTGGCTCTGCTGGCATGTATGCTCCATATGTATGCAGCAGTGTCTAGGTGGGAGGGAGGTTGAATAAAAGCCAAAACCCTGCTGTGCTGTCTGCTACTGAACACTGCAGAGCAGGGTGGATAGAAATCTATGATTTATAAAATAATAACTGGATTTTTTTAAATTTAAATCGGATTTTTAATATACAATGCTTTTCGAGAAAAAAATCATTCTAAATATAGTTTTCTATTTAAGTTACATTATAGTCCAAAGGCTATCCATCAGGAAATAAGGATTTGTTTTAAGATTTTCATGTGTGCTAATTTTAAAAAAAATTGTTTAACCACATCAGTTAACAAAAATGGATACATATGATATAATGTTGAAATTGATTTGATTTAAATCAAATCCACCCTGCTGCAGAGCAAAAACATGACTAAGATAGGCTACCATCCTCTAGGCACTAAGCATCAAGAAATGCTTTTGCAAAAAATAATAATAATAAAAAATCCTTGGTTTGTTTCAACTTAAGAGAAATCCCCCTTCCCAAAGGAAGAGAAAACTGAAACAATACAAGACTGTACAGATTTCTTATTATTTACCTGGGCTTTCCCCAGTAGGGATTCAATCTCTTTATTATGTTCTATAGCGGTGTCAAAGGACTGTATGAAGTTAGACACAATGGGGTCCATTATCTTCTTCGTCGTCTTGTACTTCTCATGGATTATCTTCAGTAAGCCACACTTCTTTACAGTACCTACAAGAAGATCCAGAAAATTTGCACACACATTTTTGCATTTTAATAATTTACATTGGTCAGCACTCCAGAGTCATGCTCAATGTTTTACAAACAGAATTAGAAAAAAAGAGGAAAAAATGAGGAGCACAGGAGACACACCGACCAAAACCTTCAGTAGAATAAGGTTACTGTATTGTGGTTTAGTCACTAAGACTAAGAATGTTTGGTTCAAATTGGTTTTTTTCAGGCATTACATAATCTCGGCTATAAAACAGCAACCAAGAAATTGCAGTGACTCTTAAAGTCAAGCAACAATTTTAAAAGCTGAGAGTGACCAGCACATAGAAAATCTCAACAACAACAAAAATAAGACACTATCTATAATCAAATAGGGACGCGGTTGGCACTGTGGGTTAAACCACAGAGCCTAGGACTTGCTGATCAGAAGGTCAGCGGTTTGAATCCCTGCGACGGGGTGAGCTCCCGTTGCTTTGTCCCAGCTCCTGCCCACCTAGCAGTTCGAAAGCACGTCAAAGTGCAAGTAGATAAGTAGGTACCGCTCCAGCGGGAAGATAAACGGCGTTTCTGCTCTGGTTTGCCAGAAGCGGCTTACTCATGCTGGCCACATGACCCAGAAAGTGTACACCGGCTCCCTCGGCCAAAAAAGCAAGATGAGCGCCGCAACCCCAGAGTCGGATACGACTGGACCTAACGGTCAGGGGTCCCTTTACCTTTACCTTATAATCAAATACCTGTGATAATATGAGGCAGTCTTATACCGCCTATCTGTCTGTGAAGTATTTCTGAACCCTTCTGAATATCAGCTGCTGGAAACCGCAGAGCAGAGAGAGCTCTTGCACTTGGATCCCTGCTTGCAAGCTTCACATAGGCATCCAGCTGGCCACTGTGAAAACAGGATGCTAGACCAGGTGGTCCCCTGTCTGATCCGTAAGGCTCTCAAGTTCTTAAGCGGTTCCAGACTCAAGTTGCTTAAGGACCAAAGGGCAGATTAATGCACTCACCATTAAAAGCCCCACAATACGGGCAGGTGTTCTTTTTTCTGCACTTTTCAGAGATCTTTTTTTTCAAACCCCGTTTCTGGAGGTAGGTCAAGCCAGGTCTCTTCAGATAATCCAAAAACTGTTTCTGTTCTTCGAAGGTCAGCATGATACGGCAACAGGTCTTACAAATCATCTAGAGCAGAAGCAAAAACCACAATTTGCCGTCAACCAATACACCTTTGGACACTCCATAAATTTATATGCACATACAGGGACACTGTGGAAGGCTGAATGAGTTGAGCTTCCTGTCATGTATTCTTCTTCAAAGCTATGCTATGCAGTAAATCTAAGGAAATGGCAAAAGTCCAAATATCTATATGAATGCTTTTGGGAGAAGGGAGTCTATTCTACTGAGCACTTCATTAATAATAACTACTCAGAAACTTTATATATTGAACATCAGGTAAGCACAGTACTGTAATTAATTTCTAGTCCACCGTTCCTCCAGTAAGCTCAAGGCAGCATACAGAGTTCTCTTCCTCTCCATTTTACCCTGACAACAACCTTGAGAGGTAGGAGAGGCTGAGAGAGAATGACTGACCCAAAGTCACCCAGTGATCTTCATGGCTGAGTGGGAATTTGAACCCTGGTCTCCTGTCAGAGGACATCATCACAGGCAATGGCCCACAACTGGAACAGCATGTCAAGTGCCCCTCAATCTCTGTCATCTCCAGTCCTTGACATGAAATGCAACTTTACCTGCAAAATGCCTATCACGGCTTTGAAGTACCCCACATGGAAACAAGGCAACTCCAGGTCAATGTAGCCATAATGACCCAAACACTCCGCCAGATTCTTTCCACAAGTTTCACATGGACGATCCTTCTCACTTGTACCCTTGGGAGTAGAAATGAATAGAACAATTAACAGTGGCACCTTCTCTACATATCTTTAGGTTCCTCTATATCTTTAATATTCCTCTTCTCCCAGGACTTTGACTAATTAAACAATCTTTTAAACACACACACACACACACTTTCTCTGTGTGCATTATTTTTGTTTGCTACTACGTTATGTATTTTTTGGGTTTTTATATTGTAAACTGCACTGTGGTTCTCAGATGAAGGGCAGTATAGAAATTTAATAAATCAAATTAAATAGATAAGATATTGTCAAGCTGCTCTCTGATGAATTAAGACACCCCACTACTAATTATGTGTCACAAGCAGTATATGGCTTTATTACTCCTTTGTAATCTTAGAACTCACAAGGATCTTAGTTCTCGCAAGTCCACACACACATGCATCCATACACAATTATCTAGCCACAAATAAGCGTGCATATCAAGTGCTCTTCTTTTCAGTAAAAGAAAACTAGACTACAGAAATCAAGCTTTGTTTTAGCCTACAATTCTAGACCTCAAGTAAGTTTTTCATCAACATACATTTTGCACACTAGAAAAGACTGATATGATCTGAAAGTAATGGGTGCGTAAAGAAACGCTTTTGGAATGTAAGCACCCAAAGCTGTTTTATATTGTCAAGTCACCCATCTCTTGCCTATCTCCTCTGCCTGACAGCAGTTCCACAGGTTGAGTTTTTCAAAGTCCTGCAACCCAGATCCTTTCTAACTAGAGATACTTTACACTACTTCTGATGCATTGTGGGATATGATTGAACAACAAAAGGTCTTACCATTCGATGGTCCAGTACACCATACTGCAGAGGTGAATGATTGTTGTCTTGACTGTATAGGTTTTTACTAACCACCTGGATGTGAGCCTGCTGTCGCATCTCTTCTGGAGACTTCATCCCAAAGCAGATGTGGCTTCTAGAACAGAAAACAGCACCAGATATATCACAAAATGGAGATACTCTGGTTGACTATTTTGAAGTCTCTGCTTATATAGAATGTGACTTGCCTCTGACAAGTAAGCAATACCAAGAATCCAGCACACCAGACTTCTGTATTTATATCTTGCAGCCTTCTAAGGACAATTCTGACTTTAGCATATAAAGCCATGAGTAGCCTGGCCCCAACAGACCACCCACTGTAATCTCCAATATTGGTCCAGAGTCTCCCTTAAATGTACGATTCACATAAGACACGAAGCCTTATTTGGCTAGCTCAAGACTAAGCCAAAAAGTGAATTAAAAACACATATTTTCCTGAGTATTGCACATACCCCGACACCATAAACAAGCGCTCATGTACACAGACAGCAAGGACTCTTGAGTTTAATAGCTGGATCTTATCCTCTTCCCTTCTATAGTCTATCTGTCAGAATGTGAAGTGAGGCAAGAAGCAAGAGGTGGAGCGCTCACTCTACATTACACTGTGGAAAAGTAGATTTTTAAAGAATATATTGCATCAGAAACGATTATGCCTCAGAAGCTTCTATTTCAGTGACTAGTTGCCATTAGATAATATTCAGAAATGTTGTTGGGTGGCTAGCGATGCTGAAACCTCTAGAAGCACAGCCACAGGTGATAGAAAGCATGAAGTCCCTGATGCCTACTCACTTAAGAACATAAAAACAGCCTGCTGATTTCAACAGAAGAGACCAGCAACCACCTGAGATTTCCTGCTGCTTTCTCTTTTGTTTTAGTATTTTACATTTTATCCAACATAAGACGAGCCTGCTGGATCAGGCCAAGGGCCCATCTTGTCCAGCATCCTGTTCTCACAGTGGCCGATCAAATGCCTGTGGAAAACCAGCAGGCAAGATTCGAGCCCAAGAGCCCTCTCCCTTCCTGTGACTTCCAGCAACTGGTTGGTGCAGTGGTACCTCTAGTTATGAACTTAATTGTATTCAGAAGCATTGCTGACTCCATCTGTGGAGACAGAGCATAGCCACCATGGTTAGCAGCTATCGACAGCCCTCCACAAATTTGTCTAATCCTCTTTTAAAGCCATCTAGGTTGGCGGTCATCCTGTGGGAGCAGGTTCCATCGTTTAAACTATGTGCTGTGTAAAGAAGTACTTTCTTGAGGGCACAGGCTGAAGAAACTCTGTGTATAAGGATGCAAACCTCCCGCAAACGTATACAGTGGCACCTCAGGTTAAGTACTTAATTCGTTCCGGAAGTCCGTACTTAACCTGAAACTGTTCTTAACCTGAAGCACCACTTTAGCTAATGGGGCCTCCTCCTGCTGCCGTGCCACTGGAGCACGATTTCTGTTCTCATCCTGAAGCAAAGTTCTTAACCTGAAGCACTATTTCTGGGTTAGTGGAGTCTGTAACCTGAAGCGTATGTAACCCGAGGTACCACTTTATGGGACTTGCTGCCAAGTCAACATGCATGATATAGAACCACAGAATCCTACAACCGTGGGGAAATGCTGGCTACAAGAGGAAGGCATGTTTAAATACTACAGAAAATTACTTTTTTGTATTATTTTACTTTATTCCCCCACCCTAATAAAGTCCCAGGGCAAGCTACGCTTGCAAAAAAGAAAATGCAAGCAGAACATATAGCCATCTAATGTAAACAAAATTGCTTATATTTAGATTTCCAAAATACTTCATTTTCTTTCTTTTTTTGGCTGAGCTAAAAATAGATTTATCCCAGGATAAAGAAAGAAGACAAAAACTTTAAGAAAGAATGGGGAAATTTTATAATTTACTTAGGAGACCACTGTAAGCAGATGAAAACAATAGCAGGATTTGAATAACACTTGTAATGTAACAACCACTGTGGACAATTATGGATAGATACAAAATATGGATTATGAAATAATATGCAGCTGAAAATGCTGGCAAGAAGACCCATGGAAGGGATGGTGGGAAGTCTGGAGATTCGGAGAAATCTCTAAATGTGGATATTTACTTGGCATTGTTATACCTCTGCGCTTGTAAAATCAAATAAAAATCATTTTCAAAAAATAAAAAATCCCTTCTGCTTTCCAAAAGGGGCTCTCTGTCCCGTGCTGCTGGACCATTCCCCTCCACACCACTCGACGGACCACTTTCCTCGCCCCCAAACTTGGCTAGCTTGTTCTTCGCCGCCCCCCGAGTCCCGCTTACATCTTCTTGGCCACGTCCGTCTCGCGGAACTGCTCCTTCACCATGGCGGCGGTTCCCCTCTCTCGCCCGGGGACGGCGCAAGGAAAGAGAACGGAGCCGTGCGGAGCCAACGGCGCCTCCTCCTCCTCCTTCCCCTGAGCGAGCTGCACACCGGAGCCGGCAGACGGGCATCGGGCGCGTGCGTCGTGCGTGTCGCCGCCGACCGCGAAGGGTCGCCGCTTTCGGAGCCGCATCCACCCGGCGTCGCAGCGCCACCTAATGTCCGGAGGTGTAACGAAAGGGAAGGAGAGCGCGCAGGTGAGCGCGCGGGGGGGCCCACCTGCCAGCCGCCCCAGACCGGAGAAAGTTGCATTATTATTATTATTATTATTATTATTATTATTATTATTATTATTATTATTATTATTATTATTATTATTATTATTATTATTGAATTTCTACGGCTCACAACACGCGCAGGGCGGTTTGCAACCACAACTATGTTGCGCATTTTGGTACTTTCGTATTGCAAAATATTTTTTTGCTTCCCCACCCTTTCATTAATTAGCCCTTTGCTGATTAAACCATCTATTGTGGCCTTTTAAAGTGTGTGCATTGTTGGGTAGGGGGAAGGTGTTTTCGTTTGTTCTTATGGTATGTATTTTTGTGTTTTTCCTTTTTAATAATATTTCTTATTAGTTTTCCAAATTATTACAAATCCGTCCAAAGGACTTTAATGCAATTTCTTAAAATCAGGCTTCTCACTCCCGTTGCGAACATACGTCCATCTCTTCTTCCTATTGCCACATCTTGCTTAATATCCATGTCATCCTTTAATAGTTGTCCATTCTTACAGCAAGCTGCAATTTTTGTGTTTTTCTACTGTAAACCGCCCTGTGTTTCCTCGGACGAATGGCGGCATAGAAATTCAATATATAAAAGTCATCTATCAGTGAAGCTGTAAGATTAGCTGGCAGGCGAGCGGTGCCTTATGACAGCCAAACTTAAAGCGTTTAAAGCCGACGTTGTTTGTCCTCACGATACAAAGAAAAGCCGACACGCAGGTCAGCGATTTGGAAACGAGTTTTCTTTTCTTAGTAAACAGGCCACTCAGGCATCCGTACCGACACTCGGAAGTCTCTATGGTCTCCCGTCGACTTCCGTCGACGCGTTTTCTGTGCCCTCCCCTTTGGACGCGAAGGCCCGCCTTCTTTTCCTCCGCGCGAGCGCCGCTATATGATTGGCTGCTGAAAGTTCCTTCCTTCCTTTTGCCGGAGACGCCGCCAAGATGGTGAGTTCTCGTCGGGCTCCCCCGAGTTCCCTGGGAGAGGCGGCTTCAATCCGAATTAGCCCCGCGCCATCCTTTGCCCGCTGGCCTTCGGAGCGGCTGCTCTCCCTTCAGCGGGGCTTTCTGGTTGTGCTGGGCCGGTTATTGGGCGGGGGGAGGGAGTTTTAGGGGTCCGGCTCGCGGTCTGAACGGCGCACCCCCCCCCCACTCCACCGCTCTGCTTTCGGGCTTAGTGTGCGGCCTGGTCTACCAATAAACGGGGATGGCGGAGCGTGTGTGTGTTATATCAAAATGCCCTCTCCTGCATCAGCTTTCTCCCAAGGTGTTGCTGCTGTTTCTGTATCCCCAATTTCCACCATCCCTTGCCTTGCTGGCCGAGGCTGGTGAGATTTGGGAATCTCAACCCCTTGGAGGGCGCCGGATTTATGGAAGGGCTGCTAGTTCAATGAATCGCTATTTTATCTTATTGTTTTATTTCATAGCTGCCTAAATTTCAGAGGCAGGGTGGGGGTAGGTAGCAGTTTATACCCCTCCCTTGAAAAATAGTTGAAATTTGGCACTTTAAGGTAGCTTCAAATCGTTGCATTGGCAGACATTAATACACACGGTGTCTTGGAATTTTGTTTTTTTGTTGCAGAACGACACGGTCACCATCCGAACAAGGAAATTCATGACCAACAGGCTGCTTCAGCGTAAGCAGATGGTGAGGCAGATGTGTTAATACTTTTATTTGGTTCATTCATAATCAGAGCCTAATTTTCACGTACATAAAGTTCTATGTCTGTGTTAAAGCTGAGGTTGGTAAATTTAGTGACTGCAATGATTTTCCTGGATTAATTAGTAATATAGCATTATATTTTGGGACGCTACAGTGTGTTGATCTGTTTTTGTTACTGTGTTAATATCCTGAGTTGCAGTTATAAGCAAAGTTTCTTGAATAGTTATCGAGAAGTTTTCTTTAGATTACTTAGTTTACTTTAGATTACTTAGTTTAGATTACTAAAATATCTGATAAATTGCCATGCTCCCACCACTGTTAATGTTATTTTTTGGCATAGCAAGGAGTGCATTGAAAAGCTGGAATGGCCCAGCCAGTTTGTCAGTGTTTTTATGTGAGGGTAAACAAGAGCTACCCAGATTTATCAATCTTTTATTCATTTATATGTTGAATGTATTGTTAACTTTCTAGTTCATAAGTTAATATATATTTGAACACCAGTGATCCCGCCTTCCAACTGAAGTTAGCTGTAATAGACTCTGAACTTAAGAATGCTTCGTACAGGAAGACTAGAAGCTAAAGAAATTACTAGCTATATTCCAGAATGTGGCAGTGGAACCTGAATTTTCCCCTAACAAATGTTTCCGTACTGCTTTTCATTCCCATGTTCAAAAGTTTATATTGCATCCTAATATATATGTCCCACACAGGGCATTGCTACCGCTGTGCTAGGAGCAACTTGTACTCTGTCGTGCATGTTTTGCCTTGTGGTTTACACTTCTTGTGATACTGAAGCTTAAATGACAGAAAAGTCCTTAAAGTGCATTGCATATAAAGAAAACCAGTACAGTGGTACCTCGGGTTACATACGCTTCAGGTTACAGACTCCACTAACCCAGAAATAGTACCTTGGGTTAAGAACTTTGCTTCAGGATGAGAACAGAAATCGTGTGGCAGCAGCAGCAGGAGGCCCCATTAGCTAAAGTGGTGCTTCAGGTTAAGAACAGTTTCAGGTTAAGAACAGACCTCCAGAACGAATTAAGTTCTTAACCCGAGGTACCACTGTATAACACAATCAGCTGGTGGAATTCATTCGTTTTGCTATTTTAGATGTTTCCTCTGTGCCAGCACATTGGTTTGCCAGAGAGAACATTTTGCCGCACATGCTACTTGGGGCGTCTCCCAACTCCTTGGAACCAATTTGGAGGGGAGGGAAGCGCTATTAAAGATGCCCTTTTAAAGTGCTTCCCATGACATTAGGTGAAACCTACCCAGTAGATTTTTGCAGGACTGCCATCTGCACTATGTGCAAAAAGTATGTAAATATAAATAGGTTTTTTTATTGCCACCTGAATAACATCAGTGCTGGGGGACAGTTGGATTTCCTTAGAGGATGTTTAAGGCCTACATGTGTGTAACAAAGTAAAGTAGCTCACGAATAGTAACTTTTGTGAAGTTCTTTGCATTCATAGGTCTCTCCCCCCCCCCCAATACATTAAAAGTGTTTAATGTTTTGCCAATTCTCTATTTATAGGTGATAGATGTTCTTCATCCTGGAAAGGCCACTGTTCCCAAAACTGAAATCCGCGAAAAGTTGGCCAAAATGTACAAGACAACCCCAGATGTCATTTTCGTCTTTGGCTTCAGGACTCATTTTGGAGGTGGGAAGACAACAGGCTTTGGCATGATCTACGATTCCCTCGACTATGCAAAGAAAAATGAACCAAAGCACAGACTAGCCAGGGTAGGCTTCTTCGGTTGTTTACCTTGTTTGGATAGATTGGGGTGGTCGTGCCAAATGGTTTTTCTCTTTCTGGGACCTTTTGAAGCGTTTGTTCTGTTAAAATTGCACTCTTCCTGTTGAATTTTTGATTTTAAAATGGTATCTTAAACTATTCTTGTACTTAGTGGTATTAAGAAGGTTGATATTAATTACATCAGTATTTTATTTATATCTGTGTATCTTGTCCGTCCCCTCATTGCAGTGAACCTTTTGCATGCAAAGCAGATGCTGTGCTCAGTTGGGATAGCTAAGTTGGTTGAGCATCAGACTCTTAATCTCAGGGCTGTGGGTTTGAGCCCTACATTGGGCAAAAGATTCATGCATTGCAGGGGATTGGACTAGAAGACACTTGTAATCCCTTCCAACTGTGTACAATTCCACGATTCTCCCATGGTTAACTTGTAACAACTTCCTGTTCCTAAAAATGATTGCCATTACAGTCTGCTAGGAGCCAGTGTGGTATAGTGGTTAAGAGCAGTAGACTCGTAATCTGGTGAACCAGGTTTGTGTCTCCGCTCCTCCACATGTAGCTGCTGGGTGACCTTGGGCTAGTTACACTTCTTTGAAGTCTCAGCCCCACTCACCTCACAGAGTGTTTGTTGTGGGGGAGGAAGGGAAAGGAGAATGTTAGCCACTTTGACAATCCTTCGGGTAGTTATAAAGCGGGATATCAAATCCAAACTCCTCCTCCTTCTCCTCCTCCTCTTCTTCTTTTTCTACTGAAATTGCCAACGTCACCACTTTTTAGTGTGCCTACATACATCATGAGAGGCCTGGGTACCAAGTCTTGTGAGGAAAGGTTCAAATGATCTGGGTGTGTTGAGCCTGGATTAGAGTTTAGAACATAACATTGAGAGCCATCTTCAACTTTTGAAGGGTTGTCAAATAAATGAGAGTGAATTTGCCTTATGTCGCTTCAGAGGCCACAACTTGAATTACAGTCGTACCTTGGAAGTTGAACAGAATCCATTCTGGAAGTCTGTTCAATTTCCAAAATGTTTGGAAACCAAAGCGCAGCTTCTGAATGGCTGAAGGAAGCTGCGGAAGCCCCATCGGATGTTTGGCTTCCAAAAATAGTTCACAATCTGGAACAGTCACTTCTGGGTTTGTGGCGTTTGGGAGCCAAAATGTTTGAGAACTAAGCTGTTCAAAAACCAAGGTATGACTGTATTGGATTCAAGAAGAAAAAGCATTTTACAAGCTGTTCAGTATTGGAGTCAACTGCCTTGGAAGCTGGTGGGCTCTGCTTTGTTACATTTTAAAGTAGAGACTGAATGTCCACCTACCAGGGATGTTGTACAGTGGTACCTCGGGTTACGAACTGTCCTGCTTATGAACGGTTTGGGTTACGAACTCCGCAAACCCAGAAGTAGGTGTCCTGGGTTGCGAACTTTTCCCCGGGATATGAACACAATCCGCTTCCGGGGCCATGGGAGGCCTGTTTAGGGAATGCACGCTTCAGGTTAAGAATAGACTTCCGGAATGAATTAAGTTTGTAACCTGAGGTACCACTGTAGTGGATTTCCTGCATTGGCAGCAGGATTGGACTGGATGTCTTTTGAGATCCTTTCCAATGCTATGACTGTCCAAGGTTAAATGCCAGTGTGTACTTTGAGTGATTTACTTTGCTTTCCTTTTACTAGCATGGTTTGTATGAAAAGAAAAAGACTTCAAGGAAACAGCGTAAAGAACGTAAGAACAGGATGAAGAAAGTCAGAGGAACAGCTAAAGCAAATGTTGGAGCTGGCAAGAAGGTAAGTTCAACCCATCGGTGCTCATAAGCGCAGTCATTGTTGAAACTATATTGGATGTTTCATGACAAAAATAACCTTTTCCTTTTCTTTCAAATTTCAACTTTTACTTCTGGATTGCAGAAGGTAACGCTGAGATGCTGCGTAGTTCTTAGCTTCTCAAGTAGTTTAGCTTTTGTGCATCTCTTATTACTTAGTAGATAACAAAGTAAACAGGTAACAGTACCTAGTCTCCAAAGTCTTCATCTGACGATGGAGTGTTTTGGAGTGTCTTTTTCCCACCCTTTCCCTCTTGCGTAGCTAAAGTAGAACTTGCCTGACCCCATCCTGTCCTGCCTTACCCTCCAAATTAGCACATACTAATGGCAACTAAATGAGACTTGAAATGTCCCTCAGTAAAGTGGGTACAGGTAAATAGAAAAACACTTCCTGGCATTTAATGGAGTTGAAACGTGGAACATTCAAGTTGAATACAAGTTTTGCTTAACATATAACAGTGCAGAAATCAGACTTAAACCCAGTAGGCATTTTTAACATAAGCATGGTTAAAATTTGGATTTTAAATAGCCTTGAGTTCAAACTTTTCATTAAATGACTGACTTACTGTAAATTCAATCTTTTGATTAGTAATCCTTTACTTTCACCTTTTTTCCTACTTTCTTGGGATTCTTGTTGATCAGAAATGAAGTGCCTAGCAGGTACCGAGAATAAGCATGGATGTGATTGCGTGTATTATGCATCACTTGCTTGACTTCCTAATGCTCCCTTGCTTTGTTTGTGTGTTTTTGCTTTGGAACAAAGTTTTCCTGCCTCTATAGATTTTAATTTCCAGTAGGAAATACTTTGCTGTAGTATCAGGCAGGTTTGTAAGCTTAAATGTGCTGTAGTTAATATACAACATTTATAAATTGAGTAGCATCCCCCGTATTGAGAACAAGTGTGGCCCTAGATGTCTAAAATGTATGTTGCATGTTCTCACTTAGTGTGCAACAACCTTCTTGAAAGTTTGATGAAGTTTCATGCTTCAGGCTGCCATACACCAAGGCAAATATTCTGCTTATAAAAACACTACATTGTGGGTTGAATTTACATGTGAGAACTGCTTATAGCTGAACAAGTTGATAACTAAAACACTCGAAATCCTGTTCCCTTCTGTTGAATGGTGAGGATTTAGTCCTCTTTTCTTTTTTAATGCAACTGGCAATTCATACACTATAAAAATTCATATTGTTCTAGGCTTTAACTTTTATCTGAGACTTTCAAATAGTTAAATGTACCTCCTGCTTCACCACAAGCACAGACCAGTCCTATTCTCCAGGTGTCCCCCACACTGCTTCAGGTGCAAGACTGCATCTGCTTCTGGAGCTCTTCACACCAGCATCCTTGTTTTTCCTTTTCTGTGATGCTACATCGTGAGCCTGCCTGCTTCAATATTGGCTTACAACCATATGAGAACAAATGACATAGGTTTAGGCATCACAATACCTTCACAAGGCACTTTCCCTATCTCATAGATTGTAAAGTCTTCCTTGGAACTGTTCCATTCATGTATAACTTAAAGTGAAACTTAACGACACTGCTGATGTGCCTGTAAAGGTTGAAATCTGAGTGGGGATCAGGACCACAAACCCCTCAGTTTATCTATACTTTCCTGTATTCTAGTGGCTGCTGAGCTATGGAGTACAGTCATACCTCGGGTTAAATGTGCTTCAGGTCGAGCATTTTCAAGTTACGCTCCGTGGCGACCCGGAAGTAATGGAGCGCAGACGCTCAAAATGACGTCACTCGCATGCGCGGAAGTGGCGACACGCGCAGACGCGTGTTACGTTCTACTCAGGATGCGAACGGGGCTCTGGAACGGATCCCGTTTGCATCCAGAGGTACCACTTTAGAGAGCAATATGGCCTGATGCTGTTACATAGGTCACATAGTGTGGCTCACTGCTGCATATTAGCAATTGCATATTCTAAATATAATTGCAAATGCACACAAAGCATTTGAATCCTTGTATAGTAGACCTTATCATACCACTTAGGCTTGAACATTGATGTGTGTTTATCTAGTAAGTGTCCTGGTTTTTTGTGAGAAGCTTTTTTTTTAGTAGTGGGAGGCAAGGAATTGTTTGCCTTTTGTCTAGTTTGCAATAATCCCCCTTAAGTTGCGAACAACTTACCCTTAACCGTGGCAAACTGCTTCTTAAGCTATTCACTTGACAAGCAGCCAGCTCCTAAGCTACCTGTGGCTATTTTCTCTCACCTTCAAAATCGTCCTGCAACTTGACTTTTTCTCACCTAATCCTTTGTGTTTCATCGCTGTACTGTTTCTGCTGCAAACTTGGGTCTTGACACAACTGAAACAGGAAGCCTGCTAATAAGATTCTGGGCCTGATTCTTTAGTTAGCTCAAGGCTACAACTAAAATTAATTCTGTATACATGTAAGGTATGGAAATAGGTGCCATCCAGTAGTGTAAAAACAATGGTACATAGCCTAAAGGGGTTGTCTTGTCTTGTAAATGAAAATGATGTGATTAAAGATGTACTGACATCTTGTTCTCGCTTTCTTACAGTGAGCCAGCAGTGGATTTTAACAGGTAAAAGTACATCCATCCTTCATTGCTGAGGGACCTGCTTATTGCTAGTCTCTTCAGAAGTTCATTCCTCCTGAAGGCTGTCTGATAACTGATGGTTAACTTCCTTCATTGGGGTTCTTTAAAAACCTCCTTTAGGTGCATGTCACAGTAACTATCATAAATATCTGCAGCAGGGAGAGTAGTTCTTCCTTGAAGGGTATTGTGGGGAGTGATCTGGCTCCTCAGCACAGCCTAACTCCTCCCATCTTCAAGGGTTGGGGAAAGAGGTGGGCAGAGCAGTCAAAGTTAAAATGCACCCCACATTATCTGCAGAGTCTTCTGAACAGTTGGGGCAACTGGCTGGATTGAAATTGCCACACAATTGAAAAATCCCTTTTAGACATGCTTGTCAAAATTTATTTACTTACAGTTGGTGGGGGGAGAATTCCTTAGCCTTATAGAACGAACGTATATTTAGTGCACGATATTGACTGACATTCTTTTCCCTTTCCTTACAGAAATTAAATTATCCTGGCAGAAAATATATGGAGATTGTACTGTTGTGTTGCATTCCGGTCAAATAAATTCTGTGAAAACTCAAATGATGGGCTCCTAGAATTTACTTGATAAATGTAGCATAATTCAGATCTGTAGGTTAAAAAAAATAAAGAAAGAAAAGTATCTCTTAATGTTGCCCTGGCGGTTAATCAGATTGGAAGGTCTTGTAGCTTGAGTGGGGAATTAGGCTTTATGCATAAGACGGTTACACTAGCCTAGAAACATACAGCCAGAGAATTGGCTTGTTGGATCAAAACTCAATGTGAAATTCTGACCTTGTATGCTGTTTTTGTTAGATTTTATAGGTCACAGTGGTACAATTGACAGTACAGTGGTACCTCTGGTTACGTACTTAATTCGTTCTGGAGGTCTGTTCTTAACCTGAAGCACCACTTTAGCTAATGGGGCCTCCTGCTGCCGCTGTGCCGCTGTAGCACGATTTCTGTTCTCATCCTGAAGCAAAGTTCTTAACCCGAAGTACTATTTCTGGGTTAGCGGTGTCTGTAACCTAAAGCGTATATAACCCGAGGTACCACTGTACATGCAAGTCATCAGAATTCTCCTGTCTGCCCTGTTCCCCCAAATATCTCCTGCACAACCCTGCTTGTGTCAATTCTGCATGTAGTTCTGCCCGGGACCTAGTTTTTCAGGGAACTCCCTATTTTGTTTTGTTTCATCTTGCTACTTTTGTCTCTTAATCAGCTTTCCTAGTACACTTTCCCACCAATAATATACATCTCCTATCATCTTTAGTACTGTGAAGTTTCCTCAGCCTCAAAGTTATGTAAGCTGCATAATAAGGAACTACTGGTATACAGTGGTACCTTGGGTTAAGTACTTAATTCGTTCCGGAGGTCCGTACTTAACCTGAAACTGTTCTTAACCTGAAGCACCACTTTAGCTAATGGGGCCTCCTGCTGCCGCACCGCCAGAGCACAATTTAACCCTAACCCTAACCTGAAGCGTATGCAACCTGAGGTACCACTGTAAATGGCAATGCTCTTATTTTTTTTCTCCTCGCCCTGCCTCAAAAGTTTCCCACAATGCTTTGTGATAGTGCAGAGAAGTGGTTTTCAAGCAGTTTGAGGAACCCCAGGGTTCTTTTGAGAGATCCATGGTAGGTACACATGCTTCATCGAAAGATTCCTCCACATTACAGACGTACCTTGGTTTTCGAATTTAATCTATTCCGGGAGTCTGTTCGACTCCCGGAGCAACAATCACTTCTGGTTTTCGATTGTCCAGGAGCCGAAACGTTAAGAGTTCGAAGACATTCGGCTTCCAAGGTTCCACTGTACTTCAGACCTTTCTGCAGTGTGCAATTGCAAGAGAGTGGTGTGTTCTGGGTCTCATTCTTTGGTTATAGCAGTGAGGACTAGAGACTTGTCACTGCCGCCAACTTGAACTGTCACAGAACATGCCTTTAAAAATCCTACGCTGCAGTGGGTTTCTCAGGCTGACGCTCAGGTGCTCCTTAGCAGATGGGCTGATACAAAAGGGGTCCTCTGAAAGGATATTTTTAAAATCACATGGAACATGAAGCAAAACATTCTTGATAGGGAACTCGCCCTATAACTTCCTCAGCATTGGCGCAATCTCTTCAGCAGCTGCAAGAGTCTTCACTTCCTTTTTTTGAAATAGCTTTTCAGTTGATGGGTCTGATGTGGTAATGATGCCTCTGGGACCTAATTACTAGGAAAATGGCAATTAGCCCTTCACACCAGATTTTCCCAGTGTGCTACCTCTTGAAGTGTCTCACTCACTTGTGTCAACATATTTGGGGTAGCTTTTCTGCTGAGAAGGAAACAGCAAAAAAAAGAAGACTGAATAGTTATTTATAGGAGAAACAGCTTCTTTTTGACATGTGGCCGGTGTATTTTTAGGTTTTAAATTTGTTGAAGCCAATGTACTTTCTGTTTGTGAGTTCACATAAATGGAGGTGTCTTGCTCCTGAGTTCAGGAATTACTAGATTTAGTAGTGTCATGTTTCCTGTCAAACAATGCTTTGGGTTCAATATGTTTCCATGAGAGCAGCTTAGAAAGATTTCCAACTTCTTGCAGGGAAATCCAGCAGGTAAAAAAAAGTTTTCCCCTGTTACTGCATCTGTATATGGGTTAATATGGCCTGTCAGGTTAGGTCTCGAGAAGATTGCTGATGTGTGATGCTCTGAGGTCTAAGGCTACTGTGGGTAACCTTTGGTACAGCAAATGACTTCTTACAAGTTACACCTCTTGCATGCGTATTTCCAGAGGAAGGATCAAAGCAATAGTTTTGGAAGATGTTGATGTTAAAAAAAGGAAATTCAGTTTATTACCCCTGCAAGGGTGCCCACGTTCATTGTCTCCTGAGACAGAAGGATGCTAACCTCTTTCTGCCCTGCACACCGTTTGATGTGCTCTTGGTAAACATTTGGTAGTACTGTATGCCAGCAGTAATACTGCACAGAATAATTGCATGAGGACAGGCTGGTTAGTCTTTCTTATGCAGTTCAGAGTCCCAATACTCGCTTCCACTAGCAGTAATATTAAAAACAAACTTTGACTTGCCCTTGGTGAAACATTGCTCAACTTCACGTTCGTAAAATGTAAGCTTTATGAAATTTATAAGCCAAGCTTGGAATAGCTGTATTGGAGAATAAGGCAGGAAAAGTTTAAAAGACAGTAAAATGCTGCGGCTGTTTAGTTGTTTAGTTGTGTTCGACTCTTCGTGACCCCATGGACCAGAGCACGCCAAGCGCTCCTGTCTTCCACTGCCTCCTGCAGTTTGGTCAAACTCATGCTGGTAGCTTTGAGAACACTGTCCAACCATCTCGTCCTCTGTTGTCCCCTTCTTGTGCCCTCCATCTTTCCCAATATCAGGGTCTTTTCCAGGGAGTCTTCTCATGAGGTGGCCAAAGTATTGGAGCCTTAGCTTCAGGATCTGTCCTTCCAGTGAGCACTCAGGGCTGATTCCCTTCAGAATGGATAGGTTTGATCTTCTTGCAGTCCATGGGACTCTCGAGAGTCTCCTCCAACACCATAATTCAAAAGCATTAATTCTTCAGCCATCAGCCTTCTTTATGGTCCAGCTCTCACTTCCATACATCCAGTAAAATGCAGTTCTACTTAAAAGTAGCATTTTGTATTCTGCCAGTTGTCACTAGAGGGAAGTGTAACCACAGCAGCAGCTGAAACCAAAGATGCAGTCTCTTTAAACAATACTGCAGAAGGCACGTTCTCTCCAGCAATATAAAACCATGGCTTCACTTACCCCCCCCCCCCAATGTTGCTGAATTCCAGCTCCCGCCAGCATGACCAATGGGCAGGGATGATGAGAGCCATCCAACAACATCGGGAGGCTCCCAAATTCTCAATCTCTATACAGTGATACCTCTGGTTATGAACTTAATTCATTCCGGAGGTCTGTTCTTAACCTGAAACTGTTCTTAACCTGAGGTACCACTTTAGTTAATGGGGCCTCCCACTACCGCCGTCCTGCCGACACATGATTTCTGTTCCCATCCTGAGGTAAAGTTCTTAACTCAAGGTACTACTTCCGGGTTAGCGGAGTCTGTAACCCAAAGTGTTTGTAACCCAAGGTGTTTGTAACCCGAGATACCACTGTATTAAATAAAGCAGAGTGGTCGCTTGGTTGTATTCTTTAAAAAATAATGTATTAATGTTTCATCCTTATTCCACAGTATTAACGGCTTGAATAAAAGGTAAAGGTAAAGGTACCCCTGCCCGTACGGGCCAGTCGTGTCCGACTCTAGGGTTGTGCGCCCATCTCACTTAAGAGGCCGGGGGCCAGTGCTGTCCGGAGACACTTCCGGGTCATGTGGCCAGCGTGACGAAGCTGCTCTGGCGAGCCAGCACCAGCGCAGCACACGGAAACGCCGTTTACCTTCCCGCTATAAAGCGGTACCTATTTATCTACTTGCACTTTAAGGGTGCTTTCGAACTGCTAGGTGGGCAGGAGCTGGGACTGAAAGACGGGAGCTCACCCCGCCACGGGGATTCGAACCGCCGACCATACGATCGGCAAGTCCTAGGCACTGAGGTTTTACCCACAGCGCCACCCGCGTCCCTAACGGCTTGAATAAACATGCTCAAAAGGGGCCAATGGATTTGGTGCAAAGTCAAATTGTTCGCTGTGTAGAGAAAATAAGTTACTGGCACCTGCCAATTCAGAGGAATGTACTAGTGCAGCAAGCAGTATCCCCCCACAGTCACAGCTTCTGTGCAGAGAGCTAAAAGACAGATTGAAGCTCTCCCACTATCCTGGTTGGTGGAAGGAAGGGCAGTTTGGCTTCAGATACCTGAGAAATAACCATTTGCATTGTGGAACCTAATCCCTGTTTGAGCCTAATCTGAGGGAAAAGTCAAGATGGGTACAACAACTGCTCCTATTGCGATGAGGGCGAACTTTTGCAGTGGGTGGTGTTTTGCAGCCATGGAGACTCCCAACGTGGTTGAGAAGCCCCCTTGGATGCAAAGGGCTCTCATGAGAGAGGGTGAGCTTGGGAGGACAGGCTAAATAGCTCTGCCGCTCCTGTGCTCCCTCTTGATTCCAACCATTGCCTGAAGAGGACGCTTGAGGTGCACTGTTTTCTGTGAAGAGGTCTAGCAGTGTACTTTTTGCATTCTCAGTACTGTAAGAGGAAGGGCTTTATTTGGCGCAATTCTTCCCACATAAGGAGTCCTCTCCAGGCATGGGCCTCGTGATTCTGTTTAACAGCGGAGTTTCACAATAAATGATCAAGTATTTCAAGCAAAAGGAATATGGCCGCCCCTGTGAAAACCCTTCCTGTGTTGGAGATTTTAAAGAACCAGATGATCTCTCCAGATGAGGAGTTGGTGAGGCACAGACTTGTGCTTTCATCCTTTCTGGTTTTTAAACAACCAGAGGAATTTATGGTGCTGCAAGATCCATTAGGCAAATCATTCTGATTTTACGCCATGCTAACTGAGCATGATGGGATTTGTAGTCTAATACAGATAGAGAGCACCAGGTTGGGGAAGGCTGTTCTAAATGGTATCAGAAAGGATTGCTATTATGAGCCAAAGACTCTGTTATAAGCTGAGATGATGGGTTCTCTAAGAGAACTTATTTATTGAACATTCAACCTGATTTGCTCACACAAAATTTACACAGAGCTTAGATTCTAAGGTGGGTTTGTTGTGCCTGGGTGCCATAGTGCAAAGCTAAATTTCCAAGTATGCACTTTAATCTCTCCTGCAAAATGGTGACAGTCTGGAGATGCCCCATATCTGCAAGTTAAGAACCATTTTGTGGCTATGGGGATAGAAATGTTGTGGTGTAGTGGTTAGGAATGTAAATTATGAGGTTCAAATGTCAGCTCACCCATAAACCTGTGGGATGCCTCTCATCCTGGCCTGCCTTACAGACTTTTTTAAAGGTTCGCCAAGGACTTAGTTTGAAGATTTTATAGAATGAAATGGAAAAATCAAAGTATTACAAACAATTCTATGTATCTCCTTTTCACATTCTCCCAGTTTGAAAATCAAATGTGTTCTTCAGAACAAATGTGTGTTTAAAGCACAGCCCAAATAAGTATCAGCCTTTCATAACCTGGATTTAAAAACCCCACAACAACCCAAAAACCATGCTGAGTTTTGCAAGCTTCGTGCTGTGATGATACTGTGGGTAACCCTTTTTCCTGTGGGAGGTGAAGCAATTATGTGGAAGGTATTGATGAATTGGAGGCTTTTAATGCTGTTCCTACTGTGTGTTGAAGACACCTTCATATCTCCTGCTGACCTTGCTACATCTGTCATCTGCAGAGGCTGCAATCTTAGTGATAGCTGCCCTACTTCAGGCTTCTTTGTTAAGGCCAGGCCTTGCTATCATCTTATAAGGTTGTTTTTCACATTTTACTATTTTTAATAGACTGCCTTTGAATGTCAGGTTTTCTTTCAGACTATTATCTGTAGAGGAAGCGCAATTAGAAACGGCGAGGTGGTCAATATTCCTGCGGCTAACTTTGTTCCGGGATGCAGGTGGCGCTGTGGTCTAAACCACTGAGCCTTGGGCTTGCCGATCGGAAGGTCAGTGGTTCGAATCCCCGTGATGGGGTGAGCTCCCGTTGCTCGGTCCCAGCTCCTGCCAACCTAGCAGTTTGAAAGCACATCAAAGTGCAAGTAGATAAATAGGTACCGCTCCAGTGGGAAGGTAAACAGCATTTCTGTGCGCTGCTTCAGTTTCACCAGAAGCGGCTTAGTCATGCTGGCCACATGACCTGGAAAAACTGTCTGGGGACAAACGTTGGCTCCCTCAGCCAGTAAAGCAAGATGAGCGCCGCAACCTCAGAGTCATTCGCGACTGGACTTAACTGTCAGGTGTCCTTGACCTCTTTTTAACTTTGTTCCACTGCATCTTCACTGTCCGTTTCGTATTTACAATCATTTTACAGAAATGACTTGGATTATTAGAAAAGAAAAGAAAAAATGTAGAGTATTTGAGGGGTACATACTACAGGAGAACTGTCTTTAGAAAGCAAATTATGTCCAGGTGCCACTACAGGCTTGACGCAACAAAAATTTTTGCTTAGCTTGTTGAGATGCGTGCACTCAGCAGACCAAGGTACAAACCCAACTCGGCAAAGTACAAACCTAGTTTCAGCCCTTTCTGAATTCCTTTTCTTCCCTCCATGCTTTGAGAGGGCTCAAACACTCTTAAAAAGCAATGCAATGACTCGGTGTGAAGTTATGCTTCCTTTCAAAAAGCAAACATGAACCAAGGAAAGGTCATACTTTCTTTGCAGGATGGAGCATTCGGTCTTGTGGGCCATGGCCACCTATCAACTGATATGAAATATGTCCCAATTTTTAGACAGTTCTCGAAAGCACGTCAGAGTGCAAGTAGATAAATAGGTACCGCTCCGGCGGGAAGGTAAACGGCGTTTCCGTGTGCTGCTCTGGTTCGCCAGAATCGGCTTAGTCATGCTGGCCACATGACCCGGAAGCTGTAAGCCAGCTCCCTCGGCCAATAAAGGGAGATGAGCGCCGCAATCCCAGAGTCGGTCATGACTGGACCTAATGGTCAGGGGTCCCTTTACCTTTTTAATATCGGGAATCCACTGTCAGAGGCAGTCTATCTGCATACCGGTTGCCGGCTATTGCAGGTAGGGAAAGTGCTGCTTGTGTTTTTCCCCACTGGGGCTTCTGGCTGGCCACTGGGAGAAGAGGATGCTGGACTAGACGGGTCTTTCGATTGATCCAGCAGGAGTCTTCTGATGTTGGACTACTTGCATGCCAAATTTCAGGCTCCTGGGTACCCTCAAAATGTTGTGAGAATTACAAAAGGGACTAAAATACATTTTCAACGGGAGCAAAGCAGGTACATATCCAGCAGGGGACTCCATAACTCTGCAACAAGGAACGATTGCTTCTAAAATATCCAATGGGAGGATGTATGTGTGTTTGGGGAGAGAGGGCTTAGCAGAAAGATAACAGAACCTACCAATCCATGATGAAATATTGCCAATTGAAAGCCTTTCTTTTTTATATTTAAAAAAATGCTATTAAAAGAGTTTCATTTGTTCATTTCTCCCCTCCCCCATCTCTCCCCCCCCCCCCCGGCAGCAGCAGATTGATGGGAATTTTGTTTACATTTTGAAGAGCTTTGTTGAGAGTACTTCACATGCAAAGTCTACCGAGCTCCCTTTGCAGGGAATAGTAGCTTATTGAAATGGAGGCGCAGTCCCTAAAGGAAAACATACTTCATTTGTAATGAACGTTATGTCTGCAGAAACTAATGGCACAACCTCCTCTTCGGTTTATGCGAAATAAAGCAGGCCATATGCTGCTGCTTTTCAGAGTTTGGGGTTTTTAATTTAAATGTTGTTTAATGAATATTCAAGCCCATTTGCTCGAAAGTTGTATGTGCGTATGTGGTTTTCTCGTCTCTCCCACCCCTCCATCACGTTTTCCCATCCTTACCTAGAGGATTAAGCCATTAGAACCAGGGTGTTATCACACACACACACACACACACACACACACACACACACACACACAGTGCTTCCTCCCTGAAACTTGGGATATGCAAATGCTAGGGCAGATGAGTGAGTAAATAAAGGCATTCAGCAAGAGTCTAGCGTCCCTTTTTTCTTTTCTTTGTTTTGATTTGTCATTAAGGCGCAGAGGAGCTTATTTTGACAGACCCAACCACCGTTTAAAGCAGAGAAATATTCTTGGCACCATCATCACAGCAGAGTTCCTTTGCCATACCTTAACACCCTGTGATTTCTGCTGGTTGGTGGTTCAAATCCCCACCACGGTGGTTCAAATCCTATGTCCCAGCTCCTGCCAACCTAGTAGTTCGAAAGCATGCCAGTGCAAGTAGATAAAGAGGTACCACTGTGGCAGGAAGGTAACCGGCATTTCCGTGTGCTCTGGTTTCCATCACAGTGTTCCATTGTGCCAGAAGTGGTTTAGTCCTGCTGACCACATGACTGGAAAGCTGTCTGTGGACAAACACCAGCTCCCTCGACCTGAAAGCAAGATGAGCGCCGCAACCCATAAGCACCTTTGACTGGACTTAACTGTCCAGTGGTCCTTTACCTTTTTAACTTTAACCCTTTCAGAAAGTGTATCTATCCTGAGTTGCACCTAGGGTGTTTGGGCTGTTCCTCCAGGACGATTGTGCGATACATCAACACACTATCAACACGAAAAGGAGCATCCCTGTGACCTTCTAATTGAGCATCCATCCTGATTTGCTTGCAGGGACATTAGACAGAAGTAGGCTGTTTGATTTGTTCTGATTTGTTTGTTGGAGGTTGGATAATGTGTCTAAGCAAGGGTCATATCCTGCACTTTCCAGTGTATCGTCCAACCCTTTCATTATTGAAAAAAGTCTGATCTTTGGATGAAGCAGGTTTGTTGTGTGAGGCCTTCCAAGCAACTAGAATTGCACACAACATGTATTTGGCGTTATGTAATTGAATATAGTAAAAGCTATGGTTTTCCCAGTAGTGATGTATGGAAGTGAGAGCTGGACCATAAAGAAGGCTGATCGCCGAAGAATTGATGCTTTTGAATTATGGTGCTGGAGGAGACTCTTGAGAGTCCCATGGACTGCAAGGAGATCAAACCTCTCCATTCTGAAGGAAATCAGCCCTGAGTGCTCACTGGAAGGACAGATCCTGAAGCTGAGGCTCCAATACTTTGGCCACCTCATGAGAAGAGAAGACTCCCTGGAAAAGACCCTGATGTTGGGAAAGATGGAGAGCACAAGGAGAAGGGGGCGACAGAGGATGAGATGGTTGGACAGTGTTCTAGAAGCTACCAGCATGAGTTTGACAAAACTGTGGGAGGCAGTGGAAGACAGAAGTGCCTGGCGTGCTCTGGCCCATGGGGTCACGAAGAGTCGGACATGACTAAACAACAACAACAACAACAACAATTGAATCCCACCCTGACAGTGTGGAAATACCTGTAGAGTAGAGATTGAGAACTTGTCTGCTGTCCCCAGTCACTACATACTGATTGGCTCCATGTGCCCAGTCATTGCATCTGTTAGCTCTCCATTCTCAGCTCTCAGCCCAGAAAAGGGCCCCCAGGCCCACACAATTTATGTACTTGTGAGCTACTTGTAGACACCTAGATTCTGGGCAGACAAAAGTCCACTTCAGACAGTCTTCCATGTCTATAGATAGGGGAGAAGGATCATGTCTCCTTGCCTCACCCTCAGCTAGGGACCGCCATATCCAAGAGTTTCAAATTTTTTCCTATCTTAAATTCAGTTTGCCTCACTTCCACATACATTTGCAACTCTTTTTTTTTTAAAAAAAAGGCTGTAGGAAAATGCAAATGGGTTTTTCTCCACACGCATCATAATATGTGAACTTGGCCTAATGTATACATTTGGCAAGCAATTTTCTCTAAATGGAATTCATTTTGGTTCATTCTTTTTGCTAACAGGTGCATTTTAATGTGCGCTTTCACCTTACATGTGCTCCCCTCCCCCCCATTTCACATCTTTTGGATGGAGAACTGCTTTGTGAAATCCGGAGAAGCACTAGGTTTGAAAGATTGCTGCGTTGTGGTTCACCTATTGGATTTGGGTCGGGCAAAGCAACATCACGTGATGCAAACACATGTCTCCCCTACCCTTCCCGTCAGCTCTGCCTGCCTTGCCCTTCACCATCCATGCTTGGGTACAGTGACGGATTTACGTATAAGCTAAACAAGCTATAACTTAGGGCCCCACTCCCTTGGCCCCCCCCCCCCCTAAGAAATTAAGGGAATAAACCCTGGATGTACATTTCCAAAATATAAGATAAAAAACAAATAAAACAAAACCTACATACAGCAACAGTGTTTTGTGTTGTGTAGGCTCCTATGATGTAAATAATGGGTCCCGCCTGCTAGCCTGCTCCCTAAAATATCACTGGTTTGCTCATTTCTATATACAGGGTGCCTACATTCTGCATGGACTTTTCAACAATTACTTTGATAAAATACTGTACATGTTTTGTTAAGTGCAAATGGCTTTAGATGCCTATTAGGTCCGTAAATTACCATATAGCATATAGTCAACACAAAAAACAGTGACAATTTGTTGACAAAGGACAGCTGGACATATAAGGGGCCCCATTACCCTCAGTAGCTTAAATCTGGCCCTGCTTGGGTAAAGGTAAAGGTAAAGGTACCCCTGCCCGTACGGGCCAGTCTTGCCAGACTCTAGGGTTGTGCGCTCATCTCACTCTATAGGCCGGGAGCCAGCGCTGTCCGCAGACACTTCCGGTTCACGTGGCCAGCGTGACAAGCTGCATCTGGCGAGCCAGCGCAGCACACGGAAAGCTGTTTACCTTCCCACTGGTAAGTGGTCCCTATTTATCTACTTGCACCCGGGGGTGCTTTCGAACTGCTAGGTTGGCAGGCGCTGGGACCGAACGATGGGAGCGCACTCCGCCGCGGGGATTCGAACAGCCGACCTGACGATCGGCAAGTCCTAGGTGCTGAGGTTTTACCCACAGCGCCACCCGCATCCCTGCACCACCTGTGTCCCTGCACCACCCGCGTACCTGCTTGGGTACAACACTGCAAAGGGAGGAGTTTATTTGTGTGTCCTGTCCTATGTGTGAAACCCTTTGCAGATGTCACATGGAATGCATGGATAGGGCTGGATATCGGGGTTGAGATGAAGAAACCTGGACCAACTCCATCCTCTGCACTTACTCTGAACACATGGAAGACTGTCTGGAGGTAACACCTGCATATGGAGGTGCAGGGCCACTGGGAGTGTGAGTCTCCTTCTACACACTGATGGTATGCACAGATTATTAACAGTCCTTGCCTGGTTGCCCTTTGCATTCCAGCTCCTCCTATGATCCTATTCCTTTTGTGGTTGATCCAGCTAAGCTAAATGTGTCTTGGTTTGACCTCCACCACCAACAACCTCCTCTGAAGCAATTTAATGTGATGGTTAAAGCAAAAAGCTACTTTGGCTATTCTTTTTATCGATTCTAGCCCACTTTTCCTTAACAGAGCTCAAGGCAGGGAGCATGAACGATCCAAGGTGGTCTCCTCGCCAGGTTCAGCAGGAGGCAATGCTTCATGGGTCCTTCAGGCCATGCACTGGACTGGAATGATTTGATTTATGGATTTCTCTCGTGTGCCATCTTGCCATTAACCACATTTACAAACGCTCTGTGACAGTAAGTGCTCCCACTGTCGCTTCTGAAAATGCCCTGAGCTAGTTGGGGACAGAAAGCCCACAACCAGGATGGAAACCTACTCAGATGCTCCACAACCACAACAAGGACTAGGAACTCTCATAATGTCAACAAAGCAACCCTGGAACAAATACCAGGCAACTAAACCCATGCTATCTCTGATTTTAAATTATCGCCAAACTGTGTTCCTTCTGCGGGAGGCAACCGATGTGGGGGAACTGTGGCAATTCTGATTTCTAGCCTCCCTGAGCCCAGATTATGAAGCTTCCACGATGCAAGGCGGGGTGGGTGGGAATACTTTAAAAGGATGTTTATTTGGCTCCTCTGCCGTTCCTCGAGGAGTTTTCTTCTTCACCTTTCCTTCCCTCACAACAAACACAGACGAGCTGAGGGAACAAAACAAACACTTGATATGATAACCAAGCCCTTTGGAGACGTGCGGCATTAAGTGTGGAGGCAGCCTGTTTTGTGACAAACTTAAGGCTCCCGCGACGGATGCCACACTTGGGGGCTTTCTCATTCCGCTTCTTCCAGGGTTGTCGCATTAATGCTAAAGTGGGCTTTACATGCTTCTTGCGGTGAAATCTTTCAGCCTCTTCCTTAACTCTGTGTAGACAAGATGAAAGGGACTGTCGGGAGCAGTTGTACTTCACAGTAGTAGCCCTCAGGATAAAGATGAGGCTGGTGACAACCTGTCAGAACACGGCGCTCCTGTTTACATGTGGATAAAAGAGAAGGGATGCAAATGAGAGAGAGAGAGAGAGACGAAAACAAAACCTGTCTGGTGCTTGGGGCAGAGTTGTGGGATTTTGCACACCCCTAGCAGCTAGGCAATGATCCGCCCGCCAGCTCACAAGCAATTTCCATAGAAACAGCATATGGTCCCCTGATATTGACTATTGGAAATGCCTCCACAGTGCTCTCCATCTTCAAAATAACCACATGATGATGATGATGATGATGATATTTTGCCCTGGGCTCTTTTGAGAGGAAGGGAAGGGTAAAATAATAATTAATAAATAAAACATCATGACTTCCATGTTCTTACTATTTCTAGACAGCTTGATCAATGCCACACCAGCAAAGCTAACTTTAGACAAAAGCATTGGTTTTTAGACTCAGGAATAGTTAAGTCCCAGACAACTACCAAGTCCAGTGTATTTTTTTTTATGGTTGTAACATTGCCTTTGCTTCCTTCCAAGGGCTAAATTACTGCACATAAAGAAGGGCCACGTAAACACAGAGGAGTAAATCAAAGTAATTTAGCAGCTTTGGTTTTAACTTCTTGAGAGATCAAGTGCTTCCAGACTCCTTTGTATGGCTCCTGGTTTTGGCTAGGGCCCACAGCTAGCAAGGCCAGAGCTCAGGGATGATGGGAGTTGTAGCCCAACGACATCTGGGGACCCAGAGGTTGAGAACCGCTGGCTGGGGGTTTGGATCATGGCTGCCTTCCTGGGCCTCCAGCAGATAATATCTTATCAGCAGTTCCGTTCCGTATGATAGTGGAATCAGGCACCTATCCTTTGGAGCAGCCTCCCATAAACTGTCATTCTGCATTGTCTTCGAAAGTGTGGTGTAGTGAATAAAAATGATGTATCTCTGTTCAGCCATCAAATTTACCTCAGGCAGCTAGGAATGTGTGAATCTCTGTCTTGGTTTTCTTCAGTTCCTCGTTTGTCCTCACTTAAGTTCAGTCCTTCACATTTCCCCATCAGCTTGAGAGTCTTTAAAAAAGAAAAGAAAAGATAAAGATCATGCCAATAAATCAGCTTTTTTCAGTGTGAATTTCTCTTAATACACGTGTGCAATTTTGCCCAACACAAACATTTTTGCAAAACAATGATATTGTGCAATATTTTCAGCAACATTTTATGCACACTTCACTGCAGTACATATGTATTTTTGTATGTATTACTTAGCTAGAGAACTGCAGTGCAAAATTCAGAAAAGTGCAAATTTTGAGGGACAGCTGCCTTTAGGTTCTCATATCCTTTTGGGAAGTGTGAATTAGGGAGGTTCGCCTTTCAATGCAAACCGAGCCGCATTCCCACCTCATCCCTATGCTCAACCAAACCTGCCACATAGGTTTATGGTAAGAATAAAATAAAAAAATAAAAAAGGAAATTGCACTGAACACCTTAGATGCAGGGTAAGATGATTGTGATTTTATGCATATATAGATTTTGGTGTCGAGAAAATTGCTGCCTGAGGCAGCCACTTTGCTTAGGATGCTTCTGACTCCTCCCCATCTTCAAAATTAATATAACATTTGTGAAGTCGAACACTGGGTCAGCTGTCTTGCTTCATTTGTGAAGTCGAACACTGGGTCAGCTGTCTTGCTTCACCCTCATGCTTCCGGTGTGATGCCTGCTTTTCAGGTCCATAGCCAAAGGGAACCTGTCCTCCTCCCCAATTTTGTGAAGGTAAGTTGCGATCACGTTTACTTATATGGGAAAGCGTCAAGGCTGTTTTCTACCCAGTGGCTCACTCAGAAGTAAACTGCGTCTTGATCAGATCAAGTCGGTAATGCTACACTGGGCAAAGGATTTGGGACATAATGTTCAGGCGGCAGATTGGGAAAGGTTATGGAAATCAGATTTGAAATTTATGGCTTTGAATTTATGGCATTGAAGGAAAATTATATGAAAATAATGTACTGGTGGTATTTGACTCCTACTAAGTTAGCAAAAAAGGGACGCGGGTGGCGCTGTGGTCTAAACCACAGTGCCTAGGGCTTGCCGATCAGAAGGTTGGCGGTTCGAATCCCTGTGACAGGGTGAGCTCCCATTGTTCAGTCCCAGCTCCTGCCAACCTAGAAGTCCGAAAGCACATCAAAGTGCAAGGAGATAAATAGGTACGGCTCCGGCGGGAAGGTAAACGGCGTTTCCATGCACTGCTCTGGTCATTCTGGCCACACGACCTGGAAGCTGTACACCAGCTCCCTCGGCCAATAAAGCGAGATGAGCGCCACAACCCCAGGGTCATCCGTGACTGGAGCTAATGGTCAGGGGTCCCTTTACCTTTAAGTTAGTAAAAATGTATAAGACAAGTTCAAATATCTGCTGGAAAGGTAAAGAAAAAGAAGGTACCTTTTATCATATGTGGTGTGGACTTGTAAGGTAATAAAAGCTTTCCGGGAGATCATACATGATGAAATGAAAAAATAATAATACTTAAAATAACCTTTGTTAAGAAACAAGAAGCCTTTTTTATTAGGAATTGCAGGTACTGACATACCAAAGGAGCAGAAAAGACTCTCTATGTATGGAACAACTTCCGCCCAGATGTTATTAGCCCAGAGCTGGAAAGAAGACAAAGTCCCTACCAGAGAAGAATGGCAAACCAAGCAGATGGACTGTGCCGAGATGGCAAAGCTGACTGGAGGATAAAAAGATAAAAAAGGATAAAACTTTATAAAAGAATAGGGAAAAATTATGTTAATTAGGAGACTACTGTAAGCAGATGGGGAAAAGAGCAGGATTTTGACTCACTTGTAGTGAAAACAACACTATGGACAATATAGGTAAAGGTACCCCTGACCATTAGGTCCAGTCGTGGCCGACTCTGGGGTTGCGGTGCTCATCTCACTTTACTGGCCGAGGGAGCTGGCGTACAGCTTCCGGGTCATGAGGCCAGCATGACTAAGCCGCTTCTGGCGAACCAGAGCAGCGCATGGAAACGCCGTTTACCTTCCTGCCAGAGTGGTACCTATTTATCTACTTGCACTTGGACGTGCTTTCGAACTGCTAGATTGGCAGGCGCTGGGACCGAGCAACGGGAGCTCACCCCATTGCGGGGTTTCGAACTGCCGACCTTCTGATCGGCAAGCCCTAGGCTCTGTGGTTTAACCCACAACGCCACCCACATCCCATGGACAATATGGTTTGATATAAAAACTGGAGTACGGATGAATATGCAGTTGTAGATGCGTAAAGGAAGACTCCATGGAGGGGATGGAGGGGGGGAAGTCTCGAGATTTGGAGAATCTCCTTATACAGATTTGTTTTTACTAGTTTGTGTTTATTTGTGCTTTGTATTTGTAAAACTAATAAAAATGATTAAAAAGAAGAAGAAGTAAACTGTGTCTTGCTTTCTAGTTTTGCCCTAAAGGGCAAAACGTGGCAGTGGGTGGACAGGCACTTGAGGAACACATTGCCAGTGGATGTGGCAAAGCCGAGGATGGCACACACATTCAAGAGGTAAGAGCATTCATTCTTCGGCAAACCCGGTGCAGCTATCCTTGTCATGGGTGGTAGTAGCCCTTTGTTGGTTTCGGCTGCAGACAGGCAGAACCATTTTTATAAAGCTTTAACCTTACATAGGAAAAGTACGGTAAAGACTGGGTGTGCCTCCTGACCAGTGCCAGATTTACATACAGTGGTACCTCGGGTTACATACACTTCAGGTTACATATGCTTTAGGTTACAGACTCCACTGACCCAGAAATAGTACCTCGGGTTAAGAACTTTGCTTCAGGATGAGAACAGAAATTGTGCTCCAGCGGCGCAGCAGCAGCAGGAGGCCCCATTAGTTAAAGTGGTGCTTCGGGTTAAGAACAGTTTCATGTTAAGAACGGACATCCAGAAAGAACTAAGTACTTAACCCAAGGTACCACTGTATAAGCTAAACAAGCTATAGCTTGGGGCCCCACTCTCTTGGGGGTACCCTAAAAATTTAAAGGAAAAAACACCTGGATGTACATTTCCAAAATATAAGATAAAAAACAAATAAAACCTACATACAGCAACAGTGTTTCGTGTTGTGTGGGCTCCTATGATGTAAGCCATGGGCCCCGCCTGCTAGCCTGCTCCCTAAAATATCACTGGTTTGCTCCATCCTATATACAGTGGTGCCTCTGGTTAAGTACTTAATTTGTTCCAGAGGTCCGTACTTAACCTGAAACTGTTCTTAACCTGAAGCACCACTTTAGCTAATAGGGCCTCCTGCTACTGCCGCTCCGCCGGAGCACAGTTTCTGTTCTTATCCTGAAGCAAAGTTTTTAACCTGAAGCACTATTTCTGGGTTAGCGGAGTCTGTAACCTGAAGCGTATGTAACCCGAGGTACCACTGTATAGGGTGCCTACATTCTGCATGGATTGGTTGCAAATGGCTTTAGATACCTATTACCATATAGCATATATTCAACACAAAAAACAGCGACAATTTGTTGTTGACAAAGGACAGCTGGACATATAAAGGGCCCCATTACCTTCAGTAGCTTAGGGCCTCATCAAACCTAAATCCGGCCTTGCTCCTGACCAGTCTCATGGCTTCTCAAGTGTTAACTTGATCTTCAGCCAAAGCGAAAGGGCCAACAGGACTGGCGATCTTCAGTACAAAGAGGAAACCCGATACATTTCAGTCCTCTCACTCCCAGCACCCTCTGCCTCTCTGCCTTGCGGGAGAGGATGCTGCGAAAGGAAGCCACAAGAGCCGGTGAACCAAGAGCTACCAGCAATCTTTCCTGATTTATTACTTCATTCATTAATCCATATATGAAGCGCAATTTAGGATAAGGCTCAGAAATCCTTGCTGTGACATGTTCTCGCATATTTGATAAATGATTCCTCCGGCAGAGGCTTGAAGGGCATCTGCAGTAAATTGTGCTGAGATCTATTTTTCAAAACACTCCTGCACTTTCCTATCAAATTAGAGGATATCCTTTAGATAAGGGTAAGCGATGAGATTTCTATCGCACGGCTGTGTGCCTCATAAGTCACAAAAATGGAAGAAAGTGAGAAACCCTCCCAGTAAAAATGTTAGCTTTCTTCTCCCACCTGGGATGGACTGGGAGTTGGTCAACCAGTTAAGCAAGAAACAGAAGCAGCCCAGGATACTTCCGTCCCCCCAGATGGATGGGTGAGACTCTTGCTCCCTTTGGTCTGCTTATGTATAGTCAGTGTTACATTCAGGATCTTTTGTGAAGGTGTTTGGGCAAAATGATCTTGGTGGACCCCCAAACCTGGGTGGGTCCACTTCTTCCTGCTCCTTGCTGTCCCACAGGTATCTGGTTGGCCACTGTGAGAGCAGGATGCTAGACTAGATGGCTCATTGGCCAAAGCCAGAAGGCTATTCTTATGATCTTACATTCTTCCTCTTGCCACTCCCTAGTCGTTCGCTCTTCCTGTGGGACAACCAGCCTCATATAACCTACATAAGTCTAATTAATGCATGAAGGGGTTAACACCATAGAGTAAGCTGTTCTACCAGGCTTAGCTTTGTCACTTTTCCTCGCCTTGGGAGGATATAGGTAATCAAGCCTATTGTTGTATTCAGTTTACCTTATAATTCAGCCTGTGAACAGGTCTGAGCTACTTGCTCCAGCTCAGCCGCATGGCTCTCACCAGCCATTCTTGAGCGCCTATACCAATAAGCTAGGAATTTTTATCACAAAGCTAAATTTTACTGCCCACGCAACTTTTCTGACTGGTGTATGGGAAAGCACATGAACCTGACCTTTGGAGAGTCTGCAAGAAGACCATTTTAAAAGTTATCAAATGCATACCTTTGTGAAAATAATATGCAGAAGTGCATTACATATGGGAAAACGGCTTGCAAACATGCACGCATTAGGTAAAAATACATGGAGTAAGAAAACAATTGCATGTATTAGGATGAGAATACACTGACAATTTTTCTCATCACAGCTTTCTTTTTCTAGCAAACTGATATGGAAATGTGGCAAATTGAGTTTACGGTTGGGGAAAAAAAGAGAAACCAGGAGAAACCAAAATTGGCAGATTCATTTATCTCTAATCACTGCTCAAGCTGTAAAGATAGCTGGTGTTGTGAGGCTCCCAGCTTTTCTTAAGCATGTCTTCCCTCTAGGTCAACTGGCACCACCCGTTCTGTCTGTGCAGCTCCCTCTTTTATAGTAACTCTGCACCTTTACTTCAAAATGGAGCAGTAATGCACCCACTTGGCTGGTCTTGCTTCGTGGAGTTAATTGTAGAGAGCCTTGCATAGTTACAATTGAATTAAAATATCCCGAGCCTGACTGGTTTCAGGAAGCATTAATTATATCTCAGTAAGAGGAAATGAAAACCCCATCAATTCAGAGTTCAGCTCTTTAGGCCCAGACAAATAACATTAAGGTGACATTAAGAGTTCAGACTATATATCTCTGACTAAGGAGTAAAAAACGTTCTTACTTGCTTTGGAAACAATAAATGCAAGGCCTGCAAAACAAGGCACTGGGAGCTTCTATTGGCTGGCATCAAAACCTGAAGACCACAACATTTGTCTGTAGTACAGAAGTGCTTGGATTAACTGAGTTGGGGAAACCTTTTTGGTATGAGAAAGCTGTAACGCACCACCTCCCCTGGAACCAGTGTGGTGTAGTGGTTAAGAGTGGTAGTCACGTAATCTGGGGAACCGGGTTTGCATCTCCGCTCCTCCACAAGCAGCTGCTGGGTGACCTTGGGCCAGTCACACTTCTCTGAAGTCTCTCAGCCCCACTCACCTCACAGAGTGTTTGTTGTGGGGGAGGAAGGGAAAGGAGAATGTTAGCCGCTTTGAGACTCCTTAAAGGGAGTGAAAGGCGGGATATCAAATCCAAACTCCTCCTCCTCCTCTTCTTCTTCTTCTTCTTCTTCTTCTTCTTCTTCTTCTTCTTCTTCCCCTTCCCCTGACACTTTCACACTCAAAGTCCCACTTCCCAAACCTTTTTTATTTTATTTTATTTTACTCACAAGGAAACAAAGGCTCAATTACACATGTGAACCACAGAAAGTTAAAACTTCTCCTGAAGTTCAAGGGCCTTTTGTGTATGTCTTAGAGCAGGGTTGCAGCCCTCCAGAGGTTGTGGGACTCTTAACTCCCACCAATCCATCCAGCAGCGACAGTGAGAGTCAGGGCCGGCCCGAGACATTTTGACACCTGAGGTGAACCACAAACTCCCTTGATGAATTTCAGGCATTGTAATTTACCCCTCACAGAATTACAGTTCCCTGCAACCCTTAACAAATTACAGTTTGAGGGAAGAGTGTGCTTCAGATGTGCTCTAAAGGCAGCAATGGTAGGCCTGGCAGCTAGAAACCATGGCAGTGATGGGGGTAGACACTCATTGAGAAAAAGGGGACCACTGAGGATGGAGTGGGGCTAGTTAAACATGAGATGAGATCAAGTATCCCAAAGGTCTCGTTCAAAGGTTAGTCTTGCCCAAATGATGCTATGCTTTCTTCATTCTTCCAGCTGGCATCCTTCATGATATGACCGCACAAGGCATTGGCTATTTCACCCGAACCTGTTGCAAGCCCCGACAGATGGCACTGGGTGATCTTCGTAGAGTGGATGAGAAAAGTGATGCAGAGAAGAAAAAGCAAGACCCCTTTCTGGCAATTGAAGGTCTCCAGCAGTTTGCTTGATAGCCTATCTTAAGCTCACCAGAGTCAATGAGCCATTCTAATCTAACTAATTAAGACCCTCAGCTTTTAAAGTTAGAAATGAACCAAATAATCTTGGTTGTCTGCACAATTCCAGTAAACACAAGCATCAACATCATCCCTCTTTTCCTTCTCTTCCAAAGTCCAAAGCAGTTACATTGTTCAGATCCAAGAGGCTTCTTCTTCCTCTCTCCGTGCTGACTGCCTCCTTCCCATAAAATCACCCTAATTTAGCAGCTTTTTTAAATAATAGAAAAAACCCACACCTCAAGCAAGCTGATGAGTAGCAACTGAAATCTTCCCCATAGATTCCAAGGGAGATCTTGGCACAAAATCCAGTGACAACAACCCATTGCATTTCACCTCTTCCAATGGGCTTTCGCAACACCTGACCCTTCAAGCCGAATGTGGTTCTCTGGCCATATGCCCCAGGGGTCTTGTGAAACCTGCTGGTTTTGCTGTCTGCCTGGAATTGCAAGAATAGGGGATTGTCGAGCACCCGACAAGGCGCCATAGAAAGCTGGTTGACTGTGTTTGGCTTGGTGGGCCATAGGATGAGCAGGTGTAGAATGAGGATGAAGAGAGGAAAAAGAAAATTATGGATTTGGGGAGCGTACAGAAAACCATGACTCCCATATGTTCAACAGAAACGAATGGTTTCCAAACTCTTCTCCCTGACATCAAGCCTAAGAACTTTCTTTTGTTGGAATAGTGAGATTCTCTGAGCACTGGCGTAGCATGCCTGAGGCTGTGGGGGTGGCAGCCCTGGGCACGTGATTCCGAGGGCACAAGAGGGTGCAACCAGGTGCCCCCATGATAGATGCCCTGCGGGGAGACGAGCTGTGCCAGGGCCAGGCCTTTGGGTATGGGACAACACCCCCTTCTCCCAGAGAGAAAGGAGAGTGTGGCTCTGCGTTGGCCATCTGAGCTACATGCCCCCACTGGAGAGAGATAAACTGCACTAGGAATGGGGAACTGGTGGCCCTATTCTGCTGCTGGGTGGCCCCAACATGCTGTTGGCTCCCCCACCCCTAACATTGGCCAGCTCTGGAGGACCACGACTTCTCTATCCCTAAATTTCACTCAGCTCATCCAGATGCTGCCTCTGAACAGAGATACTCTGTTTAGCTATCCTGACTAATATCTGTTGGTAAACTTATCCTGTATTGATTTAATTTTTTTAAAAGCCATCTAAGCAATCAAGAGGTAATTGAGATCACTGACTCAGTTGTGGTGATGTGCTGACGGGGGACACGGGTGCATAGCTACAATGAGCAAATATGTCCATTTAAATTGCAGCCTTTGTCTTCCTCTCTGCAGTGCTTTTGTTCCTCTTAATTTCGAGATTTATGTAATATGTAAAAGTTTTGAATCCCCCACCTTACGGACATTTAATATATGTTTGTAAATTGGTCTCAGCGTAGCCTGCTCTCTTATCCTGAAGGTTCGAAGGCTGATAGAGTAATTTCTGATCTCTTCCACTGCATCAATAGACATTCACATAAATTCATGTGGCAGTTTAGAGCCAATTAAAATTTATAAGCCACAAGGAGTGAGTGAAATTCTGAGGATTAATTTACTCACTGGAGTATTAATCTGTGTAATGTAGTAGGTTATCCTCCAGTAATCTTGGCTATGCAGAGATAGGGAGATACATTTCCTTGCATGTTTTACTGTAAATGCAGTAATTAGTCCCACTGGGCCAGCGAGCTCGAACGGCTACGGCGGGTGCTACCGGCACAGCCTCAGCATGAACTCTGAGAAGGAGAAGAAAAGAACCAAATCAGCAATTTGAAACCGAGCTGCATTCCTAGGGAAGGAGCCACTTCGCCTCCTGTTCTTCCTGCTGTGTGAGTGTGAGATTAGGCCGAGAGGAAAAGGCTCAAAAATAGGGTACGATGATTACAAGGTGTAGCCTCCCTTCTGCCACCAGCGCAGAGCAAAAGAGAGACATGTTGGGCACCCCTCCCAGAAAGATCAGAGTGACAGGGACTGAGGCATTGCCAAGGAGCCCTTGTCAACCTCCTCTACAAATGAATGGGACCAGCAGTGAAGCAGCTCCCCCAAAAGCAGCAGCAGCGATAAAAGAGGCTCAGTCAGTAGAGCAATGGACTTGGGTTTAAAGCCCCATGTTGGGCAAAGAGCTTCCTGCATTGCAGGGGGTTGGATGAGATGACCCTTGTGGTCTCTTCCAACTCTATGATTTTATGAAAGTTCAAACCTATTTTCCCCTCTTATTCTTTCTCTGTTCCTTCCTGCTTCCCCTCCAAGTTAGTCCAAGCGTGAGTTTCCATGCAACTGTGCTGGCTTCTTTGCTCCAGCTTGTTGTTGTTGTTGTTGTTTAGTCATGTCCGACTCTTCATGACCCCATGGACCAGAGCACGCCAGGCACTCCTGTCTTCCACTGCCTCCCGCAAATTGGTCAAACTCATGCTGATAGCTTCGAGAACACTGTCCAACCATCTCGTCCTCTGTCGTCCCCTTCTCTTTGTGCCCTCCATCTTTCCCAACATCAGGGTCTTTTCCAGGGAGTCTTCTCTTCTCATGAGGTGGCCAAAGTATTGGAGTCTCAGCTTCAGGATCTGTCCTTCCAGTGAGCACTCAGGGCTGATTTCCTTAAGAATGGAGAGGTTTGATCTTCTTGCAGTCCATGGGACTCTCAAGAGTCTCCTCCAGCATCAATTCTTCAGTGATCAGCCTTCTTTATGGTCCAGCTCTCACCTCCATTCATCTCTACTGGGAAAACCATAGCTTTAACTATACGGACCTTTGTTGGCAAGGTGATGTCTCTGCTTTTTAAGATGCTGTCTAGGTTTGTCATTGCTTTTCTCCCAAGAAGCAGGCAAAACCTACACTTGGAATGGCTTTTCTCCCCCCGCTATGAGTGATACACCTTCAGCTTTCTTCATCCTTCCAACCAGCAGTCTTAACAGACTCTTTCTTTCCGCACATCTCTGCAACGTATTTACCAGACTCCCAACATCCGGTGCCACCTGGAAAGGGGTTGATTCACCCAACTGCACGACTGACCCAAGGACTACCGGCAATCTGTTTTGTGGACGCGACTCTTTCCCTCTAACCTTTGGGCTCGTGGGATCAGCGTGTATGCAGATGTTAGAGAGGTGTGTGCCAATAAAGGTAATAAAAGATGTTGAAAAGAAAGAAAGGAAACCAATGTCCCTGCTGCATTTGTCCATTATCCTCTGATGTTAACGGCAAAAGGTACCTCTCAAGTATTGTGAGAAAGGAGGACGTTAGCCCAGCTTTCATCCTCCCTCTTCTTAAATCCGTAGGTGACCGCAGGTTGGCAAACGGGTTCCTGGGTTATTATCTTGCTTTACTGCCTTTATCTAGCATGGTCTTGGGGACGGAGATGCGGCAGGCAAAGGGCAGAGCCTGCCGAGTAGCCTTCATTATCTAGATGACATGAGAATTAGCCCCAGCGTCGCCCGTCCTCATAATGAGTGTCCTTCATCTGATACTTGCGCCCCTTGCAGACCTCTTTTTAGCCACAGAACCAGGCAGTGGCCCAGCAAATAACTGCAATTTTGTCCTTAAACAAAGAAAAAGCACCCCAGAAAACTGAAAGATGTTTTTCTCCGTAACATCAAGTAGGAGACTGCGCTATAGAAAACATGGAAGATATAAGGATTCTTCAGTGGAATGGAACTGCATTTAAAAAAGGATTTGTGTCTGCACTGTAGCCTTATAAGCATCCCTTGGCACTCACTGGGGCTTGTGTCTCAGTACATAAGACCATAAGAAGGAAAGCCACTTCCGAGCTAGAGAGGAGGTGGGGTTGCGGGCTTCATACCCCCTCTACATGAGCGGGGGCTGGCTCTCAGCCTCTGCGCGATTGAGGGAATCCCCGGGCACGTCACCCCTTGGCCAGCCAATCGGCTGGCTTGGGGTGTGTGGCCTGCCCTAATTAGCACTGGCACAGCCAGGGATCTCCCTCTTTCTACCGCTTCAGCTGCTCTGGTTTCCCACCCTCCCTCCCTTTAAGGTTTCCTTTGACCTTGCTATGGACCTCGGTTGGTCGCCGTTAAGGGGCCTGGTAGGAATTTTTTCCACTTGGCAAATTGGCACCAGCCACTTGGTTTTTCACCTACCTCGTAGCGCCACAACTTCCTTGGCATTAGCGGTTAGGTATTGGTAGGGGTATTGTTATGTAGATGGAAGGGGGTGGGGAGGAAGTGCCATCACCTCCCCCACATATTGAAGGGTAGTCCGATAAAGGATTTCGGGGGGGGGGGGGGTGGCCCTGTCCGAAGCTTATGGAGGTGAGGGCCTAAGGCACGCCCCCGAGCGGTGACCCCGGGGGAGTTGCTAGTTGATGTGCATCAGCAGGACTCCCCCTACTGTTGGTTAACCCTTCCCGGACTTCAAGCAGACAGGCTGAAGCTGGATAGTCGATTAGGACCAATGCCTAAGCCACTACCGCTCATTACCTGTAACCAATAAAGTTGTGGCCATTTTAGCCCATTAACCTAAATAATTGCGTCATGTGTCTTTGTTTCTGCTGGGGGGAGGCAGGAGCTCGCCACACAACCTGTTGGTTCTGATCAAAGGTCTGTCTGGTCTAGCATCCTGTTTTCAAAGCAGCCAACCAGATATCCACGAGAAGCCCATAAGCAGGACGGGAAGAGAAGAAACTTCTCCTGCTTGTGACTCAAAGCAAGTGTTGCCCTTAGAGAAGGAACCAGATCTCAAACCCTCCTCCTGATGCCACCATCTCATCCACACATTGAGGCTACACAGGTGTGCCTATCTAGGGCTTAGAACAAGTAGCATTTCAAAAAAAAGTCACCTTGAAACCGAGCAACCAATTTTTTGGTTCAAAGACCACGCAACTACAGCTCCCATGCCATCAGGGTCAACATCTAAATGATGGCTGCCATCTCACTGGCACACCATCATGCTGGTTAGGGAAGTCACCACACGGCCCCCAGGCCTAAAGGTGAAAACACCCATTACCAAAAGCCACCCACGCTTGAGAGGATATCTCAAGAGGATATCTGCCCATCCCACGAGGAATGGGTCCCAAATGCTTGCATAATGTAGTTTTCCTTCCCATCCCAATTTCCTTCCCAGCCCTACCATAAATGAAAGTGTTTCACCATTTCCTCCAAATCTAAATTAAGATGCGTGCAATTTTTTTTTGCAGCGGAACTCCCCAGTTTAGATTCAGAAAAGGATTAGCACAGCAAGTCTGCCTGCTGATGTAGAAATGATTGCATGCCCAACTCCTTTCCCATTTCACAAAGCTACTGAACGAAACAGCCATGGGGGGGGGGGGCTTACATTTGAAGACGGAAAGGACTGAGAGCCAGACTTAGGACTGACCTGACGTTTCAGGATTTCAGTGAGTTTCCCCAGCCCAATGGGCACCCATGCGGGAGGCAGTCCTCCTTGCACCCCCATGAACCACAGACCGCCCCCAAGAGTCCCTATTTTCCAAGGACAGTCCCAGATTTACAGAAGCCATCCCAGTTTCTGATTTGATCCAGGGTTGTCCCGCTTTTCCTTAGAACGTCACTATTTTCATCAGAGAAACGTTGGAGGGTATGGAGTTATGTGACCCCCCCGAGCCAAGGAGATACAACCTTTAGAAGATATCTGAAGGCAGCCCTGTATAGTTTTATTATGTTTTTTGTATATGTTGGAAGCCACTCAGAGTGGGTGGGGCAACCCTGTCAGATGGGTAGGATATAAATAATAAAATTATTATCATTATCAGTATGGAATGGAATTATTTTCATCGTAGGAATGTTTGAGGGTATGGAATCATAATCATCAGCTTTCCTCTTTTTCTTTTAAAAAGAGCAAGTTTCTGGCATTTATAGAACTTGAGACATGAGGCAAACAGGCGCTGATCTAAATTTTCTGAGAAAGTAGCCTGCCTCCTCGCTCCCTGCCCTCCTTAATTATTTATTATTTTAAATTTTAGTTAGAATGATATATTTCCTTTCTTCGAAAGATCTCAGGGTGGTTCACAAGATAAAAGCATAAAGAAGTAGTTAAAATAAAAACAGCAAAACAAAATATGTTTTACTTTGCCCACCTTCTGGAAACATTACCGGGAGCTCAGGAGGCCTGGCAAACAACCCAAGAGGGAACACCATACACACAAAGCCCTATTGAGGTCTTCCTTTTACTTATGTGTAAGTAAACATGTGAACGTGAACAGCAGTGTGCTGCCAAGCCCCACCCCCTCTGGCATGTGAGCTTTACTCAGTTTACAGCTGGCAGGAATGTGATGGCAAAGGTCTGATGTAGAGAGCCTCCTTTACTTGCTGATGTTCTCGACGTGATGTCACAATCAGGGCTCTAAGTCACACAGGGAGCTTCCTAGAGTAGAGCTGGCACCCTGCTTAATAATGCTTCCATTGGGAAATCAAGGCACAGCGGAGACTGGTTTCTTTAAGGGAAATGGTTTATTGTTTACATAGGTTAAAAAAAGGTAAAGGACCCCTGGATGGTTAATTCCAGTCAAAGGTTGCGGCGCTTATCTCGTTTTCAGGATGAGGGGGCCGGCGTTAGTCCACAGACAGCTTTCTAGGTCATGTGGCCAGCAGGACTAAACCACTTCTGGTGCAACGAAGCACTGTGACAGAAACCAGAGCGCACGAAAACGCTGTTTACCTTCGTGCCACAGTGGTACCTATTTACCTATTTGCACTGGCATGCTTTTGAACTTCTAGGTTAGCAGGAGCTGGGACAGAGCAACGGGAGGTCACCCCGGCGTGGAGATTCGAACCGCCGACCTTCTGATCGGCAAGCTCAAGAGGCTCGGTGGTTTAGATCACAGCGCCACCCGCATCCCCTACTATTCTATATACTGTCCCATATTGTTCACATATTTACACCTGGGTCTACTTTGGAGAGAATTCAGAGCATTACAATCTTCATGTCTGTCACAGCCTGCCAATATGGTTCTGCCTTGCATGGCCTCTGCCTGGAGTTCTGGCTCCACCTTTCTCCTTCCCAAGAACCATTGCCCAACCCCAACCCCCCCCCCCCCCCAGCCTTGTGTAACATAATACTTTCACCTTCTTTGGGTGCAGCCGACCCCCTCCCCTGTTTTCCAAGTCCTGGAAGCTGAAATCCTAAACTTTCTCCATCCACAGTAACCTTGGGAACTCCCCCCCACCCCCACCCCGATTCTGTCCACTGGCAAAGAATCTCATCCCCATGATGGTTTTCACTGATGTGTTAAAGACTTGCTTCTAGAATCTTTTGTCATTCTTAGTCATTTCTACCTCAGATGCCTGGCCTAGCATCTTCCCTTCAATACGTCAAATATTATCCAAATTCTACCACTTATTAATTTCAAACACTCACTTGCTCTAGCAGTTATAAGTTAAGGTTACCAGATTTTTTTCAATGAATCCGGGGACACTTTTCAACTTCAGTCGGAATGATAGTGGAAATGATAGGGGACTGATTTGTAAATCCGGGGACTGTCCCCAGGAAATGGGGACATCTGGTAACCATATTATAAGTGCCTCTGCCTCTGTTACCCCCCCCCCCAAGATCTATAACAATATCTTTTCTTTGCTCTACCCTTTGAATAGAGAGGGTAAAGAAAACAGGAAAACAGGAAGACACAATGAGAGATAAAGGAGGTGCTGTGGGATTGGTGGAAGTCAATGTCTTTTTGTTGTTGTTTTAGCGTTTATAATATTAACTTGTGGATTTGTTTGTTTTTTGATTTTTTAGTTTTCGAATGTTGATTTTTGTGTGTTGTGTATTGTTATTTTTTGATATCTTTCGTGTTGTTGTTGTGTGGAAAATACTAATAATTTTTTTTTTTTTTTTAAATCATGATGCAGGAAAAACTGTAAAGCCAGTCAAGGCCTCTACACAGCTCTATCCTTATTTCAGACATTGTGATATGTCAGTATATTGCAATGTTGAAAAATAGATATCGCTCAGCCCTAGTCCTGACCATGTATTCCAAATTTCATTCCCATATAGCATCTATCACTAACCATGGGAGACATCATGTTTCAAGCAAGCAAGCAAGCAAGCAAGCAAGCAAACAAAGAGAGAATGCCAAACAGACAAAATCAGGTAACCACTTTTGCAAATCATAGGCAAAGGAGCAAGTTCACACCTCGGCTAACAAGCTACCTTCTTGTCAGGGGAGTAAAACAAACAGCCATGTCCCCATTAGTGGGTGTCACCAAAGGCATCCAAGCAACAAGGCAGGAATGCAAATTAAAAGCAGGTCAGAAAGGTGATCAGGTAGCTCAGTAACCAGCACACACAAACATCGGCAAGTCATCTCTCACAAGATGCTGCTCATTGTCATTCAACTCCCCATAGTGTTCTAAAACCTAGATGATCAGATAATAAGAGGTTGAGTGGGATGCATAACATCAAACTGATTAAATTTGTTTACAGATAATTCTTTCAAGGTTCCAGGAATATCATGTAATTTTCAAGGTTTATTTCCAACCGATTTTGTGTAATGTATTATTGACAACATCCTTGTGGACCATTTCGACAATGTCATTCAGGATAATTATTTCACAACAGATTTTTCAGAGCTCCTGATTCCTGTTGGGATTTGCTTTTGCATAAATTATGACACAGAATATTTAATCAGAGCCCTGTTAGTACCCCATGGATTGGTGTTTTGTTATTATTATTATTTAGGAAGGAGGAGAGGGGCGGAGGGTGAGAAAGGGATGGTTTTGTAGGATTTCAGCCACAAACACATTTTTCTCCTTGGCGCGGTTTTCTACAGTGCAACGGGCAAAATGCTATCCTCTAGCATCTTTGGTTAATAAAGCTTAAAAAAGAAAAGAAAGGAAAAGAATTGCAGGCATTAATCTTCAAACTACTTTAAATTAAATATTAATGTAAACAGATCACAAAATGCTGTTTTTTTTTATAAAAAAAAAACGTTTTCAGCTGCATTTTTGTTTTGATTATTCCAATGAATGTTAGTCCCCTTTAGCTAGCAATGACAGAAGAATAATAAAACTGAGAATTAAGAACTGTCTTAATATAAGTTGGGACCAGCTAAGACAAAGTGCCACTCAGCAGACTAATATACAAACAGGGATGCTGAGAAACACCAAATTGGCTTCGGTTCATGGCTCGGATGTTGTGTTCAGCATGCTCAGTCAAAGGTTGTGCTAACCCGACATTTAGGGACCAGCTATGCCTTGAGCTTGACATATGTCTAAAAGACCGCCCCTGAGCTCCAGATTTCAGAATGTATCAACAAATCTCTCACCTTTTCCAATAATCCTTTACTCAAAAGTCGGTACTGGATGCTCTGTTTACAAAAGATAATTAAGCATGCAGATCAATATGGCGCTGGGATTTGACAGTATTAATGTATCAACGGCAAAGCCATATGGATTAATTTTCTAATTGACAATGGACCGCTCCGTTTTTTGAGCTATGAACTGTAACTTGCAGAAAGCCATGCAATAGATTCATTAGGATTTGGGTTCCTTAGAATAAGTCAGAATGAACCACGCGCCAGAGGCACCGATTTGAGCAGAAGATTAGGGGTGCTGATGATGCATTTGATGTCGGGATGCTAGGAGGAGTCAGGGGGTGGTACCAAATGCTATGAGGGCACAACTTCAGTGGCCGATGGCTCCTCTTCTCGGGCACTTGGCTTCCTCCTCCTCCTCCTGCCACTGGCCTGTGGATGCTTCTCCCTCCCTTTGTGACAGGAGAAGGAGCCACGGAAGCCATGCCACACCACACTTGGCTCCTCGTTCGACCACCTCTGCTCCTGATTGTCCTCAACATTGGGAGGGGGCAAATATTTTATTGGCTGCCCTGAAGGGACCTGGGCCCTTTAGAATTGGCACCTATGCATGCACCTAGAGCTTACCTGTAGGAAGATCAGACAGCGCTCTCCATGCTCTTGAGGAACATGCAAGAAGGTCCAGAGATGGACACATCTGTTACCCTCATGGGTTCTCAGAACATAGTGAGGAAGGAAAGAGTCATTTGCCACCCACAAACATGCACAACCTCTTCAGAGAAAGTCTGAGCCCTGGGAAAGGTAGTATTCTTGGACCATTCATATTCCAGCTTCCAAACAGGCTTGTTTCTGCCAGATCCCACACTTTCTGCTTTGGGGTGTGCCACATCGTGAGTAGGTCAAACAAGAATGGATCCGATTAGTTCGGCTGCAACTCCCCACAGTACAGCCCAGCAGGAAGAAGCTGCTCCTCATCCCCACTCATTTTTGTTCCTTGTTGAATGCTCAGCGAGGGAAGGAAGAGAGAGCTACTAGCTCTCCCCCTCAGCTCCCTGAAGAGACGAACCACGAGAATCCTTTCCAGTAACCCTGCCACTTCAAGGACTTTGGTTACGGGAACCGGCACATTGAACAGCATTGAATTGTACAGAGATTGCAACGGAACTTGCTTCCAGATAAGTGTGGTTAGAATCATCACCTGACATCTTGATCTTACAGGTGTGTATAGGCAGGTGGTGAACAGAGGGCTTGCATGGATGTCGTTACAGTGGGATTTCCCCTGCTTTTCTGTCAGGGAATATCCATCTCATCAATTGCAATGACATCAAAATAGGAGCAGAATACTTGCTGCATGGGCGGCACAACCTGTGGCAAAAGCAGCAAGAATTTATGGCGGTCCTAGGCCCAATCCAAATGTAACCATTTCAGTACAGTAAACCCTGTTCTGTTGCATTGGGAACAAGCTTGTTTCCTCTTCACCCCTCCTGTCCTCTCCTCGTGTATCCAGCTTCAGCAAAAATAATAACAATCCATTTCTTATATTGCCATTTCCCATGACATCTGAAGTGGGAAGCTGTGGCTTTAGAGGTCTTTCCAAAGGATACATGGAGCCAAGAGTACACAGGCTATCCATGAAAACAGAAGGAACACAATGGGGCAATAAGGAGGGAGCCACATTGGCATTAAGGCCTAGGAAAGGTTGTGGCTTCCAAGCTCTGACGTGCAAGCATGACGTTGTCACTAATATGGCGTCCCGACATTTAGAGGGCATGCAGGAAATCGACCTGACTACTCCCAATTATTTATGAAATGGGCTGGAGCAGGGATCTGCTTACCAATAGATAAACATGGCTGACTGACAGTCCTTATAAACCAGCAGTGGGACCACATTTTACAATTGGGATTTGAGATGTGTGTACATATTGTGGCCAATGTGGAATGCACAAAGAGATTTGTGCATTTAGGCATTTAAGTACTTCAGGAAGGACATTTTATGCTAATATTTGCAAGTCAGCTTTCATAATTGCTACTTAATCACCTTAGAGTTGCATAAATCTTCATGCTGGCATTTCCCCATCTGCCTCCCCTTCTTTCTTCATTATTTTCCTCATTCTGAAAGAAGTGACTGATACTTCAGGCTCCTCTTTTGAATGATGCTGCTCTGCGCAGCCCTTGAAAAGCACCTTCCTCAGAATAAAACCAAGTGGCCTCTTCCTCCCTCCAGTGCGACCATTAAGCAGAATGCCTCATGTGTCAGAGGCTGTGATGTGGCAACAGAGTTCCTGTTATTTCCCCGGTGGGCTAGCTAGCCAGTTCTGCACTTCATAAGCTGCCCCATTGTTCCAGCTGTGGTGGATAATATTGTTGCATTGCTCCATCTTCTCTTTTGCTTCAGGCGGCAAAATGTGTTGGGCTGTTTCTGCTCCTGTCTGAGCCTGGTGTTTATTTGGGGGTCAGTGACTTTGCTACAAGTCTATTGAATAGCTACAAATAAATCGATGACAATCACACAAAATATTCAACCCATTTACCAACTTTTAAATTATCTGTTTTGGATTTTGTAGTGTGTTGTTGTTGTTTCCTGCAAAGGACACGTTTCAAAAACACAAAGTCCACAATTCCAGTTTTGGTCACAAAGGGCACAACCCAGGCAATTTTAAGCAGCTTTAACCCTCATCGGTGACAACAGGAAGTACTTGCCCTGCAAATCTATTCTCCATGTGGACTGGTGGAATAAGGATAGGATATTGACTGACTCCTTGCACCAGTGGAGCTCTAGTATCAGGGATCCATATGGAAATTTTTTCAGCACAGGACAGTATGACCGGTGGGAGCCAACAGCATTGCTGTCAGGAGTCCAGGTTCCCAGCTTGATAACACAGTAAGCTTAGTTAATTAAAAAGGAGGATTTATTGCAAAAACAAACATATAGCTTCGGATGGCTCTAACGCAGCCACCAGCATTATCACTCAAGATGACCCTTCTGAAGACTCCTTCCGGTTTCTACAGAATATATTGAACCATTGCCCCTTATATCTCTTGTTTTGCTTCCTATCTAGCAGCCCTCCCATTCTCTGACTCTTCAAACATATTGGATTAGCTCCAGCCTCTTTCTGTTCTGACAGACTGTCTCTGTGTCTGTTTGTGGTTGTTTTAGCTTCCTGAGAACTTTGGCTGTGTTCCAGCCCACTCTCATTTGTTCCCTTGGCAACCGGCATTCCAATGTCCAGAGGATTCACCATTGACTGCTGTGTTCTTTGCTCAGCCTGCATCCAATCTAAGCCTCTCTGTTCTGTAGCAGGCTGTAAAGTTCCACTAGGAGCTGGCTCATTCCTGACAATTGACATGGAAGCTGGGAAAGTGTTTGTAAGGTTTGCTGCATCATGGTTTGCAGCGGTGCCATTTTGCTGCCACCTTTGCTGCTGGGACTGCCCAGGATCCCAACTGCATTATGCTAATGTTCTGGTGACATTGGCAGCTGCCAGCATAATGGGACCATGCGATTGCCCAGTAGTGGATGACATGGTGGGACAGCAGTGCTCACCTGACCTCCAGTCAGTCACATTGCTGCTGCTTATGAGGAGGGTGAGGGAGTGAGGCTGCAGTGAGGTTGGCACAGTGCAAACACAGTAGCGGGAGTCCTGGATTGGCTATATCCATGTGTTTGCAGTGCATTGAACTCACCACTGCCACACCTTCCCCTTCAACCTTCTGCTAAACAGCAGAGCCATGACTGACCAGAGGCTGGGTGAGCACCACTGCTAGGATTGCCTTGCCTATCATGTGCTTAACTACAGTGGCAGAGCGTGGGTTGCCAGGGCCCAGGGCCACATGGAGGGGGAAGGAAACAAACAGAGAACACATGTGCATTCAGCTGCCTAAGAGATAGCCTCAGAGATAATAAAAGAAGAGTCATTTTGTTGTCTGGAGTGGTCATTTCCAGGTTTGCATGGAGAAACTCTTTCCAACAGAGCCCAGCATGCAGCTGAGTGTTAAAATTTTGTGCCTGCAGCAACCGCCCCTGTGTGGCCCCCTCCCCCCGCTATATGTCACTGCTTTACTTTCCTCTTGGGATTAACATGAGTGCTTCTTGCAATGGATCTTGCCCATAAATTCTGCGGTGCTAAAATTTGATATTTTACCACATCACACTTTCTCAGTGTTTCCACAGAAAAGCAGTTCATATATGGAGTCCATAGCCTTGCTGGCTAGTGTAGTCTAAATGAAACAGCTCTTGATAACCCTCTTTTCATATTTATGGTAAATGTTAGAAAACTACTGCCACCATCCCCCAACTCCACACACACAAACACACACACAAACACACACACACATTTGGATGTGAATCATGTGAATCCAGATTTGAACATTGCTGTGCCATTCTAACTTGCAACCCCCTGAGGGGTTTCGACTCATCCGGCTTTTACTTTCATTCCACATCACAGTGTCTTCAGTCTGGCTCACCTCCTTCAACACCCCACCTATTTTTCTTCATTATTTTGTATCCTGCAGCAGCGGCAGCGGCAGCAGCGGCAATGGCAGCGGTGGGCTCTGAATGTAAGAATTGATTGACTTGGCCAGTGCCAAGGGATAACAAGCAAAAATTACAGCCAGGAAGTGACTGATTTGAATGCACGCGAGAGCATTAAAGCCTGCCCGGCCTTCACAGGGGCTAAATCATTTGGTCAGCCAGTAATTGCATTAAAACGTCTCTGCAGTTTTGGAGCTACGATTCTGTCTGCGCCTGAGCACAAATACCTACTGTCAAAGGCACAAGTGCTTTATTGGGGTTGGAAGTGGGCAACTAATGGAGCCTTGTCTGTTAGGGTGAATAGGATATTGGCCCATTAACTGTCAGGGAGGTGGATGGGGGCAAAACCAGAATTAGTTGGCTCTGGCTCCACCTACTGGTAGGCTCCTTGCCTTCCATCCTACCAAACCCAATGAGCACCAATGGGCAACAGACGTCACTGCTGGCAACCCTTCCTGCCCTCCCACCCAGTCAATTCTGCTTTCCTCAAACACAAGGAAAGCTTGGCCAGAGCTGTTCTTCCCCCCACCCCCTTCAACACGTGAATTTCCTGCTTTCCCAGCTACTGGAAAATGGAAATTTTGAGGATTTGTTCCAAACGATGCTTCTGTTGTCTCAGTCAGATCCCTGTGTACGTTCTCAGCATCGGAAGTCCCTGCCACTTCCTTGACTTATGTTGCTATTGGTATTGAACATACACAGATGCGGGATTCAAAAAGCTACTTGAGCAGCACCGTGGGACTCTTGCAGGCCTGGTGGGTTTTTTACCCATCTCCACTTATAAAACAGTCACCTGCATATTATACAGTGGTACCTCTGGTTACGAACTTAATTCGTAATGGTGGTCCATTCTTAACCTGAAACCGTTCTTAACCTGAGCTACCACTTTAGCTACTGGGGCCTCCCGCTGGCGCCGCGCTGCTGGCGCACGATTTCTGTTCTCATCCTGAGGTAAAGTTCTTCACCCAAGGTACTACTTCTGGGTTAGCAGAGTTTGTAACCCAAAATGTTTGTAACCCAAGGTGTTTGTAACCCAAGGTACCACTGTTTATCAAAAGAGGCTTTGGAGAGTTCACTCAGCTTCAAAAGCAACATGTGACGGATCTACCCAAAGCCGTTTTTGAGCAAAGGGTTAGTTCTTCAGATCCCAGCCAATAAGATCCCAGATCAAAACTGTTCCTGCTTTAAGAGGCAAATTAAACCCTTTAACTATATAATCTCTCTCTCTTGCAAAAGAAAAAAGAAAAGGGTGAGCTCCCAGCTTTCCACCATACTCTAGCATAACCAAGAAACAGAACCTTAGATGGAGCTATGTAGGTTAGTTGTTGCCATCTGTCTGTCTCAGGAGACAATGGAGGAGTGTGCAGATATGAACAAGATTCATTTTCAGTGCCTGGAGCCAAAAAGCGCAGTAAGTGGGCTCAGCTTCCATCTTAATGTAGTCTCTTTTTTTGTAATGATTTTTATTAAATCTTCCAAATTATTGCATAACTCCAATCACACACCTCTCTTTTTTTGTTACACATTTTCTTCTTGACTTCCCGTCCCTCCTTTCCTGATGTTTTTTTAATTCTCCCTTAGCAGCTGCATTAAAACACATCTATATTTATTTTCTGAGCTCCCAGTTTTCTACGAATCCTTTTTCTTTCCTCTAAAAAAGTAAATAATCACCATTTACACCTCTGGGGAAAGGTGGGTGGTATTCAACTAAGTTTTACGTACACATTGAAATTAATGAACATGTCTTGTTGTACGCTGAAAGAAAATTATATGAAAATGATGTACCGGTGGTATTTGACTCCTAGTAAGGTAGCAAAGATGTATAAAACAAATACAAAAACCTGCTGGAAATGTAAAGAAGAAGGTACCTTTTATCATATGTGGTGGTCATGTAAGGCAATAAAAGCATTTTGGGAAATGATATATAATGAATGGAAAAAATGTTTAAAATAACATTTATTTTAAAAAAACCAGAAGCTTTATTAATTAAGAATTGTAGGTACTGAGACCCCAAAGGAGCAGAAAAGACTTTCTATGTATGCAACAACAGCTGCACAGATGTTATGAGCCCAGAGATGAAAAGAAGAAACAGTGCCTACCAGAGAGGAATGGTAAATCTAGCTATTGGAGTACGCCAAAATGGCAAAACTGACTGGAAAGCTCAGGAACCAAGAAGACAAAAACTTCAATAAAGAATGGGAAAAAATTATAATTTATTTAGGAGATCACTGTAAGCAGATGAAAACATTAGCAGGATTTTAATAACACTTGTAATGTAGTAATTATCATGGACAACATGGAGAGATATAAAACATGGATTATGAAATAATATGCAGTTGAAAGGGTTGACAAAAGGACCCATGGAGGGGATGGTGGGAAGTCAGGAGATTCAGAGAAATCTCTAAAGATGGATATGTATTCTACATTTGTAAAATCAAATAAAAAATATTTTTTAAAAAGAAGAAGTAATGACCCCACTAATGGAGAGAAATGTAGGATGTTGGACAGAAAAACCAGGAGATCCTTTGGGGGGAAAGACATTTAGCGATGATTTATTACGACAATCATTTTTGGTCTTTTCAAGTCTACCTTCAAAAAGGACAGGCATCGCTGTCTAAGCTTACCACATTATCCTTTTGTATCGGTCTGTTAGTGAGCCATGGAAATTTACTGCTCTAACCAAGATGGAGGCAAGGAGGTGTTTGCCCCTCTGATGTGATTTAATTGAGACCCAGATGAAGAGCAGCAGCCTAGCTGCCATAAATCATCCCTCCAGGCAAGCTGAGGAAATCAACCATAGAAGGTCTAATCAACGTACAGCCGGCAGTTAACCCCCGGCGCCTTGAGGTGAACATCTCACCCGGTGGAAGTCAATGGGAGCTTTGCCGCGGACTTCAATTGGGGCCATGATTTGACCGCAGGCTTTTCATTGTGCTTGCCGAGCTGCCGTCGTTCCATGTCATCCCTCTGAAACGTTTAAGCTCCTCGCACAGACCCGGGGTCAGGCAGTGCCTGATGAGAGCTGACCTAGAATCCTCGTAGCGCAACAGTCCAATTGTCTGAGATCACGTCGCCTTGTTCTGATGCGCAGAAGTCACACCAGCCCTCGTGAAGTACACACAGCCAATTTCAACTGATTCTAGAGCCATAGATGCAGCGAGAAAACGGCGGTTTCTCGTGGCTCTGATATGTCAATGGGCCGTGCAGAGTTGCCCAACGAGAAAGAAATCTAGATTGTGAAAATACAATAATATGGGTTTAAAAAAAAGAGAGGTTGCTGCTGAAATTCCACCAATCAATTGTGGGGGAACAGAGGCCTATGCTCATCATCCATCCCCCCCACAATAAAAAATCGAACTGGTAAGGTCTCAACTTTTCCATGCTTTGTCCCTGTCCCCTTGCTTCGGCTCAGCCTTTGTATCCACAAGAGTCTCTTTCTGTTCCTTGCACTGATTCCCGCCCCCTTCCTAGTCTGCAACAAAATATTGATGCTGATCTTGCTTTTTTAACAAAATTAGTCTCAGGTCATTTACTTCCAATATAATTACTCTTGAGTTGCATTATCTGTAACTGGGATAAGAGCTATAAATGTTATGCGTCCAAGTATAATTTCATTTGCAGAGCTTTATGTGATCCCTGTCCCTAAGGACCCGGAGTACTTCTTCACATTGCACAACTTCGAACTTCTTTTTCCCCTGTCTGAGTGTCTCTTGCCCTTTTATGAAACTAACTGCTGCAGTATAACTGACCCATTATAATTGGCCCATCAATAATACTCAATGGGGATGACTTCCAATTGCCCAATTTTACGGTCAATTGTACAGGTGCATCAATTACATACTTAATATGTAGAAGAACAAAAATCATTGTATTACGGTTTTCAAGAAAATGCACTTTAAATCTTGCTGGACAACAGGGAAGACTGAAAATGCCCTTTATATGGTTCATCCATGTAGTAGTGACTCTACCCACCTAGAGCTTTTACTCATTTTTCCACCATTTTTGAAAGACCGCCCCCCCCAAACATGTTTGCATGTTTTCTAAGAACACCAAACGTGCTATGATGTGCCAGCAGCTGGCTTTGGAAGATCTCTAGCAGTTTGATGATGAAATGTGCTAAGAAGTAGCTCTGGAAGACTACCAGAATATCTCCATGGTTCTGGAGGACCGCAAGAATATCTCTGTTGTTTTGGAGTGGTTCTGGATGACTGCCAGAATGTAGCTGGCTGCATTCAGATTGTGGAGACCCTACCGTACAAAAAAAGAGGTACCAGCCCATCACATGAAAAGACTTGCAACAGTACAAAATGGCCTTGTTTACCCGTCAAGTGTTCTGAATTGCCAAGGGCTTGACAAGCTCCCTGTTTTTCAGACCCAAACAGGTAGCAATACCAGATTTATCGAGCCTTTCATGAGCAGCCCAAGTGGTCAGGGTTCAACTTGAACAGAAGAAAAACAACATACCTGGGATTACATAGGCTTACTGGTGAGACAGTATGGTTTCCAAGCTCTAATAGCTGTATTATTATCTTTTAGAAATTAGCCAGTTTGACATCACCTTGCAACATTATGGTGGAATCTTCAAATCCACTTAAAAATAAAATAAATAAAAACCCTTATTTGAAGGGCTGCATCTTCAAAGGGCCCGTTTCCAATGGCTCACTTGACTCCAAAACTATTTCCTCTATGAACACTTTTTTATTTTCTTGCTTTTTACACTTTTGTCCAAGACTGAAAAAGCAAAATATAAGAGTATCCACATGATCAAACCCCGGCAAACTGAAATCCCCTGCATAATCTCTAAATTCATCAAGTGGCCCACCATGTCAATGCAAGCCTAGATAAACAGAACTCCTGTTTGTTTGTTTTTGAATTCATGACTCATTAAGTAGTTTGGATGCTCCCCTCCAAGCAGTTTGGACTAGTAAGACATTAATGTATTTTCATAATGAGGAAGAGGGCACATTCTCAAAACTGGCCTAGCAGAATATTAATATCTAACCAGGTCACCACTGTGTTTACTATCAGGGGTGTCCCAATTGCTGCCTTAGGCAGAGGAAAAGACTCTCTCTCTCTCTCTCTCTCTCTCACTCACACACACACACACACACACACACACACGGACTGCCATATTTTCCTGGACTTTATCAGAATTTCAAAGGCGGAACTGATGTTTGGGGGAGGATTTCTGAAAGGCAGCGCTTTGTCAATCAAATCAATTGAAAAATCGTGCCCAACAAGTTTTGGGGTGTCCTGGTTTTTACTTTTTGAAATATGGCAACCCTAAATGTACAGAAGCTGACTGGGCAATGGGATAGTAGTCAGCAGGCTAGTTTAGAAGGTGTACAGCACACACCTCTGATCTCCAAAAGGTGGGAATGGCTAGGAGGCTCAGGAGAAAATGCTGGGTGGGCTGTCACTGTGGCCTCCCAGCATCTGCCGCCTGAGGCGAATGCCTCACTCTGCTGAACAGTAGGGCAGGCCCTGCTTACTGTTGTCTTCTTCATGCCATTCATGGTTTGTTCAGGCAGGATGCTAGTCACATTGTTGGCTGAACCAATTAAAGCTGTCAGGAGCTCACTGATGTTTTGGGGCTTGCTGCATTGGGTTAAAAACGAGTGAGAATGAACATGAAGTAAACAATTGCTTGGTGTGTATGTGCGAGTTTGTGAGAGAGGAGGCCCCTTCTAATATGTCTGTTTGCTAAATAGCCAACAGAAAAAGGTCTAAGGGTCAACACAAAACATTTCACTATTAAAAAAAGAAAGGGGTTGCTGAAATGAAAATACTAATGCCTCAACTAATTCTCTACCCCGGAGTTATCCTGGAGAGGTTGTGCTAAAATATTTCTGTTAATCATCATGATCACCACCATTATTTTATTTGTATACCACTGTTGCACAAAAAGAATCATGCTCCAGGTGGCTTGCAACAAAGAAAGCAGGAATATACAGTGGAACCTCAGTTGTCAAACGCTTCGGAAGTCAAACACTTCGGCTTTAGAATGCCGACAACCCAGAAGTGAATGCTACCATTTTCGAACGTGCTTTGGAAGTCCAACAGCTTCTGAGACACATTTCTCCATTTTTTCAATGGATTTTGCTGACCAGCAATTGTGCCTTGGTTGTCAAACGTTTTGGAAGTTGAATGGTCTTCTGGAATGGATTACATTTGACAACCGAAGTTCCACTGTAGTACATCTCAAAAGCCACCACAAGAACACTTTCATAGTAACATAATAAAACAACGACATGATAGCAAATATACCAACATACCCCCCCCCCATTACATTTCAGCACTATAGATATAACAAGATTACATTAAACCTCCCGGGCAATGGCCAATACAAGAAGTGAGATGGACAATCGCACTGTGGTCTCAGAAAGACTTCTTTCATGATGTTGCTCACAGTCCCCCTATCAGGCTTCCAAAGGCAGCAGGTGGGGTAGCTGGAAGCCCCCTGCCCATGACATTGCTCAAACAGTTTTAAGACAGGGTCCTTGAACACTACATGGGTTGACCTGTTGATATGAGTGGCTGTCTTTTCTGCAAGCCAAAGCCTCCATTTCTCTGACATCCACTTCATCTCCCGCCCCACCCCACTCCTCTGCAGACCTCAGTAACCCCACTATAGTCTTTCTCCTCCATTAAACATTTTGTTATCGTGCTAATGTTCATCTAAATTTCACACTCAATCTTTCAAACGCTCAGGGTTGCCCAGCATGTTAAGGGAAAGAGGCCTTTGAGTCGAGAAAGAAAGAAATTCTTCAGCAAGTAATAGAAGATCACATACTAAAGGTCCCCCTAGTGACCAATTGCTTCATGTTTAACAGGATTATGTGCCTTCGTGATGTCTGGCATTTGCATTGGTATTTCCATCTCTAACGCCTTTTCTCAGATGCTTCCTACCTTACACAGACACTTTTAATACCCGTAGACTCTTGCTTTCCCCATGCTTAAAACTTCATGGACACAGTGCCCTTTGTGTAGAGATGCTCTTGAAATATGTTCAGAAGCTTTGGCTGGTGCAAAATGCACCGAAGACTCATCTCGACAGCATGAAGCCTCTGTCTGTCAGCTTGCTTTCCTTTTGCCAAGACTTGGAGCTTATCCCATTTATGACATCATACATGGCATCAGAATGTCATGTTTGCAGTTGACCTTGGCTGTCTCCATGACTATGGAAGAGGCTTAATAAACCTCCACAACTAGAAAACAATGAAGCTGACTCGCTAGCAAGTTTGATCTCATACTATAGGGATGAAGAAGAGTTTAATGTAATTTAAAAACCTAATCCCAGTACCAAACCACCCCCAAGCACCATTTAATCCAATGGAAGATACCATCTCACTTGTGTGTATTAATACTGAAGCGTGAGTCCATTTTTACAAAAGGGATTAGCCAATGTAATATTCTTTGTGTTAAGGATAAGCTCTTGATCGGACATCTTGATCTGAATATCTCGTCTGGTTGTCTCAAGTCCTTTATTTTAAGGAAATATCGCCTCCAACATGAAATCCTACTGGCCATTACAAAGATATCTATGGAGTTCAATCTTAGATTATACTGTAGAGTTTAATGTAACCTTTTCTATGGAGCGCTTGACTGAAGGTACTTTGTGGTTTTTTAAATCGTTTTTATTTTATTTTTCAAATATAGATTTATAACAAAACCAAATACATTTCCACCCCCCCCGTGGGTCCTAATGTCAACATTTTCAACTGCATATTATATCATAATCTATATTTTATATTTATCCTTATTGTCCATAGTATTTGTTACATTACAAGTGAGATTAAAATCCTGGTAACGTTTTCACAGGGACGCAGGTGGCGCTGTGGGTTAAAGCCTCAGCGCCTAGGACTTGCCGATCGAAAGCTCGGCGGTTCGAATCCCCGCGGCGGGGTGCGCTCCCGTTGCTCGGTCCCAGCGCCTGCCAACCTAGCAGTTCGAAAGCACCCCCGGGTGCAAGTAGATAAATAGGGACCGCTTACCAGTGGGAAGGTAAACAGAGTTCCGTGTGCTGCGCTGGCTCGCCAGATGCAGCTTGTCACACTGGCTACGTGACCCGGAAGTGTCTGCGGACAGCGCTGGCTCCCGGCCTATAGAGTGAGATGAGCGCACAACCCTAGAGTCTGGCAAGACTGGCCCGTACAGGCTGTTGTTGTTTAGTCGTTCAGTCGTGTCTGACTCTTCGTGACCCCATGGACCAGAGCACGCCAGGCACTTCTGTCTTCCACTGCCACCCGCAGTTTGGTCAGATTCATGTTTGTAGCTTCGAGAACACTGTCTAACCATCTCGTCCTCTGTCGTCCTCTTCTCCTTCTGCCCTCCATCTTTCCCAACATCAGGGTCTTTTCCAGTGAGTCTTCTCTTCTCATGAGGTGGCCAAAGTATTGGAGCCTCAGCTTCAGGATCTGTCCTTCCAGTGAGCACTCAGGGCTGATTTCCTTAAGAATGGATGCATTTGATCTTCTTGCAGTCCATGGGACTCTCAAGAGTCTCCTCCAGCACCATAATTCAAAAGCGTCAATTCTTCGGCGATCAGCCTTCTTTATGGTCCAGCTCTCACTTCCATACATCACTACTGGGAAAACCATAGCTTTTACTATACGGACCTTTGTTGGCAAGGTGATGTCTCTACTTTTTAAAATGCTATCTAGGTTTGCCATTGCTTTCCTCCCAAGAAGCAGGCGTCTCTTAATTTCGTGGCTGCTGTCACCATCTGCAGTGATCATGGAGCCCAAGAAAGTAAAATCTCTCACTGCCTCCATTTCCTCCCCTTCTATTTGCCAGGAGGTGATGGGACCAGTGGCCATGATCTTCGTTTTTTTGATGTTGAGCTTCAGACCATATTTTGTGCTCTCCTCTTTCACCCTCAATAAAAGGTTTTTGAATTCCTCCTCACTTTCTGCCATCAAGGTTGTGTCATCTGCATATCTGAGGTTGTTGATATTTCTTCCAGCAATCTTAATTCCGGCTAGGGATTCCGTACGGGCAGGGGTACCTTTACCTTACCTTTTAACGTTTTCATCTGCTTACAGTGGTCTCCTAAATAAATTATAAATTTTTCCCATTCTTTCTTAAAGTTTTTATCCTCTTGGTTCCTAAGCTTTCCGGTCAGTTTTGCCATTTCGGTGTAGTCCAACAGTTTAGTTTGCCATTCAGTTAGCAGGTACTTTGGATGAGGAATGGCAGCTTCTATTTCATGACAGCTTCAGTTGCATAGTTGTATTCAACAAGCTATCAGCACAACAACTTTTGCCTGCACAACAGAACTTTGCCCCTCTCCTCTCCCCTCACAACTTCTATGGGGTGGTGGCAGTTCCCAAACCCTCAGGAGCAGATTTGGGGAAGGGGCAGGACACAGCTGGAGAGAAGCGAAATTCTTCTGCTAACAGAATAGATCCATTGGATACCCATGGACTCCATGTGTCTAAGCAATGAATGGGAAAACATGGGAGTGAATGATTTGCAAGACTGGATGGGCTTATCTTCACTCCAAGCTCCTTCCCCATGTTTCTCTTTCTTCCCCTTTTCCTGATGCTGATCTTTACTCTTCCCCTGAAATCTAGTTAGCACTTTCCACACCCGAAACCTTCTCCATTCAAACTGGAAATACTCAGGAAAACTGCAGTGGTGCTCTGAGAGAGAAGGTGTGCTGTTAATAAAGGTTACCAAAATACCCCAGCAGCACTCTTCCCCGCTAAAATGAACCACCTCATTTTGGGGAGCCTTGCTGGCTGAAGGACAGGATATAAGGCGTCAGCCAACTGAGCAGTTTTACTTGCGCAAACACTTTGGGCTGTGCAACAGAAAACCCACGCCCTCTCCTCTCCCTGTGTAGTCCCTGACTGAACTCCGGAGGGCGGGAGGGAACCCTAGAATATATTTCAAGGGTGCAGCGGGCTGGGAGAGAGAGAGAGGAAGTTCTGTTGTGCACCAAAAGTGCTTGCAGCAGCAGAACTGTTTATTTGGACGCGGGTGGCGCTGTGGTCTAAACCACTGAGCCTCTTGGGCTTGCTGATCAGAAGGTTGGTAGTTCAAATACGCGCGACGGGGTGAGCTCCCATTGCTCTGTCCCAGCTCCTGTCAACCTAGCAGTTCAAAAGCATGCCAGTTTAAGTAGATAAATAGGTACCACTGATGCGGGAAGGTAAACGGCGTTTATTTGGATCTAACCCTCCATTATCCACATAGATGAAAGGAAACAAACTGCATCTGTTCTGCAAATGAGTAGGGACATAAGAAGAGCCTGCTGGATCAGGCCAAAGGCTCATCTAGTCCAACATCCTGTAACTCACGGTGGCCGACCAGATTTCTGTGGGAAACCCATAAACAGGAGCTGAGCACAAGAGCACCATTGGCTCCTGCGGTTTCTAGCAACTGATATTCAGTGACGTAGAACAATAGCTGGTGGTCCGGTTGGAGGAGCTGAATTTCACGTTACAATGCAGACACAATTTTCCCAATCCAGTGTTGGCTTCATAATATTAATGCAGAAATGGGTGGCATTTGCAGGGAAGGATCAGTGGCCAGTGTGAGTGTTAAGTTGTGGGTAGACATGGCAGACGACGCAGTGATTTCTCCAAAGCAGCTCTTTATTTGTAAGCTGGAACAGAACTGAACAGCAAACAGCTCAGCTGGCCTGCTTTTATAGGCAGCCAGCTATCAACATTGTAGCAACAACAACCCAGGGTTTCACGCCTAAAGTAGCTGACGTGGACCTGAGTGAAAACTATATACAGTGGTGCCTCGCAAGACGAAATTAATTCGTTCTGCGAGTTTTTTCGTCTTGTGAATTTTTCGTCTTGCGAAGCACGGTTTCCCATAGGAAATGCATTGACGATTTCCCATAGGAATGCATTGACAGTTTTAAGAAAAAGGCGCAAGACGTTTTCGTCTTGCGAATTAAGCCCATAGGGAAATTCGTCTTGCGAAGCAACTCAAAAAACAAAAAACTCTTTCGTCTTGCGAGGCATTCGTCTTGCGAGGCATTCGTCTTGTGAGGTACCACTGTACATGATACCCCTGGTGGCCAGGGTGAGAACTTCAATACATAACAGTGAGAGTGTGCTTAACCCATCCCTACCGACTCTCCCTGATAAACACATCCTTCCACAGCCACTTTTGTAGTCTGTTTCCACTCAGTCGGGCTCTGAGATGGAAGTAAACATGGATACTGGGTGAGGGGAATGGCCTCAATGGGCACCTACAAGAGAGAAACAGAAGGCAGGGAAGGGTTAAGCACTCTCACCCAACGGTTCTCCCCTACAAATGTCACTTCCTGGATTCATGTCCCCTTGGCCAGTGTGGCTTTTGAAACACGTGTTTGCCAAGGCCAAATATTGTTCTATCCTACTAATGGCCCAAGCAAGAACCACACAAGAGTTCTTTTGGGGCTCCAGTGAACAAGTTCTCATTCAGAATATTATTCCTGCTCCTAGATTTATGGCCCTTCCTTTAAATGAAAATGGGAGGGAACACTAGTGTTTGGGAGATGAGGATTTGCTAGTAGATTTCAGGGTAGCTTTAGAGAAATATATGACGGAATTAGATGTGGCACCATCACAGCATTGTTTTATTGGCAATTAGGTTTCGAACTGGCAAGGCTGTGTGAAAATAAACCTCAGTTATGGGACTGTGGTGTTTCAGCGCCATCTGTCAACAGTTTGCTCCTTATGCCTCAACATGTGTATCTCTGGAAAGAGGGAAAAATGATTTAATAACACAACTGAAGAGGTGAAGCACACCAAATTGTACTTCAGTTTTTACAACAAAAGCTTTCATTTATGATGTTTGATGTGGTACAAACAAATGTAAATTTATCACAATGTTTAACCGTTGCTTACGCTTGCCAAGACTCCAGACTTTGGAAAGTGTATTATGCTGTTTTCAATTTCTCTGAGTGGTAGGAATTTACAAGGCTCGACCTTTTACGGTATCCATTTCCTTGTGAGGCAAGAGTATTGGAAGCTTGTAATAATTGGGAATAGGCAGGTTCCTAGCATTAGCTTTTAAAGCAGAAGCACATTGGACCTTGACAATGCCTGCTTCTTGCTAGCCTGGCGCAAACAGACTTCTGCCTTCCCTAGTGGTTATATACTAGCTGGCAAAGTGTTTCTCTCCAGCCCCTGCTGGTGAAGTACATTATAGCTAGTAGCCACCAGCCACCAAAAGCCAGCAATGTTCATTTAAGCACGCAACCATGCTCCAATGAAGCAGCAGCAGCATTAGCTGTTAAGCCAAAGAAAAACTGATTCCCCCCAACTGCGATATTTTAGAGAATAACAACAGACCCTCCAAGTGCCCCTATTTTCCAGGGACAGTCCCAGATTTACAGAAGCTGTCCTGGTTTCTGATTTGATCTCCAAATGTCCTGCTTTTTCTTAGGACATCCCTATTTTCATAAGGGAAATGTTGGAGGGTATGGAGGTATGTGACCCCCGAGCCAGGGAGATAAATAACTGTACTGTGGTACCTTGGGTTAAGTACTTAATTCGTTCCAGGGGTCCGTTCTTAACCTGAAACTATTCTTAACCTGAAGCACCACTTTAGTTAATGGGGCCTCCTGCTGCCGCCACGCCTCCAGAGCACGATTTCTGTTCTCATCCTGAAGCAAAGTTCTTAACCCAGGTACTATTTCTGGGTTAGCGGAGTCTGTAACCTGAAGCGTATGTAACCTGAAACGTATGTAACCTGAGGTACCACTGGATCTGGCCCATGCCCAGTAAGCCTTGCTGACCCCTGCCCCAGACACTCTGGACAGCTTCCAACATACATATAAACATAATAAACCATTAAGCATTTTTTTATACAGGGCTATACAGGGCTGCCTTCAGATGTCTTCTAAAGGTGATGATGATTTGTTTATTTATATGCCGGCCATCTGACTGGGTCACCCCAGCCACTCTGGGCAGCTTCCAACAAATTAATGGCTTCCAACATCACTACTTATCTCCGTGGCTCGGCGGTCACCTATCTCCATACCCTTCAACATTTCTCCGATGAAAATAGGGATGTCCTAAGGAAAAGCGGGACATTTCGGGGTCAAATCAGAAACCGGGGTGGCTTCTGTCAGTCCGGGACTGTCCTAGGAAAATAGGGACGCTTCGAATCATAGTCTTGGAAGGTCTGACCGTGTAAGGTAGGTTAGACCGAAAAAGAGTTACCGGCCCAAGGTCACTGAGAGAGCTTCATGGCGGACTCTTCAGATCAGTGGTTCCCAACCTTTTTTTGGCCATGCCCCCCCTTCAGCATCTCTTAAATCCCCCCCCCAACATATAATTCTTATTATTCAAAAAGTGAACTTTCCACATAGAGGAAGCCTAAGAGGCCATTAACTGTTAATAACTCATTCTCAAATTGCCCCCCTTCAAAATCAAATTGCCCCCCTGTGGGACATGTGCCCCACACTGAGAGGCACGGGTCTAAATAAACCTTCCACCCATAGCAAATTATTTTTATTTATTTTTAAATGTATAACAAACAAGACTTAAAATGTTCCAACAGCTCAAAGAAGAAAACCACAACAACTGAACATGCAAAAAAACTACTCGTTTAATCCACATTTCTTTCTCCCCTGTCGCCCCAAGAATTCATGGAATGGTAGTTTGTTAAGGGTGCTGGAAATCATAGCTTCATGAGGGGTGAACTACAGTTCCCAGGATTCTCTGGGGCGGTGGGAGGGATGTGCTTTAAATGTACGGCATGTACGCAGCCTTCGTTCATGTTTGCCATAGCTGTGGTATTAGTTCTTGAGAGTCCGCTATGCCCCATGAGGGTGTCCCCCCCCCCCATATCAATACATATTTGGGAGTGGGATTGTGGATAGAAAACAAACAGAGAGAGGGAAAAGAGCGCTCCAAGTAGATCATGACAGATGGTTGTAGAAAATGAACCTCTCTTTGGCGCTACAAATGCTCCCTCAGGAGGCTCTTCAATTGCTCTCCCCCTTCCCTGTGTTCATTCCCCTCCCCAAGCCAGTTGCCACTTCCTTTCATTTGCCGTGATTTAAATGAGAGCATCATAAAAAAGTGGAAAAGACAAAATTCGTTTTTAATAAGTAAATAGGTAGCTAACTCCTTGGGTTTGGGGTGGCCGTTTACTATGCAGGGGGAGCGAGAAGGAGTGGGGGGAAGCCTGAATCGATATAGATCTCTCTTTCTCTCCCCCCCCCCAATTCTGGCAGTCACTCAATGGCACTGCTTGACTGCTATCAAAGATTCAGCGTGGGGGGGGGGCAGGAGGCAGAGAGAAGTTGCCATTTTGTAGGCAAAAATAACAGATGGTTGCTCATGTTTGCCTCACTCCAGGGGCCTTATATCTGTGTGGAAGGTCCAAGAGAATCTGAATAACTTAAGGGGGGGGGGAATGCACACATGCATCATTTATAGTTTAAAAGATTTTTTTTTATCTTCCCTCCTGCTTTTTTTTTTTTTTAAACAGCTAATGAATTTGATGATGCCCATACATTTCCTGAGACACTTTGGAGGACACATTTGTTTTCCAAAGCAAGTTTTAATTAATTTTTCCGCCACTCATCCACAAATTTAGCACTCTTCTGTTGCAAAAACAAGCAGCTTGCCACAGGTGGCGGGGCACTGATGTGACTTTAAAAGCATCTCTCCACACTGCCAGCCTAAATAAACATGTTTCTTTATGGGAAGATTACCCGGAATGCAATTCTCATTCTCCCTCTGTGAAACTGTGTAGCGTGAAAGCAGAAATCAGTGTGTGCGCCAGTATATGGGGTCAGGAAGGCTAAAGTAACTGTGGTTATGTTGCATAATTTTGAATAATGTGTAACTCCCAAGCAAGAAAGGAATGTGGACTCTGAGGATGACAACTACATTTTGTGTTTAGCATTCATGTCCTTACAAGCATTCAGCCTGAAGTTTAGCCTACGATTGCGCACAATAAACATTATTCACGCATTGAACCTTTTAGGGTCTAGGTATGACTTTTCTCTGGACGCAGGTGGCGCTGTGGGTTACACCACAGAGCCTAGGACTTGCCGATCAGAAGGTCGGTGGTTCGAATCCCTGTGACAGGGTGAGCTCCCGTTGCTCTGTCCTAGCTCTGGCCAACCTAGCAGTTCGAAAGCACCTCAAAGTGCAAGTTGATAAATAGGTACTGTTCTGGTGGGAAGGTAAACAGCGTTTCTGTGCGCTGCTCTGGTTTGCCAGAAGTGGCTTAGTCATGCTGGCCACATGACCCAGAAGCTGTACGCCAGCTCCCTCGCCCAGTAAAGCGAGATGAGCGCCGCAACACCAGAGTCGTCCGCTACTGGACCTAATGGTCAGGGGTCCATTTACCTTTACCTTTATGACTTTTCTCACAGGTGAGAGACGGAAAAAGGGAAACCAGAGAGTGGAAAGAGGAAGGAGAGGTTGTCCTTTTCGGGAAAGCTGCGGGGGGGAGAGAGGGCGGTCTTTGCGGGTAGGGCAGATAGGCAATTATTGTGACCCTTTCTTGGGTTCGGAAACTGAGGAAGAAAGAACACATTGCAGTCTTGGGGAGGGAAAGTGAGGCAGGGAGTTGTAGCCCTAAGGGGAAACTGAGGCAGGGAGAAGGGATACGTTGTCGTCATTCACTGTTTACTGGGCGTTCTTCATTCGCTTGCACAAAGCTTATGTTGAGGTTAGATTATGCTGGGTCTTTACTGAACATTTGCTCTGATTGTTTGCAGGGAGGTTATACAATAGTGAACTGGTTTGCTCGAATGGTGTACGTATTTCTTCTCGTTAATTTCCCTCAACACAAAAAGGTTGTTGTTTTTTAAGGGAATTTGTTGTGCTACTGTGACAGAACACTTTAATCCACTTTAATTGCACAAACTTAAATTATTAGCGTACAGTTGATTGCCTCCTGTAAAATACTGACAGTCTGGAGGCAACCTTAAAGGAGACAGGAGTGGGATCCAGTTCAGGGAGCTATTAGACATAGGAAGTACTCTCACACCAAGTTAGAACATTATTCCTTAGAGCTCAAAAGTATCTCTTCTGAGAGAGAGCCGGTGTGGTGTAGTGGTTAGGAGCGGTAGACTCATAATCTGGTGAACCGGGTTCGCTTCCCCGCTCCTCCACATACAGCTGCTGGGTGACCTTGGGCTAGTCACACTTCTCTGAAGTCTCTCAGCCTCACTCACCTCACAGAGTGTTTGTTGTGGGGGAGGAAGGGAAAGGAGAATGTTAGCCGCTTTGAAACTCCTTTGGGTAGTGATAAAGTGGGATATCAAATCCAAACTCTTCTTCTTTTGGCTGGCAACAGCCGCCTAGCATCTCAGACCAGGGTCTTTCCCAACGCTACATGGAGATGTGAGGGATTGAACCTGAGATCTTCTGTTGGTGATTTATCACTGAGCTACGCCCCTTCTCCAAATGTTTTGGGGTATACATTTTCTCTCCATGCTGCACCTTGAGGCAACAAGGACTACAATGGGGGAACATAGATACCACTACCAGATTGGCAGACCTTTTTGCCATCGTTACAGAAAACAGCAGATGACAGAGAAAGATTCTCAAGAAGAAAAACATTGGCAGGGGCTGTTTCCTTTCCCATCTGACCCCTCACCCTGAGGAAACTGAGTCAGGTGGAGCAAAGGGGCAGATGAGTTTCCCTTCTCAATGTGTCTCCCCCTTTCTTCTTTCCTAAATCTTAATGGGCAGAACCACCTGATTTTATTCTATATGAGAAAAAGAAGAAGGATCTACTAAGTATTGGAGATGGTCGATAGTGGAATAATGGCTGCTTACCCAGTCACGGGGTGGGTGGTGGTGTGACTCGTTGCGATGGGCTCCCATCCCTAGAGAGCAATGCTCTCTAGGGGTCAAGCAGCTGGCTGTTGGGGAAATTCCTAGCCAGCCACTGGGGATTGATGGATTCTCCCACCATTCCGGCCATCCGTCTGGGCTGAGTGGACGAGGCTTCGAGCCTCATATAGGATGGAGCAGCCAGCAGCGGAGGAAGCCGCTCAGGCACCTGGGGCAAGGCAAGTAGCCCATAGGGGCACTGCAGGGCCTCCAGAGTCTGCCTGTCTCCTCCCATGCAGCTGCCCTACAGTTGGGGGGAGGCAGCGGTCGGACCGTTTGGGCAACGTGGAGCCTGCGCGCGCCCAAGCCACTGCGTCTCTCCCAGGAGAGACACGTGGCTCAGGTGTGCTGCAGGCCCTGCGGTGAGTGCTGCCCAGCATTTTGTCACCCCCTCAGTGGTGACACCTGGGGTGGCCCACACCCACCAAACCCCCTTCCTCCGCCTCTGGGAGCACCATCCTGACTGCATCCAACCCCAAGAACTACAGTGGTACCTCTGGTTACATACTTAATTTGTTCTTGAGGTCCATTCTTAACCTGAAACTGTTCTTAACCTGAGGTACCACTTTAGCTAATGGGGCCTTCTGCTGCTGCCGCGCCGCTGCCACACAATTTCTGTTCTCATTCTGAAGCAAAGTTCTTAACCCAAGGTACTATTTCTGGGTTAGTGGAGTCTGTAACCTGAAGCGTATGTAACCTGAAGTGTAGGTTACTTAAGGTACCACTGTATTCTAGTCTAACATCATTCCCACCTCAGAACTGTGCAATATCAGGATATCCCATTACAGGGGTCTAGTCGGAAGTCTCTTTCTCTCTTTCTTTTGATATCAATTTTTTATTAGTTTTTAATTACGGTCCAATAATAGCCTCGTTATAACAATGCCAAATAATAATACAGTTACTAATACCAATCATTCAGATACCAAATTATATAATTTAGGTGGCCCCCCGCATGCTAGAATTGATGGTTTGATTATTTTCTTTATTTCTACATTCCAAAATCTTATTAATTTCAATTACATTCCAGTCAAGATAACAATCCCTTAAACAACAACTGCAACATTAACAACTTCCATTCGTATTGACACATTAAATGATTTATGAAGCTACAAGTGAGGCACTCAATCTATATCCTTATTCTTCCTGTGTGTGGCAATTATTCTGTCCGTCATGTTTCTTCCTGTCCTTGTAAAATGTTACGTCTATTTCTTCCCAATTGTTGCTGTCCTCCATCATGCCTTAGTCAGAAGTCTCTGTCCAAAAGCCAAGGTGTGTGGAAGATGGGCCATAGAGCTTCCTTCAGCTGCCTGAGATGGTCATCCGTGTAGACCTGCATCTTGCGGAGGACCCATTAATCTTGGGCCTGACCCTGTCATGCCACAGCCGTCCACCAGGGGTGCTGTGAGGCATACACACCTTGGCCTAAGCCAAGTTCAACCAATAAAGTTGTGGCCAATTTTTAAATCCCAGAATGTTGTCCTCTCCAGTTATTTCACCTTCACAGGCTGGGCCTTGCTCATCGCGAGAGGGTCCACAATGTCTCCTCTCTTACAGCACAACCTAAAGCTCAGAACGCTGTGTAAGTACTTCAAAGCCATGTTTTTCACCAGGCAAGATACCCTCTCTCTCTCTCTCTGCAGACCCGCAAACACTAAAAAGGAAAGGAAATTATCTAAAACATTTAAGTGAAGAAAACAGGAAGAAGAAGAAGAAATACACGCAGCTATGATGGTGGCCAGCCTCTCCCCTTCCAATTTTATTTATCTCATTTCCATGGTCACTGGAGGCAGCTATGGAAGATAACCAGATGTTCAAGCATCTTTGTCTTTTTTCAGAAATTGCATCTGACGCACCTGCATCTTAGCAACAACAGGCAATGTTTAGAAAACCCATTTGTTAGCGGAAAGAAAGGCAGAGCATTTATATGCACAAACAAATCCAAAAGCTTCATAAAAAGTTCCCCTGGTTTCAGGCCCTGCCGAAGCAAAGCATACAAACTGCACCTTCCATTCAGAGCCCCTCTGGTCCCTTGTTGCCAGAAACAAGCTGTTAGCAAAGGCAGTAAGGAAACATAATAATCTTTTGATGACACAAGAAGGCATCTGAATAATGTAAATACGGAACTGGGTGCCAAAGTAGGAAACCGTTCCTTTAAATGAAAGGGGAGCGCAGCGAATGCTTCCCTCTTGCTCCCCATCCTCTCTCTCTTTCAGATTAATATGAACACCTTTTCCCAATGGTCTTTGAAGCTCTATCACTATAACTACAAATGATCTCCAAGCATGTTGGAGAAGCAGTGGCGTAGCGTGGGTTCTTAGCACCCGGGGCAAGGCAAGTAATTTGCGCCCCCTCCGCTGCACTGTCCGTCCCCCAGATAGTCCCTCGCTCTCTCTCCGCACCACACTGCACGCCTGGCACCCTCCCCTCCACAGTGGGCGGCGACCCGGCGGCTCGGATCGGATTCGCACAGCCAGCACTGCAGTGAGAGAGAGTGAGTGAGCCAGGTAGGGGCAGAGAGCTGCGAGTGTGAGCGCCCCCCCCAGATGTTGCGCCCGGTGCGGCCGGCCCCCCCTGCACCCCCCACGCTACGCCACTGTGGGGAAGCAAGAACAGTAGTACAGGGGATCTTTAGGAAAGAGGGCAATTTTTGCATTATGAAAATCACAGCGTTATTTCACACACAACAACAACAACAACAACACAGAGTTGCCTTTTTGAGAAAAGGTTTTCGTGTGAAAGGAAGGACTGCTTGAGCATGGTGAATAGTGGTGCATGTCAAGTCCATCTCTCTCTCCCCCACAGCGAAGAGGAAGGTTTGCAGCAGCTGAAGACCTGGAGGCCTGCATTGTTGTCAGGCTAGCAATGAGCATAACAAATGGCAATTTCTCCATTAAAAAAAGGGGGGGGAGGTGGGAGGAATAATGATCTGTTCACTTTCTATGGTGGGCGGTGTCACAGCGGTGATCTGGCGAATGGCTGGGGTGGATGATGATGAAGAAGAAGAGTTTAGATTTGATATCCTGCTTTATCACTACCCGAAGGAGTCTCAAAGCGGCTGACATTCTCCTTTCCCTTCCTCCCCCACAACACTCTGTGAGGTGAGTGGGGCTGAGAGACTTCAAAGAAATGTGACTAGCCCAAGGTCACCTAGCAGCTGCATGTGGAGGAGCGGGGAATCGAACCCGGTTCACCAGATTACGAGTCCGCCTGCCGGCGACTGACCAATGCCGGAAGGTTTTGGACAGGCTTTCCCCAGGGGGTGAGACCAGCCAGCCAATGAGCGCCGGAAAACTTTCATTAAAGCCTTCTTCTGTGTGAAGAGAAACTGACACTGGGGCAATTCAGAAGCTGTTTGTTGAAAATGAACATGGAGCAATAAAGCAGGCTGTTATGCGGAGGAAAGGAGCTTAACTTTAAAGGCACGGTAAGTCCAACTTGCTTTCCCTGTCCACACTGGGCAGATTGCTGTTATTGTTGCTTTTGATCGCACACACAAAATAACCAGAAATGTAAAAAAGAAACCCACCCCTAAGAATTATTTCCAAAACATTGGAATGCAATGCAATGTGCCCTGAGGATGTTGTATAAAAGTGGTGACCTTTCACCACTTTTACCATGATGGCAACTGCACAGATAAAGGGAAAACGTGGGAGCATTCTCTGCCAAAGTGTGCAGTATGGTCTTGCCTGGGGAATGTGTTTATTTCAGCCAGAAGGAAATAGGACTGGACAGCTTAAGGCCCTTGTGATTGGCCAGGTCTGTACTTTCTGATATGAATGAGGCCCTGTGGGAAGGTTGCGTCATGATGTCCGCCTGTGGGCTTTTAATTGAAGGGTGGGCACCCAGGAAAGTCACAGAGTACAGACCACCCATGAAATGACTTGTAGAATGAAGGCAAGGATGCTCAAAAAGAGCCCTTAAAGGTAAAGTAAGTACAGACACTGAGGTCCAACTCCGAGGGCCTTCTGGCGGTTCGCTCACTGCGAGAAGTGAGGTTACAGGGAACCAGGCAGAGGACCTTCTTGGTAGCGGCGCCCGCCCTGTGGAACGCCCTTCCGTCGGATGTCAAGGAAGTAAACAGCTATCTGAATTTGAGAAGACATCTGAAGGCAGCCCTGTTTAGGGAAGTTTTTAATATTTGATTTTCATCGTGTTTTTAATATCCTGTTGGGAGCTGCCCAGAGTGGCTGGGGAAACCCAGCCAGATAGGCAGGGTATAAATAATAAATTATTATTATTATTATTATTATTATTATTATTATGCACGAAGAAACCCCTGTAACCAATCCATAAGAATTTCACTTAAATTTTCTCTTCCCGTTGTTAATTTTTCAATGCAATTTCTTTTCTCATTAATTGATGGAGAATGCAGGGGGTTTTTTTTGCCAGGATTGGGGGCAGGGGGAGAGAATGCAGGAGAAATTTTCAGCGCAGCACTGATAAATACTAAGAGGCCTGCTGTCTGTTTTTTGTCATCTGTGGAAAAACTGAGGTTTGTGGTTTGTCTGGGGAAGAGTATGCTTTAACAGACTTCCTTAGAAATCCCAATTCCTTGTTTGCCTGGGGTGTTGCTCTTCTAGCTTGGGGCATTAGACTCGAACCGTTGATGGAGATCTGTAAGGGTTTTGCCGTTAGAGTTGAGGGATGAAGACAGCATGCCCTCCAACATTTCTCTGGTGAAAATTCCATGATTGGGAATGTATTAGAAATTTCCCCTTAGGAATCAGGGGAAACAGTCCATTTGTCATGCAAAAGCTTGCCTAACAAATGATTTCCTGAGAACGCATTGTGTTCAGAGATTGAGACCTGCGTGTGGCATAACCTCCCCACAAAGGAATCCAAATGAATGCTCAACAAAGAGCAGCAGACATCACATCACCTCCCTGAAAGCTTTGTGCAAACAAAATAGGATGAATGGTCAATAATCAGGTCATCTGGAAGTGACTTGGGTACCAGGCAAGACACACCAGCTTCTGGACAGAGAGTCAATAACAGGGAGAAGTTGAGTTCTGCAGAAATGTCTACTCAATGGAGTTTTGCTCTGCTCTCGTCCCTGTGAATTGTGTGATATTTAATGCCATGAGCATTAGCCAGACAAGAACTGGAAGATCAAATAGCATCAGCAGGCCTCTGATGTCATGCTTCGTGGAGCAGCTAACAATTGCCCTGGCGCCTTAGTGTTTCACTACATTTGCTATGTGATAATGTGCTAGCAGTGGCAAGTCAGTCCACTTCTTTGAAATGTCAGAGTCTTGCTCAGGTTCTGGGGCAAAACAATAGGAGTGTTTGAGATTAGTTCAGCTGCAAGAAAACACATAGGAATATTAAATGAGACAGACAGAGAGAGACTATAGGCTTGATCTTGACTTCCTTCATCTGCTCCCCAGTTTCCCCTTCGCAGTTCCCAAAATACTAGCAGAATCGCCTCCCACGCCATCCCTTTCCACACAGTCTGGAAGCACATACAAAGATTGCATAGGAGCTGATTGAGCTTGATGTTCCCACCCCTGGCCTTCACACAGTCTTTGCTTCTTTGGGAACCGAGCCTACCAAGTTGTATGTGCCTAATGGGGGAACCTGCAGTTTGATGAGTCAGAGATTGTGTGTATAGAGTCTGCACTCCCATCTCAACTAGTGATGGATAGAATCCCCATAGTCTGGCTTGGAACTGGTCTGTAAAACCCAAATTGTTTCCTCTTCTGGGGGTATTTTGGTCTCTGTTGCCCCCCAGCGATGTTATTCAGAGCAGAACAGAGTCCGATAGGAACACAGGAAGTTGCCTTATAATATTTGGTCTGATTATTTGGTCTAGGTGCAGGGAATAATTTTGGTTGGCCATACCTGTATCTCCCTCCGCTTCCTTGTGCCAACTTTGACAGGTGGGGTGGGACCACCCACAGAACAATCCTCTGATGTCATAATGCCATAATGATGTCAGGTGATGACACCTGTCAACTTGCACTTGCTCCCCAAACACCTGACAATCAGCTGCTTTGTTGCGCCTTTGGGAAGTGTTGATGTGTAAGGGACTTTGCATTTTGTGCAGCACTTCCCAAACGCCCAACAGCCAGCTGGCCAGATGTTCCTCCTTACCCATGGTTTGGGCTATCTAGCTCAGTATCATCTACATGGATTGCTAGCGGCTCCCAATAGGATTTCAGATGGAGCAATCCCAGCCCTACCTGGAGATTCCTGGGGTTGACGCCAGAACCTTCTGCATACCAAGAGATGCTTCACCGCTGAGCTACAACCCTTCTCCTAAGGGTCCCCAAACTCATCCATATGTGTTCTCCTTTGCAGTGCACAGTGTTCTTTGGAGAGCCATCAAGAGACTGTCCTCTGCATGGAGAGATCCTCTGCTTGAAGGGCTGTCCTGTCCAAGTCTGGTCTGAAGATGATGAACCACTAGAAGGGACAGCAGGCACCCTGATGTTGTTCACCAGCAACTAGATCCCAGACAGCAGAGTAGGTACACAGGTCACCTGCTCACAGTCTATCCCACTGTGGTGAGGTGTATTGGATTTCTTTATCTTCTTTCTTTTCTTTTTTTGCCAGTAGGTCTGATCTTTCTCTTCCTTCCTTCTTTTTAGCAACTTTTGGTCTCTTTCCACTTGCATAAATTTGGCTAGTATTGTTTACATCTGAACTATGTCTTTAGGTTGGCAAAAAGGGTATATTTGTATCTCCCCCCAAATTAAAAAATAAAAACTGTATTGGATTTCTATCCCCCCCCCCCAATTTAGCCCTATATTAAAAAACTGGCACGTGCAAATTTTATGCAAATACGTGCCCCCTAGTCTTCTTTTTTGGCACTATAGAAGTGGCCACCATAGTTTTCCCTGCTTCTGGAAAAAGGCAAACAGTGAGTCAAAGTGAGTCTCCAGGATTCATCAAGTGAGCATCAAGCATTTTGTGACATTGGGGCAACTGCTGAAAAGGCCCTGCTCTGAATGAAGGCTAATCTTGTGTCCACAAAATGGGTAACCCGAACAGAACCTTACTAATGGAGCTTAATTTACGTGTGTAGTATGCTGAGGAAGGCTTGCATTTTTAGTTACCTGGTCTCATGATCTCCCAAACATCTGTGGCGTTTGAAGAATTAAGGAGAATTTGGGCTTGTTTTTGTTTTTTTTCAGTTATCACCTTATCTTATGAGGTGCCACACAATTGCCTCTTTACTTTGTGTCTATGATGCAAATAGCTTTGGCTAAGCTTGATAAAAATCTTTCTCAATTTATTAAGTTTAAGTTAAAATCTTCTAATTAAGCTTAAGTCAAAAATCTCTTGTCTATAGTTAAGTAATGTCATCCTCCTAATTACTGACTGATAATATAACCTCTGAAGTATTGTAATCTTATAACTGCTAATAAAGGCTTTTAACTATTAATCTCATATTTCAGTTGCTAATTTTTACTTCTATATTGTAATCTCATTATATGTTTCTGTTTCTTGATTCATTATAGTCCCATTTTCCTTTATGGGAGTTGGTTATTTGCTGTATTAAGCAAATTTCTTTAATTTTCTAATTATTATTTTGGTAAGCAGTAATAGTCTATTTCTATAAATGTGGGGGTCAGTCTAGATTATATCCATGGGCTCCTTCCAGGCCTACAATTCTATATCTAGTAAGGTTTAGAATCTAGTAGAAGAGGCCGTTGAACTAGTCAGACCAGTTTCTTTGAAAGATAATGTCCTTAACCACTGAGTACCTCTATTTACATGTCCAAAGTAGATGCCCAGTTGTCCTCAAGACAAATGGAGGTGACCCTCCCCCGCAGTTAGAAGCAACATCACCATGTAAGGTAGAAGAAGAATAGCCAGAGTTTGTGTGTGAGTTTTGGCTAATTTTGTAAGCTAGAGACATGGAGACCTGTCTTGCTCTCTGCTGGACCCAAAGCTGTGGCTTGGGAGGTCTCCCTGGGAACCTAATGGGGATGGAAGATTTGCTGGCGTGTGAATGCTGTGAGCCCCTCCACCAGGTGAGCCCTATGCTCAGGTTATATACATGTGCAAATAAAACCATATATCCAATGGGCACCACAGTCTCCATTGACATTCATTCCAAAGAAAGAGAACTCTAGGTAAAGCGCTGGAATCTCTGGAGCCTCTTGCCACTTGAAAATTGGGGTGTGCACCACAATATTCTATTCTCATCTTAATTTCATGTTTTCGTAGCAAATCACTTTTGATTTTACAAATATGAATTAATAACCATACCAAATACACATCCATATAAAGAGATTACTCTGAATCTCGGGACTTCCTCCCATCCCCTCCATGGCTGTCAGCATTTTCAACTGCATATTATTTCGTAATCTATATTTTATGTCTATCCATATTGTCCATAGTATTTGTTACATTACAAGTGAGATTAAAATCCTGCTAATGTTTTCATCTGCTTACAATAGTCTCCTAAATAAATTATAAACTTTCCCCATTCTTTCTTGAATCTCTTGTCTTCTTGGTCTCTGAGTTTTCCGGTCAGTTTTGCCATTTCAGCATAGTCTAACAGCTTAGTTTGCCATTCCTCTCTGGTAGGGACCCTTCTTTCTATCTCTGGACTAGTAGCTTGCATATTTTCAATAGCCAAATTACTTACTTGCATATTTTCAATGGCCAAATTTATTGTCAAATTTCCACATGATGGCAATTTAATTATTTATCCAAATATCTAAATATGCTTACAAGTAGATGGTGGAACAGAGGTATGGATGAATACTATTTGGGGATCCAATTTTCCATTTAGATTTTTCAGGAATTGGGACAGACTCACCTTATTTTGGGAGTGGCAGCAACGGAATGACATGGAAGGTTCTTTCTTGTTCTGATTTAATAGCAGAGACAGAATCTCCATATCCACCTCAGAAGTATTGCATTTCAGTGGAATTAGTTCACATATTCACTCACCAAGGGCTTGTTCACACATGCGTGTACACCTGGTATGTATGTGTGCACAGCAATATGACTCCTCATATCTAGCTGGACCACACTTCCCATCAGCCTTAGCCAGCATGATCAATGAGGAGTGATGATGGGAGTTGTAGTCCAGAATCATCTAGAAGGCCACAGGTTCCCCGCCCTTCAGTGTACACCTTTTGATCACTTCAGCACTGTGGCAACTTGCATATGTGCGGAAGCATCACAGGCATATCACCATGGACAGATGATTAAAAGAACTGATTCACAGCTGGGAGTCATTTGGAAAAATAAGGTAATGCACATTCACGAGCGAACCAGCTCTTAATTTGGGCTGGAAGAGGCCATTTCCCCTATACTTTTGGTCCGATGCTGTGGGAGACAATGCAGATGTGGGAAACTGCAGTGTCTTGGGCCAGCAAAACAGCTGTGAATGTGTTGATTCCCTTCTATCTAGCCTTATGGAGAAAAGCCCCATATGGATAGAGCTGTTGTTGCACAGGGACCGCATAGGCTTTCATTGGGGTCTTGACTGCAGACAAGCACAAGGTTTATCTGACACCCCCAGTTGTTTTCTTACATAGTAAAACGTCCAGAGCTTGGGGTACAAGAAAACAGCATAGAAACCCACCCAAACCCAGATCTTTCTCTCTCTTTTTGTAGCTGCTTTTGTTTAGATTTGTCACTCAAACGCACAATGGAAATCCCTGGGGTTCCTTAGATCAGGATCTCCTCCATATGTCTGACCGGCTGTGTGAGCCAGATTTGTAGGGCGGAGGCTGTGCTCATGACTGCAAGCCCAGATGGAGAGCTGAGAGATGGTAGCTACTGCTAGCAGTCACCGAAAGTGCAGAAAGAGAGCGGGAGAGAGAAATGGGACCTTTCAGATGGAACTTCAAGGCAGCTCCCAACAATAAGTGCTTGGAAACTTTGGCCCCTGTTATCCCAAGGGAAGGAACACCAACCTTTCTAGATTTTGATCTGCGGGTTGGGGATAAACAGTGCGCTAACTAGACCGAAAGCCAAGTCTGATGTGTTACTGACAGGAACAAGAGGGTTAAAGTGCAATGATAACTAAAGTTTAAATTCACTGGAAATCACAGGAGGGGAGAGTTCTGCTGCACTCAGGTAGGTCCTGCTTATGGTCTTCTCATAGGTAAAAGGTAAAGGTAAAGGACCTCTGGACCGTTAAGTCCAGTCAAAGGCGACCATGGGGTTGCGGTGCTCTTCTCACCTTCAGGATGAGGGAGCCGGTGTTTGTCCACAGTCAGCTTTCCAGGTCATCTGGTCAGCATGATTAAACCACTTCTGGCGCAACGGAACACCATGACGGAAACCAGAGCGCATGAAACCGCCATTTACCTTCCCGTCACAGCAATACCTATTTATCTACTTGCACTGGCATGCTTTCGAACTGCTAGGTTGGCAGGAGCTGGGACAGAGCAACAGGAACTCTGATCGGCGAGCCCAAGAGGCTCAGTGGTTTAGACCACATTGCCACCTGCTTCTAACTTCTCATAGACATCTGGTTGGCCACTGTGAGAACAGGATGTTGGACTAGATGGGCCCTTGGTGTGCTACAGTGGGGCTCTTATGTATTTGTGTGTGTGTGTGTGTGTGTGTGTGAGAGAGAGAGAGAGAGAGAGAGAGTTTAGGTATGTGAGAGAGAAAGAGATTGTGTTACATAACTGATCCAGGAAGTTCTGGGCATTGCAGGGCAGGGGAGGGGAAGGTCATGTAATAGAGTCACTTAAGACAGCAGAAGACTTTTGGCAGTGTAGGATGATAGAGCAGAGGGAGGTCACTGATAGAATCATGTGTGTGTAAATTTTATTCATTTTTGAAAACTTACATACATCAGCTCCCAATTCAATATATGTTCCTCTTACAAAATGAAGAAGGTTCACTCTCAACCCAGATTCTGCTGCATTATATGTCAAAATATATCTAATACATATTTCCACTATTATATTTATTACTCTGAGGTCCAGCGCTGAGGGCCTTTTGGCAGTTCCTTCACTGTGAGAAGCTCAGTTACAGGGAACCAGGCAGAGGGCCTTCTCGGTAGTGGCACCCGCCCTGTGGAATGCCCTCCCATCAGATGTCAAAGTAATTAACAACTATCTGACATTTAGAAGACATCTGACGGCAGCCCTGTTTAGGGACATTTTTCATGACTGATGTTTTAATGTATTTTTAATTTTTTGTTGGAAGCCACCCAGAGTGGCTGGGGAAACCCAGCCAGATGGGCGGGGTGTAAATAATAAATTATTATTATATATTATTGTATCATTTTCAATCTGCTGCTCATAATTCAAATCCTGCTTTGTGATTTCATTTGACTATAGTTCTTTCTTAAATATTCCAAAAAGGGTCTCCGTTCTTCAATAAAAAGTTGCAGATAGAATCATAGACTCATAGAATTGCAGAGTTGGAAGGGACCCCATGGATCATCTAGTCCAACCCCCCTTCAATGCAGGAATCTCAGCCAAAGCATCCATGACAGATGGCCATCCAACCTCTGCTTTAAAACCTCCAAGGAAGGAGAGTCCACCACCTTCCGAGGGAGGCCATTCCTCTGTTGAACAAAAAGTTCTTAGAGATAGTTCCATCAGCGAAACTTGCATGGGGGAAATTTCCTGATGGCTTAGGCCCCACAGTAGTCAAGAAATCTGAACAAATCAGTGTATGCCAGGGGTTGTCAACCTGGTCCCTACTGCCCACTAGTGGGCATTTCAGGATTCTAGGTGGGCAGTAGGGGGCTCTACGGCACAAGCTGAATCCTCCTTCCATCGAGCACTGGTGGGTGGTAAGGAAATTTTACCATCGAGAAAGATGCATTAGTGGGCAGTAGGTATAAAAAGGTTGACTACCCTGGTGTATGCTAAGGAAATCTGTTTATTTTGGCGGCAGCATACTCTGCCCAGTGGATTCCACAGGGTCCGTATTTAACTGGCAGCTCAAAGAGTTTCATTCATTGGCAATGATGTGGGGAAGACACATCACTTTTAGAGAAAGGAGCTGTGTCACGGCAGTGAAAAAACGCACACCTGAAGCTGCTTAATGATTAAATTCCCTCCTGCCGTCCCTGGTTTTCTCTCCCTGCAGTGCCCACCCTGTTCTGGCTTTCCCTTCCGCATTGCACAGGTTCATTCTTCAGCCAGAGGCTAAGAACCCATGTCGATAATACACCGCGTAGCTGCAAGAGGAGGGAGCAATCAGAGCGCTCCAGCTCAAAAGAACAGCATCTGTATTGTACAGACAGGATCCTACATCTCCTGGCCTTCGTTCCGTGTTATTTGCATCAAGTCCCCGGCATGAATCAGTTCACTGCGGCAGCCGACTGGCCGATGTGACTTGCATTCTTAACAGGTCCCCGGTACGTGGTCCCTGGATGGATGGAGGACTGGGATGTGACTGGCATATCAAAGCAGCCTGACATGGCGACTGTCGTGGGCAAGGAGACGCAAGCTTGCTCAGCCCTGAGGAGGAACCGGGCGTTCCTTGAGATCACAATAACCCATGTCAGAGCCCTGGTCAGTCAAAGGGGATTTCAGCCTGCCCACTGACAGACACCAGCAGCAGACACTGTCTGGGAGGGCAAAAGCTCCAGGAAGGCTGTGTGGATAAGGAAGTCAGTGGGAGCTGCAGAATTGCAAATCCAAATGCTTTAATCTCCCCTTGAATTAGGTGTTGTGAATATAATCCTTTACTGTTTTTCATTCTACTTCTTTCAGGAACCAACTGCTGCCACGGTACATTTTTCATCTTCTCCTTTGAGGAAATACTCCAACCATTCCATTACAAAGAACGTAGGGCTGCTGCTGAAAATTTTGGGTCAAGCTTTCCCTTGCTCCCTCTCGAAGATCCTCTTCAATTTGTCCTGAGCTATTACAACCAGTGCTTTTTCCCTGGCAGTATGCAATGTTATGGGGGGACTTTTTGGGTAGGGGAAGGAGGCAGGAGGGCTCTTGGACCCCATCAGAGCCTCATGCCTCCTTCCCCAAGCCCAGGAAGTGTTTGCCCAGCTTAGGGAAGGAGGTGTGATGCTCTGGCCGGATCCTGGGGCCCTGCTGCCTCCTTCCCAAAGTCAAGCAAGGGAGGCCTCCCTCCACCTGGACTGTGAGGCAACAGGCACAGCCAGGCTGTTCCTGAAGAGTCGAATGCTGCCCTCTGCCTCCACCTGGGATGCCTGCTGGTCCAGCATCACCAAGCTTTTCCCTGAGGACTCACAGCTCCAGGCTTCCAAGGAATCCCAGAGTTCCTTGGGGCATCGTTTGAAAACCATCCAGGGGTGCCATTTGGTGCGCATACAGCCCTGGCATTTCTGACGAGCTGTCGCGGTTGGGGTGGATGTAGTTTCGGATTTGGGGGTGCGAGGGAGAGAAAAACTCAATAGGGCAAAGAGATGCTGAGGGGGAAATGCTAAGGAATTAAATGGCTCTGAACATGCCGGCTGTAAGAAAGAGAGCAGCTTTTCAAATATGCAAGCCATGCGCAGGCTGGCAGATAAATAGCTTCTGTGCTCAAAAGAGCCTCTGGCTCTGCCCCTCCTTGTACAATAGAATGCCACACTCGCTGCCGTGACCCTGGAGAGCCAGTCTGGAGGAGATACTGCTTCCTTTCCGCACCGAACCTCCCCATCAGCCATTTTAAATGGGAAGTCTGATCTTTGCTGAATGCGGGAGGAGAGGATGATCTGAAAGACTTACATTTATAAAGACCACTTGAAGGAGCTCTCTGAGCCACAGGCTTATCGTTGACAAGCAGCACTTACGCTCACCGCGCGAGGAGGGGCGGCGGGGAGGAAAGATGTGGGAGAAGCGATAAGTGAAACAATGGGGGAATTTCAGGGATGCAAGCAGATGGGTGGGTGGGTGAAACAGGGCTCCCCCTCCCAGCTTCCTGACACTCGTTTCTGAAAACGGTTGTGCCAAAATGTCTGTTGTGTAACAAAACTCTCACGGCTGGCAGAGGGAAGAGGCACAGCCCTCACGGTGCATTATTTATCTCACCAGAAACCACTTACCATTTATCTCCAGGGCTGCCAGGTTGCAACCCAGAGATTACCTCTGCAAACTGCTGCTGTAGGGAGATGAGTCAGAAGTGGCTTCTCTTGTCTCTCCGCCCTCCCCCCCCGTGCAATCCAGTCCTTTCAGCCACCCCCACCCCCCAATTTCTTGTGAAAAGCAGGATTCCAGGTGTGCTGTACATCAGGGAGAGGATAACGATCCCAGTTGGAGTAGGAAGAAATGGGTGAGAGAATTATCTGGGAATTAAAGACTACTGGACTGGTCTTCCAGGTCAGGGGGTACGATTTTCAGCTATGCTTGACCTCTCTATCTTTTCCTTTAGAAAATAACTAGTGTAGAAGTAACCAACAGGATGACCACTGGTGCCAGTGTGCCCTTTGGTACTTCTCATGGTACCCATGAAAAGGCGTGATAAATACACCCATAAATATCCACAGGACACAAAAGGCAGTTCCTGCTCAGCCCCTCCTACATTAAGGGATAGAAGGAGCTGTCAGTTTTGGTTCTCCCAGTTTCTTCTTTTTCCAACCTTAAATTCAGTTCTCCACATTTCTGCAGAAAAGAAAAGAAATTCTTGTAAAATCTCATCAACATTTTAGTGCGAATTTCTCCATATTAGGCAACTGCTGGGGAAGAGCAGGTACTGCAGATAACAGCAGCAGCAGCAACAAAAATTAATGATTAGTAATAATTTTAATAATATTTTTTGTATGCAGTTTTTGACTAATGTACACATTTCGGCAAGCTGTTTTGTAAGGCTCCCCAAACAGGTGTTTCGATTCTTTGGTTATTTCCAGGGTTGAATCGTTACTTTTGTGGGACCAGGATTGTCGCTTTCCCATGGTCCTTTTGGGTCTCCTGAAAGAGTTGATTGGCTCATCCTTGGGAGTCTCATGGAGCTGAAAAGGTTTCAAAACTCCACAGCTTTCAGTGGCAGCTTGGGCAATGGCCTGACTGGTTTTGCAATGGTACAGGCCTCCCTGAAGCAACTGCAGGCAACTAGAGCACATGGGATTCAGCTCATGCCAAATCTCATCTGTCGTAACACCGGGTGTCCACACACACCTCCCAAATATATGACAAGGCCATAGTAAACTTGCCACCAGCTTGGCATCTTTGAAACAGGTCGTTGAGGTTTCCTTTCAGGTGGTGAAGTGTTTAGTCAATCTCCTTGGAGCCACTTTGTTTTGGATGGTTTGATGAGTGGCTTTTGCTTATTTTCAAGGCCTGACATCTTGCCACCTGGCCTTCAGAAGAACCCCCCCCCCCACCCAACCACTCCAAAATAAACTGGCTAAAAAAATGCACACCTGGGAACGAGCAGATGTGCATTTAGTTTATTCAATGCTTGTGATTCATTTCACTCACTTATTGGGCAGTAATCCAATTTGCATGGTGGTCATTCTAATTAAATTCAATTAGCAAAATAGCAAAAACAAAAAAACAGCCTTTGGATTTAAGAGGTTGTGTCAAGGGCTTTCGGCATTCACTCAAGCTCCAAAATGTCGGGCAATTACTGCTGCCAAGGGTTTTGCCCTTATCAGACGTGTTATTTAGACAGTATCAATATGGTATGGTGTGCTATCTTCCGGTTAGTTCCAACTTCACCACTGCTTTGGTGCTGGATGGCTGTCCGTGCAGAGTGGTGGACCTATGTCCCAGATTAGTTTGTTCACTAGAACAGCCACATGGAGTTGATTCAACTGAAACTTTCAGTTACAAGCACCCAGCTCAGTGGCATAGCATGGGTTGCCAGGGCCCGGGGCTGTGTGGAGGGGTGGGAGGGAAGGAAGGAGGGAAATGGACATTCAACTGCCTAACAGAGTCTGTATCACCCAGGAGATTGCATCCACAGAGATAAGAAAATAAGAGTTGTTCCATTGACTGAAGAAGTCACTTCCTGGTTTGCACGGTGTTATAACAAAAACTGCTCCTTTTCCCTTATGGGGTATTCCAGAGTGCGTATAGAGTCCTTAAGTGGGTTCCCTATCAATAGGAGAAAATAACAGAGGCCAACCAGAGTATATTGAGAAGCAAACAGGCTAGTAAGCCAGATCTTTATTAAAGGAACCGTTGCAATAGGGTCCCCACTCACAACACGCAGGAGGGAGGAGAACCCTGAACAATGGTGCACAAGCCCTTATATAGACTTTTGAAACTGCCCACCCTGTAGCCCAAGACCACCCCCCAAAACATCATACAGACATCATAGAAGGAGGCGGTCTACAGCTGAAATCCTGTTTGCCAGGATACCTGATAATGGTCACTAATTGCATTACCTGGGCAGTCTGGCCATTCCTTTGTGATGGTTAATACTTTAGTTCCTGAATTCAGGTCACCGGCTCACCCTATTCATATACAATTATGCCCTTAATTTATAAGCAAATTTATAAGCAAAAAGACAATAGGAAGGCTTTGCCCATTTGCCTCCCTTACTGCAGAGGAATATTTGAGGTCAATGGGAGAGTCAAAATGCCTTCAGGATTGCTCTCCCATACTATTTCATATACATGGTTCATATATTTAGATATGTGTGCATTTATGAATATTTATTCTATATTTGAGACCTTAAACTTCTTGTAACAATGGAGAAGCTGTTTTCAACAGAGCCCTGCGATGGAAGCATGCAGCTGTACTGAGACAGCACTGGGTGTTGAAATTTTGTGCTCCTAACAATTTTTGCACATGGGGCAACCGCCCCATGGCCCCCACGCTACGCCACTGACCTAGCTGGCCTCCTACCTCTGCATCTTGCTTGTGAGATTCTAGAAGCATTTGGATAGTCAATGTCAGAAACAGAATGGTGGTCAAGATGGAATGTTAGTTCAATCCATTGGGGCAATTGTCAATGTAAGTGTAATATAACTCTGAAAGCTGCATGAAGTTCAAAAACAAACAAACATACATGCATGCCCTTCCTGTCCACATCTTCTGTTCATGTTTCAAGTAACACATTTCTCATTGTATTTGTTCATTTGGACACATAACCCGCCCCCCGGCCCCCAAATCCCCCCCAAACAGGACCAGAGTCACTGCCATTTCTAGAAATACACTTTTGTAACAGGTTGTGGTACACATGCTGCTTTCCTTGAATTGTTTAAGTCACTATTTTTGTTTTGTTTCCCTCCACCCCACTGATGGACCCTGGGGTAGCTGAAATTCCAGCATGCTGACTTTCCCGTTCTCTGTGTAGTGTACTGGATGAAAAATGTGGTGCCTTCATCCTAAAATGCTAATTTACAGTAGAGCAGGGAAGGGGAGGGAGGAAAAAGACAGGAATATCTATCAGGGTTATTTGGAAGAAAATCATATTCGGATGGAGAGAAGGTGGTTTTAATTTTTGTAACTATGACTGGTTCTGAGTCGCACCTATAAAAATCAATCTGTTCCAGACGTCAAGGACCAGGGAGGAGAGTTTTATTCTCCGTGAAGTGTGTTAAGCTCATAAATGGATATGAGAAGAGCACCTTGCAAGTCTTTTAGGAATCTGTCTGTTTATTCCATGATGATAGCAGCGGGGGGCTACCTTGAATATGCCGCTGTCAAGGTTAAGGCTAAGGTTAAGCAGGAAGAGTCCATCTACAGAACAAGAGAGACATCCGTGTAGGGAAGCAGGTTGCCATGCCTGGTATCTTTGTTGGCTTTGGAACTGCATGTGGAACAGAGAAAACTGACATCTCAGCTGGTAGAGGACAAGACTCTTAATATCAGGGTCATGGGTTTGAGCCCCATGTTGGGCAAATGATTCCCTTCCAGTTCTACAATTCCACAAGCCACACCACTGGTCCATCTAGTGCAGTATTGTCTACATTGACTCGCAACCACTCTTCTGGGTTTTAGAGGGCGGGAGGTGTCTGTCCCACCCAAGCCTGGAGAGACCAGGGACCAGGCCTGGGAACTTCTGCACTCAAAGCATGAGCTCTAGAACCGAACAGCTACCTTCCCCAACACCGCAGATCTCATGTGCTTTGTTCCACTCAGGTTTCGAGCCTGCAGGCCACTAAGCACAGCAGTACTGGCTAATGGAGGCAGCCATCTTTTTTACCAGGAGACCAGTCTCCTGGTCAGGACACGACATCACAATGCAGCATTGTTTCCGTGGCGCATTCTGTCTCAGAAGCATAGCTGTTGAGAGCATGTTGAGAGCATGCAAGCCACCATCTGAGACAGTAGCAATCCTTTTTTTTTTTTGAAAGAGAGTAAAACCCTTGTCCACATCATGTTTAAAGTTAAAATGAAAATGCTTAAAATTTGACTGCCTCGTGGAAAGTTGCTGGATATCCTCCCAGCCCTTTTTATCCCCTTCAGGGGCTTGAATGGTCACATGAAAGAATAGAGGAGCTATCCAGCAGAAGAAGCTACTATTGTGCTAAGATGCATCACGGCTGCTTATTGGGAGGAAGCGGAGCGATGAGGCATTGGGGAGGGCAGCACAATGTAGATACAATAGCGGAGCCAATCTGTCACTCCTGACGCTGCCTCCACCTGCTAAGCAGCAGTGGCTCACCTGCTGGGAAGTCAAGTAAGCATCTCTGCCCCACATACTGTGTGTGTCCAGATCTCTCTCTCCCTCCCTCTCTCTCTCTCTCTCTCTCTCTCTCATTTTAATTAAATTCTCTGTTTTACAATTTAGAATACTCATTTAAACATCCTTAAAGTATCAATGACTTCCCTTCTTCTCTTTCCATTGTTCATTTTGCATATCATAAATCCCTGCATATTTTACAAAAACTAAATCATTCAATATTCCCCCCATATATTCAATAAATGTTTTCCAATCTTCTCTAAATGCATGTTCTTTTTGTTCTCTTATTCTATATGCTAAGGCTGCAAGCTGCGCATATTCTGTCAGCTTAGGTTGCTGTTCTTCTTGCTTGTTTTCCATTTTTGGGCTAACAAAACACGGGTCACCGTAGTGGCATACATAAATAACCTTTTTTTGACATCTGGGAATTTCGGTCTGAATTATCCCCAATGAAAAGGACTCTTTTTTTTTTTTGAAAAGTACTTTAAAACATTTTTTTCAATTCATTCTGGATTATTTCCCAATGCTCTTTTACCTCTTTACAGGTCCACCACATGTGAAAGAACGTTCCTTCAACCTCATGGCATCACCAGCACTATGTGTGTGTCCAGATCTGCAGGACTTGGGAGCACCCCCAGAAAAAGCTGATGATAAGCCCTCATATCTGCAAGTAGAACTGCTGAATCTAAGTCCTCTTTGTCAAATGTACGCAACATTAGCCACAAGGCTATTGATTGTGAAAAATTGGAAAAGTGGTACTATACCGACAAAAATAGTGGCTTGCCAAATTATTGGAGTACTACAATATATCCAAAACAATGGGAGAAATTGGAAGGATCTCAAAAGAGAAGATAGACAGGGATTGGAAGGTGCTTAAAGGATACTTGCAAAACCATATTGAAAAACCAGAACTCCTATTAGAATAAACAAGTTCCGTTTTAAATACTGAAATACTAAATAAGATGGATAACAATGTGTAATAGAAAAAGAAGCATGAAATTAGGTTAAAGGTGTGTGAAAGAAAGTGATAGAAGTGGAAAGAAATTGCAATTGAGCCTCAGACATAAGATCACCTGGTTGATGGACTGGAACAGATAGAAAGGACTGACAGAACTCGGGACCAGAAAGAAGAGATGGTGGATGAAGTTTGGCAGAATTGTTTTTTAAATTTTTTTTAGAGAAGTATTGTAAAATTAATGACTGTTAGGAAAATCTTGGAATGAACCCATTAGGCTTTAGTAGAAATGTTATAAGGAGTTATGTACAAATAACTTTTTAAATGCTAAGGTTTTTTCCTTTTTAGGGTGAGATAAGGTTAAAATAAATTAAGATAATTAAAGGACAGAATATAGTGAAAGATGGAAAGGATTTGCTGAGAAAATTAATAATTAGAATACAAAAGAGGGAGGTGTGAGGAGGTCAAGGAAATAAGTTAATGAAGATAAGAATATGGAATTATTGGATTTGTTTATAAATTTATCTTTTATTTTTTTATTTTTGATGTTGGTATGTTGTATTATCTTCTATATTTTTTACTTTTTATCATTGATCTGTATTGTTAACTTTGTTTGTTTGCTTTGCTTTTCTTGTCTTTTTTTCTTTCTTTTCGTTTGTAACTTTAAAATCCCAATAAATATTATTTTTTTAAAAAAAAGAAATTGCAATTGAGTAGATTGGAAGTCTAACACAAAGGTGGGGTGAGGGGTGGTGGATGGTGATGGGAAAAGGAATTATCTGTGGGACTGAATGTAGGTATGTTTGAATATTCTTAAGGATTGTATGAAATGTATGTTTGTATGCCTGTATATTCGTAATATGTGTGTATAAATGCTGAATTGTTTTACCAATAAAAACTTTTCAAATTAAAAAAAAGTCCTCTTTGTCAAATGAAACTGCAGGGAATATAAAAGAGTAGCACTTTGGATCAGAGCTGGCTACTGTGGAGACACTGAGTGACCGTGAACTGCTCTTTCTCCTTTGGTACCCATGGGGAAATGAACAGTCTCAGATAGCTTGATTCAGCCTCCCCAACTTGTACTCACATGTTTGGATCAGGTAGCATTACCTCCTGCCTCTCAGGTACTGGACTTTAGAGCTGATGGGTTCTGGGAGCATGAGATCTTCTGGACATGTTCCATTGGCTTGAAGAGAAGTTGCTATCAGTTAGTGCAGGAATTGCTATCAGTTTGGGTGGGAGCCAGGTTGGTTGTAAGGTGGCTGATGTTCAACAATAATCAGGGGGTCATTTCAGCTCTGGAGCTCAAACCCAGCAAGAGTAGTACTGGCTGCTGCACCTGGCATCATCTGTATCCTGCAGAGGAATGAGAACGGACTGGCAGAAAGAGGAAAAAGGAAGAATATGTCAGAGGAAGACAAAAAAGGGAACAGTGGAAGCCGACTACAAGTCTGCATGACACACAAGGGTAACTGGGGGATTCCATTCATGTGGAACTGGAAGGTGAAAAGAAAGGTGTGTGTGTGTGTGTGTGTGTGTGTGTGTGTGTGTGTAGGTACTAGCCCTGCCTATACTGAAAGCTTGCAAAGTTGTCTCCATCAGTCAGCGGCCATCCATCTTCCCCTTAAGCTATTGGACATGCATTCTCCCTGAGGTGCACTTCAGCTAACGTCCTTGAATAAAAAAGGCTAACACAACAAAGACAATTCCGCTGCTCAGGAATTTCTTGACAACAATATGTCCCCTGCCAAGTACAAAAAAAAATGCCTGCGAAAATATTGAGCTTCTGAACCTGGATAATGCAGAGCTAAGATCAGATGAACACAGTTGTTCTGCCTTTCTGTGGCAGGGTTTCTGGAGCTTGCTGGGATGCCCCCGTTCCTCGTTTATAGTCAAGGAGAAGGCAAGGATGCTTGTATGTCAGGAATCTTTGTGGCTGCTTCCTGTAGGGACCACAGAACTGCTGGTAGCAGCTCCCGCAGTGAAGAGTCTGTCCACTAAGCAAGGCCAGTTGGCTCTTTCTACACAGGGAGAAGTACCAAGGGGCTTCCTTTCCCAGATGGGTCTTGCTTGAGCAACTAGGCCTTCCTGAGCTCTGGTGTGTCCCTGTGTCCTTGGGTCCTGACTTCAGGCTTGCATCTCAGCAGTGGTGGCTGGTGCCCGCAGTAGGTAGTTCCATAGCCAACTACAAACAGAGTCAACTAATTTGAGTTTTGTCCCCATTCTCCTCCCTGCTGTGTTCTACAGGGGGGAAAACATGGAAGACTAAGGAGGAAGAGGCAGCTGACAGGTTGTAAGGAAGAAGGGGCAGAGGTGAGGACAGACCGAGGGCCGACTAAAGTTGGTGGGGGACGGCCTCCATTGCTTTTTGATCCTGGTCATGCTCCCACACCTATCTTGCTTCTTAGTGCTGACTTCTGGCTTGTTCCTTGCCCCTGAATCCTGGTTTTTGACAGTCCTGAACTTCTGGCTTGTTCCATGGCCTCCGGTTCCCGGCTCCTGCCTCACCTTGGACCACTGCCCATGGCTCAGCCCTGACCCTGGTTGTGAGCCCTGGTTCCTGCTGCTAATGTCACGTGTTGGTGCTGTGGCTGGCTGGCCGGCCCAACAGCCGTCCATTGCCAATTGAAATTAATGGACCTAACTTAGCCACGTCCATTCATTCCAATGGGTCTGCTTAATAATAATAATAATAATAATAATAATAATAATAAGTTATACCCCGCCCATCTGGCTGGGTTTCCCCAGCCACTCTGGGTGGCTTCCAAAAGAATATTAAAATACTGTGATCCATCAAACATTAAAAGCTTCCCTAAACAGGGCTGCCTTCAGATGTCTTCTAAAAGTTTGATAGTTGTTGTTCTCTTTGACATCTAGTGGGAGGCCGTTCCACAGGGAGGGCGCCACTACCGAGAAGACCCTCTGCCTGGTTCCCTGTAACTTGGCTTCTCGCAGTGAGGTAACCGCCAGAAGGCCCTTGGCGCTGGACCTCAGCGTTCGGGTAGAACAATGGGGGTGGAGAAGCTCCTTCAGATATACTGGACCGAGGCTGTTTAGGGCTTTAAAGGTCAGCACCAACACTTTGAATTGTGCTCGGAAACATCCTGGGAGCCAATGTAGGTCTTTCAAGACCGGTGTTATGTGGTCTTGGCGGCCGCTCCCAGTAAAGCAGAGGAACAGTTGGTCAAGAGGAGGGGGCATGGTCAGAGTCCAATGCAGGGGAATTTAAACACCCCAGGGAGGATCCCCTCCCACTGATTGTCCCCACTTGGGGGTATATTGCAAGTAACTGGCCAACAGACTAATGCTGCACAGGGGCGCTGTGTAATTCTCATCATGGTTGGAGTTCATCAGGGACCAGGGCACCAACTTGGAGGCTGCGGTGTTATGAGCTAATGAGCCAATCTGGGTTCCTGGCTCCGAACCTGATGCCAGTGATCGGGGGGCGGGGGTGGGGGTGGTGTTATGCAGTCTGAGGCTGATAGACAACTTGTTGAATTAGCCTCTACAGCACCAGGACCGTAGTGCAAGTCCACCCGCATTGACGCTTAGTTGGGGCATGTGCAGAGTGCCCACCTTAATGCCACCGGAGTGTGCCAAAAGAACAGAGAGACACCAAACGGTTCTAGGATGAGTCAGTTGCTTTACTGACAGTATAATGCCATTTCAGCTACATACAGTTGTAGATACAGTTTTTCCTTACATGATACAGGCTGCGCTCTGGCCAAAGGCGCAAACTTGCCTTAAACGCAACAGCATTTCCACTGTAGATTGTGCTGAGTCATTCTCACATATTTGCTGACTCATTCTCCCATGCTTTGCTAGCTGCAGGTGCAGGACAAAACATGCCCAAATTAAACAGCACACCGGAATCAACCCTTTCTCCCTGCATGCATAAAACCTTAAACATTAAAATGCCTTTCCCTGGGCCTGAGGAAGTAAGTGCTGCCCATAGTACCTTGCTGGTCCAATGGAGCCATGAAATGCAATTAACTCAATCTGGACAAAAGACAGGAACCATCGGTCCATTGGTTCAGTCTGCATTGACTGGCAGCAGCTGCTTGGGGCTTCAGTTGGGGTTTCCCTCACCTGGAGGGAGTATCTCTCACCTGGAGATACTGGGGGTTGAGCCCAGGACATTCTGCATGCAAAACAGAGGGCTTTGTTCACAATAAATGGTGTATGGCAAGGAGGGTTCACTTCTGTGGCCTGATTTGGTAGGATGAACATGCTAATTTGCCTATGAACCAGCCCCACAGAAGTTTCATTACAGATTGACTGTCTTGGTGAACAGACAACTAAGTGGACTTCAAGTAAGAGTCTAGACAAAGAAAGAACACTGCGTAGTACAATACTTACAGTTTTTGTATTGTGCCTTTCATAGGAACTACGGTAATTCAAAAGGCTTTGTAGAATTAGATAATGGCATTGCGGCTAAGCAATAATGGTAAAAGGGAGAGAGAAATTAAGAGCTTTAAGCAGTGGGGATGAGCTGAGTTTCCTGATGAGATCTGAAAAGAGATGGGAAATTGGTGAGGCAGAGAGACCGAGAAAAGCTCAAGAGGTGATGAAATCTCTGGACGTAATTGTGAATACTAAGGGAAACTTCTTTGTCAGAGCTGGAACCCATTCAGAATCTAACCAGAGGCTGATTTGGGTCTTGTATCTACTTGCTGTCGACATGGCTGCTGTAATTTTCATGGCTGCCACTCAGGGTGGAGAGTCAAAGGAAGTCAGAGGTGCCCAAAATGAAAGAGTGGGGCAGGTGGGGAAGAAAGCTTATTGACAAACCGGATACGTTTTGAGCTAAAACACACTTTTCAGTGAGATATATGTAGTAGAAAAGTGTGGAATCTTCATGCACATCATCAGGTGGGGCAAACCCAGAAGTTTTGGGTGATGCAAAAAGCTTCCTGAAGACTTTGTTGGGGTCTTGGGTGTACTGTAGATGGGGAGCAGAGCTGAGTGTGTGGCACGTCTCGGGTGAACTCTGTAAGTTTACTGAGGATGGAGTCAACGTTCAAACAGAAGACTTCTTGAGTCATAGCTCCACCTCTTAGGTTGCTAAATGGAACGGCTGGTTCAGTTGCCGTTCAGCACAACAACTCAAGAGATGAGTAGTAAGGAAATTGGTTTTGTTGGAAAAACGCCCGCCCAGGAGGGCTGCTAGCTTCCCGGGACTCTGGGGCCGTTCTCCAGAGGTCACTCTCTGGCTGGAATCCACCTTTAGTCCAGAGAGACAGTTAATAAGCGATCTCTCCCTTCTGAACCCCTGTTGTCCCAGCTCCACCTTTGGAACTACCTGCAACTGGATCCACCAGTTGAAACCTCTGGTTACCTCTTTTCCAAGGAACTAGAGCTTCGGCTCTACCTTGGCTAGGGAGAATTGTGTTGCGCCTTGCAACCTCCAGGAGTGGCTTTGTCTCTGCCCTGGACAAACCTTGAACCTGGCTTGAGTTGTTAGCTACAGCTATACACGCAACAGCTGAGTTAGCAAACTCCTGAGATTACCTTTTGGGTGGTATGCCCTTTGTGACTCTCTCAGATCTGCAAATGAGGTGCAGATCCTCCTTGCAGGCTAGTTCTTCCTTGGGACTTTTAGGAGAATCACGTCCAACAGTAAAGAGACAAAACACAACAGAGAGCTCCAAGGGCAGTTGCCAGAACTGAGGATCTGAGCCTCCCATGTCCTCCTAAAGACTCCTCCCCAGCCGCCTTCCCAACAGCCGCAAACTCCATTGAGGAGGGACTGTCTGTGCCTTTTGTTCTGCTGCGTTTAACACCCTCCTGGTTCTTGGGAACAGAGGAAGAGGGGAGACAGTAACAGTGGAACTGGCAAATTGCTGGGGGCCTGTTGCAGCCTCTGCCTCCTCTTCCTCCTCTGCTGCCTTACTCTCACTTAAACCTATTGCTTCCTCAGCCTCCAACCCACCCACTCCCACCTTTCCTCCTTTGACTTGTCTCCTGTATCCCACCACCAGTCTCCTGGCTTGGAGCCTTCCCACTCTGATGCTTCCCTAGGCGGTGTTAGGATATTTCCGTTCCACCTTAAAAGGGAGCAGGCTTTGTGAGTCACAGAGTCTGCGTATTTCCTGTTCACAGGAAGTTTATGTTGTGTCTTTGCTTTCGTTTCTCTCTCTGTGCCTGAACACTGAAGCAGGCAGTCATGTTTTTCTTTGTTCTGACCAACGTTGAATAAACTTGTAAATAATACTCTCCTGCGTGCATCTTTTGCTGTGAATTATCTGCTGATAGAGCGTGCATCAGCTCTGGAATGTCACAAGCTATTTCTGGAGCTCGTGTCGCTAATTGCTGATACTGCATGTCTACGGGAGATCGATGGACGTCCGGAGACGATGTGGAGTCATGATGGACTTTGTCTCCCTGGCAGTATCCCAACAGGGGGTTCACCATCTGTAGCTTCCTACCATTCCTCCTCGCCTAGCCAGCCCCCAACACTAAACTTATTTCTGCTTATTGGGCAAGGTTACCCATGAAAGCATGGAAACAGGGCAATTTTTTAAAAAGACTGTAACTGTGCAGGAGCCTTTGAGGCAGCAGGTCATGCTAGCATCCAGAACCCTGCCTTCCCCAACAAAATACTGAATTGGTCAAACCACAATAGATAGATAATATGTGACAGTCGCAAAGTGCAGGGCCCAAACTCTGCATGTCAAGGACTTTGTGAATATCTCTCCGTGTTGCTGTTAGCAAAGAGGTGGAGGGAGGGAAGATTCATGACTATTTTTATCCTATTTTATTGCAACTTCAATTGGAGATCTTCCTCGCTTGCCATTTTTGTCCAAATATTTAAGCCATCAGACATATTTCCTGCAGACTTTTCTCTGCTCCCCCCATCCATTTGAACCAAGTATCCCCTTTCAATCAGCCCTGCTAATTAGATTAAGTCCTACAGTGTGACCCTAGAATTGAAGCCTTTGTAGCTACCTATATTATATTTTTCCACTGAAAGCAGACATTCTCCTCCACATTTCTCTGCGGAACATTTTCTCCTTTTGTTAAAATATTTCAGTGAAGCTTTTCAAAGGACGCAATGTGAATAAGACGTCCATTTCCACTCTGCCAGTGGCTGCTAAGCACCCAACTGCCCTTTCGTGCCTTAAAAACCCCTCAACCTTCTCTTTTCATGTTTACTTTAGAAAATATTTGTGCTATCATTGCTAGTTCATAAAGCTGGAACAGAACGATCTCCTACACGGTTAACCCACTAAACTGCATTTGATCCTTGTAACAGTCCTGTGCTTAAAAACAACACTCAAGCTATTATTGGAAAAAGGAAATGCAGCATTGTCTAGGAAACTCTAGTGTCATAGAGTGGATAGAGTGGATAAATGCAGATGGTGGAGGGGATGACTATATGCCAGTGGCATAGTGTGTGTGTTTGTGTGTGGGAGGGTGACAGGGGCGATTGCTCCGGGCGCAGAATTGTTAGGGGTGCAAACATTCAACACCCAGTGCTGCCTTAATACAGCTGAGCGGTTTCATTGCTAGGCTCCATTGAAAATGGCTTCTCCTCACGAACCAGGAAGTGACCTCTCCAGACAATGGAACAACTCTTCTTTTCTTATCTCTGTAGCTGCAATCTCCTGGGTGACATGGACGCCATTAGGCGGTTGAATGCCCATGCATACTCTCCCTCCCTCCCTCCCCCACTACACACTGCCCTGAGCACTGGCAACCTAAGCTACGCCACTGCTATATGCACTCAGTTGAATGTCTGCATGGAGTCTACTAGTGTAGAATTGTACATATGAAAGGCTCTTTCCCTCTGACGGGAAAACCTCACGCAGCAGACAACCAATTGAGCTGTGATCCTGCTGCCACTTCTACATATTTGCCTGGATATGTCATGAGAATAGGTATCCTGATGTTCTGATGATCCAGAATATAAGAACAGCAGGTGGTATTCAGAAGCATTTTCTGTCTCCAGCCTTTATCAGCTCAGAACATCCTTCCCAATAAGCCAGTGGAAGGAAGAGCTTTGAAAATGCAAGCTTCTGCCGTACTCTGAAGAAGGAATAAAGTCAGGTAGGGGGATGGAGACAGGAAAAGTTGTAAAACGTTGCAAAGACCTAAAAAATCTGTGTATCCAAAGTGATATGCACCCTCTATAAGGCAACAATGCTTCTATTAACCTCATCGCAGCGCTCTGTAAAGCTATTGTCTGTCTGCGGCGGGAGAGAAAAGAACACAGGGCAAAGGTGGTTGATCCAGAATAGAATGTGAAGGGAGACAACTGGAAGAATTAATAAGGACAGTTTTGATCATGGGGATAATAACAAGTAGCTGTGCCTCCTTAAGTGAATCCACAGAGAGAGGACTATGAAGGCACTTAATGCGGCAGGTTTGCTTTTAATAAACACACGGTATTGTCAGGGCAACGTAGCTATAAGTTGTTTCCATCGTATCAGTCATCACCCCCAAAATAAATTAGGTTAATGATGGCTGGCTGACATAAGCCTTGCAGCCATAAAGCTCAAGCTCTCTCCTTAATAGGCAGATGAGGGACTTGTGAGCAGCATGCAGCTCATCTCAATTTTTGACCTCTTGCCTAAACAGAGCCCTTTCTTAAAAGGATGGAGAAAGCAGGGCACTTTGGGACACTGGCTCTGCTTAATGCTAAGATATGATTGAGGTCGTATCTGTAGGCAGTGAAGTATATACACCCCATTAAGTCTCCGAATAATGATACACCATAAATTCATTTTGCTTTTAATTTAAAAATCTGATTTAAAGAGAGAGCGGGGAAGAAAAGACTGTAGCTTGGATCACTCGGTGCTTCTTACCTTTGGGCTCATCCTGCTTTATAATAATCAATAACTAATTGATAATCTGGCTTTGAACAAAGCTCGAGGTGGGATCAAGCAATGAACATTCTCAGAGTTTGCAGTTCTCCTTATAGGTTTATATGTTCTCTTTATATGAGAGTCATAGCCTGGCTTTTTCAAATCCTGCAATTTGCTTCCAAGCATGTAGACTTAGAAGTGAATCCAAGTGAGGTTCAATGGAACTTACTCCCGAGTAAGTGGGCACAGGGCTGCAGTTTTCATCCACCTTTGCTCCCTTGCTTGTGAATGTGCAAAACCAGTTGCTCACTCCACCAACACCATGTTTAAAATCAGTGCATCCCCGAGAGGATTCTCACTGGACTATTGGATTTTGAGTGGATAATAACAATTTGTTAAAGAAATCACAGGGCATTTCATCAAAGGGTCTGGTGTGGTTTTTTAGTTTTGGGGTTTGGCAAACTTCCTTAGTTACTTGTCCTTTATAACAATTCTCTATTTAATGTGAAACAGCTATCCCATCAAGGCTGCGGTTACGATATGTTGCCACTGTTGTCTATATTCTTTCTGTGTCTGCAGCACATCTGTAGAAGCTGAAGCCCCGGCTAATAACCATGGTTTCTCCCCTGGGTGACTCTACATATTATTTATTTTGTTCAATAGGAAAACATCAAACAATTGCTGGTGATTGGCTTGATCCCACGTTTCAGTAAGTACATTTACTATGCTGGCCATACATTTGGCATGTGTTTAAATCATTGTCCCTGCTCCTGCCAACCTAGCAGTTCGAAAGCACGTCAAAGTGCAAGTAGATAAATAGGTACTGCTCTGGCGGGAAGGTAAATGGCGTTTCCATGCGCTGCTCTGGTTCACCAGAAGTGGCTTAGTCATGCTGGCCACATGACCCGGAAGCTGTACGCCGGCTCCCTCGGCCAGTAAAGCGAGGTGAGCATCGCAACCCCAGAGTCGGTCACGACTGGACCTAATGGTCAGGGGTCCCTTTACCCTTTACCTTTAGGTCTCCCAGCCTTTACAGATGGGGGGGGGGGGATGGAAATGGCAGCAAGAAAATGGCTTATCCGCTCCAAAGCAAACACTCATACATTTGTTATACACAAACAGCATACGGCCCTTTGGCCAGGACTTCCTATCGCTTCACTTGACCAGATGAGGGCCTAGGTGTCAAATACTGAAATCTTACAGAGAGCTTCCCGTTTTGGGTTTAGAGCCCAGCACCCTAAGCCCACAAACAAGGATAAAATCAAAGCAAGCAAATGAGCTTATAGCAAAGCAAGTGGATGTAAACATATAGGGGCTTGTTATGTACTGAAGTTCTCACCCTGGGCCAGCAGGGGGATACTGTAGATAGTTATGCAAATAAGGGATCAAAAGTGACGTTCAGTGATTGGATAGTTTTAGAAAATTGTTACAGTTACGTTGTACTGGAGCTCTATATAAGCAGGCTGACTGAACCCTTCAGTTCTGTTCTGTTCTGGTCTGTGAATAAACAAGAGCTGTTTGAAGAATCGCTGTGTCGTCTGATATGTTCACCCACAACTTAAAGGGCTCATGGTTGCAACTACCACCAATTAATTGTGGGGTTATCTTGACTATCAAGATGGCATTTGCAGAGCTTCTGGAACAGTTCACCTTTGGTTCAACACAAAAATGGTTTTAAGTTACCCTAAGAAAGGCAAATGAAGTGGGATGGAGGGTCAGTGATAATTGTGGTATGGACCATGCTCTTCAAAATGCAACTGAACCCGGGCAAACACTTTCAACAGCCTTTTCAGGAAATGCTGGAAAACGGAGTCCCATTTGCAGCAGCAACAAAATCAAAATGACGTACGGATGAGTAGTTTTCGTTTATCTCTACCTCCCTTGCCATAGGCACGTCTTCACTTGGCTATTCTCAACACAGTCGCCCCAAGAAATAACTCACAAGCAGCTCTCCGCTTCTGAACATGTGTTTGCCTTTCATTCATCACGGAATAATTAAGCTCCTAAGAACTGATCTACTGTTTGCAGATTATTTAGGAGCAAACAAACAAAAGGGCGAAATTAATCAGATAAATTGTTTGCCGTGAATCATTTTCTCTGCTCAGTTAGATACCAAGGTGTTGTTTGTGTGTCTGATGAGCGGGGTCGTAAATCTGTCTGCAGCCCTCGTTGGATTTCAGTAACCTCACTCCAGTTTTTCTTTTTTTTTTTGCCGGGATCATGTTTTGTCAAGCTGAGGGCTTCTCAAAGCTTCCCTCTCTGGGGGCGGGTAGTGGGGGAAAGACAGATGCTAGCAGAGTACTCAACCGCTTTAGCAGCAGTTTGTGCCTGACATTGCATCCTGTGTGACAAACGTATGCATGCAGTAGGAGGTCAGATTTTCGATCAATTGTGCCCCTTATGTTGCAAATGAGACGGTACTGGGGGTTAGAACAGTGCAACTGTGGCGTTCTTCACTCCTGGTCCTTGTGGTGAACCTGTGCAGCTATAGATAAGGCTTTCTGTGCTGTACCTCTAGGTTACTACTGTTCATCCAGGCAACCCCTTTATTTGTTCTTAAATAAGCCTCAAACGACACAGTTTCATATTCTTCACTGTGCCTGACACCTCACCCTGTGGCTGTTTCAGGTCCAGAACTGGCAATCTGGGAACCTGCCCCCGTTTTAAAGCCTGGACCTGTGCGCAGAAATGCTGCACAAAAGGGAAACCTGGATGAGCGCTTACAGGAGATGCCAGCAATATCAGAATCACAGAATCATAGCATTGTCGAGTTGGAAGGGACCCCGAGAGACATCTAGTCCAACCCAGTGGCATAGCGTGGGTTGTCAGCACCCGGGGCAAGGCAAGTAATGTGCACCCCCTAACCCTTGGATTTGCGCCCCCTAACCCGTGGATTTGCGCCCCCTAACCCTAACCCCCAGATGTTGCGCCCGGTGCGGCCGGCCCCCCCTGCACCCCCCACGCTACGCCACTGGTCCAACCCCCTGCAATGCTGGCTTTTTTGGCCCAAAGTGAGGCTCGAACCCACGACCCTGAGATTGAGAGTTGTCAGTTTGCATTTCTTAGTGCAGAAAGTATTGATCTGATGTGTAGAGACCTTTCCTATTCTGATTAATTCAGGAGGGTTCTGGAAGCTACTGGAAGCTTCTCTGTATGAAAGACGTTTCATGATTGTTTGGGTTATACCTTCAGAGAAGCTGAGTACAGCTGGCTTGAATTGGTTCTCTTATCTCTTCCAATTAAGGTCATGTTGACTACAAATATAGGCCAGAAGGAGCTTGGGTTTTACTTTTCTCTTTTCTACCTCTCTTCATTCTGGTGTGGTGTTCTGTACATAGTATGTTTAGTGTTAAGGTTTAGTCTTGTTATATGTGTGTAAGTTTTCTAAGTGCTGCAACTGGATTTTTATGGACTGTGCCAATCCTGAATGTACTGGATTAGTGAACATTAGGCTTATCTGCCTTCAGTAGCAAGTAAAGCTCTGATGAATGAAGTACAATTGCCTCTGGTCTATTTTTGGAATCTCTGCTACTTGTTTAAGTTTTTCCTCCACACGTATGACAGGTCATGCGCCCAGAATGCTTTTTTGCGGTGCTGATGGGTTCCAGAGGCTGAGCAGAGTGCCAGAAGCCTGGCTGCGAGGTGCCAGAGTGTTTGTTGTGAATGAGCGGAGGTATAGCTGTGCCGAAAGGCGCGGGAGGACGAGGAGGACCTGGAGAGTCCCCATGTCTGGACAGAGATGTTGCAGCAGCTGGAGCAGCCATAGTGATTTACGAGCTGGGAAGCCGTTGTGGAAAAGCCTTGCAGAGCTGGAGAAGCTGACCATAGTATCTCCACTGTAAAGGTAAAGGGACCCCTGACCATTAGGTCCAGTCGTGGCCGACTCTGGGGTTGCAGCTCTCATCTCGCTTTATTGGCCAAGGGAGCCAGTGTACAGCTTTCGGGTCATGTGGCTAGCATGACTAAGCTGCTTCTGGCGAACCAGAGCAGCGCACGAAAACACCGTTTACCTTCCTGCCAGAGTGGTACCTATTTATCTACTTGCACTTTGATGTGCTTTCGAACTGCTAGGTTGGCAGAAGCAGGGACCGAGCAACGGGAGCTCACCCCGTCACGGGGATTCGAACTGCTGATCTTCTGATGGGCAAGTCCTAGGCCCTGTGGTTTAACCCACAGAGCCACCCACGTCCCTTTAATCTCCACTGTAAGACATAGTAAAGGTGGAGGGCAGGGGGGCTTTGGACATCCAACAGAAGCAACCAGAGAGGATACATGAGTCCTTCCATCTTCCTTTACTCATGGGGTCTCTCATGTCAATGACATGAAATACAGGTCCCAGCCCTAGAAGCATGGGGAGAGGAACCACAAGTCCTTCACACTTCCTCTGTTGCTACATCCGCAGAGGATCCAGAGTGCCCCTGAGTTAAGCATCAAACATGACTTGCATGTCCTTGCAGCAAAATATACCCTCCTGCTGCATTTCCCAGGTGACATTGCATTCATTTTAGGTTTCCGTCTCACAGAGTCAATATAGGGGAAAACCCATGGAGCAAATTATATATTTATATATTGCCATCTCTCTCTCCAAATGTGCTTCCCCTTTTCAATAAATGCACTTCAAAATATTTTAAAATAGCCCTGCTTTCTTTAATTTGAGCTGAGAGCTTGTTGTTAATACACTGGGGTTGTCCTGGGTTGTTAATACACATACAATTAATTACACACACAGCTGGAAAGATCCTGAATAAAGGACTCCCCACTAACAACAAGAGTAAGGGAAAGAGAAAAAAAACCCCGCTCTGTCTTTTTTTGCAGGGAACTCCTCTATTAAGAAGGATGTACAGAGAATCAATAAGCAGGTTTGTCTCTTTTCCTTTCCTCCCCCCCCCGGTCTTTTCTGAATAGCGGTAGAACATACACACCTCTGCCATTCTGCAGGCTGCCTGTCTTCATAGCGACAGCTCAGCAGGGATGTTCCAGCCTGTTTGACCTCTGCCAATCTCTTAAACTCATGTAAAAGGCAGCAAATCCCCTATTATGAACATTATTACCAGCAGACTTCTCTCCCCATCACCCCTGCCTCAAACATACTGCTCTACATGATTCAGAATGGGTGAGTTCAGTTCCTAATTCTGAGGAGAGGATCAAGTGACGGAGAACTGAACTCTCTACTTAACTTAGAGCAACTTTCTGGAACAGTCCCCATATTGTAAGAGTGTGTCTCGTTCCCGGATTTGTCGTTTCATAAATTCATCTACATGTGTAATCCCTTCCTATTATGGAGACAAATTCGCCAGCTCTTCTGCTTTGCAACCGTCGAACTGGAGGAAAATGGATTTCCCTTGGAGAAGATGGATAAATTGTATTATTTATCCATCTAATCGGCGCGTCAGTACATCTGCGGGTCTATCTATCCTCTGCCTGTGTGCTCTTCTCTTTTCGCTCTGTTATTTAATGAAGAAATTTTGCAACGTGCATTTTTGGTAACGATCATCTGCAGCAAAGCTAATATATGTAGCAACATGATTTATGCAAAGATATAGCTCGGTGGGCTGGTCAGTTGGCATCCGTCTGTCTCAGGAGATAATGGAAGAGTGACGTCAAACTGTTGGAGAGCCACAGCGCTTGTTGTGGCTATAGAGACCGATACTGGAGAGACATGTTTTGTTGCAGTTGTGGCAAATGAAGGCATCCAGTTTTGCTGCTGCAGTTGCACCATGACGTTCCTTCTCTTGCTCTCCTCCCATTGGTCATTCCTCCTCTGGTCACTGCTATGGCTCCAGCCATTGCGGTCATCTGCAAGGGAATCCCACACAGCAGGGTTAATATTGGGTTAATCTTTGTAACGCAGCCTTGGTCTGAGCCTTGGGGCTCCTGCCACCTTCTATTCCGTAGACATAACCAAGCAAATGTTTTGTTCCAAGGCAAGTGACACAGATTGTACTTTAACTGCAGACTGGACCTAAAGCAAGTGATCTACGGCCACTGAGCATTGCAGTCCCAACTGAGCAGTTTTGATTTTTTCTTTTACCATGTTAGACTTCTCCCATATTTCCCCCCCTCCTATGGTCAATCTTGGGGTTCATCTGAGGATGATAATACCCCTCTCTTGTTTATTAGAGGCTCAATTTTTGGCTACAGCTCCATCAGTGCCCAGCAGCTGTGTTTGCTGTTATAATGTATGGATACTGATTGATACTGATATATATTTATAAAAACAAGCTCTGCTCAGTTAATTCTAGCAACCAGAGTTTATGCACAAAATTCTGGCAACCGATCTTGAAACTGAAAACTGGCTTGGCTTCTTTTATTCTGGTTAGTTGGCAAATCTTACAGATACTAGTAGCCAGGGACACAGTTTAAAACAATTTAATACTGCACTGTAAGTTTCTGAGCAAACAGAAAAGTAAATGAAATTTTTTTAAAAATCAAATCCCCTACCATTTTTTTATTTCTCCCCCTTCCTCCTTGAAATTTTCCATATTCATAACCAAGAGAATGGATGTTGCTGTGCCTGTAACACACTGTGCACTTTCCAGAGAGTTCTGTGGCTTCAACCAGGCTCCTGTGCTTCAAACTGACAGTAATTAGGATTATTGTAATAAAGGAGACCCTGAAGAATATTAAATGGAGGTCTGTGCTGAAATACGCCTGAGCGTTAGTAATCAGGCTTACGGATTTCAAGTATTCATTTGGAATGAGGAAAGGCCAGCACACACAGACGTTAAAAAAATGTTGGGAAAGGAGAGATCTGTTCAGACATGTTGAATAAGGTTTCGGTATGGATATAGTAAGTGCTGCTTGCAAAATGTGTCAGAAGTAAAAATTCTCCTCAGTCAGTTTGATATCAAATGGTTTCACTTCATGTTACTTGAGGAGAGGCTATGAGGGCTTTCCAAAGGACACAGCCAACCCTATCATTCAGCAGAGTGAAGTGGCAGACTTAATTTGGCAGATTTTGAAGGACCAGCAAAGGCCAATAAATTGCAATTGTTAAGTTTATCTTATCTTTTTCCAGATTGAGGGACCCATTTGAATTTTCTGTCACAGACATAGAAAGATATTGACCTGTTTTCATGTAACACAGAGAAAATAAAATTTGGACAGCCAGAAATTTCACTTGTTTAGAATATAAGACCCAGACACACTTAGAATCACATATTTTCTGAAATCTGAAGTAACGTACAGTAATGCTTAGATGGGAGGTAGAGAGAACCCTGGACACAGAAAGGAACTTCAACACAATTCCACCCAGGCTTTTGTAAACTAATATCTAGTATGCCAGGAAGAGTATAACTTTCCAGTTTGGATTGGCATTATTCCTTCCTCACAGTCCCCAGTAATATGGGCATAATATTGGCCTACCCTAAGTGGGACGCGGGTGGTGCTGTGATCTAAACCACAGAGCCTAGGGCTTGCCGATCGAAAGGTCGGTAGTTCGAATCCCTGAGACGGGGTGAGCTCCCGTTGCTCGGTCCCTGCTCCTGCCCACCTAGCAGTTTGAAAGCACATCAAGTGCAAGTAGATAAATAGGTACTGCTCTGGCGGGAAGGTAAACGGCATTTCCATGCGGTGCTCTGGTTCGCCAGAAGCAGCTTGGTCATGCTGGCCACATGACCTGGAAACTGTCTGTGGACAAACGCCGGCCCCCTTGGCCTATAGACCAAGATGAGTGCTGCAACCCCAGTCGTCCGTGACTGGACCTAACGGTCAGGGGTACCTTTACCTTTACCCTATAGCTCTATTGTAAAGGTCACTGATATTGTATCCCCTGAACTGAATGAGGAGGGGCAACCTCTGCACCTATGTCGGGCTCAGTTTTGGCTTTCTGGAAATACTGAAATCTGATTGAAATGGACAAACTAACATAAGAAATTCATAGGAAAAGGTTTGGTACAACACAGAACATAGTAGCATGCCTTTTTTGTTCCTTGGAAAGTGTCTTGGCATCATGTAAGACTGGAAAGAAGATCACTTCTGTAAATCCCTGTAGCTTAATTTATTAGGCAACTCTGTGTTACTTACAACTTCTATTTCAACTGTGTTTCTGCTTTAAGCAAAAAAAGAAAAAAGAAAAAGAAAAATCAAGACCAAATATAAAATCAGACTTATAGGTGGATGAAATGAGATACATATTTTGGAAAGCACTAACGCACATAAGCCCTCATTCATTTCTCTTTATCCACAGACACAAGCCAAACTTGAATCAAATGTTGCAACAGCTGTAATTCTGCCTCCTGCATCTCATCGAACATTCAGCATTAAATGACTCAGTTTTGAGTGCAGGTAGATTGTTCTCACGCGGCTAGCACACGAAGCAGTATAATCTCCCATGTATTGACATTTGCAATGTAACTTGTTGACATGACACCACCATTTATCATTATGTTTGTCAAAAACAGTGGCTGCTAGCGCCATGCTAGACCATTTCAGGGGTTGTCTGCTATTTCAGAAGCACAATTTTAACATTGCATTTGCCTTCTGGTGCTAAACTGTGGGCGGGTGTTCTGAATATTGTCTCCCCCACTTTTTGTGTGGACAAAGTAAAGCAATCCTCCCGCGTGGCCCCTGCCCCTCAGAAACAGACCCTGTTGTGCATTTCAGCTGCTGTATTCCATGGATACGGAAGCAAAGGACTTGTTAACTCTTTCTCCTCTTCCTTGTGCAAAAGAGCTCTGGCAGATTTCCACCCTTCTATGTGAAAGTGAGCAGCTAAGGGAAGAACTCTTGTAAAGCTGTTTTAGGATTACCATATTCCTTCTTTTTCCAGGACATGTCCTCTCTTTCATGGGTAGAGTCATCATAGCGATCCAAAAGTAGTTGGCAAAGGTGTCCTCCTTTTTGCTCTTCAAAATATGGCAAACCTATGTGTTGTTGCTTTTCACAGGCAGCAAGCTGGGGCCTAAAGAGCCCCTGATCTGAAAGTGTCAGTGTTGCTGGCCCTTCAGCTCTTGCTCAGTTTAAAATATGACCCCTATAATTGACAATACAAGATGTGTTAGGCATAACTTCCTTGATGCATTAGTATAGAATGGCAGGAAGCAACATCAGAATTCAGCCCCCGATTTTTAATATATTGCTGTGAAGAGTCACTTGGACAATGATATATCTGGTCATGGAGGAAACCATGAATGTTTACGTTGTGATTTATGACTAAGAGCTGTGTTGGGTTCTTTGTTCAGATTCACTAGTATCCTTGTTTTTGTTTTAAAAAGAACTACAAGTTTCTAGTCCCCGAGGTTGTTGGTAAAAAGCAATCAGGAAATACCAAGCTGAAACTCTGAACTAAAAGGGTCCTGAAAGGGATTTCTAGTCACCAGAGGAAGAGACGTTGCCATTTCTGAGAGCCCAGGCTTGGAGACAGAACCTCTCTATAGGCTTTATAGAGGGTTTGAAAGGAACACTCATAATATCAGGCTGACATGCAGCCTAATATATTACCCAGGATTGTGTATATGGTTCAGAAGGGCATAGGAATGCGCAACATCAACCCCTGTGATTGGCTAGCAGTACAAAGCCCCTGGATTTGTCAGATTAATAGGAGAAGCCTCACCTCCTGCCCTTGTTTGGTCAATAGAGCAGCTTATTCTGCCTACTGGACTCCAGCCTGTCCCAAACCCAGCAGTTGATTAAGAGCAACTTGGTCCAGAGAACATATACACCAGATCTGGTTCTAAGTATGGCTATAACCAATCTGGGCCAGTCCCAGACAACGCAGATAATAATTCCAGGAGTTACAGCTGTAGAACTTCCTGCTTTCATTTTAGGCGCACTGCTAGATCCTCTGTTGTGGTTGAATCTCAAGGTTGTAGCTGCCAGTAGGAATAGCTTACACAAATTGCACTTGCTCTGGAAGCTGTGATCACAAGTGCTTTGCAGCTTGCAATACTGAAGGCTGTTTACTTAGGAAAGTTTGTGTTGCGGTTTGCACCAGTCGTTCATCAGACACGAGGTCTGAGAAGGGCGAAACCGAACCAAGTTGAGTTTAACAGGTGTCCATGTTCCAAGTGCCATCAGGTGGGATGGGATGTGGTTTTGATCGTGGGCAGCGGAGAAGAAGCAAGGTAGGTCTCTGCCCCAGGCTTACAATCCACAAGTGGTTTCTGGAGCAAGAATGTAATGGGAAATGCAGCTGTAACAGCGAATGAATGGGAGCAAGTGCACTTGTGCTTGTTGGGTCAAGATCAGGGCTTAAGCAGGGGCTTCACGGAAAGGATGGATAAAGTGAGAAGAAACAGAAAGCTGAAATCCTGTTAGAATAGCACTGGTCCTATGCGGCATCAGCAGCTTCTTCTGAAATCCAATCTACTTAATTGGGGGAGCAATTTTTGATGTGGTGGGGAGTGAAAGGATAGAGGACAAACAGGAAATATGTACTGTGTGCATTCACGCACAAGGAGAGTCTTCCTGGACTAGAGCCAATGCAGGCCTAATCAGGATGTCAGTTGCATTCTGGGGAAACTGCCGTCGCTTTTCAAAATGTTTGATCGCAAATATGAGAGCTAGAAACCTGTTATTTTAAAAAGGAAAGCTGGGATTTTCATGGTTCTGATATATTCTTTGCAGGTAACCCAGTTTAATGGTGTGATTCTGGTACTGTAGAAAACTAGATAGGACGAAGAGTGCTTTGTGTTTCCTTGGCTCAGAAAAGGTCCCCCCCCCCAAACAAGCTGGTTGGATTTAATGAGGGAGTTGCCCACTTCACTTCTTTCTGATAGAAGTGAAGATTCAGACAAAAATTGATCTACATCTGCGAATTAAAAAAAAAAAAAGGTCTCCCTTTGAAACAAAACAATGCCAGGTATAATAATGAGATTATACCATGATATTAATTTACAGCTATTGGAGAGGAGTTTAAAGTAACTATTTTAATACAACGTTCAGCGCAGAACACAATCTGTTATTTTTAAATTGGTTTCCTTCGGGTGCCATTTCATTGTTTGAAATGAGCAGTTTTAACAATTACACTTACCAGAGCAAATCACACACCTGATTTACAGCTTAAACTGTTAATTTGCCATGTTTGATTGTTCACATTGGCTGCCAATTACTGGACTGTAAATTCACTGAATTCTTTTTCTTTTTTCCTTTTCTTTTCTTTTTGTAATGGTTGCATTGGCACCCGGGAAAGAGAAAACTCAGCTACCAACAAATCATCCAGACAGAACCAGGGTCAGGGGTTATGCTTGTGCCAGAAAGTCCCAGCCAGTAATGTGTCAGCCAATTGTTGCATCTCTTTTTTGGATCAGCGGCCCTTAAAACCGTCAGTAAACATGACCATGTTGACATGAAACCTTGGCAAGGGTTAGGGTGGTGGGCATCAAATGGTATCACTGTTAAAATATTGCATCCTCCAGTAGTCTTGCTAGAAAGGGCAGGCAGCTGGCCATCTGTTCTGAGGAAATACCCATTTTCTATACTGCAGTGACCTGGCCCATGACTCACTTTCTCAGTGTTATGTATTGGGTTTAACACATTTTATGTTACAAGGCGCGTTCTAACCAATCATATAAGCGTTGGTAGACGAACGTTCTAATGGCAAGCAAGCGCATGCATTTTCAACTGTCAACGGTCAGTTCATGCTGGTTTTTTTTTATTGTGTAGTCCTGTGAGTTTGGTTCTTGTTTTCCTATGAGTAAGCTGTTGTCACTGACAATGTTGGATAAACGTAGTTGAGGAACTTATACTGCCTTGGGCTTCTGACTTCTTCCGAACATTAAACACTCAGCATGCAAGCAACACTGCCATGAGGCAGCTTTGAGTTGTGAGCCTCATACAACCACCAATGGTGGAAAGAGGAGGCTCCTGGTTGGCTTACTGAGCTGGTGATGTTTATCAAGCCCTCAGCGGCCTGTGTTAAATTTGTTGGCTTATAAGAGGTGTCTTGTTTGGTCAGACCGTATTTTCCAGAACCTCAGAAACCAGCAAGCACCAGTTTTGTATGTCTTAATAACCTAGGTGGACCATCAGAAACTGACCGAAGGTTCTCCAGTCGTCCACACTGCACTTTCTTATCATCCCTGTTCCACACAACTGATAATAATATAGGCTGGTCATCCAAGTCACATATGAAGAGATCTGGTAGATCAAATAAGAGGTATGGGATCTAGCTGTGGAGTACAAAAGGAAACTGTGTCTCACCCATCACTCCTTTTAATGGAAGATAGATCAAATGTGCAGGACACATTTGTCACACATGACATTGTGGGTGTAGTATAGGGGGGAAGGAAGTCCTCTTTCCATATGAACCTACCCGGACCCTGAGATCATCTTCTGAGGCCATCCTATGTGTGCCTCCTCGAGAGGTGTGAAGGGAGGCAACATGAGAACGGGCCTTCTCTGCAGTTGGCTCTCCATCTGTGGAATGGTCTCCCCAGGGAAGTTCACCTGGCACCTTCATTATACACCTTTAGGCACCAGGTAAAAACGTTCCTTTCTAACCAGGCCTTTGCTTGACCTGATGGACATCCAATACCCTTTTAAAATGTGGCTCTTTTTGGGTGTGTGTGTGTGTGTGTTATTGGGTTATTGTTCTTACTTTGATTTTATATATTGTGATCTTTTCTGTGAATAATAATAATAATGGTAATAGTAATTTCAGTCCCTCACTATGTAAACAGATAAAACATCATCTTATGAAACACAGGTTTGACCATGGGATAATTTATGTTATACTTCCCCTTGGTATGCAAATCTGGGTGTGATTCTTGTTTCTGCACAATGGTTTTGTGCAATTTGGTTTTGGTTTTAAAGCACTGCTTTGGATTGTGCCAAAGAGTCCCATTTGTCATACTGGGCTTTTTCTGCTTCCAAGGCTTTTCAAACTTTATTTCCTACCCAGATGCACCTGTTCTGCACAGAGCAGCCACGGCACGCTATTCTGAAGTGCCACCTCATTAACAAGACAAGTTATAAACATGCATGCTTCGTTCCCAATGCTATTGCTTTGACTTTTAATAGAACTTCTCTGGTGTCATGACACTTTTCACTTTAATTTCATTGGGAGTTTAAATACACACACACACACACACACACACATCAGCATTTCATTAACCCGCTTTTACAGATGTTAAAGTGGTTTGGCTGTGTGAGCAAAGAATGATGGAAAAACTTGGTGGGATCCTGAGTCACCTGTTGCAAAATCAGTGAGGTATAAAAGTCAGCCCAGTGTAAAAGTCAGCTAAAATGGCACCCTATGTGCAGTTCCATAATTCCTTCCTCTGATATAATTCAAACCCAAAGCAGCCTGTGGCTGGGTGAGAGATGGGAGGTTAGGGAAGACCTGGTAATTTCCCAGCTCAGAATCATTCCTAAAACATCTTCACCTGCAGGATGAACAGCAGGGGGCAGATATGGGGCTCTGCATCTTTTCTCAGGTAGGTGAATAACATATAGAGAAAGAGATGAAAATGGACTAAATAAGAAGGGCTTATTCCATACATCCCTCCTGTCCAGTAGCCAGTCTAGGGCTAGTTTTGTTTCAGAAACAAAACCACCATGAAGGAACACACCCAGCCAACATAACTCCATAGTTTGAGCCTATAATGTGCTTGTTGTTGCTTTTGGGGACCTCCACCATTACTGCTTTTCAGCCCCGGTCCAGCCATCTTGATAAGCATCCCAACATGGCCGCCAAGGCCATTCTGGTTGCCTAGCAACCAAAGGGAAGTTGTTCTCCAGCCACTGTTTCATCAGGTGTGAAAACTGATGAAACTAACTGACCAATACTAACTGGTCTTGTGTTTTGTGTGCTTTCAAACTGTCCTGAAATCAGTTGATATGGGGCATGTATATAATGTCAGGCAATTCCTGACTTAATCCTCACAACGGCACGCTCGATGTAAAAGAAACCATGGGAAAGCAGAATGGAGAGCTCATCGTGAGCCATGGTGCTGTTGTCTCCTAATTCCTGAACAGAAAGGCCATTTTTAAATTGCTTCTATCGTTCCCTCAGGGAATTCTCTGATGTGTAATTCTGTAGGGGGAACAGGAATTGCGTAAGAGAGAATTCACCACACTTCTGTCAAACTGCAATTTCCTAGACTTTTTGCAGGAAGACACAACAGTTAAACTTCTATAAAAATGATATGCCCCAACTTTAATGAAGAAGGGTTTCATGGCAATGGACTGAAATAACCAGCTCCTTTCCTATCAGCACCCTTTGAAGTAAGCATTATTCTATTTTTGTCAAGTGGTTGACTGCAGGCAAATTGCTTGAGGATTTACCTCTGTTCATTTGAATTATCAATATTGTCATTTATTTTTGCTTCTATGTTGTGATGATGGTGATTGATGATGATAATAATATATTAATTTATACTTAATCTACATTCCAAAATGGCTCCTTACTGGTTTAACTATAAAATCAATATATAATTAAAGCATACAATAACAAATACCTTATAGGCATTTAAGCAGTTTACGGAATATAAAAACCAGTTCCGGAAACATTAAAATAAACATGACAAAACAATCATATTAAAATGCTACAGGTGTGGAAAATGTATAAAATGGGCTTCTTCTACACCAGGTTTTGAATGTGTGGCTTTGACCACACTGCGTATCTGTCAGCAAAATTAGAAGGTGGCAATGTGAGCAAGAAATGTTTTTATTTGCTTAGTAATAATGATAAGAATCACATATAGTTATTTAAAGTATGCCATGGCCCATATATCATTATCTTATTGTATGCTTTTCCAGTTAAAGTATCCTAAAGATTATACACCATAAACATAAAAGAACAATAAAGAAGTTTCTTTTTCAATATATAACTATAAAGGTAAAGGTAAAGGGACCCCTGACCATTAGGCCCAGTCGTGGCCGACTGGGGTTGCGGCGCTCATCTCGCTTTATTGGCTGAGGGAGCCGGCATACAGCTTCCGGGTCATGTGGCCAGCATGACTAAGCCACTTCTAGCGAACTAGAGCAGCGCACGGAAACGCCGTTTACCTTCCTGCCAGAGTGGTACCTATTTATCTACTTGCACTTTGATGTGCTTTCGAACTGCTAGGTTGGCAGGAGCAGGGACCGAGCAACGGGCGCTCACCCCGTCATGGGGATTTGAACCACCGACCTTCTGATCAGAAAGTCCTAGGCTCTGTGGTTTAACCCACAGCGCCACCTGTGTATAACTATACATTCCCCTTAATTTTCAAAGCAACTCAGAGGGGGGAGGTTGCAATCTGAAATACTATCAACCTACCGACCTGCCCCCACCAACAGCAATAAAAGAATGCATCCTAAAACAAGTTGAAAATAGAATTGATCGAAGCCTGAAATCACAGTTTCAATAAAAGAGAAGCAAAGTTCTCAGTGCAAAAAAAGAGTAAATGGGACAATTCATTGTTCACAGCATGCAGAAAAGGCCCTCTGGGAGAGGAAGATTTCCACCTACAGCCTGTTTTCGAACTGCAGAGTTGAACATTGTCTCCACCTGCCAGTGCTTTGAGGATGTTCCATGAAACTAGGTAGAGTCTGCCCACTGTGCTAGGGGTAGGGGGAAGAAAGCATGTCCCCACGTTGCCTAGGCAACTGGACAATGCTCACACTCTCCCTGGGCAGTGTCATGAGGCTGTAGCCATTGTGGGAAGAGAGTGAGCATCACTTTGTTGCCTAGGCAACAGGGGGACATCACTCTTACTGGGTCAAAATGGCACAGAGGACCAGGGAGAGAGAGAACAAATTGCAGGAGCAACAAGACAAAATTGTTGTCCCCCCGCTCCCCGGAGGGGCAGGCATTTTGCACGCACACCGTTTGCGTTTCAAACCATTTTAGTCGCAGGCCCAGCCCTAGAACTGCCGGCAAATAATATATATTTAAGCCAGCAAGGTAAACGAGCGACATAGGCAATGAGTTCATGAGGTAGTAGCAAGCGGCGTCCAGCAGGTGGCACTGTTTGGCGAGTTTTGCCCCGTTGCCTTTATTACCTAAATACATATTAATGCTTTGATAAATGATCTCTCCCCACCCCCCACCCCCTAATAACCTCTTCCTGGAAATATTAAGCAAGCTGTATTGTATAAACCATGTATTTGCAGAAAGCCTTTTATTGGAACTTCCTATATATATTAGCACACATATCCACAGGTACTTTCCCTTTGCTTTCTTAAGGGAAGAGACAGCGTTGCTTTGTGTGTCAATTGCTGAATCGACAGAAGATGAGGATGCTTTGTAATGAGTTGGAAGGGCAAAACATGCCTGCCTACCTCAGAAGGGCTTGACAAGGCTTAATTAAGTTTTGTCAAAGTGCAGGCTGGGGTGAGGTGGGCAATTCAGCATGTGGTGCAGTTTTTAATGTACCTTGCATATTCCTTTTCACGTACGCATGCTTTATATTTCTTTGTTCTCCTCTGAAGTCATTTCCGCTGCCAGCTTCTTGCAAGGACGGTGGTGAACAGGCTAACTAGCAGATACTGTGGAACAGGCTCGTTCATTTCAATTAGAAATCTGCCGCGCTAAAAGCACCCCTACAACTCAGTTTACACCAGGTTCATGCCAGTGTTGCCACCATGACCTCGCCTAAAGAATATGAGGAACTGTAGCGTGTTTAATGTGTTGAGAATTCTCTATTAAAGACCTCCAGTTTCCCTTAGAGAATGCCATTTCTCAGGGTTCTCTTGGCAAAAGGAAGGACTATTACATCAGGCACGTGGGACCCGAAACATCATGTTGCAGCGCGGAACACAAACCCTCCAACATTTCTCCGATGAAAATAGGGACATCCTATTCCATAGTAGTAATTTTATTATTTATACCCTGCCCAAGTGACTGGGTTGCCTCAGCCACTCTGGGTGGCTCCCAACATATATAAAAATATAATGAACACATTTCATAACTTCCCTATAAGGGGGCTGCATTCAGATGCCTTCTAAAAGTTGTGTAGTTATTTATCTCCTTGGCTCAGGGGCCACGTAACTCCATACCGTCCAATATTTCGCTGGTGAAAACAGGGACCTCCTAAGGAAAAGCAGGACATTCCAGGATCAAACCACAAACCAGGAAGGCTTCTGTAAATTTAAGACTACTGTCCCTGGAAAATAGGGACATTTGAAGAGTCTGGAAATGGTTCTGTATGGCAGAAATGGCGAAACTTACTGGAAGAATAAGAAATCAAGATAACAATTTTTTTTATTATAAAAGAATGTAAATGGTTTATTGAATATTTACAGATAAATTGTAAAAACATTGGTAGGATTATTGTAATAACCTGCACTTTCATAAGAGTAAATATATTTAAAGAAGATGACTAAATGAGCAAATTAATTTGGATATGCCGAAGATATTAAAAAATAAATTTAAGGAACCGCGGAAAAAGGGGAAAGGAAGTCAAGCTTTGAAATGTCAAAATGATTGTAAAATTAGTGAAATGTATAAACTTGAAAAGTATAAATAAAAAGAAAAAAAGAAAGAAAGAAAGAAAGACAAGAAATGGTTCTGTTCAGAGCTCTGGTGATTCAGCCAAGCCTTTTTCCTGGACACGCCTTTCCATACCCCAATTCTCCCTAGGTTTCTTGTTTTTAGTTCCTCCCTTTCCATCAACAGACAGCTTTCCATGGCTACTAGCAATGCTCAGTCTTCAGGGGGCAGTTCCCCCCTGCTTTGCATCCCCTACCCAAAGTGGTTTTGTCATTCAGCAAACCTTGCAGTTCCTCCATTCTCTTTTTTCCTTCCCTGCCCACCTGGTTTCTACACCTCCCCAACCAATTAGCATTTTGTACTGATTGATCATGCTTAGTTCTCATTGGAATGGCACTCCCCTCCCCTTTTAGTACTTCAACTCATAACTATTTTAAGTTGGGAATTTATGCCAACTGATTATTTGAAAAAACAACCACCACCAAATGAAATCATGGGCAGGATTTGAAATTTGAGCAATGGGAATTAATGGTAATATATGTCACAGAGGAATATGCACTAGGTGAAACGTTTGATATTATGCAGAATATAAGAAATATGAGTTATAAAAACAACAAGGAAGGTGGGAAGTCAAATTGTTAGAGGAATGTATAAGAAATTTGAAGTCTGGAAACAATTGGTTAAAGTTATGACAATCTAACAACCACAACAACAATGGATTTGATGCCAACTGGACATCATTCCAGACTAGTACAGTGGTACCTCAGGTTACATACACTTCAGGTTATAGACTCCGCTAACCCAGAAATAGTGCTTCAGGTTAAGAACTTTGCTTCAGAATGAGAACAGAAATCGTGCTCTGGCGGTACGGCGGCAGCAGGAGGCCCCATTAGCTAAAGTGGTGCTTCAGGTTAAGAACAGTTTCAGGTTAAATATGGACCTCCGGAATGAATTAAGTATTTAACCTGAGGTACCACTGTAGTTAAGGGACGCGGGTGGCGCTGTGGGTTAAAGCCTCAGTGCCTAGGGCTTGCCGATCGAAAGGTCGGCGGTTCGAATCCCCGCGGCGGGGTGCGCTCCCGCTGTTCGGTCCCAGCGCCTGCCAACCTAGCAGTTCGAAAGCACCCCCAGGTGCAAGTAGATAAATAGGGACCGCTTACTAGCGGGAAGGTAAACGGCGTTTCCGTGTGCGGCTCTGGCTCGCCAGAGCAGCGATGTCACGCTGGCCACGTGACCCGGAAGTGTCTTCGGACAGCGCTGGCCCCCGGCCTCTTTGAGTGAGATGGGCGCACAACCCTAGAGTCTGTCAAGACTGGCCCGTACGGGCAGGGGTACCTTTACCTTTACTTTTACCACTGTAGTTTGTTTTAAATGTAGACACTGCATGTACTGGGACAGTTTCCTGCACAAGACCCATTGACATCAAAGAGGACTTGTCAAAATCATGATAGAGTTTACTTGGAGGTTGCACAGAATAATATCCCAGTGGATCAGCTTTCCCCAGTCTGGTACCTTCCAGATGTTGTCAGCAACAATTCCCACCATCCCTGGCCTGGCTGGCTGGAGCTGATGGAAGTTATCTAAAACATCTGGAGGACACCAGGTTGACTGCAATGGATTCTGCCCCAAGGGTCATTTGTTTTCAGCATTCATAAGCATCCCCAAGTATATATGGACTGCAGAGACAACCGTAATTAATCTCTGGAGGGCCGAGTAGAACGGACTTGGAACATTATATAGCCAAAGCCAATTTTTATAATGGAGTTACAGACATGGAAATGGAATGGGGAAAAGCATTTCCAGCATTTTATGTGAATATACTCTAATCTATCTATCTATCTATCTATCTATCATCTCTATCTCTATCTCTATCTCTATCTCTATCTCTCTATCATCTCTATCTCTCTATCATCTATCTATCTATTTTTAAGAATTTTCAGTGAGAAGAATAAAGTAAAAGGAAAGGGAAAAAGCAAGAAGGAAAGCAAAAATAAAAATAAAGAAAAAGAAAAAAATACTTGAAATTTTGATACAATACAAAATATCGGTATAGAAGTACAGTGGTACCTCGGGTTACAAACACCTCAGGTTACAGACACTTCAGGTTACAGACTCCGCTAACCCAGAAGTAGTACCTCGGGTTGAGAACTTTGACCCAGGATAAGAATGGAAATTGCATGGCAGAGGTGAGGCGGCAGCAGGAGGCCCCATTAGCTAAAGTGGTATGTCAGGTTAAGAACAGTTTCAGATTAAGAAAGGACTTCTGGAACGAATTAAGTTCGTAACCTGAGATACCACTGTAATACAGTTATTCCAACTAATGAAAAATTACTAACAAGATAGTACAGTGGTACCTCGGGTTACATACGCTTCAGGTTACATACGGTTCAGGTTACACACTCTGTTAACCCAGAAATATTGCTTCAGGTTAAGAACTTTGCTTCAGGATGAGAACAGAAATTGTGCTCCGGAATGAATTACTTAACCCGAGGTACCACTGTATAATTTTTATAAGTGCATTTTTATAAATGCGTTCCATATTTTCATTGTATTTATCCATGCACGGTCTACGTCTATCAGCAATCTGTTTGTATATTGCGAGCTTTATAATATCTTCTACCCACTGCTCAATATCAGTGTTTTGACAGTTGTATTGGTGCAAAGAGCCCATCTACATTGGCCCTCTGTCAAACCCCATGTGATTGGTATATGGCTTAAAATAATATTATCACCTGAGGATTTCAATTCCCTCCCCAAGATAGTATTTATACATCCCAATGCTTTCCTTCAAATTCATAAGCTTTGAACATTGCGTGAATATTTGCATCAAATGGGCATTGTTGTTATTCTGTCTCCAGCAACATGTTGTTGCAGATAATCTCTTTCTCTACAAACATTTCAGAGTCCAATGGATTCTAAATAATATTTTTTTGTTGTATAAGACATAACTTATAATCTAACGACACATGAGGTACAGAAGCTAAAATATTGTCCCACTGCTTAGGTAAAATAGGAACCTCCCATTCTTTATCCCATTTATTTCTCAGCTAAATTTCAGATTTATTAACTGAGACTAGATATCTGTAGAAAGCAATCACTGAGTTTTTAGTCTCACAGGATTTAACCAATTTCGATGTGTCTTGATTTTGGTATGTAAGCTCCACTTCGGAGGCTTTGCTTTTGGTGCCATCTCAGGACATGCCACAGTGACATCATTTAATGTGCAGTGCACAGAAACGCCGTTTACCTTCCCGCCAGAGCAGCACTTATTTATCTACTTGCACTTTGATGTGCTTTCAAACTGCTAGGTTGGCAGGAGCAGGGACCAAGCAACGGGAGCTCACCCTGTTGGGGGATTCGAACCGCCGACCTTCTGATAGGCAAGTCCTAGGCTCTGTGGTTTAACCCACAGTGCCACCTGCATCCCTGTAATTTGGCCCCTCATTTCTGCCACCAGGAAATTTCCTCCAATTCAAGGGACAAAATATTTTGTGCTACCTGCAAGTTCCAGGCAGCCTCTGTGGGCAGCCCCGCAGAGGTTACCAGGGCACAGATAATGGTGGCCAAGCTATCTACAGTAGGTGGGGAGGAAGGGAGGCTGGAAAGTTAAGAATCATAAAACATTATAACCCTTTCAGTGTTGTATTTGTAGAAAAAAACAAATAGTTCTATTAGAAAATTACACACACATATATAAAAGCACCACCTTGCAGCTCAATCCTATACATGTCTACTCAAAATTGAGTCCTATCAAGTTCTCATCCCCTGGATGAGAATTGCAGCCTCAATAGCTGAGATTCATTATATTATACTCCAACTGCAAAGTCTGAGGCTGCATGCCAGGCTCCATGACACATTCATAGCTCTGCAGACCACTTTATCCCACTGTTCTGAAATAATATATAGAAATTACTCAAGGTATGGACCATGGAAGACAGAGCTTGTTATCAACCTTCAGCAAAAGGATGTGCATGCACACACAGACACACACACACATATACACACACAAGTAAAAAGCCTTGGGGGGAATGCTATTTTGCCAGAGCAAAAGTACGGTCAGTGAGGAGATAAATCAAAATGTAGTGAATAATCTGCTCCCTCTCTGCAAGCTGTAAATCAGGAAGAAAGATGAGGAGGTTCTCAGACTGGTTGCGGCACAAATGCAAGATTACACATTCTGTTCCGTACCAAGAAGAAAGGAAATACCAAAACACAAACACATTGCAAAAATTATTATTAAAATAAACTAATATTAATAATAAACAGTTCATAATATTTTTTAAAAACACCCTCAGCCTGTGGCTTATTAATGAATGCAATGTTTAGAGGAAGTGTCAGCTTAGACACCCTCCAGTTTCAAGAAAATTGACGGGAAGACTAGAAATAATAGAAATGTTAATTGTCTCCATTTACTGTTTTGACAGTTGCGGTGATTCTTAGTAGTACTGAAGTTAGCTTCCTAATGTATCTGGATTGCGCATACCACACAACAGACTGTAAGTGTCTACACTATTGTTCAGTCTATCAGGAACCGAATATAGAGTCCTACTACATTATAAGTCTATATTAGGTTCCTACTGACATAAAGTATCATTATCGTTGCTTTCTCCTGTAAAGCATAGCCTTCTGAATTGGTCCATACTTATATGAAATCAGCTTGTTTCTTTTACTTGATCCTCATGTCAGAATGTAAATGCAGGAGGAAAAGATAAAGGTAAAGGTAAAGGGATCCCTGACCATTAGGTCCAGTCGTAGCCAACTCTGGGGTTGCGGCGCTCATCTCGCTCTATAGGCCTAGGGAGCCGGCGTACAGCTTCCAGGTCATGTGGCCAGCATGACTAAGCTGCTTCTGGCGAACCAGAGCAGCGCACGGAAACACTGTTTACCTTCCCGCCGGAGCAGTACCTATTTATCTACTTGCACTTTGACGTGCTTTAGAACTGCTAGGTTGGCAGGAGCAGAGACTGAGCAACAGGAGCTCACCCCGTCGAGGGGGTTTGAACCGCTGACCTTCTGATAGGCAAGTCCTAGGCTCTGTGGTTTAACCCACAGCGCCACCCGCGTCCCTTATGCAGGAGGAAAGCATTCACCAAATGGAAACTTCCCACAGTATGCATCAGGGACAGGGAATCTTTGGCACTCCAGATGTTGTTGCCACATAACATCCCTGAGCACCAGCTATAGTAGACAAAACATGAGAACTGAAGCATCAAACAAGACCCAGGACATGGTATCCTTCTTTGGTGCATATATTGCAACTAGCGCTATTCACATATTACTCACACACTGAGCAAGGAGACACATCATATCTTTGTCATGTGGGACGTATTTGTGAGAAGAAAAGGCTAAGGAGTAAACCCTACACAAATCCAGAGTGGAGTCAACCTCCTTCTGGCAACTCCTGCAGCCAAGTTGGTGCCAAACACATTGCTCTGCTTTCCTTTGGACCACATCAGTGAGGCTGAGAGGGGGGTCTTGTCCTCTGGGCAGCCCAGGACCTCCATACTGTTAGTTTCTGTTTTGCCACTGTGCAGCTGCTTGGAGTCACAGTACTCTGTTTACATTCCAGAGACCTTCCAGGCTGTTGGAAGTCCAATGGAGACGGATGTGATGTTTACTGGTTTCCTGTTTCCTTTGTTCTTCAGTTGCTCTCTGCTTTCATAGAGAGAGGATGTATTTTCTGTCTACATAGCTTAAAAATAAAACTCTTTGCAATGTAGCCCAAACCTCTCGTCTCTTTCCTGTGCTGGAAACTCTGCTGAATGGGGGAACGTGCCTTGGAGCCTCATCAAAGGCTCAGGTCATTAATTATTTGTCGGAGGCGATTCTGAAGGCTTGGCTGGAAGATGAGCTTTATCAGCTTGGCCGAGTGGAGATTCCTGTGGGATGTAAACACAGGAGCAGTCAATGACAACATTCCTAGAGTGTACATGTTAGAACATGGGGAGGGATGTCTGTCCAGCAAGCAGGTAAACTTCCTGGAACAGACTTCCTCCGCATGTGACCAGAGGTGGGTGTGGCCTCACCTGTGCAGGTAATGATAAAAGCACAGGGAAGGCAGCCATCTCTCTCTCTGCCATCACCTTTCGAAGAAGCGGGATGCCCTCTTGGCTCTCAGCCAAGAGATGAGAGGACTATCTTCCTATAAGATAGATTCTGAATGTATTTTACCTTTTTAAGCCTGTCTGCCTTCTGGGATCATATTGTGATACAGAACATGAGCAAACTCTTTTATACTTTTATAAAGACTGTGTCGTGTCTTGTATTTTAAGAGGGAACAAAGGGGAAGTTACCAGAGTAATTATTATAGAGGTTCTAGTGAACCTGTGCAGACGTTACCGTTGCGAACTTAAAGGGGAATGTCTATAAACTCTGCTGATATTTTGGGAACTTGTTAGCACAAGTTGGATTAGGATATAATCTCACAATATATCCTCTCCTGCACCCCAGAACATTCCCACAATTCTGACACATACACACTGCCCAGGCTTGTTCCCCGGGATGGTCACTTCGGTGTTCCTAACCCTGTGGTTTGACTTCACCCCCAGAGATGTACCCCATTGTCTCTTGCGACAGACAGATGCCATCGAAAGGGTCTCATGGCTCACTATATGTGTTAGAGCATCTGTTCCAACTCTTCAAATGTACTAACCAACCCCCATTATCATCACCACTTTTAACACACCACAGACCAGAAGTCTGGAAACCATGTCGTTTGGAATAATAAAATTTAAGGTCTTAGATATATAATAAATGTTCATAAGTGTACCGACCAAGCACGTACATAGATCAGCACAGGAAGACCGACCTGAAACCATTTTGACTCCCAAACTGACCAAATGTTTTATCTGCAAGGAGGATGGGGGTCAGGGAACCTTCCCATTGTCTCAGGAATTGGGAAATCACCATCTCAAAGGGTGACAGACTACCAGGAAAGGCAATCAGATAAGGCATTATCAGATAACCTGGCAGACAGGAAAAACAACAACACCTTTTCTGTGATGTAGGTATGATGTTTGTGGGGGGTGGTCTTGGGTTACACCCCTTCTGTGATGTATGTATGATGTATAGAGGGGTGGTCTTGAGCTCCAGGGCAGGGAATTTAAAGTGTCTATATAAGGCCTTGCTTGCCATTGTTCTAGGTCGTCCTTCTTGTGAGGGGAGCACACTGTTGCAACAGCTCAATAAAGATCAGGCTTACTAGCTGCTTTGCTTCTCAATATTCTCTGGTTGGCCTCTGTTATTTTCTTCTACCAATAGGGAACCCATGTAAGGACTCTATATGGGCTCTTGGATACCCCATAAGGGAAAAAGGGCATATTTTGTTTACAGCACGTTCCAGATCCGCTTCTATTCTAGAGTGGCAATCGGTCCTGATGCAAATTTTTTTGCATTACACATTCACGCCTTCTGTTCCAAAAGGTGTAATCTTACTCCCCAAATTGTGCAGATTTCCCCCCAGTACGTGAGTCCAGCACCTGCACTGTTATATAAAATCCGTGCTAAACAAAGGCTGTCTTCCCGTTCATTTTTAACGCTCATTTGAAGATACCATTTCAGTGCCCCATGCTGTAAGATTTCCACATCCCTGACTGCTTAACATGCTTCCAACTCTGAGCCATATAGATTTGTCTTTGTCTTTTGTGCTAATTATTAGCTGCAGCAGAGCCGTCTCTGTGGGTGAACGCATACAGAAACAAAGGCGGCAAGGTTGTAAAACCTTTTATCTCTATCAGGGCACATTATTTGATAAGGTGCTACGCTAATAGTAACGCATGTCAAATTGTGTTTAGACAGATCACTGTGCTGGGAATTGGAGGGTATATTTGTCTGTAGACACCAGCACCTGGAAGAGTAAAGAGAAATTCATACCAATATCTGTGGCATAATGCAAGTAACAAACCCTCTCAAAGCAGTTATTTTACAAATGGCTGCTACAGAGATAATGAGCTGCTTGCTCCTTTTGCCTCGAAAGCTCACCCTCCCTTTTAGATGTTAAGCAGTTTGGGGCTCTAGTAAGACGCAGAGAAAACAGGAAGCAGAATGCATGAGCGGTGCCAAAAGAACAACAAAAATGCTTATCCAAAATGCAATGTATGCACATAAACATGACCCTTTTCGTTCTTACCACCCTGTACCAATTTGGACACCTCATTGTTCACCTGTAGGTCATTTATGAAAAAGAACAGATCTCAGTACTGATCCTTAGGGGTTCCCATTTCTTTCATCCCTCCATTGTGAGAACTGTCCGCTTATTCCCAATATCCTGTTCTTTAACTGGTTAGTGATTCAGAAAGGGACCTGTAATCTAGCATGAGATGACCGATAAACTTATTCAGGATTATATGAAGATGGACTTTATTTACTAGGGTATCTAGCACAACATGTCCCTTCTAGCTATATGCTTAGGGACACTCTCAAAGAACTCTAAAAGAAATTCTTCAGGTAGAATTTATCCTTGCAGAAGCCATAATCTCCCCCTTTCTCATTGGATCGCTTTTCAAAAGTTGATGTTGCCTTTTTTGATCCTCCAGTGTGGATGCCTGGATAAGCTACATATTTTTGTTAAAAGGCCATCTATTTCACATTTGAGTTAAAAACTCTTCAGTTAAATGCCATCTGGCCTTAGTGATTCATTCATTTTGAATTTGTCAATAAGGTCTAGAACAGCCTTTCTTGTCACCACTATTCGTCTCAGACCCCCTTCCAGAGAACGTAAGTTCAGCCACAAGAATCTGCTCTATGTCTTCCACAGCGAAGGCATATGCCAATAATTCATTCCGTTTCTCTCCTTTTCCTCCTTTAGCATGCCTTTGACTTCCTTGTTATCCAAAGGTCCAACTGCCTCCCAAGTTGTTTTCCTACTTCTAATGTATTTTGAATACCTTTTTTATTGTTGGTCATAATGTTCTAGCAACGTGTTCCTTGAATTCTCTTTTGTGGATCTCTCATTGTTCGCTTGCCAAAGTTTGTTTTAATTTGGACAAGACTTCCATTTTCTAAAGGAAGCCTTCTTTTCTCTCCCAGCTGCCTTGACTCTGCTCATTAATCACAGAGGCACCCTCTTGGCCTTGGGGGTACCTTTCCTTATCTGTGCCGTATATTGTTTCTGGGCTTCTATTATTGTGGTTTTGAATACCTTCCACACAAGAATTCTGGAGAGATTTGGCCCTCTCAACTTTTCCTTTCAACTTCCTTTTACCAATCATCTCCTTTTTGAGAAGTCAAATGTGTCTGTCTCGGCACCTCATTTTTCCACTCTTAACTTCAGTTCTCCACATTTTGTTTGGGGCTTTTAAAAAAATGCACCCTTGTGAAAATTCACAGCATTTTAGTGTGAATTTATCCACATATACATTTATTTGCATGCAATTTTGCTCCCATGGTGGCCTAGGAATAATGTGTTGAGATCTGACTCCCAGAGTCTCTTGTTTGAGACCCCCTAAGATTGAACTCCTGCACACTTGATTAGAATAACTCAAATATTAAAGTGTAGAAGTTAACTTTTGAGCATTTTGACTTTGATTTTTGTTTCAAAAATCTGCTACGATACAAAGTTCCTACTAAAACCATATCTCTCTCCACGCTCCTTCTTGTTAGCTTTAGGATGAAAAACATGAAGTGTAAACATTGAATCAAAGTGCCAAGTATTATTTCTTCCTGGACGATTACAGAAACTGCACTACCTTTGATGTTAGATCATTTAAATATTTCTTTTCCCCAGTCGCCTTCAGATGATCTCAGAAAGAGGTTTAAGCGAAGTAACATATCTTTAATTCAAAGGAGCCCCAGCACTTCATGAGAGGATATAAATGAGAGCAAACCTGTGAGGGTCCAGCCACAAAGATGGCTTAGGCATGTCATATTTTCCACTCCGTTTCTCTTAAACATGTTTTGCACATTCAACTGCTAAAAATAACTCTTGCAGTAGGCAAGAAGAAGCAGCAAAACCCAGTGCAGGCCAGCTAGCCATTTTTTCACACAAAGGAACAATATTTTGTTTCCAGATCTCTGCAAGGTACTACAGCAAGGCATAAAGGAGTAGGCTCAATTATATTAGCACACCCTCGGTATTGCTGAGATTTCTTTGTCATGCCTGTGGCTCATTCTCAGCTCTCACACAAATGCACAGGCACCAACTCTTGGAAGTGGGGTTGGAGAAGAATTTTGTTGGGTCTACATTTTTAAGCAAGCTGACCTAATTTGCACCTCCCAGATTAATACATGGATTGGAGTGTGATTGTCCTTCAAATTTCTCACATCTCTGAATTTTACAATATATAGCTCAGATTTCAAAAAATGTACCAAAATGCATAGAAAATTGTGTATTTATGCACTGTGATAAAATATTTGTGTGTTCAGAACCAGAAACCTCCCCCCTAAATAAATTCACACTTGACTCAAATTTTTGGTTTGGTTTTTGGCAGAATTTAGGCCACAACTTTATTGATAACAGAAAGTGACTGGTTGCATAGGCTCTGGTTTGACTAGCTCCCTGCCATGCAGGTAGTGCTGACCCAGGGCACCAGCATAGGTCAGTCAAGGGTGAACACCTGGATAAGCGGAAAGCCAGGAATGGGCTAACTCCGCCATCCAAATGTCCCCCTGGACTCCGGCATGGGCACAACCCCCTCACAGGGGTTGACCAAACCACCGAGTCCCTGGATTCCTTTAATGGAATACCCTCCACATAGGGATGGCGAGAGCGTTCTCCCATCCCTATCACCTGAACCAGAGCCTATCCGCAACCTTACAAGTTGTGACGATTTGCTACACGGCAGGCGAAACCCAATCAGCCAAGTGGGGAAAATTCCTGCCGTGCCCCTGTCCCAATGACAGACGACACACAACGGCATAGCAAGGTCAAGCACAACAAGCCCTAAAGCAGGGAGAGGTGGGCGAGTGTTCCAAATGCACGTGCTGAAAGAGGAAGCTCTGGGTCATGTGCATGGGCATAAATAGGTCCCTCGAACCGTTTGAACTGCGTCCCATTGGCCAGATTATAGCCAGCTTCGAGGGACCTACCAATCGGGTGTTGTGGCTTATCAATTGTACCCACCCACAACACAGGATGTCGGTTGTCCTGGTCTCACCCCAATACTGCTAGGATTTGTTAAGGTCCCCACTCTGAGGCAACACAACTAGGACACTCAATAGCAGATAGGTCACTTGGCAGTTTTCCAGGCCAGTGTAGCATGATTGTAATGCATTTGTTTTTGTGAGCAGCTACAGTGGAAGAGGTCATATTAACCTCTTTGCTGATAAGGGAGTCTGCTCTACAGCTTTCTTACTGTTGTCCAACTCTACCTGGGTTAAACAACACTGAAATGATAGCTCCATACATAGTGACCAGTTGCTGTGAGATGATCTCATGCGATCTTGCATATCAGGCCTGCTAGCACTGCGGAGAGAAGTCCTGAAAGTGATTTATACCATTCACAGCTCTTCTGGTTTCCATCCATTTAATGGTTTGTTCTATCCCAAATGCCGTAATTGGGGCTTCAAGAATCTCTTGTTGCGCCACTGAGCGCGGAGAAGTCTGAATAGTTTGGAGTAAATCTGCTATTGCTACCTCCTCAGAGAGATGATCTCCTCGTACAGGTCTGAATAAAACTGCTAAAACAGCACATTGATTGTTCATGTGTCTCTGTGGTGCTGGCCCTTGAGATCTTTAATAGGAGGGATCATGATTGTACTTTCAGCTTGTTTAACTCTATGGGCTAAGAGACTACCAGCTGTTCCCCTAGAGTCCCCGAATGCTTGTTCTGTGTCTCTGTGTAAGAAAATTGTGGTGTTTGTGTCATTTGCTTCCTGTACATCGAGCTCATAGGAGCTTGTATGTCTCATTTGTAGGTTTAGAATGGTTAGAGTGATAAATCCTTATGCCCTCTTTTATTTTTGTCTCTGGCTCAGGGTGTTATTTAATCCTGCCTCTTTTTTTGCATATACAGTGTAAATAAATTGTGCTTCTATTCTCCTACTTACTGTATGTATGGGGTTTTGTGTCAGCCTCACGTGTGGGTTGTCTTACTATTCTCTTGTTGTATTTCTTTGGTGATGAAAGAGGTTGGGGGTGGCCTAGGGTGTGGTTGGTTGTCTTTGGTAGGCTGTAGTGAGTTTTGTTTTTGTGTGTATGTGGTGTGTGTGTGAGTGTTTGGATCAGGTTAGCCAGATTGATTTGTATGTTGTCAATGGATTCTTGTTGTTGTCTTGTTCAGATGTGTATGTGATAAAGGGGAACCATACCAGGGTGAAGGCATCTTCTTCTATTTGTCCCCGTGTCAGTTTCAGTTTATCAGTTAGTTTTTCTAATAAGGCTGTTCCCCATACTATTTGATACCATTGGTCCATACTTACTCCTGACAGGTCTCTCCAGTGTCTGGCTATGATGCTTCTGGCTGCTGAAAGTAGGTAGATTATGAGCTCTTTATAATGAGGGTGGGCATTATTATCTTGGAAGATGTTTAGTTTTAGCTACTGTTAACACTGACTGATACAAAACGTCCCATATGATAGGTGTTAAGCATGCCCCTATGATGTTTTAAGCTGGTATACATCTAAGATTGTAAAGTGTAACTCTATCATGCAGGTATGTTTGTCAGGTAACTCTGATAGCCTGCATCTTCTTGATAAGCAGATGCTGGATGGCAAATTTGGTACTGCCTACATGTGTGAAATGATCCTATGAATACGAAGTAGGTTAGCGGCAGACAATTCTCTCCCCCTCAAAGGCAGCCAGGCAGAGTCATCATTGTGCACAATGCATACACTTATTACTGCTATTATTACTTTCCACAGAAGTTTTGTTTTCAATACTGCTTCGAACTACAATGCCCAGAATTCTTTTAGGGGAAACTATGAGTAGTTAAGCTGGTATAAAATCAATATGACTTTATCATGCAGATCTGCCTGAAGTCTCTGCTCTCCTTAAAGCACCTAGCTCAAAGAAAGCAGCCTGATCTCCAAAGGATTTTCTTTGACCTAGTCTTAATCAGCATAAGCCTTCAGCCCAGCAGGCAGGTGCCATTATAACGGTTCGTTTACAAGGTAAGTGCGTATGCAATGCGACAAGTCCAGAATTAGTAATGCGAGTCATCTGTCATTTTTATCATTGGACCCTGCAGGGAGGATCTGATTAAATGGATATTCAACTCTTTGCATTAATGTGCACCCAATTTTAATTTGCATTTCATTAACGGCACAAAAACGGCATAATTTTATTATTTGCTGTTCAGAAAGGATCTCTGCCAGCAAGTAGCTGTGCAGAATTTAACTCAAGTACATAAAGTGTAACATTGCCTGGCATTGTTCTCTTTTCTCTTCCTTCCCTTCTACCTCCACTCTAAGCACATTAGGTTCAGCCACTCTTCTAGCTGAGAGACAATGTACTCACCTAGTCTCAGGCTTAACATGCCTCAACACCTTTGTAGCCTCTCAGTAAAATCTTATGCATGAACAAGAGAATATAGCCCATATGTTGATTCATTTAAGAATCCAATTACACAAAGCTTGCATTGGGGTGAGGGTCGGCAATGCTGCATAGTAGCCTCTGGACTGAGAGCTCTATGGTGCAGTAAAGAATTCATTCTATTATTTTTCACATTTATATCATACCCCTCCTTTCAAAGGATTGAGTTTTAGGCTTGGTCTAGACCAGGGTTCCCCAAACTAGTAGTTCACTGTTTTTGGTCTGCAACTCCCATAATCCCTGACCACTAGTCCTGGTAGTTTGGGAGTTTTAGTCCAAAAACATCTGGGGACTCAAGTTTGGGAAACACTGGTCTAGACAAAAACAACTCATTATAAGAGCATAAGAAGAGCACACTGATGTATCAGACCAAAGTTCCTCCTGGTCAGTTGTTTTCCCCAACAGCGACCTGTTAGATGTTTCCAGAAAATCCCAAAGATGTTGTGTTTCCTTTCCTAGTTGCTACCTAGCAACTGGCATGTAGGAGTACTGACTCTGAACGTTTTGTTTAGCTGTCCTGGAAAAACTGTTCATGGAGTGCTGCTTAGATGCTCCCTCACACTAAAACATACACAGAGACCCCCTGCACACAATAAGCTAGATATTTTGGGGAAATGACTCTAGCCTTGTTTTCTACATATGATTTTTTTTAAAAAAAATGTGAGGAGGCATTCAGATATCACAATCTCCCACCTGTAATTGGCTGCACAAACAAGAAACAAATTTACCAATCCACTGATCTATTTGTCTAGGCTAGACTTTAGTAAGCCTGAAGTCACTCACACCTTTAAGAAAGAAGTAGTCCCTCTTTCTGTGGTTGATGTGGGCATTAATAATGTCACTTTTGAGGTGCCTGCACACCTGGTCCCACAGAGGATGTGTGCTTCCTATTTTTTCCACTGGTTGCCTTCATTGTACATGTCACATCCAGAAACCTTTGCAGCGTTCTTTGTTTACACCACAATTTTACAGGAGCACAGCAAAGCCACCCAACTTTTCATTCTCTTTCTTAAAAAAATTGCAAGTTGGGAAATGCTTGGAAATTCGTGGCCAATTCTAGGTGCATAAAGTTTCCTCTCAATGCTGGTGGGGAATTTCCTCAGGGTTATGACTACGGTAGTCTATTTGTAGAGGACAGTCCTCTATATGAGATGCTGGCCAGTCCAAGTCCCGCTTAAAGATTAAGAACCACAAGTTAGCATATGTAAATATTATATTAGTTTGTGTCCTGCATTGTCTCTTTTTTGGAGATGCGTAGAAGTGACTACCCTAATTGCAGCAGGGAAACAAAGTCTTATATCCCTGCTTCTCCATGCCTGGTGCAATGCCAATAATCATCAGCTACCAGCCTCTTCCCCCCCGCACATAACTGCATTTTTAAAAACATGCATGTTAAATGCAAAGACACATGTCATGTCACGTCTAGTTTGGTCCTTAGAATATTCCCTGGATTGGCAACTGGGGCTGTGTATTTAATAAAAGGCCAGCAAACTTCAGAGAGTTAAGAGAGCTAGGGGGTTGAAAACCATGACCATCAAACTTGTTTTCCATGTAAAGACTTAGCTTTCAAGGTTATTCCCCCCCCCCCTGCTTTTTACCCATCTGCTTTGAGGTGAACCTTGAATGGGAAACCTCATGGCGTGTGCTGCCTTATTACACAAAGAAAGTACTCCGGCATCTCACAGCTCTTGAATTATTTAAAATACAGATGACAAAAAAGGGAAGGATTAAGAAGATCTGATACACTCTCCAGACTGAAATATCAATTATACACACTTACACTTTTAAAAACTTGTTTGTGAGATTAAGAATTTACTATTGAGCTAAAACATTAATTACAAGGTTTCTCCTGCTTCCCTCCACAAAACTTGCAAGCCCTGATTATATAATCTACCCATCCCAGTGCATGTTGCTGAAAGGTTGACAATAGGTGTGCTTCAGAAAGGAGAGGGCAGAAAGCCAATATTTTACTGGCAAACTAAACTTCCTTTGTGGTGAGGAACTGTTTTAGTACACCGGCAACAATTCCTTTCAGTAACTTTTATGGAAAATATTGTTATGGGTAGGGGTTGGTTGATCAAGATGCTGGAAGGAGGTTTGCCAGGCACCGGATCTAGGCCTCTCCATTGATAGGTCCACAGATAGTCTGATGGGCTTTCATGACAGGCAGAAATTAGAAGGGGAAGCCCTTTTCCCCACCTCTCCCAAATAACACTGTACCTACCTACCTACCTACCTACCTACCTACCTACCCAGTGGTGTAGCGTGGGTTGTCAGCACCCAGGGCAAGGCAAGTAATTTGCGCCCCCTAACCCGGGGCAAGGCAAGTAATTTGTGCCCCCCCGCTGCACTGTCCCTCCCCCAGATAGTCCCTCGCTCTCTCGCCGCACCGTACCGCACGCCTGGCACCCTCCCCTCCACAGTGGGCGGCGACCCGGCGGCTCGGATCGGATTCGCACAGCCAGCACTGCAGTGAGAGAGAGTGAGTGAGCCAGGTAGGGGCAGAGAGCTGCGAGTGCGAGCGCCCCCCCCCAGATGTTGCGCCCGGTGCGGCCGCCCCCCCCTGCACCCCCATGCTACGCCACTGTACCTACCTATCTACCTCTCTCTCTCTCTCTCTCTCTCTCTCTCTCTCTCTCCTGTTGCTGTTGTTTTTTAAAATGAAATACAGAATTTTGATGCTCTTTGCCCACAAATTAACTTTGAACTGAATTGAGAAAAAGAATGACATAGTTGCATTTTAAGCTGGAAATGCCCACACAGCTGGTCACTCCAGTTTGTCTTTCTGTATGGAATGTAGGATGGCAGCACAATCTTGTCCCTTGCCTCAGGTAGCAAAAAGTTTTGGGCTGACTCTGCCCAAGTCTGAAGAACATTATATCTACAACAGAAGAAGATTACACTCTTGATCTGCTGAACCCTGACCTCTAATTACTTGAAAGTTGTCTTTGCCTGTCAAAGAGGCTTCCATTTTTGCTCCTCATCTTCAAAGCACTTTTCAAAGTTCAGATGTGGAACTCTAGTGTTTTGCTGCATCCACAGCTACCCATGGTCTGAAAAAGGCCCATGGGTGTAGCTGCCTCATGACAGGCTCACTGGGGTTTTAACTGATGCGTGAGAAGCTAAGCACCAGAGATTAATGTGCTTGCTTATTTTGTTTTTAAGGGAAGCCTTTTGCAGATCACCATCCGATAGAGATGATTTGTAGAGTGAAAGAAAAGGACACTCACAAATAGCCTTTGGCCTCCCTGAAATTAAGGTAAGCAAAACTAAAACCCTATACCTCTCTCATAAAAAGTTCCCTGATTTTTTCTCCTGCTTGATCATTTTTGCATGTAGTCCCCCGCCCCCACTGGTTGATGAAGAATGGTTAAAAATGAGAATTTTTTAGCACACCTCAGTATTATGTAGGCACCATGCACCATGCGTGGTACAAGGAGACAAGTGAGGCTTGCGGGGAAAGTATTTAGGAGCCAACATGCTTGTGTATCTACTTCCTTTCAAGGGGGGTACAAAATGTTAGGCTTCAATGTAGACTTGTTGTTTCTTTATTAATATTGCTTTTCTTATTGGTTTTGTTTCTCCCCTCAGACCAGGGAGATGCTATTGCCTCATTTAACAGCAACTGGACACAAAAACTAGCAGTTTGTATGGGGTGTTAGAAGAGAGGTAGTACCTCTGGTGGGGGACATGTCATGTTGCTTCTGGGGTGGTTTGTCCCCCTTTGGCCCCCACCCTGCACTCAGCTCTCACCTGTGGCTCCTAGAAGCTGTCAATGTGTGACAGCAGCCACACCCCAGGAAATGGCTTCAACCAGCTGGCTAAACCTGGTGGAGGTAGTCTGATGGACAAGAAGATAGTTCCTGCAGGTGCTTTAGAGGGAAATGAGGGGTAACTGGGGCTCGTCAACCTGGGAAGGTAGCCCATCTAGGAGAAGGAGAACTCTGATCCAAAAGTTCTGTTGCCTTGTGGGATATCTTTGGGAGAAGAAAAGTCAGAGTGAACCTTACACAAATCTGGAGTGGAGTCTATAAGAGAACACCTTCCAACAGCTCCTGGAGCCAAACTTATTGGCTCCAGATTAGCTTTCCTTTGGACCACATTAGCGAGGCTGGGGTGGTGATCTTGTTATCTGGGCAGCTCAGGACCCCCCCCCCCACATTGTCCAGGTTTGCACCCCAAAGATATCACTTCAGGTGTTGTGATTCTCCAGTGGTTTGACTTGACCCCTGAAGGTGCATTCCATTGTCTCCTGAGACAAACAAATGCCAACATTCCAGGAAAAGCTTCTCCACCACAACTTCTACCAAGTACAGTGGTACCTCGGGTTACATACGCTTCAGGTTACAGACTCTGCTAACCCAGAAATAGTACCTCGGGTTAAGAACTTTGCTTCAGGATGAGAACAGAAATTGCACGGCGGCAGCCCGGCAGCAGCAGGAGGCCCCATTAGCTAAAGTGGTCTTCAGGTTAAGAACAGTTTCAGGTTAAGAACAGACCTCTGGAACGAATTAAGTATGTAACCGAGGTACTACTGTATAAGAGCAAAGTCAGAAAATGATGCAATTGTATGCACGATGCTATCACTTTCCATATGTGTTTCGAGAAATAATTTTGTCTTTGCTGGGATGTGGCATTCAATATGAACAGTTTTGCTTATGGACTAAAAATAAGGAGGAGGAACTAAACTCAAAGGCTGTGGAGCTGCTGCTGAGCAAATAAGGCCCCTGCTCCCTAATGCTGATCTCTCTCTTCCTCTTTTGAAGACTATAGTGGCCTTTTCATAATTTTATTCCACAGCAGTGTTTTGTTCATTGGGTAGAAACTGTTGACCTATTAAGTTTCCAATTATTCTCTCTGGGACCGGGAAAAAGAACCCAAGCATGAAAGGAGTATAAATAGAGACTCAGTGTTTAGAATTTTAAATTGAACATCAGGACGCCAGCTAGAAAAAAGGCTAAGTAAAACTTTCCCCAAACAACGCTGGTGTGGAGACAAATTTCAGGCATTCTTTTAAAGTAGGGTTTGGGAACCTGCGGCCCTCCAGCTCTTGCTGGACTGTGGTTCCCATCATCCCTGATCATTGGCTCTGCTGGCTGGGGCTGATGGGAGCTGGAGTTCAATGACATCTGGTGGGCCACAGGTTCCCGGCCTCCGCTTTAAAGATTGGCTGACAGGACAGTCCTGGGAGTAAGCCTATTGAACTCAATATGATTTACATACGAGTGGACACATATAGATTGCTGTCCCACATTTCTGGAGGGTATAGCCTCTCATCAACACACTGAAGAGTGGGAGATTCAGCATAGATAGAAGGAAGTCTTCAAATAGCAGGTAAAGGTAAAGGACCCCTGAACAGTTAAGTCCAGTCAAAGGCAACTATGGGGTTGCGCGCTCGTCTCGCTTTCAAGATGAGGGAGCCAGCGTTTGTCCACAGACAGCTTTCCGGGTCATGTGGTCAGCATGACTAAACCACTTTTGGTGCAACGGGACACTGTGACAGAAGCCAGAGTGCACGGAAATGCCATTTACCTTCCCACCACTGCGGTACCTATTTATCTACTTGCACTAGCGTGCTTTCGAACTGCGAGGTTGGCAGGAGCTGGGACAGAGCAACAGGGACTCACCCTGTCACAGGGATTCGAACCGCCAACCTTCTGATTGGCAAGCCCAAGAGGCTCAGTGGTTTAAACCACAGCGCCACCTGCGTCCCTTACCTTGCCTTCAGATAGCAGCACATTGTTAAACAGTGGAGTTCACTTCCGCAAGAGGAAGTAATGACCACCAGCTTTTATGGCTTTCAAAGGAGATGAGACAAGTTAATGGAAGAAATGGCTACCACTGGCTACCAGGATCATAGGCAACGTGCCTCTGAGTACCCATTTGTCGTGGCAGTCCCTCAGATACTTCTGGGTGTGCACCCAATGAAACAGCTGTTGCAACAGAGAGGCCCTGTCCCTGACCTTGGTTTATCTAGCTCCCCTGATCTGCATGCAAAGACTCCACCTGTGTGTAACTTGCTTTTGATCCAGCTGCCAGCTCTTCCTCCTCCCCGAAGGAAGAGAAAATGGGACATTCTGGGATCCAGTCAGAAGCACTGATGGCTTCTGTAATTCTGGGATGTCCCGGGGAAATCGGGACGGTTGTAGGGTATGCCTACGGCATGTTGGACATGCCTGTGGGGATGGAAGATAGGGTGGTCGCCTCTTCATGAAGGACGTCAACTCTCATGTGGCAAAATATGTTCATTTAAATGTGAGAGGGAGCATGTGGAATGCTTATATGGGGTAAGGGCCCATGCACATCCTGTATAAATCGGTTACATCTAGTGAAATCTGATCTCTCCCCCCTCCCTCGGCTCACTGGCTATCATGTAGTTAAGGAAGTTGACTTTGACAACATCTGAGAGGGAGAGGCCCTCCAAATGCGGATACATTTTGCAAGCATTATTTTCAGAATGAAAACACAATCATCTTTCAATAATGACTGCGCTTTAATTGTATTCATAAGGCTCCACCTCTACCCCTCACATCACCAGGAATGCTGCAAAACATAATGAAAGCAAATTACGGTACAAGAAACAATTATGCTTTTGCCTCTTTAAAAACACAGTCAAAAGTTGTTACCCTGTTTATTCCTTTGTTGGCTAATCACAGTGGCCAGAGCAGCCATGCTAATATGGCACTTAGTGTGCCTGCGAATGAGTTATAGCATCATAAATAATGTGAGGTTATCCAAGCCGTGTAAAAGCAGAAACAAGATTATCATAATCAGTAATTTGCATCATCGTAAGGAGAAAGTTTCCAGGGGACAGATAGATACTGGTATTTAATTACTTAAAGGCCACGAGAGTAAAGGTGTCCCAGACATTTCCATAGTCCCATGTGTTTTGAGAGACTGTGCTCCTTCTTTCTGGGTCTAATCCTACTCTTGTCTGACCGAGGCCAATGAATGGAACCTCTGTGTGTGGAAGGCAGAAGTAGGCTAGACTAAATTAGGATTTTCTTTTTACTGTATTTTCCCATTCTTCTCTATGGGGATAACTCCAACCCCTCTCAAATTGACTCTCTGATGCTCTCCCCCCCCTCCTCCCAATGGTGGCAAGTAGCAGTCAAGGAGGGACTCCACTGCTAGCAGAAGTTGGTGCTTTTGCTGCAACTTTTAAATGCTTGCTGAAAACTTCTCTAGTCTGCCAGGCCTATGTAGGCAATTAAGATTGTATGCCCTACAGTGGTTCACTGATCTTTGTTTTAACTTTTTATGCTCTTATTCTATGGTTGTTGTGTTTTTTTAAATTACTGTTGCAAACCACTTTGATATGTCTTTTTGATATAGTGGTATATAAATATGTTTAATAATAAAAAAGTGAGAAACCAGTTTCTTTCAAATTAAATGTGGCTTTAAAAAAAAGTGTGATTGGTATGACATGCATCTTGGCTCTGTCATGCATTGGAGGACAGCAATGCCTATATTTGAGAGGATGGAAAAGTAAAGAAATATGGTTATGAAAAAAACCTGCCTAGCGCAGGGTAAAAAATGCATCCTACCTCAAGAGAATAGTCAGCAATGTGTAGACTAATTGGTGTGTCCTCTTTCCTTTGTTGGTCTTTCCTATAGTATACAGGAAATATTTTCTCCGCCCAGCACACTGTATGTGGATTGAGTTCGCTGCCCCATTTGCAAAAGAGGACCTACGTTTGTATATGCTTTGTGTCATTTGCATCCCCTTTTTCTGGTGGGTGGAGGACTGAAAAATAAATCAGGGGTCACAAGCAAGTAATAAGACGTCCGACAGACTGAATGGCAGTAGGTACAGCTTTCCCCATAATTATATTAGCGTATTAGAAAAGGCTTGACCTGATGAATTTCTTCTTGCCCCATAGCTTCATGAGCTGGAAGCCTGTTATTCTACTGTATGTCTTTCATCAGTTGATCTGAAGCTGGCAAATACAAGTATGGTAGATCATATGGTGTGGTGTGCTTAAGGTCAAAAGAGATTCAACTTATACAAGCACCCAAGATTCAAGTCTCCATGCTTTGAAAAATTCAAGATTAAATAGTCAACATGCAAGTATTCTAAGAGTACTTGCTATTTATTATTTAGACCCCATTAAAACTACAGCAATGTTTCCAGCACAAGCCAATGTACCACCCTTTTCATCCTTTTTCTTTTGAGCAAAGGATTGAACCTTTGACATAAGTGTTCGTACCAGTAGAAACAACCCACTTTCCAAAATTTCTTTATTTTTCCTGTATTTGTGGAAAAGCAATTAACCCCCCCCCCACTGTTGCTAATGATGGATTTTATTTGCATTAGCAGGTTTTTTATTATAATGTTTACATACTCAACAAAACCCACTTGTTTTTGCATAAAATTCAACCTTGAGTTAGAAAGAGCACGAACTCTTGTCTTTGCTCCCACCTTTTCCTTTTCATGGGCATGCTAATGCCCAAACACCGCTAAGCTAAAAAAAACCTGGATTGCTCCATTATTTTTTCTAGGCAACAAACAGGGGATACCCAAACCTGACTTCAAATTGAACTAGGTAGCCCTCCATTGCCTTGAATCTAGAGACAAAATGTTAAAAGTGATGCACGCACCAAGGAAGACCCAAACCCAACTTCACAAAGAAGCAGCAAATGAAGAAAAGACTTCATGAGTAATTCTGAGGCCACCTTTTGACACTTCTTTAATAAGTGTGTTGCCCTACATTTCTCTATAGCACCCGTCAATCTCAGCCGTTAATGCACTCATTGGCTTAAACACTGAAAGGTTGGAGCAGACACATCTCTAGCAAAGCAATTTCTTTGAAGGAAGTCTGCCTGCTCATTTTGCTTTGGAATCTTAGTTTTACAGATTCTAGAAACTTACTTTTTTAAAAAAAATGAAAGCCCAGAGTCTGTCCCCCTGCTGGTTCAGGGCCTGTTACAGGAGTGACCCCTATTCTCTGTGGGTCAGTTCATCAGTCTTCTAGCAGGCGACACCAGCACAAGGTCACAAGGACTGGTCTCTCTCCTTCAGGCATGTTGAATCAGCATGAAGTCACAACAGCAGGTCCCTTACCTGGAGGCAGTGTGGATCGGCATGAGATCACAATGGCCAGCAGGCCACACCAGCATGGGGACAAAATGTCCAGCCTTTCTCCTTTAGGTATGTTGAATCAGCATGAAGTCACAATGGCCAGTAGCTCTCCTTTAGGTTGGCTGCATCAGCATGAAGTCACAATGGCAGGTCCCTTACCTTCAGGCAGGTTGTGTATGGTAACAATGACCAGTTTTTCATATTGAAGCAGCGTAGGGGTGGGCGTGGGGATTTCTCTCTCTCATATTGATGGTGGGCACATTTATGAGCATGTGGGCATTGCCTGTCATTGAGATGAGTGGGCCCAGTGGCTGCCAGCATATATCTTGCTGACATGGACCAGAGGTCGTGAGCAGAGGAGCATTGGGCACGCAGAGGTGGAGAGTTGGCAGTCAGCCACTCCAGCTATTACAGGCCTTCTGCTCGCACTGAGTATTCCCATAGTGGCCTGGCACCAAAAGAGGCAGAAATAATGGAAGCGGACGCAGAAACTCTGGAAGTTCCCCAGAAATAACAAGGTAGAAGCCTGTAGAATCTGCCAGGGTGGCAGGTGTGGCTTAAAGACTAGAAGGCTTGGAGTTCTGGCATCAATTCACTGGCTCAGGTGTACAGATGTGGTGCACAGAATTCATTTCCTCCTGTTTGAGGGGGAACTGCAATATTCAGAGCATCGAATGGATGTCCGTCTGCATGTTCGCGTTGGATCATGGAGGAAGGGGGACTGGCTGGCTGGTTGCTTACTGGCCAGCTGCCATTTCTTGAAACTATTACTGAATTGTGCATTTCAGAACTACATTGCCTCTTTCTGAGAGTCTCTCACCTAGAAATCAGCCTCAACCCCCTCACATGCCTCCATGTGGATGGGAACAGATGTGGGCAAGAGAAGGAAAAAGCATTTTTTTCTTCCTTTCAGGGATGGAGTGGGAAGGAGAGAAGCAGAGCGAGGAATTCACGGGGGGGGGGAGAGCTCTAGATGTTAGAATAATTTTGTGGAGGAATCAACAGAAGGAGTGTGGATTTGAGACATAATTTTTGTAACTTGATCTGAGGGAGATTGGTTGCAGGGGAATTGATCTGTGTCAGAATCTGAAAGCAACATTAATGGGTATGTTCTTTCTTTGCAGCAATTTTTTTTAATGGGTTGGTGATTTGGGGCTGAGTTCCCACTTCTATTTGTGTTAGTTTGTGGCTTTGGGCCACTTCATCTAGTCCAACAGTGGCCAACCAAATACCTCTGAGGAGCTCATAAGCAGAATACGAAGGCAACTGTCTTCCCTTGTGTGTTGTCCCACATGAGCTGTGCCATATTTTTAAGCAAGATAAATATTTTATAAAAAGTGCTCCACACATTTAATTCCTTCATCTATAATGTACAGCATATGTGGTATGGTTCGCTTTCTTGAGGCGTTGTCTCTACATGCTTTATGACTATAGTGCAGTTGTAGCTTGGATTGCGTTGATCTGTAATGGCCCAATGCTATACCCTGCAAGTGTCCTGGAAAAAACGGGGCATTCCGTTTTCTTGTGCGAGAGCATGGCAGCCATTTTGAGTGCTGTGATATCATGCACTTTCGTGCTGAGATCTCTCCCCGAAAAAAGCACACTTTTGAGGGCTGTGATTTTGCGTGGTGCCCCAAAACGTGAGAAAAGGGCATCTTGGGGGCTCTGTGATCTTGCATGGGTGGGAAGACACATTTCCCAGTTTTAGGACTCAGGTTGTTGGGGGGTATACAATGCTATGTGTGGATGGCATCCACTGAGCCTCTTGGGTTTGCCAATCAGAGGGTCGGCGGTTTAATCCCCGCAGTGGAGTGAGCTCCTGCTGCTCTGTCCCGGCGCCTGCTAAACTAGCAGTTCGAAAGCACGCCAGGTCAAGTAGATAAATAGATAAACCACTCACTCACCACTGCTGTGGCAGGAAGGTAAATTGTGTTTCTATGCTCTTTGGTGTCCGTCATGGTGTTCCGTGGCGCCAGAAGCAGTTTAGTCATGCTGGCCACATACGATATGATACGATGCAATACAATACAATACGATAATCTTTATTGTCATTGTCCCATACAGAACAACAAAATTGAAAAAATCTACATCAGACATTCAAAACCAACAAGCCTGCTATCCCAGCTATCCTAGCCTGTTTAGCCCCCTAAAAACTCTGATACCCCATAATTAAATACAATATACTCCTATAGAGACTACCTTACACTGTGTTTAGAACCAAAATCGCATTTGGATAGAAACTTTCTCAGGCGGCTCATGACTCGGAAAGCTGTCTGTGGACAAACGCTGGTTCCCTTGGCCTGAAAGCGAGATGGGTGCCACAACCCTATAGTCGCCTTTGACTGGACGAAACCGTCCAGGGGTCCTTTACCTTTTTACCTTACATTGCAGGGGATTTGTGAGCATATGCAATACCTGTACACCTTATGACCGGAGTGGTTTTAAAAAAATGCTCTTTGACATGTGAGGTGTTGTCAGGCTCTGCCTCTGCTAGATACTGCCAGACTCCACTTCTTCACCTGCCAGGCTTAGTTTACTCACCCCGCTCCCTTGCCAGGCATCATTCCTTCTTGAGTAGTCAGGTTCTGTGAGGTTCTACCCCCTTGAACTTTAACCTTTCATGCCATGTTCTACTGGTTGGAGTAGCTTGGCAGGCTGGGAAGGTTTTGTAGCACCCCAACTTTTTTGGGGGGATGGAACCATCTATTACTTCCACATACATTGCGATGTGCAGTTCTGCGTAAACCACGATGTTTTTGGGTGGTTCTCTCCTTATAATCATGTATTTTGCAAGCTGTAGCAGAGGGAAAAATGTATTTTGTCCAATATTTGGTATTCTAATTGGGTTGAGAAAAGCATTTCCACAGTTTGGTTGCCAAGGCAACCATGTCCTTCATCTCCATGTGTTCCGCATATGTGTATCACTTTATCTTGCATCTCTCAGAGGCAATATCATGGCATTGCATTTTAGATTTTTTTTTTTTAAAAAAAAGAAGGGGAAAAAGCTCATAAAACCTTTTAACATCTAGAAGACTCATTAAACGATTTTGCTCAAGAGCAGCTTAACTTATTCTTTCCCCCCCAGCTGTATTATGAAGGGGCTGTAAACGCAACTGGGCTCTTCTCAATATCTCTTTGTACCAAAGAGAGCTTGTTGTTGTTTAGAAACGAACAAATCAGTGGTGATACCGTTGTGTGCTTAAGCGGAAAGTTATGTAGAATATGTTGATCCATCAATATCTGTACGTGTGTGAGTGTCTCAGATTGCCATATATAATGGGAATGGTATATATGTGTGCATATGTATAATTTTGCTTCTAAATAGGTACTTGCAGGTGGTGAGTGAGAATCAAAAAAGAGGGATAGAAACTTCTTAAAAGTTACTCCCTTAAAAATCCAAAACAAAACAAAAGCTCCCACTGTCAGGCCTAGAATAGAGCTAGATGAAAAATGAGCTGTTTTCCCAAAAACTTTAAAATGATTCAGCTTATTCGAGACTCCACTCCCCAAGTTATGTCTTTGGGGGGGTGTCAGGGTCCAGTTCTCCACCAATCCTCCTGGTTAGCCTTCATAACCTGTGTCCTTTCTACCTAATTACCTTTTCTGCTGGTCTGGCAGTGGTGAAATGAAGGGTGGTGGTTGTCTCTGATGCCTACCACAGCTGTGTGCCTGGAGCGCTTGGGAAATACTGTTGCTAGGGAAATAGCTGTTTTTCCTTGTAAGATTTGTCATTTGAGGCCCCTAGTATGTTGTACAGATGACACCAAATTGGGAGGAGTAGCCAATGCTGCAGAAGACAGAATCGGGATTCAAGGTGACCAAGGAGAACTGGGACCAAACTAACAAAATGAATGTCAATAAGGACAAATGTAAGGCTCCACACTTGAAATGTTGTTGTTGTTTAGCGTTTAGTCGTGTCCGACTTTTTGTGACCTCATGGACCAGAGCACGCCAGGCACTCCTGTCTTCCACTGCCTCCCGCAGTTTGGTCAAACTCAGGCTGGTAGCTTCGAGAACACCATCCAACCATCTCGTCCTCTGTCGTCCCCTTCTCCTTGTGCCCTCCATCTTTCCCAACATCAGGGTCTTTTTCCAGGGAGTCTTTTCTTCTCATGAGGTGGCCAAAGTATTGGAGCCTCTGTCCTTCCAGTGAGCACTCAGGGCTGATTTCCTTCAGAATGGAGAGGTTTGATCTTCTTGCAGTCCATGGGACTCTCAAGAGTCTCCTCCAGCAACATAATTCAAAAGCATCAATTCTTCGGCGATCAGCCTTCTTTATGGTCCAGCTCTTACTTCCATACATCACTACTGGGAAATGGAACTTGAAATGGAAGACCCTATATGAGGGATGCCCAAACTTTTTTCAAAGAGGGCCAGATTTGATGAAGTTGTTGAGCTTTTTTTTTTTTTACCCCAAAGTTGTTGAGCTTTTCTTAGGATTTTATGGGGGCTGGATTAAACCGAACAGCGGGCCAGGTTAGGCCCCCAAAGGGGACGTTGGACATGTCTGCCCTATATAAAGAAGGGGGGCACCTGGCTTGCCAGTGGTACATATGAAAAAGATCTAGAGGTCTTAGTAGACCACAAGCTTAACATGAATACAAAAATGAAAATAAAAAAGCTAATGCTATTCTAGCCTCTATCAACAAAAGTATAGTGTCCAGTTCAAAGGAAATAATAGTCCCACTCTAGTCTGCCTTGGTCAGAACACATCTGGAGTAAGATGTCCAATTCTGGGCACCACAATTTAAGAAGGATATTGAACCTACACAGAGGAGGGCAACCAAGATGATCAAGGGTCTGGAAACCAAGCCTTAGGAGTGAGTTGAGTATGTTTAGCCTGGTAAAGAGGAGACTGAGAAGAGGTATGATAGCCATCTTCAAATATCTTAAGGGCTGTCACATAGAGGGTGGAGCAAGCTTATTTTCTCCTGCTATGGAGGCTAGGACCTGAACCAATGGATTCAACTTACAAGAATAGAGATTTCAACTAAACTTCAGGAAGAAGTTTCTTTTCTTTTTAAAAAAATAATTTTTATTAACAGACCAATCAAATCAAATCAGATCACATAAATTCCGAATTACAGAGCCTAATTTTAAATTTTTGTTGGGGGTACCCATATTTCAAGTTCCGAAAGGGATCCAATCCTCTTGTTGCTGCTGCTTTAGAAGTCCACAAATCTGTCCAAATAATGTTCACAATTCTGTCCAATCCTTTCTTGCTGTTTTCCACATCTCTTCTAGTTGTTTTCATATATTTTTCCTTTCTCTTTGTCTTTGTGGCCTCTGATAGTCTCCATAAGCGGGTTGAAACAAATTTGTATTCCTGTGTGGATTTTTCCGTTTGTCCAAGAGTCATATTTCAGACAGCTGCCGTATTTCATCGCTTCCATAAAGAAAAACATTCTTGCTGTCTATTCATTAACTTTTCATAGGTCTGTCCCTCTTTCTCAGTCCTCGAGGAGGTTCTACCAGGAATCCAGTATGAAAACAAAGCTTCCTCCTCCCGATCATGAATCCTTCGACAGGACCTGTCAAAATGGCGACTCCCTTTTTGTTGCTGCGCCATCAAAAGCCCTTGTTCTTTTTCTCGCTCTCACAATCCAAACTTTTGGTAGTAAATCATTTCCACACAGTTTTTAATCATCCTGTTTAGGTTGGTTATGCGACGGTTCTTTTTGAGGAGGGGTTATTGGTTAATCACATAGAAGAAAAGAAAAAAAGTTTTTCCCCCCCATCCAGGCCTGCTCCGGCATACTGAACCTGGTGTATTTTCTTCATGTTGTATTCCATTAAATCCAACCTGTCGTTCTCTTCACAGAGGTCACTTCAGTTAGCAGTCTTCACTCCCGTTCTTCACTTGAAATATGTGCATTTGCTTCATTTCCAATTATATATTTCGAGCTGATGCAAACCAGTGCACAATCAGAGACAGCATCCGGGAGAGCCGGACCCACCCGAGGGCTTTGTGCCTAGTGCCCTCACCCCCTTCTTTCGAATCCGGGGGTGAATTATGGACACAGCAGGCAAGGCAGCATTCCCCATTCCCTTGGGGCAACGAAGGGAGGCTGCATACTCCCATATCAGCCTCTTAATTACCTCGTGTGGGTCAGAGAGATGTTATTGTCGGCCATCTTCCAATGCGCCCCCTGGCGGCCCCCTCAGGAAGAACTTTCTAATGGTAAGAGGTGTTTGACAGTGGAGTGGTCTCCCTTGGAAGCTTGTGGACGCTCCTTCATTGGAGCTTTTTTTTTAATTTTTAGCAGAGGTTGTATGTCCATCTAACCTGGATGCTTTAGTTGAGATTCCTGGATTGGTGGGGGTCGGACTTAGATGACTCCTTGGGCCCCTCCCAACTCTACGATTCTATTATCTCTTTCTATTTTCTTCCCTATCATTTTTGTTGTCCTAGTGCACTTATTCAGTTCATGGCAGCGGTACGTTCTGAGACGCGTTGCTCATTTAATTCATAATTCAGAATGTTTCTTCCACTTGAACTTCTGGCATGTGTTAATATCTAAAGTTATACAGTGCAGAGGCAGCTGAGGTTGGTAAATCTTGAGCGTGTTGTTCTTGTTCCTATTTCTCATTCCTTCAAGTGACCTCGTTAATTTACAATGTGGTTTAATGTGATTTTCTCTCCCCATCTTGCACTGCCTTGTTAAAGGGGTGCATGGCCGAGGCAGGGGAATAAACCTAGCATTTGCCCCTTAAAATATTTAACTGCTTTTGAAATTTCCTCTAATCAACCACAACTCAAATTGCCGACCGTTATTATATTTAGTTGCTTATGGGATGACAGAAGCCCATCAATGAGCATCACCTTTAAATGTGCAATGTCAGCCTCTTCTCTGACTCTGAAAATCCTCCCCCCCTCCCACTGTACTAATTTGGTTACTATGCCCCAGCATTAATTAGCAATGAGTGGGATCTGGCTTAGAGTCGAAGGGCCAAGCAATTTGAGAAGCATCAGTTTCCTGCAGTGAAGCAATTAGTTTCTGGAGTTTTGTTTGGTCCTTTTTTTTCCTTCCATGAATTCAGTTCGAGTCATATTTCTGCTCAGACATCAATGGCTTAGATGCATAACTGCGAACGAGAATATTTCCTCTCTCCATCAGAAGAATTTATTAGTGTAGCAGCAATCTTGTACCACTGAGTTTATTATTTACTCTGAAAATAATGCCCGTAACTCTCACTGAGGCCAGGTCCGGTCCTTGGATTTTGGCAGCCAGACCCAAGCACTTTCCTCACTGCTTTTCCATTTCTGTCCTCCACTATCTCAGTCTTGTCCCAAAGTTTCAAATTCTTCCAAATAGAAACAGAAAGATTATGTGAATTAGGGCAAACCATGTGAAATATACTCAGAGTCGTGAGTGGATTTCATGCTCTTTATTCAGCTCATAGTGGTGAGGAGGAATGAAAGTTCCCCCAGAGTATCTGCTTTATATACATTATTTACACAATGGGCTGCACGTGATTGGCTAATTCTGGAATTCTCCTGTAGGCCAGTCAGGTTGTGGATTCACTTCCATCTGGAGCTGGGTTGGGTGGCTCCTGCAAACCAATCATACTGCTGCATTGTTCTAGGACCAATCAGACTGCTGCATTTTGGATCCTATTGTTCTAGGACCAATCAGACTGCTGCATTTTGGATCCTATTCAACTCAGTACATAACACCATGATTTTTCTTTGGGGAGAGGAATGTGGTTTTGTTCAAAGCAAAACGTCATTTCCTCCAGGGTGTGCATGCAGTAGGATTATAGCAGGGGTTGGCAATTTTTTTTAGCCACGGGCCTCAGACCTTGTGGTGGGCCAGAGAAGCGGCACCGGGGGGGGGGGGGGCGAGCTGGAGAAGAGGCAAGGGGGGCAAGTAGTCCTCCTCCTAACCCCCCAACCCCCTTCTCGTGGGTAGGCAAAGCGAGCTCGTCCGCTCTGCCCTCTGGCCCACAGGAGCACCAGGGTGGTGGCGGCAGCAGAGGGAAGATGAGCAGCACGAAAGGGCTGGCTCTGGAGAGGGGCTACTTAAAATGGCGCTCAGGCTGCTCAGCCCAGCCCCCTTCCTCCTCTAGGCAGGGCAGGAAGAAGCCAGGAGGAGGGAGGGAGGAGGCGCCACCGCGGTGTGTGTGAGAGGGGGGGAATGGAATGGCGCAGGAAAAAAATGGCGCAGCCCGAACGAACAGAATCCCCATTCCGATCCATGGACAGTCCATGGGCAGGATCCTGAAGGCAACTGATCCTGATCCGGCCCGTGGACCTTAGTTTGCTGACCCCTGGATTATAGGGACCTAATAATAGATGTGGTACAACTGCTAGCCAAGGGCTCTTGGGCACATTAAGAGTTTCTCTGCTATTACCAGCCTATTTCATAAACAGCTGTGACTAATGAATGTAGTAGTGCTATTAAGGGATATAATGCGGGTTAAGTAGAATAATTTTGCATTTCTGCTCCTTAAGCACACTCTACGTTTGCAAATTAAAGCATTTATGCTGTAGTTGGTAACCATGAATTCCCACTGTGGACTTTCTCATAGGGCATAAAGCAGCCGGCCGTATGTTTTGGGCTACAACTTTTGCCATCCCTGACCGTTGGCTATGCTAGCTGGAGCTGATGAGAGTGGTAGTCCCTCCCAGAAAAGAATGGCAGATCAAGTTGATGGATTATGCCGAAATGGCTAAAATGACCGGAAGAATCAGAAATCAGGAAAACCAAAATTTTTAATAAGGAATGGGGGAAATTGATAACTTATCTTAAAACCATTGTAAGCAGTTCAAATCATTAGTAGGATTGGAATAACACTTGTAGTTCAATGGTGAATTTTGGATACAATGTTGAGGTAAAAAATGTGGATTATTATAAAAGATGCAGGAGGAAATGATTAACAATAGGACCCACAAAGGGGAGGAGGGAAGTCCAGGAGATTCTCTGGAATCTTGTTTCTATGTTGTATGTTGGATATGTGACTGCAACATTTTAACCTGAAAACCAAATAAATAAATTTATATGTATGTATATATATATATATAGGGACGCGGGTGGCACTGTGGGTAAAACCTCAGTGCCTAGGACTTGCCGATTGTATGGTTGGCGGTTCGAATCCCTGTGGCGGGGTGAGCTCCCGTCTTTCGGTCCCAGCTCCTGCCCACCTAGCAGTTTGAAAGCACCCCTAAGTGCAAGTAGATAAATAGGTACCGCTTTATAGCGGGAAGGTAAACGGCGTTTCCGTGTGCTGCGCTGGTGCTGGCTCGCCAGAGCAGCTTCGTCACGCTGGCCACATGACCCGGAAGTGTCTCCGGACAGCGCTGGCCCCCGGCTTCTTAAGTGAGATGGGCGCACAATCCTAGAGTCGGACACGACTGGCCCGTACGGGCAGGGGTACCTTTACCTTTACTATATATATATATATATATATAAGAGTGGTAGTCCCCCAAATTTGGAAGGCACTAAGTTGGGGGAGGCTGGTGTAGAGCATCAGTTTCACCACTGATAGATGCTGCAGAGGATGATGAGGTTGTTAAGGTTTTTCTCAGAATTACATGCTAAATGGAGGGGTGCGATCCTGGAATGTACCACTTCAGCTGCTGCTTTAATTTAAAGAGATGCTGACTGGAGTAGGAGTATTACCAACTGCAATTCCTCCAGTCCCACAACACCACACCTGTGTCCAGCTAGTAACAATCTGATGGATAGATCTGTTTGCAGTTCAGTTCAGTTACTGATCCCTCTATACCATTCTTCTCACAATAGATTTTAGCCCAGCCCAGTGAGGCAACCAGGAGCTCTGGCAGTGTGTTTATTTACAGCCGCTGCAGCTGATCTTATTTATTTATTGCATTTATATCTTGCCTTTCTTGGAAGGACCTCAAGGTGGCATGCATGTTTTTCTCTCGCTTCATTTATCCTCACAGCAACCCTGTGAAGGTGGGTTAGGCTGATAAATAGTGGTTGACGCAAGGTCACCCAGTGAACTTCATAGCTGAGTGGGAAACTGAACTTGGGTCTCTCCAAGTTCACTCCACAGTGGCTCTCTTATTCTTTGGATCACTGTTAGAGTAATATAGGGCATGGGTCAACATCTAGGTACCCATGAAGGCTTCCAGTGGCATCCCTGGGCAGATGCCTCAGCTTTTCAGCTTCCTTCCTTCCTTCCTTCCTTCCTTCCTTCCTTCCTTCCTTCCTTTTTTAAAGTTAGTCTCTAGCCCTTCTAGAAAGAAAATGTGCAGGTACCTTCTAAACAATACCTGTGAAATCAGAGTGATGTGGCTAGCTGCCTTGTATATTTTTTCTGGTACTGAATTTTCTGGTACTGTCTGTTATTAGACAGAAATGGTGTGTGAGAGTGAGTGAGTGAGAGAAAGAGGAACGAAGGAAGGAAGGAAGGAAGGAAGGAAGGAAGGAAGGAAGGAAGGAAGGAGAGAGATCTCCATAATCAGGATCAACAAGACCTACCTTACTTGCCATGGTAAATATAAGGCTGTCTCTCTAATTTTGCGTTATGCCATGCCTCCTCCATGGCAGCCATTTTGTGACTGGTGCCCTCAAAACACTCTCAAAATTCTAAATGGTGTCCAATAGTCCCCAAAGGCTGATGTCCTCTGATATAGGGAGAGATGTTTAAGGCAGAGGCAGACAACTGCTGGAAACGGTTTGAGAGAGGCTTCGCTTTCATTTGTCTATTGTCACCTTGGCTCAGACAGGTTTTGCCATTTTTGAAGTAATGCAAAAAACTTTCTGTCTACTCTAGGTAGGCAGCAATCCGTCTTTCAAAGTCCCTTTCCCATTGCTCTCACAGATAAGGAGACCCCTTCAGATGTTTGTGCTGGGTGGCGTCTGCTTGGTGTGGTCCTGTTTCCCATTCACACATTTCCCTTAACAGAGAGCAGAACACTCAAACAGGTTTTCTGAATAAACTCATCTGTTTCCAAAACTTAATTTTCTCTTGTAAATATAATGCAGCTCCTCTTTGAGTGGAAGGGTCAAAAAGGACCAGCTGGTGTAAACAACTGCAAGTACTGAAAATAATGTGTTACAATAAAGTATTTCATATCCTTTTTTATATCTGGTCGAGATCATCAGAAAGTTCAGTCTGTGGAGATTTGATCTAGCTAAATCAATCTACCAGTTTCTGGAGACAACCATTTTATTTCGGGTCCGTGATGGGTTTTCTTTGATCTTTTTTCTCATTCATTTGATTAGACACTTGACACCTTTTATCATGAACATATTCCCTATTTTCCATCTGTATTTCAGATGTTGCAGATCAAAGACTGGCAAAATGACAAGAGTGTTTTGATATTCTGAAAACAATTCTGATCTGAAAGAAGGGCTGTATAAGACATTGTAGACAAAGATAGAACGTCTCTTGCAAAACATTTTTACAATGATACTAGAAATAATGGACGTGGAAGGGTTTGAAATTTGAGGTGAAACTGAATATGAAGAGATACACGACATCAGAAAATAACAGAGCAGTTTGAATTCCTAAGTACGTTTACTTGGAAACCAATCCAATTGAAATTATTTCCAGATAACTGCACTTAGGACTGCAGAACAACAGAAGCTCATCCAGCTTCTGCCAACTGTTGTAAACAAAAACTGCCCTTTTCCAGACAAATTTTGCTAATTTTTTTTGCCAATCCTTAAATTGTCTTATCCCTTTTACCACTGGTATTGCTTGAAATAGAAACAACAATCTAGGTAGTATATTCATTTTTATCACAGAGATTCTGCCTAATAATGACAATTTTAGTCTGCTCCATATATCCATATCTTTCTTACTTTCTTTCCATACCACCTCATAATTGTCCTTGTACAGGTTTATATTTTTTGTTGTCATCCAAATTCTTAAATATTTTATTTTTTTAGCTATCGCAATTCCTGAGTCTACTTGTAATTCTTCCATCTCTTCTTTCTTCAGATTTTTTGCTAGCATTTTCGTCTTGTTTTTGTTGAGTTTAAACCCTGATACCTTCCCAAACTCTTCCATTCTTTTTATTGCCTCTTTCACACTTTGTCTTGGTTCTTCCAACGTTAAGACTAGATCATCTGTGAAGGCTCTTAATTTAAATTCTTTTCATCCCACCTTAATGCCTCTGACTTCTGATGATTCTCTTAGCTTCTTGTTCAAGACCTCTAGGACTGTAATAAATAGCAAGGGAGACAAAGGACATCCCTGCCTAGTACCTTTAGTTATCTCAAAGTTATCTGATATGTTGTTATTAATTATTAACTTTGCTTTTTGGTCCGAATAGATCGTGTCAATAGCTCTCAAAAATTTTCCACCAATTCCTAATACTTTTAAGCTTTTTCATGAAATGCCAAGAAACATTATCAAACGCTTTTTCCGCGTCTATAAACATTAGTACTGCCTGTTTTTCATTTCTGACTTCAAGGTATTCAATTATATTTATCAGGTTTCTTACGTTGTCCCTTAGTTGCCTCCCCGGCAGAAAGCCTGTTTGGTCCTTGTGTATCTCCTTATTTAACACCATTTTTAGTCTATTCGCTAGTATATCTGCAAATAGCTTATAGTCATTATTCAATAACGAAATTGGTCTGAAATTTTTTACATCTAATATATCCACCTCTTTCTTCGGGATCAGTGTAATATAGGCTTCTTTCCAGGTGTTTGGCATCCTTCCTTCTCTTAAGACTTTATTCATTACTTCACTTAGAACAGGTGTCAGGTATTGCGATAGTGTTTTATAATTGCTGAGATACCGTCCGGTCCTGGGGCCTTCCCTATTTTCATTCTTTTTATTGCCTTCGTGACCTCTTGTTCTGTTATCTCCTGGTTAAGCATTCTTTCTTCTTCTTCTGAGATTTGATGCAATTTATGGTCATGGATATACTTTTCTATTCTCTTATTGTCTTCTTTATCTTTCTTATAAAGATCTCTATAGAATCTCTGAAATACTTTTCTAATTTCTTTCGGGTCCTCAATCATTTTATCCCCATCCCCATGTTTTTCGTTCTCCATGAGCTGGGACTGGATCTCTTCTTTCTTCTTTTTCTCTCTCCCTCTTTTCTGGAAGCTGTTTTTTTGAATCAGGAAACCCCTTATCACCGCTTTGCTCGCGTCCCAGACTGTTTCAATTGGTGTTTCTTTGCTTAGATTCCATTTAAAATAGTCTGTTATTGTCTCTTTTGCAGTTTCCACTACTCTCTGATCATTAAATAAGCTCTCATTCATTCTCCATCTATGTGTAGAAGGGTCCTTTCCTTTTAATTCCATATATAGCGGATTATGATCTGACAGGGTTCATGGGAGGGTTTCAATTCTAGTTACTCTTGGTGTTAGAATCCTAGAAACCCAGATCTGATCTATTCTGCTGAAGCTTTGGTTTGGTTCAGAGTGGAGGCTTTCCCACTTTGACCTTGCAGAGAAAACATTTGCTCAGTTTAGGAATCAAAATGGTTCCAGGTTGGCCTTCCTGTGCTGATCTATGTATGTGCTTGGTTGGTACACTTATGAACATTACCATATATCTAAGACCATAAAATTCCTATCACACAACCAAGCAGTCCGAAAGCACACCAGTGCAAGCAAATAAAGAAGTACCACTGCAGTGGGAAAGTAAATGATGTTTCCGTATGCTCTGGTTTCTGTTACAGTGTCCCATTGCACCAGAAACGGTTTAGTCATGCTGGCCACATGACCCAGAAAGCTATCTGTGGACAAACACCGGCTCCCTCAGCCTGAAAGCGTAGATGAGTGTCGCACCCCATAGTTGCCTTTGATTGGACTTAACAGTTCAGGGGTACTTTCCTTTTTCCTTTTCTCCTTTTTCCCTTTACTTGGGACTGCAGTCCTAAGTTATGTGGTGTGTTTTTATGTGGGCCAAATTTGGTCCAACAATGAGTCACTTTATATAGATCAGATTTTATTTTTTTTAAAAGCATAGGTAGTCTGTGATGGTACTTGCTGGCCAAGCCAGGCATCCAACTTACATGTATTGGTAGGCACACCTGCTATGTCCTACTCGCTTACAGTATGATCCTAACCATGTCTTCTCAGAAGTAAGTCCTAGTTAATTCCTAGCTAAGTAGAGTTAGGACTGCTGCCTTGGGCTCCAATTGCACAATCCATACATTCAATTCTGGTGTACAGATTGTGCAGCTGGAAAGAGATCTCCCAGGTTGATGTGTCATCAAACTGACATGGCCTTCAGAACATGGAGGTGAGGTGTGATGATAGGCTGGGGAATGCCATTGCAATCACAATCCCCACCACCAACACAGATGTGCGCACGCTTCTTGTACTACGAAAAAGAACGAATTAACTCGGATTACTCTTTTTTTAATATAAAGTTGATTAAATTTAAAATAGTGTATCATGAAACAACACTATGAAAAAGAGCTGTCTTCTACCCTCAATGAAACACGACGGCTGGTGACAAATGAAGACGAGTTATTTCAGAGCTACACCTTTCATTCCACATACTATTCTGTGTTTCACTTTTTTTGGTGATAGAGACCAGCACAGACTTTCCTTATCTCCTTCCTGAAGAAGATGCAAGGTGTAATGTTTCCATACATACACATACACAGACAGCCTTCAATAAAATGTCCCATCTCCCCCCTCACCCCCCTGCACTGCCAGTATCTTCCCTCTCACAAAAAGAAGGTCCTGGAGCTTTTCTGAACTGGAGCAGAGTCTAATTAACTTGGCAGATAAGAGTGAGGTAATCCTCCACATTAGGTCACTTTTCCTATTAGGCATTGAAAGCAGACTATGCCTTCCTTGGTCTTAACTGGGGGAGGGAACAGGGGCAGTGAGAGATAAGCAGAGAGAATACTGTTTCTCATCCTGCCAGCTATGGTTTTGTCTGTATTGAGTACACCAATCTTCAGTCAATCCGAAGCAAGAAGTCAGCAGCAGTTTGAGATGGTGAGATTTTGGGTTTATCTTCTGTTGCTGCATCTGAGGTATTTCCCTACCAGTGATAGTTAGAGGTGGCCCAAGACATTTTGGTTCCAGAGGCAGGAAATGAAATTCTGTAGCGCTGGTATTATCCTATAGAAACAAACAGAATAATTGAACATTTCCTGCATAGGAACAATACTCTACAATCTACCTCACTCTGTCTAATTGTGTTCTTCCTCCTGCTTCTCGCCTTGACTTTTCTACTGCTCTCCCTGCCCAAATAATCTGGTCTCAGACATCATTCTTAGGAGGCTGAACTTCCTTGCTTCCAGGAAACTCACAAATGCACATATTCATTATGACTGCCATCTGCTCTCAGGCCCAGTTCTTACTGAGGCAACGCTTCTGTGGCTGGGTTGTACCACTTCAGACTTCAGGTAGGGGCTTGTATGAGAAAATGCTCCTCAAACATGAACATCCCTTTACATATCTGATCCTGCATTGTGGCCAAAAGTACTGCATTCACGCAGTGGGTTTGAATTGGCTGAGTGAAATCGAAGATGTGGCTATCCCAAAATTTCTTGAAAACTTTGGCTGAAAGGGTTTTAGACAATGGTGAGAAGCTGAAAAGGTTTGGCTGTTCTAAGAGTTCCAACAAGGCTTTTTGAGTTGGCTGCAAAATGCATCCAAGTGGTGCCCCTCTGTTGGTGTCAGTTCTTTCCTTGGAAATCCAGGACCTACGACTAGAAATACTTGAATAACATTCTGAAATGGCATGAGAAGTGGATAGAAACAGAACCCGGGTTTCATCTGTTTGTATCCTGTGTTTGTCATTCTCTCAGCCCATGTTCTGCACCAATACACTTGTCTGGAAGAGCGTTCAGACCTTTAAATTATACATAGCAGGGATTGAGCTTGGCACCTTCTGAATGCAAAATATTTGCTCTTCCACTGAGCTACACCCCTCAACACAGAGAGTGTATTAGAGGCATGCATGGAGAGGGAATGGGATCCACGCTGGATGAAGAAATGACAGACTCGACATCAGTTCCTTAGATTCCTGAGCAGTTGCTGAGGACCGCTTCCCCCAGCAAGGTCCATTGGCACCGCCATGAAGAGCTGCCATACCTGCTCCCTGCACCACTACAGCCATTCAGATCTCTTAGCACTGCTGATTGATTGTGGTGGCATTGCCACTGATGGGGTGTCCCCGCCCAGCTTTTCCTGGGGTTGACACTGGCTGTTTACTGCACTGCATGTTAAGAAACTGACAATTGCGTGAACCTGTTGTTGATCATAGGAAGCCTATCATGCCACCAGTTCAGACAGGAGTGGGGAGTCAGTGCTGGCAGGGACTGATTGGCAGTGGTGCCATGGCAGCAGCTGCAGGGGCACTGAGGGCTCATTTTATGGCCTACCGTGAAACATGGCATTTGCACAACCAAACATTGCAGGGCAGGGGGCCATTTGCAGGTGTTTGGCACCACTTTCGAGTGAATTGGACAATGTCAGTTTTTTGGCAAAACCGTGACACCCGGGTTAGGGTGCCGAGGGCTCATTTTATGGCCTAACGTGAAACTTGGAGTTTGCAATTGTTGCAGTGGACAATTTGCAGCTGTTTAGCATCACTTTTTAGTGAATCAGATAATGTCGGGGTTTTTGCGAAATTGTGATCCCACGGGTTAGGGTGCTGAAGGATCATTTTATGGCCAATCATGAAACATTGCGCTTTCATCGCCAAACGTTGCAGGAGCAAATTTGTAGGGGTTTGGCACCACTTTCAAGTGAATCAGACAACGTCAGGTTTTGGGGCGAAACTGTGACCGATCAGTTATCATTTGTGATGGAAGTGCACAGAGAGAAGAAACACCATGGGGCATATGCAGCAGTACATCTGGACGCCTTCAACTGCCCCACCTGCAGCAAAACATGTCTCTGCCATTGCATTGCCAAAATAAACTTGAAACGGCCTTGAAGCATGGCCTTGAGGTACATCCCTGAGGCACACCTAAAACATCTGCTTAGCAATGAGAATTCTCCCCAGCACCATGTGTCTTTATCAGGGCATGAGGTGGAGTGTTTGGTAGTCAGAGTTGGTCAGTGTGGCTGCCAGAACATCTGAAAGTCTGTGAGCCTGTCTCTCTGGCTGGATGGCTGAAGGGAACAGAGACCTGTATATAGTTCTGTTTCTTATTTTATATGCAGACCAGGAGTGTTATGAAGCTTGTAGGGTAAACAAGGAAGAATGTAAGAGAAGAACTGGATGGGTGAGGTGGTTATTCCTGTCATGGGAAAGCAACAAAAAAGTGCTGGGCTGCTGCTTTTGTAAAGATGCAGGAGGACTTTCTGAGTAACTCTGCTGAGGTGAAAAAAAGGAATCCCGAGAGTTGGTGCTCATGTACTAACCTCTCCTGTACAGTGGTACCTCGGGTTACAGATGCTTCAGGTTACAGACGCTTCAGGTTACAGACTCCGCTAACCCAGAAATAGTACCTCAGGTTAAGAACTTTGCTTCAGGATGAGAACAGAAATCGGCGCAGTGGCAACGGGAGACCCCATTAGCTAAAGTGGTACCTCAGGTTAAGAACAGTTTCAGGTTAAGAACAGACCTCCGGAACGAATTAAGTTCTTAACCGGAGGTACCACTGTATTGGTGTCTACAATACAACACAAGACAACACAAAACACAACACAAAGCCGGCATTGTAACTCTCCATCGGTTTGACCTGCAAAGGTGCACTCCTCCATTGTCTCCCGAGACAGACAGATGCCAGTCATTCTCTACTCAAGTCTTGTGCCAGCTCTGGGCAGCTCCCTTAAGGGCCACAAATCCAGCTTCAGGGAAGATTCAAACCATGGACTCAAGGCAACTCTCTCAAAACTGCAGCCCAACGGTAAAGCATAGCTTATCTTGCCCTCTGTCTCTACTGCCCTGGGTACTATTTTCTATTACTTCTGTCACCGCTGTGCTGCCGCCCCTCGTTCAGAAGCTTGTATATTCATTTCTGAAGGCTGAAAACAACAAAACCTAAGCTGAAAGCAGCACCTGCTCCTACCAGATGGCAAGTTAGTAGGGGCTTTATCAGATGCGGATGGTGTGCTGGTGTTCTGTACAGGCAGGGTGAAGGGATTATTGTCTCCGCTCCCAACCTCCTCCTTTCAGCTCAAGTGTCACACAGAGGTTCAGCTGCTTGCTAAGTGGACACAAAGCTCATCAAAGTGTCAGGTGTTTTTCCCTTGTGGAGGGAAAACCAGCGCAAAGGCCACCTCCTCTGTCTGGTTTCTTCAAGCTGCATGCATATGAAATGTTAATGGTACGGAGACCGTGCCCAACAGTATGCAAACCAGTGCAGGAAATCAGTGCTGGGACATTTTCTCCTTTAGCCTGAGATTTTTATTCCTTTGTGTTCCCATATCGTTTGGAATGGCTTGAATCTTTTTAGGAGCTTAGCAGAGGCCACCGTTTTCAGAAAACATTGCACGAACGGAAATATTTATCTATTTTTCCGTGTATAAGACGAGGTTTTTTATTTTAAAAAAATGCTAAAAAAATGGGGGTCGTCTTATACATGGATATTTCTTAGGGGGGCCAGGCGATTGGTGGCAGCCGCAAGCATAGATTGTTGCTGGCAATTGGGCTGGTGATTGGTGGCTGCGGCAAGGCCTGCTGTTGATTGGCTGCTGAGGCAATTGGGTGGGCAATTGGTGGCGGCTGGCAGTGAGCAAGTTGATGATTGTTGGCTTTGTTGAGGCGTACGATTGGCAGTGTTGGTCAGGCGGTTGAGCAATTGTCAGCAATCCCCCCCAAAAGCTGAACAACTCTGGGCAATCTCCCCCATTTCCTTAATAAGGTGTCCAAAAAAATTGGGGTTGTCATACACGCGGTTGTGCTATACAGTGGTACCTCAGGTTACATACGCTTCATGTTACATACGCTTCAGGTTACAGACTCCGCTAACCCAGAAATAGTGCTTCAGGTTAAGAACTTTGCTTCAGTATGAGAACAGAAATCGTGCAGTGGTGGTGCAGCGGCTGTGGGAGGCCCCATTAGCTAAAGTGGTGCTTCAGGTTAAGAACGGACCTCCGGAACAAATTAAGTACGTAACCAGAGATACCACTGTACACGAAAAATACCCTGCTCTTTCCTTCTTATGTCACGATGCACACAAACTCTTACACAGTACTACATACCTTTGACTTGTAGTCTTCAGCCTTTTCAAACCTTTTAACCCCAATCTGCAACATCTAATATGCTTTATTTATTTGTTTTGCTGCACACACATCTTATATTTCTCTTTCCCCCCCCTTCCAGTGTAATCTGGGAGAAAAACTTCAGAGCTGGTGGATTCTGGTAGTCCTTTGTAATATATAGTGCCTTGTGCGAGGCCAACATTTGGTGCCCCCAAATGGCAAACCCTCCAACATTTCTCCAATGAAATTAGGGATGTCCTACTCCATTTTAATTTTTATTCCCTGTCTGACTGGGTTGCCCCCCGTCACTCCAGGTGGGATTCAACATATATAAAAACATCAGACATTTAAAAAAATTCCCTATACCCTCCAACATTTCTCTGATGAAAATAGGGATGTCCTAAGGAAAAGTGGGACATTCCAGGATCAAATCAGAAACCAGGATGGCTTCTGTAAATCCTGGACTGGACTGTCCCAGGAAAATAGGGACGCCTGGAAGGTCTGAAATGGATCTTCTCAATTATGGATCTTCTCAATTTTGCACCCCCTCAGCTTGGTGCCCTTTGTGGGGTAGCCACCCATTCAACCCTATATCTGGTGCTGCTCAGCATCTCCTTCAGGGTATTCCATACCTGGAAGTTGCAGGGGGAAGCAGAGAGCATTGCAGTGGCTTGGAGTGAGTCACCATGGCTTCCCACCATTCAAAGCTCTTCTTCAAAAAGAACTTTTCACCAGCAACTTCATTTAAAGGTAAGCTAATCTTTCTCTTTGGAGTCAAATTCCACAGGGTCTAATTCCATTTGCAGCAAGGAGCAATGGCAAATCATGGCTCAGGTAAGGATATGTTTATGTTTACAAACATCTAAAATCTGTAAGGTGTGAAGTGTTCCATACTTAGAATGGTGGGGGGCACGTACTTATGAGGTACAGTATATGAAAAAGCAAATAATTGGGGAAAGGGGGAGAGAGAGGGTAAACACATTTGAAGGTCACTGCTACGAAGAGGAATAACGTAATTCCTCTCCAGACACACTTCAGAATGAAAAGAGTACTGTAACTTTTTAAATGAAATAAAATAAAGATTATGTTGCTGGTTTCATAGCAGTTAAAATACATATATTCTATTCATTCCCTTGCCACCCTCGGGGAATTCTATAAACTTACAAAACTCAGAGTGAAATGACCTCATGGTGATCTCATTTTTCTCCCTCTCTGCATGAGGTTATGAAGTTTCTAATCCAGCCTTTTATCTCGTATCCACAATTAGAATGTCAAGATTGAGCACCCTTTATCTCCAGGGTGACAGAGACGGAGAAACTTCAAAAGGGGACAGTTTTGCCAGCATCTAAAGACTCTTCTTAATTATTATATCCTTCCGGAAGAAAAGTGAAATAAAAGGGGAAGGAAAATGATATTTTCTTTTGACAACCCTGTAAAAATATCAATGACCAACTTGCACATTCTAAACTACTTGAGGAATGCATTTAACTGAGATCAAGACCCTTTCCCTCCTAGTATCAGTTAACATAATAGTAATGTTTAAGCAAAAGTATCTTATTGCAATATTGGTCTGCTGGGCTGGTTAAATTGCTGAAAGGAATTAAAACCAGAAAACAAAGTGTTTTGCAAGATTTATGTTCTTGTAACTCAAATTTTGATTACCCAAATGGTAGTTTATTTGTACTAGTCAAACAGCTTGGCAAGTGTTGGGCTAATCAATAAGAATAAAGGTTTGGTATAGAGATGCAGCAAAATTGTGAGGTAGAATCCTGAGTTGGTAAGAATGGACTAGAGAGCTTCACGCTGCAAATAGGTGACCACGTTTATGAATGCTCCCCCATGTAAATAGAAGAAGCTCGTTGCAAGTTAACAAGATTAGTCAAATGGAGAAAAATATTCTAGTCCAACATGATCTCTATTGTTCTACGTAAGAGGACTTGTAAAAGGTAAATGGTAAAGGCAAAGGACCCCTGAATGGTTAAGTTCAGTCAAAGGTGACTATGGGGTTGTGGCGCTCATCTCGCTTTCAGGATGAGGGAGCTGGCATTTGTCCACAGACAGCTTTCCAGGTTATGTGGCCAGCATGACTCAACCACTTCCAGTGCAACGGAGCACCCAGACAGAAACCAGAGTGCATGGAAATGCCATTTACCTTCCCGCCGCAGCGGAAGAAGAAGAAGAAGAAGAAGAGGAGGAGGAGTTTGGATTTGATATCCCGCTATTCACTCCCTTTAAGCAGTCTCAAAGCGGCTAACATTCTCCTTTCCCTTCCTCCCCCACAACAAACACTCTGTGAGGTGAGTGGGGCTGAGAGACTTCAAAAAAGTGTGACTGGCCCAAGGTCACCCAGCAGCTGCATGTGGAGGAGCGGTACCTATTTTATCTACTTGACTTGATATGCTTTTGAACTGCTAGGTTGGCAGGAGCTGCGACAGAGGAACAGGAGCTTGCCCCATTTCGGGGATTCAAACTGCTGACCTTCTGATAGGCAAGCCCAAGAGACTCAGTGGTTTAGACCACAAGGACTTGTACACATAGGTGAACATATAAAAATGTGACGCACCCTTGTACTTTGAAGTGATACAAGCCTTACTTGCACTCAATTTCTTGCTCATTCTCCTACTTCTGCACAGAAGTTTCTACCCTGGAGGGTAAGGAATAGAATAGCATCCACTGTTCTCTTAGGCTAGATGGGTATATTTGGTTAATTGGATATATTGGGTTAACTATGTGTTTATATAAACAGGCATAAATTATGCCAGCCTGCATGTGCAGTTCTGCACACACCATGGGAAGAGATTTTCTTTGTGAATTTCAGTTGGAGGCTCCCTTGTACACATTGCTGGAGGCACTGCATTGCACCCACTCACGGAAGATGGAATCCATGCCTTTTTTCAATTCCTATAATGGTAGCAAGTATGGCAGCCTTGTTGTCTCTAAAGCCTTGGCATGCAAGCTCCTCTTACCCACAGATCAAGCAGGCTGTGTGGTGGCAGCCTAGAGAGGAATGGGCTACACCTGCCTCTCTAGAACTGCAGATTCACTCCTCTCTATTTCTTGTCAACCCTCAAGAGTCTCAGACTAAGCCCTTATGGTAGGGTGCGCCTGGTGGTCTCCAGTTCCCCTGCAAGTCATCACAGAGCTCTGTAGAACATGTGAGATTAGCTGGAAGGTGGTGAAACACAGCAAGGTAGCCTTCAAGCATCACTTAGTCTTAAGTATTCTTTACCTAAGTGGTGCTTGAAGACTAACCTGCTCAATTCCACCACCTTCCAGCTTCTCTCGCACGCTCTCTCGCCATGCTCTGATCTCAGGGCTCCCCCTCCAGCCTCCTTTCCCTTGTAGTGCTCTGAGCCACTCTGATCCCAAGGACTCGAGGGCTGCCTCTTATACAGCCCCCACGGGTGCATTTCCTGCCCCATCATGTTGAACTTTGGGCCCATCCATTTTTGAGGCAGTGCACAGCTGCCGTTCAGATCTCTTGCATTCTGCACTTTTGAAAGGAAAATGTGTGATGTGCAGTTGTGCATGTTATGCACGCAGTGTAAACAAGTAATTCAGACTGGCCCTGTTACAATCCTGTCTGCTTTTGTTGATAAATGCCTGAAACGTGATGCCAGCGGAAAAGAAAAGGTTTTGTGCATCAGTAGCAGACCACATTCTGCAAGAGTGAGGCATGCGTGGTATTGAACCGTAGTTGAGAGTTAACGCTAGACACACAGTGCACAAGCCACTCCACCATTTATTACATAGTTGCCTGTGTTGTTAGAAGTTGGGTGCTGGTCTTTAGAAAGTTCAGACAAAGCCTTGTGTTGTTTCTACATTAATCATGAAAAGAACAGCTCCAAGAGCAATGTTGGTTTGGCGTTGCACATTCCGGCGATAGTCTCTTCCTCCTTTTTCTGGA